>NC_136470.1:51608557-52808557 GCF_902686455.1 Sciurus vulgaris | reverse complement strand
GGACATTTTTACAAGCTGTCTATTTTATCTCAACTCCCTAAGGTCTTCCTCCCAGTGATGGGAACAGAGCCCTTAAAGCTATTCCAGGAAACAGCCCCAAAACAGAGAGTAAAAGAGTAATTGGAGCAAGATAGTATTCAGGCAGTTAAGACACCGGAATCTATGCCCTGTTTAAAACATTGTGAAACATGTTGTATGTTATCAGCAAACCCAGACCCCCTCTGAAATTTCCCGGCAGCTTTGTTCCCCTTTTCCCTTTCATGTGCGACCCCTCCAATGTGTGGTCTCTGCCTTTATAAACCTACAAGATTTTCTGCGAGGGACTCAACTCCTCAAGTTGGGTCCCAGCGCGCTGAAATAAACACCTCTTGCGGTTTGCATCAAAAAAAAAAAAAAAAAAAAAAAGGGAACTAACAAAGGCAATTTATGAAAACTCTACAGAGAACATACTTAGTGGTGAATGAATGAATGTTATTAAAGACGAATACCTTCACATTTTCTATTTATTATAGCACTAGAATTCTAGCCAGTGTAATAAGGTGAGAAAACTAAGTGATATAGATTAGAAAGAAGTAAAATTAACTTAATATGCAAATGATTTGATTCCACATGTAAAAAATACTAAAGGATAAACCCATACTCACCACCGAATTAGAACTAGTAAATAGAATAAGGTGATAGAATACAAGATCAATATAAATAAGTGAATCACATGCCTATATATTAGCAATGAACAGTATAAAATAAAATTAACAAATATCCTCAGTATATTGAATACATAAAGATAAGTCGAGTACACTGAAAATCACAAAACAGATTTTGTTTTCAGAACAAAACCAGAGGATTTTCACATCTCAATTTTAAAACTTAATATAAAACTACAGTTATCAAGATAATGTGCAACTAGCATAATAATAGACAAGTAGGTTAGAATTTAAAACACAGAAATATATTCATTTGAGTTCAATAATAACACATGATATCTCCTAACACCAAACACAAACAATTACTCAACAAACATGAATGATTCTCTTTCAGATCAGCAACAAATTTACTTTTCTGATCATTACAACACACATTATTCTGGTGTCTTTGTGAGTAAAAAATATGGAAAATTAAATTGATTTGTGTTTAGTTTTTAAAAGAATCATTCTTGGGATAAATCCCACTTGCTTTATACATTATATTTTTAATGTACTGGGTTGAATTGAATTTTCTGAGAAATTGCCCTGGGTTTTCACTTTTTTGTAATGTATCTAGTTTTGCTATCAGGTTATTATTAGCTTCATAAAATAAATTTGTGTTTTCTCTTTCCTTATTCCAAAAGGGTTTGTGAAAGAATGGTAGGTTTTCTTCCTTAAATACATTGAAGAATTTACCAATGAAGACACCTGGAGATGGCAGTCTCTATGCTGGAATAATGACAATGGCATTACATCAACATAAAGTGAGTTGCTCAATTTTTCTTGGAATAATTTTGGTAATCTCTTTCTTTCAAGACATTAAAATATTTTATAACATATTAAATTTATTGACATGAAGTTGTTTGCAACATTCTTTATTAGTCATTTAATGTCTGTAGCATCAGTAGACATGTTCTCTTCTTTTATTCCTGGCATTGGTTCTTTGATACCAAGAACATTGATCAGTCTAGTTAAAGGTTCATTAACTTTATTTATTTCCTTTCAAAGAACCACCTTTGGATTTCATCTGTTTGCCTAGTTTCATTTAATGCCCTTCTGCTCCTGCTTTGATTATTTTCTCTCTTCTTATTTTCATTTTATTTTGTCCTTTGTGTAGAATCTTGATACATACACTTACATCATGACTTTGTAGCTAGAAATATTTCTTGTGCCATGTAAGATTAAAATAATTTTCAAATATATATCTGTCAAGGTTCTTCAGGGAAACAAAACCAATATGATGGATAAATGAATTAATTTCTGAACGGATGGATGTATAGATACATGATTGACTGATAGATTAGAGGTGTATAGATTAGAGAGAGAGAAAAGAGAGAGAGAATTGGTTTAAAAATTATAGAGGCAAAGGAGAGAGAGAGAGAGAGAGAGAGAGAGAGAGAGAGAGAGAGAGAGAATTGTCTTAAAAAATTATAGAGGCAAAGAAGATATGCTATCTGCAAGCTGGAAATTTAGGAAAACCAATGGTGCAGTCAATCTAAGCCTAAGGCCTGAGAACCAGGGAAGTTAATTGTGTAACTCTCTGTTGAAGGCAAAACCCCCTTGAATGGGAATGGAGAGAAGGAATCGGTGCCTGTGGATGTTGTTGGTATAGGTCTTTAAGTCATAGGCTTCACCATAGGAGAACTAGGACTTCTGTCTTAGAGCAGGAGAAGATTTGTGTCTCAGGTGAAGGGAAGGGACAAAGACAGAAGGAAATTACTTTTCCCCTGATCTTTTGTTCTAAATTATCCCTCAGTAGATTGGATGAACCCATCCAAGTAGTAGTGAGCTGAAAGTTCTACCGTTTTCATATCTACTTAGTTGATGAGGAAATAACACAGAGAGAACTTAAGCAACTTAACCAAAATCAGTGAATTAGGAAATGGTGGAACTGGCATAAGAAACCAAGAAATTTGATACTCAAGTTCATGCTTTTAATCACAATTCTGATGGCTCTCTAACAATTTATTCTCATATCCCTTTTATACTTTTTAAATGGTAGCAGACTCAAAGACCTGCTGTTTTCATGATATATCCTGTACTACAAATTGCATTAAAGTATTTTTAATTATGCAATCTTTAGTCATTTAAAAACAATAATACTATAGTACTTGTCAACATAAATATCATTTATTTATTAAAAAACTGCTATATTATATCCAAATAAAATATTAAAGACAAGGGTGGTATTCTTACACATATTTTAAAATTCCTTCATCTATTGACTTATTAGAAGACAGCTGAGCTATTCATTCTTTTTTCATTGAATCAGTTGTGATGCATTTTTTTGGTTGAATGGTAGGAAGAAAATATGTCATCACAAAGATAGTGCTTAAAAAAGGGAATATGTTAGCAGCTTTTTCACACAATTGTGGACATTGCTTTTAAATACTATAGCAAAAGTTTACTTGTGTTAGTTGGCTAAAGGTCTCCAATATAAAAAAATACATTCATAAGAACATTTTGTACTCTCATATGTTGAAGTTCGTTTTTCTATCTTATGCTCCAATGGAATTTTTACCCACAAATAATTTGTAATATCATTAATTGGTCCTTTGTAAGATAGTGGATCACTTAATTATGTGCCACATACTTAAAAAAGAATGAGAGTGATAAGGATTTCCTGAAAGCATCTGAGGTACATCAAGAGTTCCTTTGATGACATTTTGAGAACTATTCAAATATGCTTCATAATACAAATTTTCAGTATACAGTTTTCTATATGCCTAGTGTGCATACAAAGAAATGCTCTAGAAATTAAAAAAAAAAAACTTGCTATTTCTTGAATGAAAAATGGGGAATAATGCAGGATTGAGTATCAAATATGAAAGAGAAGTTCCATGTATTTTGACACTTTTTAAATTTTGTAATATATACAACTATTACCTTCTAATGTTGATATATGTGTATACATACATATGCATGTATAATTAACTATTGAATAATTCATAAGAAAGAATCTTAACAGAATACAAATGTGAAACAATACAAAATATAGCAGATAATTTATGGTTTTATAAAGTCTGAAAAACTAGAGTGAGTGGAGATGTAAAAGAGGAAAAATATCTTAAAGGTCTTATTTAGCTTTGAAAAGAAGTAAAGAAGTCATTAATAATCTTTTTCTGCATGTTTTTATGTTTTTAAAAAATAGTAAAAGGAAAAATAAACTTTAACCCTGAAGCAATTTTTCTAACAGAGAAAAATAAGCTTTATTCCTATGCTGGTTCATTTAAAATGGGTTTATATCAACTTGCTGATTATTTCATTTTTCAAAATGATGTATCCATTTTTGCCCTATTTAATGCTAGTTTTTTTCCTGTTCAATTTGACTTTATCTTGTTTGTGATACTGCAGATTGCTGTTTATTAAAATGAGTCTGGTATATGTTTAAATCTTATTATCTTCATTTTTCAAACTTTTGGGTCATTTTTACTTTTTAGTATATTTGTAAACAAATTATTTTAGTTGTCTTTTTCAGTTTGAATTTGTATTCTATACATTTGATTTTTACCTGGGGAACTTAGCAAGTTCACATTTATTGAGATCATTAATATTTGTGAATTGTGTATTTACTCTGTCTCTGCTTTCTTCTCATTTTTCTTCCTTTCAACTTCTATAATTTTGATATATTTTGTGCACCTCTTTTTCTAATGTATCAGATACAGGATCATCTATTATATTCTACTGATGTAAAATAATGCAAAATTAATCCATGTGTCAAATTTAAATTATGTTCATCAATATTTTGTTAGGTGAAATTAAGGTAATTTGGAATCTAGTAAACTAGAATTACAAGTAGGAAAATAATTTGGGAGATAATGTGTGCATTACTCTCAACATGTTCTCTTTTCATTGTTGATATCTTTTTTCCTCACATTCATATTATCAAAAAATTATAAAGAAATGTGAAAAAAGAAAGTATATTAATAGCCAAGCTATGTACCTTTTTTCAGCTGAAGGTGGTCTTCGATTTGGAATGTATTTTACATAACACAGAATTGGAGATAAGGGAGATTCTGCAGATATGAACGGTGTCAATCAAATCATGGCCATGATTGCTTCTGAGGAGACAAGAAAATATTGAGCAAGTTACCAGAATTTTTGTTTCTTTCTGATTTTTCTTAAACAATGACAAATAATATCTCTGTCCATTTATAAAATAAAATTTTCTAACCACATTAGGTATACATTGAAGTTGGCAAAATTTCACTAAATGTATTAAGAATTTGTTTTTTCTCTATGGACCTCTACAAACTATTATAAAGCATCCATATATTTCCATATTTAAGAAATGGTTCCCTAATATGTCCCTTAAGTATGACTATCATCCTCAGTGAAACCAAAATAAATCAATAACAACAAATTTTTTGATAAAAATATGAAGAAGGTTAAAATTGGTAGCAAAAAAATAAAATCAGTTTTTTTAATAACTCTGTTTTCAGCTAAGTCAATGTTACAATTCCATGCCATTCCATTAGCTTCATGTTTTAATGAGAGCTGTCAGTTCCCTGGTAAATCCTTTGGGAACTTAAAACCACAGGGATGTAAACTTGCAAATTAACAATGGAATGAGTTCAAAATATTTGCTTTTGAAAGAAACATCCTTGAGAATTGAGGTGCAAATACAAGGTATACAAACCTTGAATTTAAAGTTATGTGGCTTGGTATCAAATACCTCTCTTCTGGAAATCCCTGGTGATGTATCCTGATGAATTGAGATAGTATAACCATTCAGAACATTGTTTTTCTAATTCATCAATAAAGTTGGAGTTGAGTTTCTATTTAAGGAAAAAAAAAAAAAAGTAAGGAAAATCAACATACAACACATATGGTCTACCACGAAGGAAATGAAATAAAATGGGGAACGAATATTTCTCCCAAGAAAATGGCAGTGCTTTCTGAGAACTGCTTTTCTAGTCATTCAGACTAGATTGTTCATAACACTAAATTCATTCATAACACTAAATTGTTATGAAATGTTTAAAATCATGAGTGAGATTAAACTCCTCAGAGCGAACATATGTAGCACTACACTTCATGATATCTATGATGTGAGATGTTTTTTTTTGCAGTTCTGGGGATTGAACCCAGGGCCTTGTGTTTGCAAGGCAAGCACTCTACTGACTGAGCTATCTCCCCAGCCCTATCATGTGAGATTTTGAATATAAACATAATCTTGAAGGCACAATATTGACAGTGTTAGAATGCAGATAGAGACAAATGTTCATTCCTCTTTGTAAGTTTTCACAGGTACCTGAGTCTTTACTTTTGGGTCTTGTATTATTTTTGTTTCTGTACTGATTGTTTTGTTTTAACCTCTTCACAATTTCTTTTTTCTCTTCATTCTCACTTCCACATGCACATCTGTATGCTTATGCACCAATGGGGATATTTTTCATTTGTACATAACAGAAAAGCCCTATACGTATGTCTTGACAATATCTCGGACTTATTATTTTCTCATTTAATTAGAAAAACATATACGATCACTCCAGGATGGGACTGATATCTCTATAAGGCCAAACTACATCTACAGTTGAGTCTTCTTGCAAATTTCTACACCATCATCTTTCATTTATGGACTTAATTTTCACGTTTGTCACCTTGCAGTTCCTAAAATTCTGCTTTGCCTTCATTATATTTCCCTATTTCTAGCAGGAAAAAGAAAAACAGGACAATGACAAAATAGCATCAATCAGTGAAACTTGTACTGGGAGACTTACCCAGTGCCATCTACTAATATCTTATTGATCAGAATTATCAGGTTATATATTTATTTTTAGCTACAAGTTATAGTGAAAATTCAGCTAGTTAAGCTAAGCATTTTGTCTACTAAATTGAAGTTCTGTAGGAACAAAAGTAGATTAAGCATTTAATAGAAAACTCATGTACACTAATACAAGAATAATTAGAATACTAAGTGGAATATATTATATTAAATTCTTTTTCTTTTTTTTGTTTTTGTCAATAATAATGTAAATATCAATGCCTGACACCCTATTCTTCTTTACCACACATATAGTTGTCTGACATATTGCTTATAAAACACGAAACAATCAAAACACCTGTTGTAAAGGTACCTGACTGTCCTTCAGAGTTCATTGACAGTGACTGTAAGTCTTATTTAACTATGTTAAATAATACTGTGTGGAGGCCCTATTGCAAACACAAAGGAGGGGGGAAACATTTATATTTTTAAAGCAAATTGATATAGCATTGTTATGGAGTCTTTTTAATAAGAAATATATGTGAAAATTTACCACCACTATCTTCTTTGTTCATAATGATTAAACTAAGCCCCCAAATAAGAATGGTAAGAATGAGTCAACTTATAATCATGCTAAAAGTCAGCAGTATCCCAGATAATTAATGTAGGACAGCACAGTGCAGGAAAAGTCAGTATAAATACATAATTCATTTCAGGGAATTTGGTATCTCAATTTTTTGCTTTTTAGGCTTATTTAATTGAAGAAATTGATAAAACAAAAAGCTTTCTTATTTTTTAAAGCTTTCTTAATAAATTCAAGGAGATAAAATAACTATGTGTGTTTTTTTGTGTATATGTATGTGTGGGGAGGGGAGCCATGCCCAAAATAAAACTTATATCTATCTTAATATTTCAACAAACTCATTAGCAACTATTAGTATCTTGATTTTTATAGATAAAGAAACTTAAACTCAGAGGAATGTAATAACTTCTGCATGCATACAGGGTTGAATAATGGGACATTTAGAATGCTCACTCAGAAGCCCATATCTTCATATCTCTTATCATTTGTGACCCATTCTATCCACTTATTTCACACAGATGCTTATTTTAAGGGATTTGTTGTTGCAGAATATAATTGTATTCATATAACTCTCTGCTTTGGCTACCCATTGGACAAGCACATACTTTAATTAGATTGCCTGTTGATAAAATGTGACTTTTTAAAAATTTCCAAAGTTTTCATATAGAAGCTATATCTTTAGAATTTTAAGATTTGCTGCATATTTGTATATAATTTTGTTTAACTCGGCTATGACCTGAATGATTTAGCATATTTTTCTTTTATGCCATCTGCTGACTTTTGGGTTCTGTGTTAAAGAGCCAATTCTTTTCTATTTTTTCTTATGTAATGACAATTCCCATCTCCATTTGTCCATCCATCTGTCATTATTTATCTGTCTGTATCTGTATCTAAGCCTATATATGTGTGTGTATATCTCACTGATATTTGACAAATCTAAGCATGAAATAAATTACTACAGTAATATTATCAATGGTTTCCTAGTGAAGGAAAATATCTTAAGTACTATTATGTAAGAGTTTGGGGAACATAATAATCACATGGAAAATCTACATGTTTGTCCTTTCAATGACTAAAACCAAAACTCATAATTTTGAAAAATAATATTTGATGATGGACGTGTTATCCTTCTTTGGTATTATAAGAGGCCTTAAATGTCAATGACTTACAGCAATAAATATTTTATTTCTCATTCATATTTGTAGTGTGTAGGAAGTTCACAGATCAAGAAAAAATAAAATAGAAGTGGGAAGACAATACAAATTAATGTCCAGAGAAACTGAAGACAGAAATGTAGAAAAATGAAAGTGACTGTATAAAGAGACACTTGAAAAATGCATCAGGAATATTTGGTAGTAGATGAGATAAAGAAGAAGAAATTGAATCTGAGCACTGTGACTTTGTTGACATGAACTAAAATAATAGGTGAAGTATGAGTTTTCATGAGAATGTATGTGGATTTTTAGGCGTGAAGATGTCCAGTAATCAGAAAAAAGAATGAAAACTCAAGAAATTTACTTTAGTGTCAGCTGGATAAAAGTCATAGTTAGATCTATGGAGTATTGTAGGTCATAAATAAATTACTTAATACCCTATGGCTCTTACTTAAGCTTAGATGGATAGGCAACAGATAGATGTAAGTGGTTAAGTGGTAGGAACATGAGGTTAAGAAGGTAATTTTTTAAACTGTGTCCATTGGGCTGACCCCCACATGCTTTTTTTTTTTTTTTTTTTTAAAGCATTTTACCTGTAGTCCTGCTTGACATAAGTCAATATGATTTTTTTTTCTTTTTTTTGATAGGTGGGAGAGTACTGAAGATTGAACTCAGGGGCACTCCACCACTGAGCCACACCCCCAGTCCTATTTTGCTTTTAACTTAGAGACCAGGTCTTACTGAGTTACTTAGCACCTCCTTTTACTGAGGATACTTTTGAACTCGTGATCCTCCTACATCAGCCTCCCCAGCCACTGGGATTACAGGCATGGGCCACGGTGCCCAGTTAGTCAATAGGATATGTTACATTCCTCAGCAAACATCCTGCTATGTTTGGGAGAAATGCAGGTCCAAAATGCTGAAAAGAACACAAGTTACTATGAAGTGTGGAACTTTTTTGAGGCTTACAAGAACAAGGTTGCAGAACCCAGGTGTTATGGGTTGTATGTGAGGTGTCCTCCAAAAACTCACATATGAAACAATGCAAGAAGGTTCAGAGGAGAAATCATTAGGTTATAGCCTTAACATAATCAGTGAACTAATCCCTGATGGGATTAACTGGTAACTGGAGGCAGGGAAGGTGTGGCTGGAGGAAGTGGAGTGGCTTTGGGGTATATATTTGTATTTGGCCAGTGGAGTCTTTCTCTGCTTTTTGATCAACTTGTGAGCTGCTTCCCTCTGCCACACTCTTCCGCCTTGATGTCCTGCCTCACCTGGAGCCTTGAGGAATGGAGCCTGTTGTCTATGGATTGAGACCTCTGAAATCATGATCCCTTACATAAACTTTTCCTCCTGTATAGTTGTTCTGGTAGGGTCCTTTAGTCACAGCAGGGAAAAAAAAAAAAAAAAAAAAAAAGCCTGACTAAAACACCAGACTAAAAAACCTGACTAATACAGGATAATTCCACCTAACCATAAAATCTGCTAATATAAGTTCCAATTACAATTTCTC
This sequence comes from Sciurus vulgaris, assembly GCF_902686455.1. Classification (NCBI taxonomy): domain Eukaryota; kingdom Metazoa; phylum Chordata; class Mammalia; order Rodentia; family Sciuridae; genus Sciurus; species Sciurus vulgaris. The sequence continues at coordinate 52,798,917 of NC_136470.1, read as the reverse complement.
AGCATGAGCCAAAGTGACCTAGAATTGTAATGCATGGTGAGATCTTGAAAATATGCTCTGATTTTGTTGTCAGTCAAGAGGCAAGAGCCAGATGTTAGGGAAAAACTCTGGAAACTTTCCAAGGATCCCCAATGAAACTAGAAGGAGAAAGGGAATGCAGTCCTCCTCTCTGAGAGGACACACTTTCTCACTTTCTCCCTTGCAAGTGTCCCCCTTTCCCTTTCCTATCCATTCTAATAGATTCATGCCTACTAGTATGAGTGATCTGTTTGGCATGATCACAAGAACTAGTGAGAGAGGACTGCTGTGGTTACCTCCGCTCCATGGCAGGCTCTTGCCTTCTGTGCTATGTCCGTGCATTCTTTCCTCCACCATAACCCTAGTAACCAACTACAACAACTTTGGTCCTTCTATGCTTTGACAATTATATGTAAAGTTGCCATAAATATTCATGTGCAGGTTTTTATGAGGATATAAATTTGCAAGTACTTCGGATGAATACCAAGGGGCACAATTACTAGATTGTATGGTAAGAATATATTTAGTTTTGAAAGAAACTGTCAAACCATCTTGTAAAAAGTCTGCCTTTCTACAGAATTTTTCTTTCCTGCAGCACTTGAATGAATGTTCCTGATGTTCATAACCCTGCCAAAATCTGGTTTTGACAGTGTACTGCATTTCTGCCATGTTGATAGGTGTGTGGTGATTTCTCATTTTTAGGTAAATCTGCATTACCTTGAAAACATATGGGGCATCTTCTCCTATGCTTATTTGCTATTCATGTATCTTTTTTGTTAAAGTGTCTCTTAAGTTCTTGGTATAATTTTAATGAGCTTTTTATTTTTGTTGCAGTTTCCTTAAAAATCTTTTTTATATTTTGGATAAGGTCCTTTATTAGTTACGACTTTTGCAAATGTTTTCTCATAGTGCTTGACATTGTCTTTCACAGAGGAGATATTTGTAATTTTAATTAAATCCACTTTATCAGTTCTTTTTTCAGAGATTGTACTTTTGGTATTGACTCTAAAATATCATCAAAAAAGCCCAGTATCAGGAGGGATTCAAGATGGCTGTCTAGAGGGTGGCTGTGTTTCATGTTGCTCCAGGACTCAGGACTCAAGAAGAGGAGATATAGAGAGACTTGGGACCAACTCAAAGCAGCCTGGTGAGTCTCTCCCGTTGGGGAGGCGTCCCAGACGGGGCGGTAGCCCTGAATGCAGGGATCTTTGTGAAGTAGAGCCGCCTGGCAAGACACCCCTCCCCGCGCTGGAGCAGTGAACGTGGACAACTGGGAGCATCGGAGAGGAGGCCGCTCAGCACAGCGCTTGGACTCGGAGCAACCCACCGGGGCTTTGGGAGGCTGCCCAAAGGAGGGGGTGTGCGGTGAGCTGTTTGGACTGAAAGCGACCACTCCTGAAAACCGGGGGCTGCCCAGAGGAGAAGGAGAAGCACGGGCTCGGCACGCTTGGACTTGGAGTAGCTGCACCAGGGCTCCGGGCGGCTATCCGGAGGAGCAGCATGGTGAGTGGTTTGGACTCAGAGCAACCGCTCCTAAACACAGGGGAGTTGTCTGGAGGAGGAGGAGGAGCGCGGCGGGGTGCTTGGGCTCGGAGTGACTACACCAGGGCTATGGGTGGCAGTCAGGATGAGGAGGTGCACAGTGAGTTCCTGGGACTCGTGAGGAACGCACCAGATCTCTGGGTGACTGCCTGGTGGAGAAGGAGGTGCGCGGTGGGTCACTTGGACTTAGAGCGACCGCACGGAACACCAGGCGGCTGCCGGAGGAAGAGGCGTGTGGCGGTCACTGGGACTCGGAGCGACTGTAAGGGGCTCCAGGTGGCTGCTGAGAGGAGGGGCCGCATATCCAGGTGATTAGGTGCAGAGCAGGGTCCCAGGACCTAGGCGGCTTCTTGGTGGAAGAGCTGCACAGACAATCTGAGGGGTGGAGCGAAGGCTACAGGAATACAGGCAGGTTTTCTGAGGAGAGGCAACCTAAGAAGATTCGTCTGCGAGGGCAAGGCTTCCAGGCCCAGGAGGTAGGTCCGGGTCCCTGGGAACATTGCAGAAGAAGGCTGCCCAGCCCAGGCGGTAGTTGTGAATTGAACGGAACCTCTAGGAGGGGAACTAACCAGCAAGCCCTCCCTACTGGGTGAGTTCTCCCTGCTGGGTGAGGTTCTCCCACAAGTACTGTAAAATCAGAGACACAGGCCCAAACTGACCTTGCATCAGCCCGCATCCTACTTCCCCTTTGAAAGACCATTCGTCAGCAAGTGAAGGTAACTCTGCCCACTAGCAGGGAATATACCCCAAAGGAAGGCCACCACCCCTAGGGAGTCGCTTCCTTGTGGAGCACCGCATTATCAACTTCCTCCAAGACTTCAGGCTACTGAAGGCTAAGAGGGGATATACTAGAAATCTTCAGGGACATTATAAGTCAATAGAGGAAATCTGCAATATCACAGCGGTCAACTGATGCCTGAACAATAGGAGAAAACAAGGAAAGAAAATGCTGCAAACGAATTTAGATGTTACATCAATGAAACCCAACGACAGCATGGCAGAAGAAATGACAGAAAGGGAGCTCAGAATGTACATAATTAAAATGATCAGGGAAGCAAATAATGAGATGCAAGAGCAAATGCAGGCACTGAATGATAGCACCAATCGACAGTTAAAAGAGCAAATACAGGAAGCAAAAGATCATTTCAATAAAGAGTTAGAGATATTGGAAAAAAAAAAAAACCAAACAGAAATCCTTGAAATGAAGGAAACAATAAACCAAATTAAGAACTCCATAGAAAGCATAATCAGTAGGATAGAACACCTGGAAGACAGAACCTCAGATATTGAAGACAAAATATTTAACCTTGAAAACAAAGTGGACCAAACAGAGAAGATGGGAAGAAATCATGAATAGAATCTCCAAGAACTATGGGATATCATGAAAAGGCCAAATTTAAGAATTATTGGGATTGAGGAAGGCTTAGAGAAACAGACCAAAGGAATGAACAATCTATTCAATGAAATACTATCAGAAAATTTCCCAAATCTGAAGAATGAAATGGAAGATCAAGTACAAGAGGCTTATAGGAATCAAAATATACAAAATTACAACAGACCGACACCAAGGCACATTATAATGAAAATACCTAACATACAAAATAAAGACAGAATTTTAAAGGCTGCAAGAGAGAGGAATCAAATTACATTCAGGGGGAAACCAATACAGATATCAGCAGATTTTTCAATCCAGACCCTAAAAGCTAGAAGGGCCTGGAACAACATTTACCAAGCCCTGAAAGAAAATGGATGCCAACCAAGAATCTTATACCCAGCAAAACTTACCTTCACATTTGATGATGAAATAAAATCCTTCCATGATAAACAAAAGCTAAAAGAATTTACAAAAAGAAAGCCAGCATTACAGAACATTCTCAGTAAAATATTCCATGAGGAAGAGATGAAAAACAAAGAAGCAAATCAGCAATGGGAGGAACTATCCTAAAGGAATTGTCAAATAAAGGAAGAACCAAGTCGTGTCAAAATGAATAAATAAATAAATAAAATGAGCCAAATGACCGGGAATACAAATCATATCTCAATAATAACCCTGAATATTAATGGCCTGAACTCATCAATCATAAGACATAGACTGGCAGATTGATTGAAAAAGAAAGATCCAACAATATGTTGCCTGCCAGAGACTCACCTCATAGAAAGAGATACCCATAGACTAAAGGTGAAAGGATGGGGAAAAACATACCAAGCACATGGACTCAGCAAAAAAGCTGGGGTATCCATCCTCATTTCAGATAATGTGGACTTCAAGTCAAAGTTAGTCAGAAGGGACAAAGAAGGACATTACATATTGCTAAAGGGAACCATAAATCAGCAGGACATAACAATGATAAACATCTATGCCCCAAACAGTGGCTCACCCATGTATGTCAAACAAATCCTTCTCAATTTCAGAAACAAAATAGACCATAACACAATAATACTAGGTGATTTTAACACACCTCTCTCACCACTGGACAGATCTTCCAAACAAAAATTGAACAAAGAAACCATAGACCTCAATAACACAATCAATAATTTAGACTTAACGGACATTTATAAAATATACCATCCAACCTAGAGCGAATACACTTTCTTCTCAGCAGCACATGGATCCTTCTCTAAAATAGACCATATATTATGCCACAAAGCTAATGTAAGCAAATACAAGAAGATAGAGACACTACCTTATATTCTATCAGATCATAATGGATTGAAATTAGAAATAAATGAAAGAGTGAAAAACAGAAGCTACTCCAACACCTGGAGATTAAACGATATCCTATTACATGATGAATGGATAACAAAAGATATTAGGAAGGAAATTAAAAAATTCTTAGAGGTAAGTGAGAACAAAGAAACATCATATCAAAATCTTTGGGACACTATGAAAGCAGTACTTAGAGGAAAATTTATTTCATGGAGCGCATTCACTAAAAGAAGTAAAAATCAACAAATAAACAAACCTAACACTACAGCTCAAAGCCCTAGAAAAGAAGAACAGACCAACACCAAAAGTAGTAGAAGACAGGAAATAGTTAAACTCAGAGCTGAAATAAACGAAATTGAAACAAAAGAAACAATACAAAAAATTGACAAAATAAATAGTTGGTTCTTTGAAAAAATAAACAAAATTGATAAACCCTTAGCCACCCTAACAAAGAGAAGATGAGAGAAAACCCAAATCACTAAAATTCAGAGTGAACAAGGAAATATCACAACAGACACGATTGAAATACAAAACATAATTAGAAGCTATTTTGAAAATCTATATTCCAACAAAATAGAAAATTTCGAAGACATCGACAGGTTTCTAGAGACATATGAATTGCCTAAATTGAAGGAGGAGGACATACACAATTTAAATAGACCAATTTCAAGTAATGAAGAAGAGGAGGTCATCAAAAGCCTACCAACAAAGAAAAGTCCAGGACCAGATGGATTCTCAGCCGAGTTCTACAAAACCTTTAAAGAAGAGCTCTTTCCAATACTTCTCAAAGTATTCCATGAAATAGAAGAGGAGGGAACCCTCCAAAACTCATTCTATGAAGCCAATATTACCCTGATACCCAAACCAGACAGAGACACATCCAGGAAAGAAAATTTCAGACCAATATCATTAATGAACATTGATGCAAAAATTCTCAACAAAATTTTAGCAAATCGCATACAAAAATATATTAAAAAGATAGTGCACCACGATCAAGTAGGTTTTATCCCAGGGATGCCAGGTTGGTTCAACATCCGGAAATCAATAAATGTAATTCACCATATTAATAGACTTAAAGTCAAGAATCACATGATTATTTCAATAGATGCAGAAAAAGTATTTGATAAAATACAGCACCCCTTCATGCTCAAAACACTAGAAAAAATAGGGATAGTGGGAACATTCCTTAACATTGTAAAGGCCATTTATGCTAAGCCCATGGCTAATATCATTCTAAATGGTGAAAAACTGAAAGCATTCCCCCTAAAAACTGGAACAAGGCAGGGATGCCCTCTTTCACCACTTCTATTCAATATCGTACTTGAAGCACTAGCCAGAGCAATTAGACAAACCAAAGAAATTAAAGGAATACGAATAGGAAAAGAAGGACTCAAACTATCCCCATTTGCGGATGATATAATTATATACTTAGAGAAACCAGGAAATTCCACCAGAAAACTTTTAGAACTCATAAGTGAATTCAGTAAAGTAGCAGGTTACAAGATCAATGCTCATAAATCCAATGCATTTTTATACATAAGTGATGAATCCTCATAAAGGGAAATTATGGAAACTACCCCATTCACGATAGCATCGAAAAAAATAAAATACTTGGGAATCAATCTCACAAAAGAGGTGAAAGACCTCTACAATGAGAACTAAAGAACACTAAAGAAAGAAATTAAAGAAAACCTTAGAAGATGGAAAGATCTCCCATGTTCTTGGATAGGCCGAATTAATATTTTCAAAATGGCCATAGTACCAAAAGTACTATACAGATTCAATGCAATTCCAATTAAAATCCCAATGATGTACCTTAGAGAAATAGAGCAAGCAATCATGAAATTCATCTGGAAGAATAAGAAACCCAAAATAGCTAAAGCAATCCTTTGCACGAAAAATGAAGCAGGGGGTATCGCAATACCCGAACTTCAACTTTATTACAAAGCAATAGTAACAAAGACAGCATGGTATTGGTACCAAAGTAGACAAGTAGGTCAATGGTACAGAATAGAGGACATGGACACAAACCCAAACAAATACGACTTTCGTATACTAGACAAAGGTGCCAAAAATATGCAATGGAGAAAAGATAGCCTCTTCAACAAATGGTGCTGGGAGAATTGGAAATCCATATGCAACAGAATGAAACTAAACCCATATCTCTCACCCTGCACAAAACTCAACTCAAAATGGATTAAGGACCTTGGAATCAGACCAGAGACTCTGCATCTTATAGAAGAAAAAGTAGGTCCAGATCTTCAACATATCTGCGTAGGACCAGACTTCCTTAACAGGACTCCCATAGCACAAGAAATAAAAGCAAGAATCAATAACTATAATAAATTCAAACTAAAAAGCTTTCTCTCAGCAAAGGAAACTATCAGTAATGTGAAGAAAGAGCCTACAGAGTGGGAGAATATCTTTGCCAATCATACGTCAGATAGATCACTAATCTCCAGAATCTATAAACAACTCAAAAAACTCTACACCAAGAATACAAATAATCCAATCGACAAATGGGCTAAGGAAATGGACACTTCACAGAAGAAGATGTACAAGCAATCAACAGATACATGAAATATGTTCAACATCTCTAGTAATAAGAGAAATGCAAATCAAAACCACCCTAAGATTCCATCTCACCCCAATTAGAATGGCGATTATCAAAAATACAAGCAACAGGTGTTGGCGAGAATGTGGGGAGAAAGGTACACTCATACATTGCTGGTGGGGCTGCAAATTAGTGCAGCCACTCTGGAAGGCAGTATGGAGATTCCTTAGAAAGCTTGGGATGGAACCACCATTTGACCCAGCTATCCCACTCCTTGGTCTATACCCAAAGGACTTACAATCAGCATACTACAGAGATACAGCCACATCAATGTTCATAGCTACTCAATTCACCATAGCTAGATTGTGGAACCAACCTAGATGTCCTTCAATTGATGAGTGAATATAGAAACTGTGGTATATATATACAATGGAATATTACTCTGCCATAAAGAACAATAAAATTATGGCATTTGCAGGCAAATGGATGAAATTGGAGACCATCATGCTAAGTGAGATAAGCCAATCTCAAAAAACTAAAAGACGAATGATCTCGCTGATAAGTGGATGATGACACATAAGGGGGAGGGTGGGAGGAGTTAGTGTTAGGGTTAGGGTTAGGGTTAGGGAAGGGGGCAAGAATGGAGGAAGAAAGGACTGTTTAGAGGGAAAAGAAGGGTGGGAGGGGTGGGGGGAAGGGAAAAAATAATAGAATGAATCAAACAACATTATCATATGTAAATTTGTGATTATACAAATGGTATGCCTTTACGCCATGTACAAACAGACAAACAACATGTATCCCATTTGTTTATAATAAAAAAAAACCAGTATCATATCAATTTTCGCTTAATATATCTTCTAATTTTATAATTTTGCTTTTAAGGAAGGTGTGTGATCCAGTTTGGGTTAATTTTTGTGACTAGTATAAAGTCTACCACTAGATTCTTCCTTCCTTCCTTCCTTCCTTCCTTCCTTCCTTCCTTCCTTCCTTCCTTCCTTTTTTTTTTTTCCTTTTTTCTTTCTTTTTTTCTTTCTTTCTTTCTTTCTTTCTTTCTTTCTTTCTTTCTTCCTTCCTTCCTTCCTTCCTTCCTTCCTTCCTTTCTTCCTTCCTTCCTTCCTTCTTTCTTTCTCTCTCTCTCTTTTCTTTCTTTCTTTCTTTCTTTCTTTCTTTCTTTCTTTCTTTCTTTCTTTCTTTCTTTCTTTCTTTCTCTCTCTCTCTCTTTCTTTCTTTCTTTCTTTCTTTCTTTCTTTCTTTCTTTCTTTCTTTCTATCTTTCTTTCTTTTCTTCTTGTATGTAGATATCCAGCCAATTAGAACCATTGAATTACTTTTGCTTCTTCATAAAAACATCATTAAACTGTATTTATGTGTTTCATTTCTTTTTTTTTTATTGTTTATTTTTATTTATTTAATATTTTATAGTTTCAACAAATAGATCTCACACACATTTTAGTAGATATATAAATAAGTATTTCATCTGTGTTGTAAATAGCACTTTTATTTTAGGTTTCTTTTTTTTTTTACTAAAAATCATAAATTTACATAGGGCAATGTTTGATTCATTCTGTTATTTTTTTCCTTCCCACCCACCCCTCCCACCCCTCTTTTCCCTCTATACAGTCCTTCCTTCCTCCGTTCTTATCACCCTCCTTATCCCTAATCCTAAACCTAACCCTAACCCTAACGGTAACCCCTCCTATCCCCCATTATATGTCCTCATCCGCTTATCAGCGAGATCATTCGTGCTTTAGTTTTTTGAGATTGGCTTATCTCACTTAGCATGATATCCTCCAGTTTCATCCATTTGCCTGCAAATGCCATAATTTTATCATTCTTCATGGCAGAGTAATATTCCATTGTATATATATATATATATATATATATATATATATATATGCCACAGTTTCTATATCCATTCATCAACTGAAGGGCATCTAGTTTGGTTCTACAATCTAGCTATGGTGAATTGAGTAGCTATGAACATTGATGTGGCTGTATCTCTGTAGTATGCTGATTTTAAGTCCTTTGGGTATAGAACAAGGAGTGGGATAGCTGGGTCAAATGATGGTTCCATTCCAAGCTTTCTAAGGAATCTCCATACTGCTTTCCAGAGTAGCTGCACTAATTTGCAGCCCCATCAGCAATGTATGAGTGTACCTTTTTCCCCACATCCTCTCCAACACCTATTGTTGCTTGTGTTCTTGATAGTCGCCATTCTAATTGGGGTGAGATGTTTCTCATACTAGACAAAGGTGCCAAAAATATGCAATGGAGAAAAGATAGCCTCTTCAACAAATGGTGCTGGGAAAACTGGAAAACCATATGCTACAGAACAAAATTAAACCCCTATCTCTCACCCTGCACAAAACTCAACTCAAAATGGATCAAGGACCTCGGACTCAGACCAGAGACCCTGCATCTTATAGAAGAAAAAGTAGGTCCAAACCTTCAACTTGTTGGCTTAGAATCACACTTCCTTAACAGGACTCCCATAGCCCAAGAAATAAAAGCAGTAATCAACAACTGGGATAGATTCAAACTAAAAAGCTTTCTCTCAGCAAAGGAAACTATCAGTAATGTGAAGAGAGAGCCTACAGAGTGGGAGAATATCTTTGCCACTCATACTTCAGATAGAGTACTAATTTCCAGAATCTATAAAGAACTCAAAAAACTCTACACCAAGAATACAAATAATCCAATCGACAAATGGGCTAAGGAAATGAACAGACACTTCACAGAAGAAGATGTACAAGCAATCAACAGATACATGAAAAAATGTTCAACATCTCTAGTAATATGTGTTTCATTTCTGGACTCTCTATTCTGTTTCATTATCTATCCATTCTTTCACCAATAGAACACTGTCATAATTAATCTAGTGTTATAGTAATTCTTCAAGTTTGATAGTGCCAATATTTCAACTTTATTCTTCTTCAATATCATTATGAATCTTCTGAATCTTTTACCTGTCCTTAAAAACTTTCAAATTAGTTTATTGATATTCATGAAGTAACTTTCTGGGATTTTTATTGGGTTTAAACTAAATCTATAGATAATTTTGGGAAGAACTGAAATCTTGACAATATTTAATTTTTCTTTCCATGAACATGGGATATATTTGTTTATTGATATTCATGAAGTAACTTTCTGGGATTTTTATTGGGTTTAAACTAAATCTATAGATAATTTTGGGAAGAACTGAAATCTTGACAATATTTAATTGTTCTTTCCATGAACATGGGATATATTTGTTTCTTATACAGAGCTCTTGCAAATTTAGTTAGATTTTGTACTTGAAAATTTTATCTTAGTAAGAGCTCATGAATGGTATTTAATTTCCTAATTTAAAAACAATTGGATTCTGTAAGCTAATATATTTCTGAGTTTTTTTGTATCTATAATCATAAGAAATATTTGTCTATAGTTTTTTATAATGTCTTTTTTTCTGGTTTTATTGTTAGTATAATGACAGACTCATATACTGAACTAGGAAGTTTTCCTTCTGCTTTTATTTTTTCAAGTAAATAGCAGAGAATTCATATGATTTCTTAATTGTTTGACAGATATAATTGGTGACCTCATCTGGGCCAGTTAGTTTCTGCTTAGAGGTTATTAATTATTGATTCACATTCTTTAATAGTACAGATAGGCTTATTAAGATTGTCTATTTTTATTATATCAGTTTTGGTAGATTGTGACTTCTAAGAAATTGGTCTATCATCTAGGTTATCAAATTTGTAAGCACAGAGTTGTTTATAATTTTCCTTTATTATCTTCTTGATGCTCCTGAGGTTGTTCTATCATTTCTGATTCAGTCATGCACCATAGAGTGACATTTTGTCAACAATAAATTGCTTGTATGATAGTGGTACTATAAATTTATTTTTTGTAGTGATTTTGTAGTCAACCCAGACTGTGTAAGTGTACTCTGTGATGTGTGCACAAGGATGTCACTGACAATGCACTCTCAGAATGTATCCAGTTTTAAAGTGATATATAGCTGTACATTAACTTATGCCAACCCCCATTCCCCATTTGTTATATTGCCTGCCTATAGAAGACTTTTTTAGGGACCATGAAAATCTCACTGACACATTAACATTTGAAAAAAAAAAAAAAACAAAGACTTCCAGTAGCAAAGGAGTGAGACGTGTGTATCTGAGGCATATGTGTTCTAGGTAACAGTAGGAGGAATTCTTTGAGTTTGAAGCATGGTGTAACCAGAATGAATAAAATGCAGTATGTGTTGATGAGACAGTAAGGAAAGAGATGAGTGAGGATACAGAAAAGTGCCTAGGTAAGATAAAGCCCTGTATATAACATAAATATTGAGATATTTATTACAAGTAATACGGTAATCCATTGGAGACATTTTTAGCCATTACACTAAGAACAGTACTCTAGACTTCAATGAAAATAAGGAGGATATTTATACTGGTAGCATTTAGGAGAGGGACACTCTTGTAATGATCCAATTCAGAAATAATGATGATTTGGATTAGGGTCTTGGAAGCAAAAGCTCTGAAAATACCTATGGTAAAAACAGTAGGACTTGTTTGTTTTATTTTAAAAAGTTCTAAGTTAGTTATATTTATACACAGTTTATCTTCACAGCAATTTTAGGGGCGGGTACAAGGGATTGAACTCAGGGGCACTTGATCACTGAGCCACATTCCCAGCCCTATTTTGTATTTTATATAGAGACAGGGTCTCACTGAGTTCCTTAGTGCCTGACTTTTCCTGAGTCTGGATTTGAACTCATAATCCTCCCGCCTCAGACTCCTGAACTGCTGGGGTTACAGCCATGTGCACCCAGTTAATCTTCACAATAAATTTTAAAGGTATATGTAACTACTGTACAGAAAATAAATTTTCTGTTTCATTTTGTTAAAAGTCCCAGCGCTAGTAAGTAGCAGAATAGAAACTAAAGAACAGCTTATTTGACTCCAGAACCTATACATATGAGCATTGTTTATGTTGTTGTTTGGTCCCTGAGTGTGATTGAGAAGGGAGAAGAATGACCAAGTGTGTGTGTGAGTCTTTGGTTTCCTATGGTAAAGTACAGGAGTTTTTAACTTTTGATGATTTAAACAATCTGATTATGGAAGTAATATTCAGAAGCACTAAATCCAGAAATCAATGAAGTTTCTTCTGGAGAATGATGCTTTAAGATAGTGAAGGGAAAATCCAAGTAGTTGTACCTAAACTTTCATATTTATCCCAGAGTCAATGCCCACTTCATGTATGTATGAGGCTCATCCACCTTTTGGGAAACATTTTAACTGTTACATATAGGGCAATCCATAAGGTTTAAAAATGAAAGTCTCTTTGACCTGTCACTAGTAGAAAGATTTTATTAAAGTTAATAAAATGCTAATGTTACCAAAGTTGAGATTTTTAAGAAAAATTGTGCTAATCCATAATGTAATTCCAGTTGTTTGGCTGCTTGAGAAACTTTTTTAAATAAAGAGACTTGGTCTGGTGCTTTTAGAAAATTAATAACTAACTGTGGCATTGCTGCAGTGCAGATATTTATATGCATAATTTTGTGGGAGAACAGCCTAGGAGGTACTAAATAATAGGACCAAGCAATGATTTAAGAGTGTCAATTCCCAGACACTGAAAATCCCATGATAACTATTTCCTCATTTTTATTCATGGGTTTAAGAAGAGTTGAATTTTCTGAACCCAGAAGAATTCAGTTTAAGAGAGTGAATTTTATTTTGGCACAATATTGAAGTTTCCAGTCCATGATTGAGTGGCTATGCTGTTTTGGGGCCTGTGGCCAGTCAGCAGATCATGTTAAGTGCACATGGCAGAAGAAGAGTCTAGGATTACCCAACCCTTTCAAAGGCATTACCCCAAATGAACTAAAGACCTCCCACTAGGCGCATTCTTAAAGGTTCTACCAATTTCCAATAGCATCATACTGGGGATCAACCCTCTACAGCATGGGAGACATACAAGATTCAAATTAGAGCACAATGCAAACGCTTGTGTGGAAAAAAAAAAGGAGTAAAATTCCTTTCTAAGATAGGAAATAGTAATACATTCATCTTGTGACCCCCAAATTCTCATTCCATATTTATTAGGAAGTATGACTAGATAATTATACTTTTTACTCTGATATCTAATAATATAAAGTATAAAGTACAAAAATAAAAAGAAAGAAAAACGTGAAGAAGAAAAATGTTTTCCTTTCTTTAATTTATAAACTTTTTGAAACAAGCGACCCAGAATAATCTCTATATTCCTCACATATCCCCTCTTATCCTTATTTTCTGTGCCTCTTGCTACCACCTATTCTGTTAGAACCTGATTAAGAGAAGACAGATGGCCCAATAACTTTTAAAACTCAATAGTTTCTTAATATAGATCCAGTCAGAAATGTTGACCTGAATACTGTCTTCCTTTTTTAACTGTGAAGTTAAAAGTTATTTCAGGGATTCTTTTTCTCCATTTAATTATACTTATGTTTAATTAATTCTACATAATTCAGCTGATTTTCATCATTATAAAGTATTGTTTTAGGCAATCAGAGGAAAAATAGAATTGATTCTATCAGGCATAAAGTGTGAAAGATGACAGTTGCTGATTCTTTAAGTTAAAATATAACTCTATTTGGTTAAAGAAGTTAGTTCAAAAATATATTACAGGCCTTGCTTTTCCCGAGTTCATTCTCAAATAACTGGCAATTGGCTAAATCTCCAGAGTCTACCTAGGCTAAATTTCTCTTTTTCCTTTCTCTCTACACCAGTGCTGCTTTCTTTCATCCTTTCACTTGGTTTTCTATCCTCTCCAAGCAAAAGAGCCCTCTCTTTGGTTTCCCAGAGATTCTTCTGTGACCTGTGTTCCTCACCATCCTATGATCTTCAACTAACACTTTTTTTTTCCTTGCTGGTGTCTTGTCCTCTTGACCTATTCATTCTCTCACAATCTCAACTATCATCAATATAATATGAGAATTCACCTGTTCATCTACAATAGTTATTACTTCATAGGAGTAGTTTTCAAACTGGAGATACAGGGCCAGTCAGGATACTTAAATAAATGATGAATGGTTAATGAATTCCCTGCAAAAACTTATTAAACTTTTCATTTGCCTTGGATATCAATTATAACATAATATATTAGTTACTGGAAAAAAAACTGAATCATTAAGAACCTCTGTAAGTTGCTCAACTCAAGATCACTATCATTTTTGCAACAGGTATAGGACCGAAGAATATTCATCAAATTGTGGTTAGTTCAATAGTTCAAATAGAAAAAAAAATATTGAAAACTTAAGCCATCATATCCTGTCTGGAAGAGATATATCAAATCAGAACAATCTATTGTATTATTTATTGTTCATAATCTATTTACATTGCTCACAAAGTAATATATTCATCATATTTCTTTATATAGTAACATGTAAATTCATTGGTGATAAGTATTTTGGTCAATATAAAAGGAATAAATGTTATATACCAACTCTAGCAATAATTGTATTATATATTCATTCAATGAAAATTTGGTGAAGCAATAGAGTGATATATACCTTCAGAAAAGTTAAAGCATTTTTAAAGATAACTCTTTAAAATTAGACTTTGAATGTTGTTCATGGAGAGAGTTTATGTTGAAGGTAATTTTTAATTATCCTGAATTAGAAAATTCATTTTAATTTATTAATAATATTTTGCACAGTATACCTATGTTGATGATCATTTTCTGTCTTAAATTTACTGATGTCTACATGTGAAATCAAAATAAATCTAGAACTGTGCTTGAAATTCTTTTAAACTTCCAATTCAAATTACTGAATTGGTTTCAGGAAGAAAAATCTATCACATTAAATAATTCCTAATAACTGAATTTGGCTTTCTGCAATCATTTATATTTAATGTGAAATTTGTTTTGTTGTTTGAAAGTTTTATTAATAAATGTATCTATTTTATATTCATTCATTTTAAGGAAATATATTTTGACAAAATCTTGTGCTAATCATTCCACTGAACTTTACTTGGCTATCCCTTAAGTTTCAGGGATACTGCCACATAAATTGTAGATAACAGAATTGCCAATCCTGTTCAAACTAATGAATTCATGATTACATAACTAGAGTTGACTTTTTTCCCACTTAATTATTTTTATTTGTTCCAATTAGTTATAAATGACAGTAGAATGCATTTCGACACATTGTACACAAATGGAACCAGCATTCCTCTGGCTGTACATGGTGCTGAGTCACACCAGTAGTGCAACCATAAATGTATATAGGGTAATAATGTCTGTCTCATTCCACTGTCGTTCCCAGCCCCACCACCGCACCCCTTCTCTCACTCCCCTCTGCACAATCTAAATATCTTTCTTTCGTCCCAAGCCTCCCCACAACTCCTATGGATCAACATCTACTGAAAACTGAGAAAACATTCAGTTTAGTTTTTTGGGGATTGGCTTATTTCACTTAGCATGATATTCTCTAGTTCCATCCATGTTATGGTTTGGATGTGAGGTGTCCCCCAAAAGCTCACATGTGAGACAATTCAGGAAGGTTCAAAGGAGAAATGATTGGGTTGTAAGAATCTTAACCCAATCAGTGAATTAATCCCGGATGGCTTTGGGGCATACATTTTGTATCTGGAAAGTGGAAATTCTCTCTCTCTGCTACCTGATGATGCAAACTGCTTCCCTCTTCTACACTCTTCCACCATAATGTTCTACTTCACCTCGGGCCCCAAGGAATGAAGCCAGCCTTCTATGGACTAAGACCTCTGAAACTAAGCCCTCAAATAAACCTTTCCTCCTCTATAATTATGCTGATCAGATCTTAGACACAGGAGTGGAAAAGCTGAAAACAATCTAAACAAACCAAAACAACCCATGTACCTGCAAATGCCACAATTCCATTTTTCGTTCAGGCTGAGTAATATTCCATTGGGTACATATACCAAATTTTCTTTATCCATTCATCTGTTGAAGGGCACATAGGTTGGTTCCATAGTTTAGCTACTGTGAATTGACCTGCTATAAACATTGATGTGGCTCTGTCATGGTAGTATGCGATTTTAAGTCCTTTGGTATAAACTGAGGCATGAGATAGCTGGATCAAATGGTGGATCCATTCCAAGTTTTCTGAGGAATTTCCATACTTCTTTCCAGAGTGGCACCTATTTGCAGTCCCACCAGCAACATATGAGTGTACCTTTTTCCCCACATCTTTGCCAACACTTATTATTGCTTGTATTCTTGATAATGGACATTCTAACTAGAGTGAAATAAAGTCTTAGAGTAGTTTGTATTTGCATTTCTCTAATTTCTAGAGATGGAGAACATTTTTTCATGTGTTTATTGATCAATTGTATTTCTTCTTCTTTGAAGTGTCTGTTCAGTTCCTGACCCCTTTTATTGATTGAGTTATTTGGTTTTTTGATATTAAGTTTTTTGAATTATTTATATTTCCTGGAGCTGTTCCATCTGAGGTGCATGTGGTAAAGATTTTCTCCCATTCTATACCCTTTATCTAGTATTAAAATTTAAAGAAAGAGCAATGTATTTATAAGATTAAATTTCTATGCTATGGTTAATAAACTACAAATGTATTTTGCAAAACTAAAAACAATCTTTTTAATCATTACTTTCAATATATTTAAATTCATAAGATTTTTGTTGTTTACTGCCTTTTTTAAAAAAATTAGGTCAGTCACAAAACTGGAATTAGTTTAGTAGTCCCCCCAAATGTGATTTTTTGATTGCTTTAAAGTGAAGCAACTTACAAATAAAAATAATTCAAAGAATCTTCATTACTTTGATTTCTGCTGCACATTTGGGCTTCTCTACTATACTTTATATTAGTGATCAGTCTTCTCAAGATTAGCTAAAAGGAGAATAGTAACTCTATCATGTTAAAAGTTACTAATAGTAAATATTAATTTTTATTCTTCATTTGAACTTAAGTTTTAATCACGTATTTTTTTAAATTAAGATATTTTCAAACACAATAGTAAAAATGTAGCATAGATTTCTACAATTGCCAGCATTTGCCTCTGAGGTGTTGCATCTTTTTGTGGACAGCTGCTTTAACTTACATTAGAATATGTATGGTATATATATATACAATGGAATATTATCCCGCTATGAAGAATGATAAAATTATGGCATTTGCAGGCAAATGGATGAAATTGGAGGATATCATGCTAAGTGAGATAAGCCAATCTCAAAAAACTAAAGGACGAATGATCTCGCTGATAAGCGGATGAGGACATATAAAGGGGGGTAGGAGGGGTTAGCTTTAGGGTTAGGGTTAGGTTTAGGGTTAGGGATAAGGAGGGTGGTAAGAATGGAGGAAGGAAGGACTGTATAGAGGGAAAAGAGGGGTGGGAGGGGTGGGGGGGAAGGGAAAAAATAACAATGAATCAAACAACATTGCCCTATGTAAATTTATGATTTTTAATTAAAATAAATAAAAAAGGAATATGTATGGTACCATAAATAGCATTTTAAATATATTTTAACAAATTTAAATATTGATTATCACCATGGATTGTTGATATATTGAGAAATAATGAGTAATGCATACAATATTTATTCAATTATGCAAAAACATCTGTCAGGATTAATTTGAAATAGTAATTGTGTTTAAGAACTGAATAACAAGCACCCAACTGAAAACCTAAGGACACTGAATGATTAAGATGCCAAGTTCATAAAAAAGATGGAAACGATGTTAGCATCAAAAAGAGCTGACTCTTAGGCACAGTGGCACATGCCTATAATCCCAGTGGCTCAGAAGACTGAGGCAGGAGGATAAAGAGGATTGAAAGTTAGTCTCAGCAAAATCAAGGCACTAAGCAACTTGGTGAGACCCTGTCTCCAAATAAAATACAAAATAGGGCTGGGGGTGTGGCTCAATGGTTTAGTGTCACTGAGTTCAATCCCCAGTAACAAACAAACAAACAAACAAACAAAAAATTAGCCAGCCTTTGATACTGGTAAATTTGGTTTGGATGTATGTTCACTTGAACCATAATGTATCATTTTCATAGGACCACATGAAATAAGAAAAAGTCATAAAGTTAATCATACCTGAAGGAAAGTTCCTTAAAGGACAATAGAAGATGAGAATGTGTGGTTAAATTTAGAAAGATGAAACAGGAAACTAGTGTGTTAATTAAATAATAATCATTTGTAAAACTTTCTGAGTTTTTATCTTCAGTGAAAAATTACTTAAATGTCTAGAGCTAATATGTTAAACGGGATGTTATTAAACTGCATCTCATGGTACTTAGTTTTTATTATTGGCCATGTTTATGGTGGTTGAATTAAAGGCCAACCTATTCAAGTTTTGATAGGTTTGAAGTGATTAATATTTGTGGATAATTTGTTTGTTGTTTGGCAAATGAAGATATTTCCTCATTCATTAAGGCGAGAAGGCCTTTAAAGTATATTTACAATTCTAAAAAATTCTTAATTTGCAAGCACGAATAACTAAAGTATCAATTCTTACTGGAAACCCTGTGTGTGAAATATTGAGAGAGGAGTCTCATGAGAACATATGTATTTATGTTTATGTGTTTCAGTGTTACTGTAAGAAAAGTATTGTGCAATGTATGTGGCATTGTTTCAGTGTGTTGCCAAAGAGAAAAGCTTTTCACATGCTAGTGGAATGCTCAGGATATGGACACATGAAAATGAAAAATGGAAAACAATAAATATAAATAAAGCATTACTGTAGTTTTTCCTTGTTACTTTTCAACATTTCTGCAGTCAAGACTAATGACAAATGGTAGTTTCACTACAGCAATGGAAAATGGAATTGTTTTTTAAAGAAGTCAGTTCTCTAGAGAGTAAGATTTTAAAAGTAAAGAGTCAAAGGAAAGTCTACAAGAAAACATGTATATACCATTTCTTTTATATAATAAAGATGCCCAAATTATTTTCCTCTTCAGAGGATTTTTCAGTATAACTTGTAAAAGTGAGAGTTCCACAAGGTTTATTTTTGTGACATCAAGAAAAATTACCAATGACTTGGAAATCAGCAAAATGTTTCCAATATTTACTAGTTTGTTTGAGACAGTAGGTTTATACACATTTGTCTCTGACTAGTAGTTGAACAATGCTGAAAATAGAAATTAACTTGTAGAAAACATTAATGTTTACAAAAATGCAAATGATTCCTATTCATGGTGATATAAATTAATTTCATCCTGTAGAGAATACAAATCTTTGTAATTAAACCTTCATTTGAACTGGTTTTCATATCTATCTATTGGCTCACTCATTAATTAATGAGTTGACTAAAATCTTTGACAGGTTTTCATTTTACATTTAGGTATGAGTCATAAATTTATCTCTTTTAAATATTACATATTATGCCTGACATTAAATGAACTTGGTACTTGAAGAACAGGAAGATGAGAAGTTGAGGAACTGGTCTTAACATGTGTACTGGTAAGTTATTGTATGTTTTGGGATCAGTGTGGCTCCCTTCTCTCTGTGTTAAAACACTGAATGAGATTTTTTTGGTTCATTTAATTGAAATAAGCCAGGCTTTTAAATTTTAGAATGCAGACATGTTCCCCTCTGGAGTGATCTAGTTCACTTTGCAAAGATTTAGAACTATTTATTTAGGTGAATATGGAGTTGGAAGAGTGAGATAGGGTGGAGGTGCCAGAAACTTGGAAGAAAATGGGAGAAAGAATGACTTCCTTGGAACGGAATCACGGTAGTTCTCTCTCAAGGGCCTCCATTCTTCCTCATCATTCTGCTTTGTTTGTGGCTGCCAGAATAATTAAAGGAGTGTAGAAGTAGATTCTCCTGCTATCTTGCTTTTAAGCTTTGCACTCGGGTTGATTAATGCTTTCTTTACACTTGCACTGGGCTGCTCTACATTTCCTTTGTAAGTAATGCTAATTACTTTGAACAAGCAACCTGCACTTGCATAGTTGGTGTTTGAGCTGGAATAACTCCTGGGAAATCATGATGCTTCTGGATGCAGCTAAACAGAGAAATTTAGTATTCAAAAAGTGTATACATTCGTCATTGAATGGAAACAAATATTTCTTGAGAACTTACTATGTACATTATGGTTATCTGAGCAAAAAAGAATATTTGTACAAAGCCCTGGACATGGAATACTTTAACATTCAAAAATGGCAAGGAGACTAATGTGAAGGGACATACATAACCCAGGAGAGAGTAGCAGATGACATCAGGGAAGTGAAAGGTGTACATAACATGCAATGTTACATACTATATGGTACAAGCTCCCTTCTTTCCCCCCTCTTTTATTTAAAACAATGTTGTTAGATGATTTCAAGCAGAAAACAATGCGTAGCCTGACATTTTAAAAAATATAACTATTACTGTATCAAGGAAAGATAAAGAGTAAAAGTTAGAAGTTGGGTACTTGTAAATGATAAGGGGGATTTGTCTGTGGCTTGGCCCAGGATATTAGCAGAGGAAGCAATGAGGCATGAACTATGGATATGATACACTATATGAGAAATATAAATATATATATATTTAATTGTTATCACCTGAGAAAATATAGAAATGAAACTATTGTTTACTGGTTGAGGCATAAGTTGCAAGAGCAATGTTTTGGGAGATGAGTGGAATCAGGAGTTTGGTTCTGAATACATTGTGGTGCCTTTTAGCATTCAAGTGAAAATTTTGAGTGAATCCTTAGATGTAAGAGTCAGTCTAATTTAGTGGTGAGTTAGAAGTATTTAATGGGCTTTCTTTTATTGAATTATGCTTTATTTAGAATAAAATGAAAAATTTTAAAGTTTCTTGAACTTTAACAATTTTAGATATGTCTATAATTAACATTCAGAACAAGTTTTAGAATTTTTCCATTACTCTAGAATGTTTCTTACTGACCTACCAGGAAATTGTTGTTCAAACCTCCTCCCCACCACTGGGACAATTGCTTTCTGAACTTTATCACCACAGGTTGATTTTGCCTATTTTACAACTTCATAAAAGTAAAATTATGTTGTATATATTTTCAAATTTTTGATTCATGATTCATGATGGCTGCAGTTTTTTTTTTTTCATTCTAAACATTTATAATTCTTACTTGTCTGTGGAGACCTTTGACTATCACAACTCTTTAAGAAATGTCTCAGATTTTGCTCTAAGAATTCTGAATGAATAACAAGTCCAACAACTCATTGGCATAAAACAAACATTTATTTTTGATTTATGGGTCAGTTGGTTGCCTGGAAATAATTAGCTGAAGCTTGGCTCAGCTAAACTTCATAGGGCTTAGGTTTAGGTCAATTCAAACAGATTTGGAATTTGTCTTTTGAAGACCAAAGAAGACTTATAGCTACCTACAGAAGTCACGACCCCTTCCTCTGGTGATGACTGAAGGGCAAAAAGACCAGGAGAAACTTCAAACTGATATTTTCATGTCTTCCCACATCTTCATGGCTGAGGCAAAGTACTTGAGCAAACACAGAGTAAATGTCATGAGAAGGTGACAGCCCTCCCAAGTGAACACTTACTTATTAATAACACAATGTCACAGTTGAGCAGAGAAAAAAAAATATTAATCATTATTTCAAGAAAGCAAAAAATAATAGATATGAATTCTCAATTTAGTTTTATGGTACACTTGAGACCAAACATGGATTTTGTGTCATTTAATCTAACATTAGACAACATAATTAATTTTATTGTATTAATAGCATTAGTCTTAGGCAGTGATGACAAGAAAGGTATTTCAGGACCAAGATAGAGGAGAGTAGAGAATACTGCAGAGGTCTAAGTAAGAAGTGAGAAAATGTTCCTTCACTCTCATGACTAAAATACTGCACAATTTACTTAAAGAGACAAAATGTATATACCAGAGAAGATCCATAGGAATCATCTCTGTATTCTTTAGGGACACTTGTTGAAGTCATCACTGAAGAAAGGAAGACAAGGAACACCAGGCACCAGGGTGCTCGTTCTTCAGCCCTGTAGACCCTTCAAACATGGAAGCAAGAGCACTGGCTTTGACCTTTCTTCTTTTGGCATCATTTTTCAGGGAACAAAATGATTAAAGGGAGCACATTTATAAGCATTTATATTAAGAGTACAAAGGATTTCAATTTAAGAAGCTGATACACAAAACTTTTAAGGCAACCTGGTCTGCTGGAGAGGTTGAGGAAACAATGACCATCAGCGAGTGACCACTGGAGGTAAGTGATAATCACCTCAACAGGGGTGCCGAAAGAACCCTAATGCGGATTTTAAAGGAAGTAAAACAATGTGGAGAGCTAAAGAGATATAGTGAGTAAATTTGTGGTAATAAGACAGGAGTAGAATGGATCTGGGCACATTTCATTTTGAGTTCAGTAATTCCTATGAAATTAAAGTTTATGTTATACAAGTGTAGAAACATAAATTGGGGCCAGAATTTGGAAGACTTTTATAAGGACAAACTCTTGAATTTGGACTCTGACAAGTAGTGGGTTATTACTGTATTTTTAGAATATTTACATGATGCTCAAAGTAGCATTTTAACCTGAGTCATTTGCAGAACTTTGTAAGAGGTAAAATTCGAAATCAATGACATCAGTTGTGGACACCCTGTATAATCTAGGTGGAGTTCATCAAGTAAGAAGTGATGGAAAACTTTGAGAAATATAAATTCAAAACCTATGGCAAGTGATCTAAGATCAATTATTAAGAAGAAAATGAAATTAAAAATAAATGATTGAAATTTCAAACCTTAATTGCTAAGGGAATGATGATTTTATATGACTTTGTGAGAATATATAGAGGCACAAATAGATATTATATTTTAGTGTGTTTAATATTGGTTAAAGTCTATTTAAAATCGGTTTGCACATGCAGATACAAGTGTATGGTGCTACAGAGGAAAGTTTGAGCTTTACAACAAATAATAAAGCATATGAGCTTATTCAGAGACTATGAGGACACAACCAGAAAGTAAATAGATGACTTTTGTTCTGTGAAGCGCTTTAAAACACTACAGAAAAAAAATCTCTCATCTTGGAAACCATGTGCATCTATTTCGTCTCTAAATTATTAGGCCTAACATAGTGTCTTGGTCATTAGGTACACATTTTTTTTTTTCCTTTCATGGGATTCTGTTCCTTGGAGCATGTTCAGTGTCACAAATCTCAAGGAGTTCTTTGTTTTTTCCTTTTTTTTTTTTTTTGGTGCTAGGGATTGAACCCAGGGCCACGTGCTTGCCAGGCAAGCACTCTACCACCTGAGCTTTCTCCCCAGCTCCTCCAGGAGTTCTTTCTCTAAAGTAAGGCAGGCATGGGCAGAAATATTTTCTTTTCTGATGTTACAAATTTATTTCTTGACTCCTCTTTGAAGAAGTAATAATCGCATTTTGTTCAGTCAATCAAAGATTCATTGAATACTCTCTGAGAGGAACTGGGTCAGATGTTGGAGATGCACAGCAAGAAAAAACAGCACAGAGTTTAGAGTGGAAACAAAATTGATAAACAATTACAAAAGAGTTTGTAAATAGTTTTGTGGTAGAGTTATGCACAGAGTGCTAGATGAGGTTGTACAAAAGGGTGACAAACTGAGATTAGAAGATCGATGTTTGAAGAATGAATAGTAGTTAGATAAGCTGAAGTAGAAGGAACTGAAGAGCTCAGAACATTCTTGATGTAGGAAACAGGCTGCCTAAAGGAAGAAGAGATGTGTTGAGAATTTCAAGTAGTTCAATGTGCCAGAAATCAAAAGTGTATATGATGCAATGGAAGAATATAAAGGGCCCCATAGTTCTTTGGACTGTTTTTTAATCACTTTGCGTATGCTCCTTTCCCATAATTTCTCTGTCACTTAGAAGCTTCAGTATCTCTAAGGATTTTCATGCACACCCAGAAAAACAGAATTAGTATAAAGAAAAAAATACTAAAATTGAAATGGGATTTTAAGTAAAATATATTAACCTTGTTTTCTAGATAAATACCTTTAAATACATGAAATTGAACTTCCAATTTTTAAAGTGAAAATAGAGATCAAATATGAGTAGAAGGTGTAAGATTCTACTTTAAATTCAGATTTCTTGCTACGGAACTAGTTGATAGTTTCCATTATTCATGCAGATTAACAACCAACTGCACACTTTGCCCTATTCAAGCTTAAATGCCAGCCAGCGAAGGGATAAAAACTTACAGCTTCACTCTACCCTATACCAATTATTTGGTTATAGAATCCTGGTTGGTTCTAAAGTCCTTTACTCAGCAAGGTTGATGAGTATTTTTGAGGGTTAATAATTCTTGATTATAAGATTCATAAACCATTAATGTAAGTGTGGAGACCATGTTTACTCATTGTCTCAGATAAGACTCTGTTTGTTGCAGCTGTCTTAAAGGTAATTACTGATAGGTCCCTATGTCATTCTCTATCGTAACCGGGTTTGAATATTAAGTTATAAGAACACTTTCTTAATAATCAGTTGAGTCCATACTATAATTTATATAATGGTCTTGAAAAATTTCACTTAGGCTGTGCATGGTGGTGCATGCCTATAATCCCAGCTGCCCAGGAGGCTGAGGCAGCCACAACAACTTAGTGAATCCCTCATCAACTTAGCAAGACCCTGTCTCAAAATTAAAAAAAAAAAAAATAAAGTAAAAAGGATTGGGGATGTGGATCAGTGGTTAAGCAGCCCTGAGTTCAATCCTTGGTACAAAACTCATAATAATAAATTTCACATAGTACTATTTATTTATTTATTTATTTTTTTATTTTTTTTTTGGTACCTGAAATTGAACTTAGCAGCACTTGACCACTAAGCCACATCCCCAGTCCTATTTTGTATTTTATTTTGAGACAGGATCTCACGGAGTTGCTTAGTGCCTGGCTTTTGCTGAGGCTGGTTTCAAACTCGCAATCCTCCTGTTTCAGCCTCCCCAGTCCTGAGATTACAATCATGCTCCACCATGGCCTGCACATAGTACTATTTTAATATAACTTCAATCCTTCTATAATTAAGGCACATACCAATATGATATGGGCATGTTTATCTCATCATTAGTGAATAAGGAAATCCCTGAACTCATTGAGGTCAGGAACAGGAACTACACTCAATACGATTATTCTAGTAAAAGCTTAAAGGAGTTACTGACAGTTGTGTCTAGAACAATTCTAATGGAAGTTTGGGAAAGTTGATGTGGTCTATGAGCTTTCCAATAAACTTTTAATGAATTTACTGATTTTCTGCATCTTTTGAGAAGTGTAATTTTTTTGCTGATATCTTAGCTAAAACATTTCTTCCTGCCATATCCCACACAGTGAGAGGAAACAGCAGAAAATGAAGATCCCTAGATAGCAATCTACTGCCAGTCTAATAGTTCCCACATAATGATTATTTTTTTTACCCATGGAACTGCTCTGTGCTTAATGCCTCCCTTTACTGAGAAATTTAACCTTCTTGGAGCCACGAGAAAACAATTGTAAATGTATCCCAATTATGTGTGCTCTTATGCAGGAATAAAAGTTATTGAACAATTTTAAGTACCATTTCTTCTTTCTAGAAATGTGATCACCCTATTGTAGCAAAGGAAAATGAAAAGGCCTGTCAGTTATGCCTCCATATTTGTGTTTAACAAATTAGAGAAAAAAGATAGATATAATAAGAACATAGAAACTTGAATTTTTAACAGAAAGTTTCTTGGCACTGCTTTTAGAATTTATCAGCTTGGGATAAAATTTTCAGAACTAAGGCACCATAAAACCAGCAATATTTCTAGTTTATGCATTCAAAATCAAGTAGTTCAACATTAAATAAATTTTTGAGTGATATTATGGTTGAGATATTGGTATATTTAGAGTTTTTTTTTTAACAATGATAAATTTCAGAGACTTGAAAGGGATAGTTCAATGATTGAATTGATCACGTATGTCTTCTTAAAGGAGTCACACTGGGTTGGATGTAGTTTGTTCCCCAAAGACATGTATGTTGTAGTATTGGTCATTGGAATGGCAATTTTGGAAGGTGGTGGAACTTTTAAGAGGCGGAGGCTAGTGGGAGGTAACTGGGTCTTTGGGGTTGCTGACCTAGGAAGACCTTAATGTAGTTTTGTGCGACCTCCTTATTTCTCAGGACAGAGTTGTTACAAAAGAGCAAGCTCAGCCCTCTACAGCCTCTCTTACTTCCTGTCTTACCATGCAATCTCTCTTATTCTTCCACAGATGCTTCCACCACACATACTTTCACCATGATGTCATACAACATAAAAAGACCCTGTGGCAGAGGGTCTCATCAGAACTGGTGATATGATATTTGGATTTTCAAACCCTAAAATTATGAATGAACCTTGTTTTTACAAGTTACCATGCATGAGGTATTTTGTTATAGTGATGGGGAAAGGATTAATACAGGTGTCTGGTAAGCTTTCTATAGGTAACAGGTACAATTCAAGTGTACTGAGACAATAAAAAGAAAAACATTCTTAAAAAATTATCTACCCATTTTAAAACAATGCCATCCATTGAAATAACTAAACATAACCTTCCATACACATATGTAAACAAATTTGCCTCAGTGATGTTTGCAAAGATGAATTATAGTCCAATTATATCTTGTTCCCCGGCTCCTCCCTCACTCTCTCCACTTACTTACTGAGCAGCTTTCTTCCACCCCTCCACTACCATCTTCTGCATCACCTTTTCCCAGATAAATGCATTCAGATGACCATTTATTGAACCTCTGAAACCATGAACCAAAATCTACTTTTCTTCCAAGTTGTTCTTACAAGGTATTTTGGCCATGACAATGAAAAGTTTACTAACACATACACATATGGGAGTTAGTAGAGAGGGGCTATAAAATAACTGTGAATAATGTGCTCTTAGGAGAACAAATATATATCTAAAATAAAATTAAGGGAAAATTTCATTAGAGAACAAATATCTATTTTTAAAAGTCCAATCCTTTGAAGTATTCATATGCTAAGACTTAAATAAATAAACCAACTTTAAGGATTAATACATAAATAGGTTAAATATAAAGTCATTGGTAATAAACAAAAGGAAAAAATGAAAGACTATATTTGTCTCAAACACAATGGATTACAGGGAAAATAATATTACTATATGTAAATTCAATACATTATTAGAAAGATGTCAATTCATGAAGATCACAGCAGTTTTAAACATTTATACATCAATTATATAACCAAAAATTACATAAAGCAAAATCTGAGATTAAATGAAAAATAGGTGAATCTACAAATATCGTCAGATATCAAAGATATTCAATAATTTATTAGAAAAATAGAAAAATAACAAATTTGAAGAACACTGTCAACCAAACTAACTTAACTGATATTTAAAAAAGAGTCTACTCAACAATGCAGACTATGTAAAGAAAATTGATTCTTCTAAACTATAAAACAAATCCTAATTTTTTTTAATATCATGATCAGGATAAGGAAAAGTATCTACTTTGGTCATAATGGATTTAGAATTCTCACCAATAACAAATATATAAAGAATATTCACAACTATTTGCAAGCTATAGTTACAAAAATACAAAAATATTCCCCAACTCCTCCCTCACTCTCTCCACTTACTTACTGAAAAAATATTTGTATGATTACAAAAATATTTGTAATTCATGAAACACTAAAGAAATACAATTGATATTAGAAATCAGTATAAACTGAACATCAATCAAAAACAACACACAAAATTTTGAGAATGCAACTACAGTAGCACTTATAGGGAAATTTATGGCACTAACTGCCTGTGACAGAAAATATGAAAGATCTCAAAACAATTACCTCTATTCCATATGTTAAAATTAGGAAAAAAGCACATTAGTGCAAAAATTACTGGATAGGTAATACTAAGTAGAATTCAGCATAATAGAAAATAAATGATTGAGAAAAATCTATGAATCCAAGAATCATTTTGTTGAGTTGTTAAAAATCTATCAATATAAATCTTCAAGTAGTGTCTGTCTGATCTATATTTGAAAACAGTGTGCATACCTGTTTATTATTGCAATCTTTTAGTTGTTTTCTTTAAAGGAAGTAAAAACATGAAGTGCTCCCTCTGTGTTCAGACTGCAAGGACTAAGAAGGTCATCTGTCAATGACATCTAACTGTTCAAAGTTTGTTCTTTACACTAATTCATTGCCCCAACAAACTACACTGTTTACACTAATTTAGCCAAGTGAATATCTAAATCATGGTTGCCTGTGACCCATAAACAGTCATATAAGTAATATATGGTCATTGCCACTCCCAATGACCTGCCAGCACAGCACAGAAGAATAATATTCAGTTGGGTTGGCACCAGGAGTTCTAAGCTAATCCAAGGATGAGTGAACAGTCTTTAAAGATTGGAGTGAACAGCAGCCAGTGTACTTCATTGCAGAGTGGGACTTATAAAGAGGAGGTTTGGTAGGAACATATTTTTTTGTCTTCCTTCTTATGGGTAGGCAAGAATGTTCCAGGTCAGACCCAGAACCAAGACTTTGTATAAACTGAAGAAAGTCCTTACCCTTGATGCTCTCATTCTTTATAGAATGTTTCCTTTTTATAGGCCCTCTGAAAAGAATGGGAGATTTGGGCAAGCAAAAGACTTTCTCTGGTCAATTCATAGAGAGATTCTATATCATCTAATTCTCTATCTGCCTCCCTCTTAAATATATATATATATGTATAGTTTATATCTTTAATTAATTAAACAGTATGTTCTGTGCTCAGAGTAAGACAAAATTTTGTGCTAGACATTTCTCAGAGACATAGATTTTCACAATATTTTATAAACTCATGAGTAACCACTTCTTAGTCTTTTCTAAGTACTTTAATTTCATCTAGTTTTTATTCCTTAAATATGTTTTAAGGAATAAAAATATATACCCATATATGTGTATATTTTATACACCTAAGAACTGTGTGTATTTACGTGTATGCCATGATATAGATGTCATCACAGTGATGACGGAGATATTAACTTATGTGAAAAATATTTTGAACACCCATGACAAAAATGTTGCCATAAGTAATTAAGAACATATAGGAAATTGATGAAACATTAGAAAAGTGGAGCAAAGTGATAGAAACTTTCAATAAAGTAATATGATTTATAAGAAAAATTGCATGAAAAATAAACTGAAATATTAACTAATGTAAAAAACTCAATTAGCACAAAAATAAGATAGCATACTGCTGCATCAGTGAGCAGAAGGATAGAACAATAGAAATTTCTGCTGTGAACAACAAAGATAAATAGACTAAATAAAACAAACAAAAATAGAAATAAGAAAAACATGCTCAGAACCTCAAGGACCCATGAGTCTATAATAATATCTAAGATTTCTTTTATTGGGTTCTCCAAAGAAAAGAGAAAGCAGGTGGAACTAAAATGTTATTTGAAATAGTAACTGAAACTTCAAAAAGTGGTAAAACTTATAAATCTACAGATAAAAGAAACTGAGAAAAGCTCTATAGGATAAATACAAAGAAATCCATGGTAAGACTTGTAACAGTTAATGTTCTGAAAACTGAACTGGAAATCCAGTTCTGAAAACTGAATCCAGAAAGCAGCCCAGATGGAGGCATCTTATCAATGAGGGGAAAACTTTTGAGATGACAAATATTTCTTATCAGAAATAGGAGATTGGGAGAAAATGGGACACTATTTTCAAGCAATGATAGGAAACCATTATCAACCATGGATTCTACATTGGGCAAAATTTTGCTTCAATGGCGTTGTGGAAATTAAGTCATTCTTCAAATGTGGGAAAACCGAGAAACACTTTTATTAGAAGACAATATAAAAAATTGGCTAAAACATGTAATCTAAATCCAATGGGAATAATAAAAGAAAAATAACTGAAGAATCAAGAAAAATAACAAAAACACAGGAAAGTGTGACTGACTTTCTTCTTCTATTTAGTCTTGTAAATTATGTTAAATGGTTGAAACAAAGTTTATAATATTGTCTACCGTGATTCTTAATGTATATAGAAGAATGATCAAGACAATTACATTATAAACAATGGTGAACAAAATTAATATAAGGGGAGATAAGGTTTCCATATTTCATTTGAACAGGTAAGATGAAGATAGCAGTAGATCACAGGATGGCATGTATATGTAATGTGATACCTAGATCACCCAATGAAAGAAACCTACGCAAAAATACATTTGACAACAAAATGGCAGGCTTGTGACCTAACTTACCATTTGCAACATAATTTAATACATATTTTGATACTTTAAATGTAAGTTGATGGTTGTGGTTCTGAAAATGTTTTGTGTTTGCCTGTATTGATAACCATATTTTGGTTGTGATCTTGTACAGTTATCCTTGTAGATCTTATGATCAGGAAAAACTGGGTTAAGATGACACATGATTTTTTGTATTATTTCTTACTGCCTGTAAATTTACAATAACCACAAAATAATAACTTTTATTAGGCATATAACAACTGGTCTTGTATTTTACAATGGAATGTCTGAGAATACTTACATAGAAGACCAATCCAAAGCAATTAGATAGAACAATAGTTGGAATAGAGGAAAGATACAAATGTAGATAAGTTCATCTTAAACAATGAAGAATCTGAGTAATGGTATCACATTTGGAAGTTTAACTGTGGTGTCATTACATTTTTAATCTAATTTCAGACTACATATGATTTCACAAGAAGTTTCCACATAAGAAATTATAAAATAACAAAAACAATGAAAAGCTACGATTGCAGAAATTCTACATAAACATCCACAGATTATTTTGAATCTATTGAGACATATGATGCTTAAACTATTTATCTAAGAATTAATAGTAAACAATAGCTCAAACTTGAAAAATTTTGATGTAAGAATTTAAAGTTTTAAGCCTCTTTATGCCTCAGATTCTTTACATCTTCTTCCTCCTTCTTCTTAGTCCACTTTTTCTCTCTCTCTTGTTTTTAATTTCAGTCATTTTATGTTTGTCACTGAACTAGATGTCAGAAATAAAAATTTTATGTGTTGATAATTTAAATTTCAGCAATATATAATTTTCGTCTTTTAAGTGATCTTTTAAAAAATAAAATATAAGGGAATATTTTGGAATAGAATTATTATGGTTTGGATATGAGGTGTTCCACCCAAAAACTCCTGTGTTAATGAAGGATTGTTTGGAGGTGAAATGACTGAATTGTGAGATCCGTAACATAATCAGTCCATCCTAGATTGAATGGATGCACTGGATGGTAGTAACTATGGGCAGATAGGCCATTGCTAGAGGAGGTGGGTCACTGGGGATATGACCTAGAAGGTTGCATCTTCCCTCTGGTCCCTTTCTCTCTCTCTCTCTCTCTCTCTCTCTCTCTCTCTCTCTCTCTCCTTCCTTTCTGACTTCATCATGAGTATAGCACCTTGCCACCATTGGAAAGTTCCTACACGAGGTGCTGCTTTACCTTGAGCCCAGAGCAATAGAGTCAGCCAACTATGGATTGAGACCTTTGAAACCTTGAGTCCCCAAATAAACTCTTCTCTAAGTTGTTGCCGTCTGGTAATTTGGTCACAGCAATACAAAAGCTGACTAAAAGATACAATTTAATATTTGGTAGCAGTTTTCCCTACAGGAATTTTTACGAAATTCTCTTTTTTCAGAAAAGCACACATACATACACCTAGATATGCATATTACATTATAAACATATATATATTTGTATTACATATATACACACACATGTATATATATATATACACCATACCAATATTGTATATACACATGTATATGCTTATGGCAACCTAGTATACATAATATAACATATACTACAATATTAGTAAATATTACATAGGAAGCATATATATATACTTATATACTATGTATACAAGCAAAAACAGAGAATATATATATATACATATACATATATATACACACATATATATATTTTCTGTCTCTTCATATGGCCTCTATCAAACGACTAACTCTAGGCTGTCACAGCTCCTACATATCACAATTTTAGGAGTCTGATTATCTTGAAATTAGGAGTTCAGAACTGTTCACATAAGACCATCATTTTTTAAAATTTAGGACAAAAGGAAATAATCTCTTGACTCCCTTCAAATTTCAAAATTTATTACATAAAAAGCAGATACATAAATTTCTTTCAGTATCTAAATTCATAGATATGGAAACTTGAATAATAAACTTTACAATGCCTTTTTTTTTGAAGAAATTAATCTCTCCACAATTTCTGCTGTATGGGAAGTTATATAATTTTACTTACATAATATGTAAGACTTTTTTATTGCAATAATATAATACCAGAGCATTCAGTAATAATAATATGATTCATTCCAAATGTTTCATTAACTTGCCCTATGGATTAATAACAGTAACTTGCAATTTTGGTTTTTTTCTGCTATTTTTTAAAAAAATTATATAATTCTAAATCTTTTGATTTTATGAGCAACTTCAAATTTTTCATATCATGATTTGTTGTTAAAATGAAAGGAAAACATTCTTTCCTCAAAATGCATATTGTTTATTAATTATTTACCAATAATTATGAAATATTTTCACTTGCATATTTATGTGCAACAAAAACACACAAGCAAATAGTAAAACTTCTTAGAGGCTGACATCTATCAGATCATGTATAGGAAAAATAAGGAATGGAAAGGAATCAACTCAGGAAAATCATCTATGAAGCTCAGTGCATTGCTACATAGTTGCTATCTTGTCCAAAATACCATATCTCAGCAGATATCAGAAGCATACTGTTTATGAATTAAATGTCAGTGTATTTCTTGAGTAACATTCCAGAATGAGACATATATACATACACACACACACACACACACACACACACACACACACACACAAGGACTCACCTTTTATAGTGAGACAACCCTGCTTTTTCTTAACTAACTGTGGAATACTTTATTTTCAGATTAAACAGGAAGAGGCAGCAAGAGCCTTCATTTGCCCCAATTCACATTCTGCTTGCTCACCACACCTTATTGACTTACTAAGCAAAGATGGTCTAAACTTTTGTTCACTTCCTGACCTACTGTCTTATTTATACCACAGCCACCTGGTGACTTGTTAACATTCATAGTTTTAGTCCCCAAACAGAGTCCTTCATGTTGAAGCAGAAGCTACATAATTCTTACACATTTTAAAGTATGAGAATTGCTTCCTTAAACATCTACAGTCCCCTGGGTGGTTAGCATCTTGAAACACACCTGGAAATGAGTACATAGCTGGTCCACAGAGCATCAATAGCAGATGTCCTGCACTCTGTGCAGACGACACTCCTTCCAATACCTAAATCTATGACTAAGAAGTGTGTCTCTTTTATTTCTTATGCTTTTATTCTATCCTCTAGGAACAGTATGCTAGTCAGCAGATGGAGAGGTAGATCACCACTGCCTTCTTATTTAGTATCAATAATTTGTTATATCCTTAGAGGTATCCATAACTGTTGCATGCTTAGAACAAAACTAAGATGATATCATAAAATTGGATTAAAATCATACATATTTTGCTTTTGTTCCCCTGAAGGGAGTATTCAATTAATGATTTATAGGAACTTATACAATCTACTTTGTGGATGTTTATCGTGTTGGCTATTTAGAGCATAATTCTTCTGGTCATATATTGTACATCACAGAATTTAATTAAAAGTGCATCTGCTTCACTATGTAGTAAATGATGCATGCACTCTACTCCCCAGTACATACATATTTCATGTTATAATTATGCACTTCACAATCTAAAGTATGCATTTAATTAAACAGGAAAGTTATATAATTTTCAAACTTGGTAAACACAGATGGAAATGGTAAACGATTATTTTATAGAGAAATTAGGGGACTGTGAATCAGGGATTCTTTTGTATAATTCATATGTGAAAATTAAACCTTCCTATGCTTCCATTGCCTTTTGTTTAGTAACATATATTTTCATTCAAAGAACATATGCACCAAGGTGAGGATTTTGAGAATCAGATTTCTTATCCATTACAAATTAAAGGGCATTTTTCTGTGAAGAGTCAAATAGTTTAATTTTCAAAATTTAACATTAATACTTTATAATGTATTGTTCATTAGCCTTCTATTTTGAAGTTTCTTGAATGTTTATTTAGAAATCTTGCCATTTCTCTATCAAAACCTGATCCTGGAATGATCCTGGATTTAATACTATTGTGGCCTAAAATGGACTTGCTATGAGCATATCTTGCAGAACTTGCAATGTCCCTGTTGACATTTACCTACTGGAATACCAATTTTTCTTCTTTGTTTTTCAGTAATCCTAATTTCTATAAGTAATCTTCCAATCCAATTGCTGCACCATTGGGCATGATTTCTTTCCTCTCATTGCTTTTAAGAACTTCATTGCAGTTGATTTTCAGGAGCTTATTATGATTTACTTATGTGAAATTCTGTTTAATTATCCAGATTGAGTTTATAGAACACTTAGAATTTATGTCTTACTATGTTTTTAGAGTTTTAGAAAGTAGCCTACCCTAGGTGTAGTTCTCTTGGAAATAATATTGTTAGTCACCATGCAGAAAAATATCATATTCTTAAAACCACAAGTTTTATTAAAAAAATCCAATATTCATTAAAAATCAAACAAACATATGTAAGAAAAGACAGTAATGAAAAGAAATACAAAAAGTGATGTACTACTGTGGTATGAAAATAATTATCCACCAATAAGCTCATGTGACAGAATACAGGAAAGTTCAGACGTGAAATAATTAGATTACAAAACCATAGCCTAACCGGTAGATTAATCCATTTAATGGATTAGCAATTTAAAAGAATTACTATACAGGGCATAACTGTAGGCAGGTGGAGAGTGGCTAGAGAAAGTAAATCACTGGGAATGTACTCTGAGTAATTATACCTTGTCTTCATGGTCCCCCCCGCCACGTTCTCTCTGCTTCCTGAACTGAGCATCTTTGTTCCCCCATACCCCTCCACTACCATCTTCTGCATCATCTTTTGCCCAGAGAAATGGAGTCTGATGATTGAACCTCTGGAACCATGAACCAAAATCCACTTTTCTTCCTCTAAGTTGCTCTTACTAAGTATTTTGGCCATGGCAATGAAAAGCTTACTAACACATGCACATATGGGAGTTAGTAGACAGGGGCTGTAAAATAACTGTGAATAATGTGCTCTTAAGGAAAATTTCACCAGAGAACAAATATATATCTAAAATAAAATTAAGGGAAAATTTCATTAGAGAACAAATAACTATTTTTTAAAGTTCAATACCTGAAGTGTCCATATGCTAAGAACTTAAATAAACTAACTTTAGTTATAAATATACAAATAGGTTAAGTGTAAAATCATTGGTAAAGATACTATATGTGTTAAAACAGAAAAAGAAAACTTGAAAGGCTATATTTGTCTCAAACACAATGGATTACAGAGAAAATAATATTACTAGATGTAAATTCAATACATTATTACAAAGAAATCAATTCATGACGATCACACCAGTTTTAAACATTTATACATCAAATTATATAACGTAAAACTACATAAAGCAAAAAGTGAAATTAAATAAAAAAAGATAAATGGACAAATATTGTCAGAGATTTCAGAGTTCCATATTCAATAATTGATTATAAAAATATAGAAAAATAACAAATTTGAAGAACCCTATCAATCTAACAATTTATAAAAGTTTACTCAACAATGCAAAACATACCTTTATTAGAAATGCAAAGATTTTTTTAAAAATATTTTTTCTAGGCTATCAAATCAAATCAAATCCTAATTTTTTTTTTTTTTTAAATATCATGATCAGGATAAGGAAAAGTATCTTCTTTGGCCATAATGGATTTAGAATTCTCACCAATAACAAATATATAATGAATATTCACAACTATTTGCAAGCTATATAAAATATTTGTAATTCATGGAACACTAAAGAAATACAATTGATATTAGAAATCAGTATAAACTGAACAGCAATCAAAAACAACACACAAAATTTTGAGAATGCAACTACAGTAGCACTTATAGGGAAATTTATGGCACTGACTGCCTGTGACAGAAAATATGGAAGATCTCAAAACAATTACCTCTATTCCATATGTTAAATTAGGAAAAAAGCACATTAGTGCAAAAATTATTGGATAGGTAATACTAAGTAGAATTCAACATAATAGAAAATAAACGATAGAGAAAACTCTATGAAACTGAAACCTGACTCACTGATAAGAGCAATAATATTGACAGCCCTCCAGACAGACTTATCAGAATAAATCAAATCACTAATTCCAGAAAGCACAATGAGAAAATTATCATTGTTATAGATTCTGCATATATTTAAACTGTGATACAAGAAAAATGTGAAAAATTTTATAGCAACAAAACTGACAATTTTGTCAAAATGGAAAACATTTCTTGAAAGGATAATCTGTTAAAGTTTTATCCTAATATTTATATGACCTAACATTCTATATTTATTAAACAAGTGAAAATGTTTATGTTCTTCCAAGGAAAGCTGCAGTCCTATTTTGTTTTACTGGGATATTCTATTAAACATTTAAGAAAAACTAATATCAAGTGTACATGATTATTCCAATAAATTGAGAAAGAAAAACTGTTCAACTCATTCTTTGAATGTACAATTAGTAGGAAATCACACCAAATAAATAATTTTTAAAATATCTTTAGAACAATAGCTCTCATGAACATAAAAGAATCTTGTTGAATTATAGAAAATTCTATTAAAAATATATAATGAATAGAACAACTTGACAAAGTGGTACTGACCTGAAGAATGTAATACTGTGTGATTTAAGTCAAGTTGTTATTTATCATGTCAAAAACTAAAAACAAAAGGTATGTGATCACCTCATTAGATTCTGAAAGAACAATCGACAAAATTCAGCATCCACTCCAGGTAAAAATTATTAGAAAACTAAGAATAGAACCCATCATTCTCAGCCTTATCAAGGTCATATACAAAACTTCTACAGCTTATATCATACTTAGTAATGATAACTGAATATAATGATAAGGTCAGAAAGACATGAATTGACATTTGCTCTTAGCACCTCTATTTAATATTCCACTGCAGGACTTACCCAACACAAATAAATAAGGCAAATATTAAAAAAAAAAACAACATATAATTAACATACTATATAAAAGTGCCTATACTTGAAGTTGAAAAAGTTGTCTGTATAGAACTTCAATGGAATCTACAAAAGAGCCTTAAAACTTCTCTGTCACAAGATCGGTATGAAAATATCAATTTTATACTTATTCTAGTATAAATTAATTTCTAAATTATTGCCACATTTAGAATTTGAAATGGCAAGTACCATAAAAGCATCGAAAATTTGAAATACCCATGTATAAATTGGTCTGAAAATATGCATGAACGGAATATGGAAACATTGCTGAAAAGATTTTAAAGAAGACTTAAATAAATGGAGAAATATAGTATATTAAGGTACTGGAGAACAAAGTAGAGTTAAAATAGTAATTGTTTCCAAGTCAATCTACATATCTGATATAATAGAGAATTAAGAAATAAACCTGTACATAAAAGAAAACTGAATTTAGAGAACTATCTAAAGGCAGTTCTGTGAAGAAATAATAACCTCATTAAGTGTTTCTGCTAAAACTGTAGAAGCCTATGTAAAAAAATAAACTTCAATTCACACCTAGTACCTAAAGAAAATAACATAATGTACCTGAGTATTATTAAGGAACAGTGACTCGTATCTCAAATATATAAGAAAATGCAAATCTCAATAATAAGGAGGCAAACAACAGTAAAATATGGCAGTCATTCTTAACAGACCCTTTAGCAAGGAAGATATGATGATGAAAATAACAATATGAAAAATGATCCACATCATTAGTTATAGAGAAATTCAAACTAAAGTCACAATGCCATAGCATTTTTTGTTCCCTCAATTAAACATAGGTATACTTTAACCGTGCTTTGATTATCAAAGAATACTTCAGGCCCAAATGACTTTATTGTTAAATACTATCACATTTAAGGAGGTAATAGTGTTTACTGCTTACAATATTCTACAAAATAGAAGAGGGAACATTTTCAAATTTAGTCTCTGAGGAAATTATGACACTAATCTCCAAAATAAAGTGAAAATACAAACTAACATCCCTCCTGAACAGAAACATTAAAGATACTCAATACAGTATTAGCAAATGAAATCTAGCAATAACTTTTAAAAGAATTATACATTAAACCAAATGAGGTTACTTTTAGACATGCAAGGATAGTTCAGAATTTGAAAAGCAATCAGTTCACTACAGTAACAGGATAATTAACAAGTTCCATATTATTATCTCAACAGATGTAAAAGCAACATTTGTAAGAATTCACAATTCATTCATAGAAAAATTTAAAATTCAGTACAGTAGTAATAGATAGATGCTTCCTCATTGAGCTTTATTTTGTCATTTTTGATATGTATGACATGCTTACCATTATTGCCAATTCAGCTGTCAGCATATAGACTAGAGTAAGATGGACAATTGCATATAATCTACAGCTATATGGTACTTAAGAATGAGAAGATGCTTTCCACTAACAACAGGATTAAGAAAATGGTGTCCTGTCTCACCATTGCTAT
The DNA here is from genome assembly GCF_902686455.1 of Sciurus vulgaris. NCBI lineage: Eukaryota > Metazoa > Chordata > Mammalia > Rodentia > Sciuridae > Sciurus > Sciurus vulgaris. Next base: position 52,760,532 of record NC_136470.1, on the reverse strand, counting down.
TCAAAACCCGACTAAAATAACTAGCGAGCACAATAATTAATTTTAAATATTTAATCACATTGAAAAGGAAGAAGCGAAACACTATTCACAGATGATATAATTGTCTATATACACCAATCTAAAGAATATCTTTTTAAAAACGTACAATAAATGAGTTTAGAAAGACCACAGACATGTAGGTGAATACGTGCTCTAAATGGAAGCAGTAAAGCAACTGAAATACATTTCAGTACCACCTCAGTTATTCACTTAAGAAAAATGAAAACATCCATACAAAGATTCATGCACTGTTGGAAACTGTATAAACTGTGGGTTTGTTTGAGCCAACATACGGCAGGGAGGCTAATTTTCTGGGAACCCCTGGGTGGAATTCCTGGGTTTGAGAAAGACCAGATCATGTTGATACCCTGTATTAGCTCACAGCCCTAAATTCAAGTAACCAGCCAAGCTCCAAGCAACTTGTTTCTCCCATTCTTATCCTGTTTTCCTGAAGAAGCTCCTCACTGGATCCCTTTGATTTGTTTCCCTATAAATAAAACATTCAAGTCTTTTCTCTTTGTTAGACCTATCAGGTCCCTTCCACCTATCAACCCCCTACTTCAAATAATTGCCCTTCATTTTTTGTTTTGTTTCTTAATATTACTTTCCTAACCTTTATTTCCAGCAGGCCTACACCTCGGATGGTTACCTACTCCCTCCCCATGCAGGATGTAAGTGAGAGTACACAAAGGTGCATAACAACTTTATTTGTAATACTCAAAATTTGGAAATAATCTCAAACGTCCACTTGGTGAATGAATGGACAAATGCTGACATACAAATACAATGAAATTCTATTCATAAATAAAAATAATATTATCATTGATACAAACAAAACCATGGTGAACCTCAAAATAGTTATATTGTTAAGTAAGCCAAATGGGGCTGGAATTATAGCTCAGTGGCAGAGCATTTTCCTAGCAATGTGTAAGACCCAAGGTTTGATCCCCAGCACTACCAAAAAAAAAAAAAAAAAAAAAAAAAAGACAAAAAAAGAGAATAAATAATTTAAAAATATTCCAGACCAAAAAAAAAAAAAATTGAACCTGCATGATTCAATTTATACAAAATTCCACGGAATAATCTGTAGCAACATGGAACAAATAAATGGTGAATTAAATGTAGAGCTAGGGATTGGAGGTAGGTAAGATGCAAGTACAAATAGTGGTCAAAACAGAAATAAATTATATAATTATATTTAGGAAACAATATCTGAGTCCATTGTCTTGGTTGTGGTCATGGTTTCATGAATGTATGCATAGAAAACTTGAACAATATAGAGTATATTTTATATGATTTCAATGCTACATACATACATGTTAAAAATAAAAAATAAAATATAAACAAGTCAGTAGCTGGTTGAAGATGTGTTGATGTGTTGATGGGAATAAATCAGTAGAGAATCAAACTTCGGTAATGGTTCAGAAATTGAAAGAGAGAGATGATGACAATGATAACAACTGAATTTGAATTCAAAGCACAAATGAAAGTTTCATCAACAAAGAAAAAAAAAAGGAACCATTGCAAAGAATGTGGTAATTAAGGTAGGTAGATATAAGGAGACCAAAATTTTCATTCTCTTGTGAAATCGAATCAACTCATGAAAATGACAACATTCGACAGGAAAATTAAACTCCATAAAAACTATATTGTAGTTTTCATATAGAAAACAGGAAGAAAATTGTTGCATATTAATTATCATTTTAATACGTATTTGTACATTGCAATATGGGAGGAGAAAAACTATAGGAAATGCAAAAGAATTCAACATAGCAGAGACATATATACTACAACATGAGAAGGTTTGAAAGCTGCCAGTATATACTAAAGAAAGGCCTTCTCCCTTTAAATAATATTTAAACTGAAGCAATTTTTTTTTTTTTTTTTCAAATTAGAGCATCATTTTCTTTTCAGATATTATTGGGTAGAAATAGATGGATACAAGTGAATATGCTGATTCATGAAATGGAGCTCATTGAGCTTTATTTTGTCATTTTTGATATGTATGACATGCTTATCATTATTGCCAATTCAGCTGTCAGCACATAGACTAGAGTAAGATGGACAAGCGCTATAAGATTTTTCTATGAATAATAAAGGCTACACATTTTAAATCTGCCCACTATAACTGAAGTCAATATTCATAACAAATGCCATATGTAGCATAACAGCAAAATCATAACATTAGTGATTACCCTAAGGCTATAAATACTAACAGAAGGAAAATACTGTAATTTCCAAACCAGAGTTTATTTTTTAGAAAATAATAGGAGATTCTTAGAAAACAGAACCAGAAAGAATACAAGCTTAGCAACTGCTAAATATCTGGATATATCCATTCTTCTTTCTCAGGATTACTTTTGGATGGCCATGTGACTACCCAGCTAAATTCTACATCCATTGTTTTTTCTTATTGCTAGGAGTGGTCACGTAAATGACTTTTCACGAATTTAATAAGCATAATAAAATCAGTTCTGATTCATAAGACAATTAAATATTTCCTACTTTAGTCTGTGACCCCCTTCCTCTGGCAAGAAGACGACAGAAGCTAGAATGGCACATTTAGCCCAGACCATGGCAAAGATGTCAGAAGAGCCCCAATATTCCTATTACACTTACCTTTCCTATTTCTACCCCTTTTGAGCTATTGAATTTCATGGTTCTCTTGTTAAAGCAATTTGTCAAAATTCTTTCTGGTAATCCCCTACTATGTGATAGTCATAATGCCTTTTATGTATTAGTATTTTGAAAACAAACCAAGTATTTTCTTAAACCATTTATACCTTTAAGACAATGCTACGGTTTCAAAGAAGAAGACTAGTATAAGGTAAGTGGCATCCATGATTCAAATGGCTACTAAGTTGTAAATGTGGAAAGAAACTTGAACTTGGGTCTGAGGCATCCTGAGTTCTTATTCCTTCAATTATACCACAGAAGGTTTTCAAGGGAAGAAAATTCAACTTCATGAAGATACTAGGTGCTTGATGTACATTGTACAGTCTGCATGATGTAAAAATGAAGTTGACGTTATGGCTTATCTCTACCTTGCATTGTTTGGAAGTTCTGAGACAGAAAAGAAATGTAAGTTGGGAAGATGCTAACATAAAATTCAAAATTAAATTCTTTAAGCACCTTTAAGTTATTTAAAAGAAACCATATATTTTGTCAGTGAAAGACAGAAATAGCTGAGTGACTTTATAGGACTTTTTTATGACAATATTAAAAGCCAATGTGAAGAGATTTATCATAATGTAATTAAATTTTTGAAAAACAATCAAAATAATAAACTATTTCAGAATAAAATGAGCAGATTCTGAGGAGAAGTCTATTCCTTAGCAACTCAGGAGGCTGAGGCAGGAGGATTGTAAATTCAAAGCCAGCTTCAGCAATTTAGTGAGGCTATAAGGAAGCTGGCAAGACCCTGTCTCAAAATAATAAATAATAAATAAATAAATAAATAAATAAATAAATAGGGCTGGGGATGTTGTTCAGTGGTTACGCACGCCTGGGTTTAATCGACAGTACAAAATAAAAGTCTATTCCTTATAGATCATGTTGTTACTGCTTATTTAATAAAGAAAGCTTATCGATCATTTATAATCAATAACCCATACTGAATCATTCAAGTAATCAATCATAAAGGGCCTCACAAGTGTTCACTTTTCAGAGGACATCTGATAGCAGAGTGGATTATTATTAAATCTGTGGAAATCTCTTTGAACACACAAAGATAAGGTGGTCATGTTCAAAGATCTAGGGACCAGAATGCAACTGCAACCCATCCAGCAAGCTCTCCAAAAACTAGTGAGGCCTGTCAGCAATGAGATGAATGTGGTCCACCCAGAGTTACTCAGGGAGTTTTCCATGTAGCTTCTAAGGGCTCTCACCCTTTAGAGGAGCATATGAGAAAATTTCATTTGTCAGGTCATTGCTTGTGACCAAACGATGAATTTCTGATTGCTGCTAAGACTCAGGAGAGTGATTCAGCAGCTGCTTCTATGTGCCGGAGCACACTTCATAAAAGAACAGATCCAGTGTTGCAAAATGGGCCAATTCTCAGGATGCCTATGAACTCAGATAAGCCCAACTTTTCCCCTTTTATGCAAAAGACACAAAATGGAGCAGAAATTAAGTTGCTTTCTTCTTAATATTTTGTTTCCTTTCTTATTTTGTTTTTGTGAGAGTATATGAGATCAAGGAAGCCACTGACAGAACCACAAAATGACTTGGAGAGAGGAAATATCAGAATAAGTTAATGACACCAGGATTAATTATTTTGTTAAAATTTTGCTTTAAGAAAAAAGAATGCCATAATGTTCCATTATTGCATTTGCTTCAGAGTAATACAATTTACTTCTCAGCAAGTTGTCTTTCCCATAATTTACTTCTCCCATTTTCCATCTAAAAAATGGCTTTTTCCCACATGAACCTGGTGTTATCTCATGTTGGAAATTGCATCCATCAAAAACACTGAATGATGAAATTATAATTATCTAGAAATAATGAGAGTCACGGGTGGCCCTTCTACATTGCACATCACATATTCATTCAAATTCTTGGCTTCAAGCATTGTATGACACTAAACATTCAATTATTTCAGCAGAAATTCCAGAGTACACAAATATAGATACTCATCTTATCTCCTCCTGGAAGAGTATGATAGTCTACCAAACTGAGGATAGAGCTCACTGATAAGACCATAAATTGAGGATGGAAACCTTCCCACCTAAAAAATTTAACTCCTTGCCCATGCATGCACTACCATAGTTGATACTTCACCAAGTATTTTCACAATTTGTATACATTTAAATATGTGTATTCACATACAATCAAAGAGGAAAAATAAAAGAGATCCTGGAAGCTGAATCTTAGTCATATTTCTAGAGACTATATGGAAATCAACAAATCTCAGCAACTCTTTATAGAGCCACCTCTTACATGGTTAGAAAGGCAGACGTTTTCTCTTTTGCTATAATTTAGAGTTTTGCTAAAGGCCAAACCTTAATCAAATACACAGCAGGATACAAACTCCTTGAGTTTGGGATTATCCATTCTGTGTGTTCGATATACTGTATGCTGGAACAGTGTTGGGCACTTATTAAATACTCAACAAACACTTATACATGATACCCAACTGTATGAGTTCTGTGAAGTACTTAATAACATGGTGTATAGCTTAGTCTCTATCATCCGAAGAGACTTCTTTACAGAAACAGTATTAAAATTTTTATCTACAAATTATTAAGTGAGGTGAAGAAAGTTGAGAGACCATTGAAGCAGAACATCATGGAAAAGTTCCCAAGAAATTAGCAAGATGCTAGAATTCTAGAATGCTAGATGGAAGAATTCTAATAAAGAGACAAAAGTGAAGAGTAGCATAAGGAGATAGGTGGAGATATGAAAGACTAAAGTTCTTTTAGTCACCATAAAGATTTTATTCTGAGGGCGATGAAAAGTCATAAGTGCATTTTAAGCAGGAAAACATGTTCTGTTCATTTATTTATTTGAATTTAATTCTCAAAACCATTTCAATATGAGGAAAAATAATATTGACTCACAGATGCAACCTTCCATACATAATTCTGTCATCTAAGAGGAATCACCTTTCACCTTTTTCTTGTCTGAGTTTTAACATGCAAAATAATTTTTAAAAATTTAAATAAATAATCACCCATCTTTTCCTCTTCTTTAGTAATAACATAAGTGCTTTCTTGTAGATGGTTGATTTAATCTTTGGCCAGCTAGATACCTTCCGTTGGTGAGCAGTATAGATATAAAGGATGAAGAAATGCCCACTGGCTGACATTGTGCCTAAAAGGATAAATTGTTTTAGTTTCAGATCCCTCCAAGAGCATAGTGGTACACACCTGTAGTCCCAACTATTGGGCAGGCAGATGTAGCAGAATCACATGAGCCCATGAGCTCAAGACAGGCCTAGTCAACATAGATAAAATAAAATAGATAAAAAATAATAAAAGCAGAGACTAAGACACAAAAGTAGGTGATTGGGAAGACAGAGAGGTGTTTTGCAAGAGACATTCCAGGAAGGAGAGATATAAAAGAAGATGACACTGGAAGAAATACTAAGAGAATCATTGCTGTGCTGGTTACTACAGAAGACAATGGTGAGTCAATTTTATTCAGAGTCCTGTAAAAATGGCTATAGGAGGTACCTTAGAATTCCCTATTCAGTTTATAGGAATGTGGGTCAAGTTTCTACCCTCTTCTTTCTTTATTATTTAAGAACTGATTCTGAGGACATTAACTTCCCCCACTTCCAGTCTCTGCAAATACAATGACTTTGCTTGTATAGAAGACATCTCTGGAGCAGAAAAAAATAAACAAAAACAAAAGTCCTCAGTTTGTTCCTGAAGGCTATCACTTCAGGAATGTAAGACAGTGTTAAAAATATAAGGAGGAATCCTAGAGATCTTTAGTATCATTCTCTTGGAATGAGAATTCAATAAAGGGTTGTCTTGTGATAAGTGATTGTTTTATCTGAATTTTAGAGCAAATTGTCTTTAATGTGGAATTAGATATAAAAGTAGGAGTCAATAGGGGCTGGATGTTATGGTTTGGATATGAGGTATTTCTCAATAAATTCATGTAATAGATAATACAGGAATGAACAGAGATGAAATGATTAGATTATGACACCTAGCACCTAATCAGTGCATTGATTCATTTTATTGATATTTTAGTCAGATGCTTTGCTTCTGTGAACAAAAGGTCTGAGAAGAAAATATTGGAGGATAAAAATTTTATTTTGGGACTCAGAATTTTAGAAATCTCAGTCCATAAATGACTAATTCTGTTGCTCTGGGACTGAGGTAAAGAAGAACATCATGGTGTAAGAGTGTGGTGGAGGAATGTGACTCAGGACATGGAACCAGAGAGTAGAGAGAGACTTACAAACCTCTAAATGAATGCCCCCAGTGATCCACCTCTTCCAGTCATACCCTACCTGCCTACAGGTACCACCCACTTAATCCTTCTCAGGGGAGTTAATGCACTCATTAGCTTAAGACTCTCATAACCCAATCTTTTTTTTTTTTTTTTTTTTTTTTGATGCAAACCCCAAGAGGTGTTTATTTCAGCACGCTGGGACCCAACTGCAGGAGTCGAGTCCCTAGCAGAAAATCTTGTAGGTTTATAAAGGCAGAGACCACACATCGGGAGGGGTTGCACATGAAAGGGAAAAGGGGAACAAAGCTGCCAGGAAATTTCAAAGGGGGTCTGGGTTTGCTGATAACATACAACATGTTTCACAATGTTTTAAACAGGGCGTAGATTCTGGTGTCTTAACTGCCTGAATACTATCTTGCTCCAATTACTCTTTTACTCTCTGTTTTGGGGCTGTTTCCTGGAATAGCTTTAAGGGCTCTGTTCCCATCACTGGGAGGAAGACCTTAGGGAGTTGAGATAAAATAGACAGCTTGTAAAAATGTCCATTCTTTCATTTTCCCATTATCTTTTCGGAAAGTTCTAATCATGGAACTTCTGTCTCTATATACTCTTCTCCCAAGTTATTTCCTTGGCGGAGGGACTGGTATTGTTGCCTGAGCATTAGTACCTGTACAGCACTTACTCTTTCCCTGATGAAGGTGACTAGGCGATTTCAGGCAGGCAAGAGCCCAGGGGGCACCAATTAGCAGCCCCTTGTTTGCAGTCCTTGATAAACAGTCCTTGATAAAGGCAGGTAAATTTGGTAATCAATGGCCTCTGGAGATCCTTGACATTCCATTCTTCCAGGGGCAGTCTCCACCTTGCAGAGGCAGATGACTTTATGGCTTCATTTCCTCAATTTGACCCGATCCCCTATTTCTACACTAACTACCTATTCCCAATTCTGGCTTCATTCCCCCCTTTAGCTTTAGGAACCCATAACTGCTTGTTAAGGAAATGAAAAGGGGCGTCGGTCGTTCTGGCTGCTTCGAAGCTGAATGGGGGCAGCGAGGGGCAAGCAGTTTGGAGTTCCTTCTTTTTAAAAAATCGGGTCAATCGAGGGGTCCCAGGAAGAAGCCTGGTTCGGGAAGAGCAGGTTGTAAAGTCATCTGGGGGTGGGTGCTTCTATGATAGAAGAACAAAAAGACATGAGTACTGAAATGAGATTAGTACAAAGTAAATGTTGCAGCATCTGAAACATGCCACTGAGTATCATGAAAATGACAGAAGTTAATCTCTCACCAGGAGGTGAAAGAACTGAGAAATTGTTCCCATAACTAGGCCTAGCAAAGGCTGGAGAGGACAAGGCCTTTATTTGGGGACTTTAACATTGTCCAGGTTATCAGGAATGTAAACACAACATTTAACTCTTAAAGTCATAGATGTCCCCAGAAAATATAGTTAAGTTACTTAATGTCATCTGATTTTGTAAAATATCCCTTTATTGGTATAACCTGTGTTTAGTAGAGATCTCTATACTTCTGTTACTTAGGGCTAGATAACCATATGAGCAAACATAGATTAAGTCTACCTGTGTAACTTAGGAAGGTCTGCAGGCCTTAAACTGACTAAAAACTTCTGACTCTGGCAGTTTCTCTTGATAGTCATCAGGCACATTTGCCAAAGAATCTTTCTCTCATTTGTAGCTTCCAGTCTTTATTCTAGTGGGCTAATATAAGTGTACATCTTAAGTTACATTTAACTATTATTTCCTTTAAATGCCCAAGAATGGCTATATTTTGGTTTTAACTGTTTTGCTGGGTATCTAAGATCAAGCTGGTCAAATTGACCTGGTTCCTGTCTTGTTAAAGAGTCAGCTGAGTTCCCACAGGGGTCACTCATAGAGAACTTAAGAGCAGCTTCCTAGTTCCAACAGTGACTTTGGTTAGGCAGGGTCTCTTGATGGGGTGACTTCCTTTGGAAGCATCAAGGGATGTTTCCCTTTTTCCATGACCCTCCTCTGCAGCAGATGCCCTGAGTGATTTTTCATCCTCTAGTCTCAACAATCTCCTTGATCAGGAGGTTGTGTGACCCAGAGTTGCAACGCTCCTTAGAGAAGTCCTCTTATTCCCTGGGTTCAGGCTAACTTTGAGGGCAAGACCCAAAAATGGACTTTTCTTGACCTTTGTATTTAACTCCAATCTCTAAGTTTGATCTTAATCATCCAGCAAGCCAGTCTCACCAGTCATAAAGTAAGAGTACTGAGCTTTAACTTTAATGTCCATAACTTTACAGTTATTTACCCTTTCATCTAACTGGAGTCTGTATTAGTACTGGAAGTTATCACTATCTATTCTATAGGTGATGGCTTATTAACACAAGTTACCTAGGTTGTGTGTTCTTGAAGCAGCTACTTCTGCAAAACATTAACAGGTACCAGTTTTACAAAATGAAATTAGCAAGAGTAAAAATATATTCAGCTTGTATAATAGCTATCTTGAATTTTGATTGAGAACTACATTCTATCCCCTATTTGAGATCACAGTACTTTTACAACAAGAACCAATTTTTGGACTATAACTTTAAATAAGCTGAAGTCTGACTTATTTTGGAGCTATTCTACACAGTGAGGTGGGAGGCAGAGCCTTATCTCAAGTAAGGCGTGGCTCTTTACAGATCTTAAGTGTTCTAATTCTGATGTTGATCTTTGCTTCTTCCTCAAATATCATTAAGTAGTTTACATATACTGTTTCCTGAGTCTATATAAACTTTATAATTAACACAATTTAACATAGTATCTAAAACATGAATCAAAGAAAGGCTGAGAGACCTTTTAACTTTCCTTTTGTGTGATAAAGTGGCAAAATGTTTTCATGTTTCTCTCATGTTTCACAATATTAACCTTTAAACAAATCAGACTCTAATGTTTAGAAATACATTTACATTTGAAATTCTTTATCTCAGTGTAAACAGTAACAAATTTTACACATACACTATTGATAGCAGGTCCTATAATAGAACATGAAATGATAGAAATAAATCCTCAATTAAAATTTACTCTTTATAAGTTTAAGATTACCATTACAGACAAGTTTAATCTGGAGAATAGCAGAGCTTAATAAATTCCTTGCTTTAAAAACTTGTGGTCCTGAAAAATATGAACACATTTAATATACAACTAGTGACCATTTCACAATTACCTTGACACTTTTATCTTACCAAATTTAGTTTTTTAAAAAAAATGTAGACTCTGTAACATAGTACAATACTCTATAACAGTTGTTTAACCATAATTGTATACACCCCAATTTTTAAGACTAATTGTTCTAAAGAATAAAACTTAATATACACAAAGTTAAGAGTAAATTAGTGTTTCAAATCCTTGTCATTTTACCATATAGATTAAACTTTGGTTTATATCAGAACATTAGTATTTCACCTTAGGAAAAAACCTTAAATAGTTTTAGCTGTCTCACATACATATAACCAACTTAGTTACACACAAACTTGTTGAAACTTGCCCTTTACTTACACCGACATTCTTAGCACTTACTTAGATCCTCATGTATTTCATCACACAAGCACTTTCTTACCCAGAAACATTTCCTTTTTACTTTTACTCAATATATTTCCATACCCAGCACCTTTTATTTTCTCTTTCCTATTTGTTGACCCCTTTTTGTTCACATTCTGAAACAACTCTTATGAAATTTCTGAATTTAGATAAATTACTCTATTTTAATAAAATTAAATATTCTGTTGTTTATAGTACTCTAATTGAAACCCGGTTGAAACTTTTGGGACCCTTTGTATATAGAATTGCACTTGTTAGGACACAACTCTTAGTAACCTTGTTTTTAGTTTAGTGATGACACAAAGCAAGTTAAAACCCTTTTATTTACCAACCTATGAAAACACCAATAATGTTTAAGTATAATAACCACGGAATTTAAGGAGTTAAAAATACTTGATGTTATTTAACAATTAGCATTTTAACTTTGTAAATTAATCAGACGTCTCTACAAACACATTAGAGTAATCCCATACATGTTAACTCTAATTCACTTATTCTGTAAAAACCAAGATTTCAGACAAGTGTCCTGTACAGTATTTGCTGTCTCTTTCCTGTTGAAGAAAAGTCCTAGAAACAATTGATATTAGACACTTTCTTAACATCAGTATTTTATTAGCTTGACCACCTAGAGACTTGTGAGTGACATTTTGCTTTTATTAGTTTACCCAATTTGAACCTTTTTAAATCACTTGAATTAAAAGTATCTGGATCCCTTTTTTAAATTTTAATTTTAGGAGTGCTCAGTTTTGATACAGACAAAACATGACATTAGACAGCACGACATACAAATAACACAAAATCAAGGCCTTGTAACTTTATAGGTGAATCTCCATTGCCATGTAACAGATGTTCAAAAACTCTAGTTGAATAAAAAATAGAACTGATCAAAAAATCATGAGCTCAAAAAAACATATAATTACAAAAAAAACAAGAGACCTGGAAAAATGATACGGCCGTTAATTACTTTAGTAAAGTACCATAGCATTTACTTTGCTGGAGTTTTAAAGACTCTTTTTACCTTTTCTTTCCCTGGGTTTGAGACCGGTCTCCTACTGAGCCTTTAGGCTTCTTTTATTTATATTTCAATGTAAGCCTTGACTGAGATCTGGAAGGATCTAACAGGTTTCAACAGAAACTTTGTGTCTAAGGCATTTTAGTCATCTCATCAGGACAAGTTGGATGTTAAAGAAAATTATGAGACCTTATTTTTCATTACTTTTGAGACTGAAGCTACTTTGCTAAGTTACCCTTCAGGGCTGTCGGGAGGGGGAGTCCAGAGAAGGAACCTTTGGGGTCCAACCGAGAGTAGCCTGGGCTGAGAACACCACAGTTGTTCCAACCCTTCCTCCACCTTGTCCGCCACAATCACACAACAGAACCAGAACCAGAAGGGCGCCAATCTCTGATCCACCAATTGAACCCAATCAGCGCCCTTACCGATGGAGACTACCAGGCGTCCCTGGCTCTCCTCCACCCTTAGGGCGTCCCCCAGGGCTGCAACCTGTGGCCCTCCAGGCACGTCTACCGACCACTGTTTGGCCACTCTCACGAGTCACCGAACGGCTGCCACCGAAACCGAAAGCGCACTCACAGAACCAGACCAACTAACGAAACACAAGGCAAAGACAGACAACTTCGGGGTACCCCTTCTTACCTCCAAGGTCGACTCCGCAGATGAGGGGGGGCTGTCTTATCCTGGACAAGCCCCCAAATGTAAGGCCCCCAAAAAGGAAACCCCAACTCTGTCCCATGGATCAACGGCAACCCCAATCAACTGCAGGAGGCATCACTTGATGCAAACTGCAAGAGGTGTTTATTCCAGCGTGCTGAGACCCAACTCGAGGAATCGAGTTGTTAGTTCTCTTTTATCTATCTTAAATTTTATTATTAATAGTGTTAAATTTTGTCAAATATTTTTTGTGATTCCATTGTTATGCTTATGGGGCATTCTCTTCTTTAATTTTTTAATATGTTGCATTGTATTAATTGGTTTCTAAACAGTAAAGCACACTTATATTCAGAGGAAAAATCCCGCTTGGTCATATTATATAATATTTTTATATGTTATGGTGTTTGATTTAACAAACATTTTGTTGAGAATTTTTGCATCTATGTTTATGAGGGATATTGTTCTGTTTTTTGTTATTTGTTTCATTTTGTTTTACTTTATTTTTCAGTTTTCCTCTTGAGGTGTCTCGGTCTGGCTTTAATATGACATTAAAACTGACTTCATGGGACAAGATGTGAAATTTCTCTTTCCTTCATCACAGAAGTATTTATGAAATTTTATTATTATTCTCACAATAAAGCGCACTCACAGAACCAGACCAACTAACAAAACACAAGACAAAGATAGACAACTTCGGGGTACCCCTTCTTACCTCCAAGGTCGACTCCGCGGATGAGGGGGGCCGTCTTATCCTGGACGAGCCCCCAAATGTAAGGCCCCCAAAAAGGAAACCCCAACTCTGTCCCATGGATCGACAGGAACCCCAATCAACCACAGGAGGCGTCACTTGATGCAAACCGCAAGAGGTGTTTATTCCAGCACGCTGGGACCCAACTGGAGGAGTCGAGTCATAACCCAATCTTTTGACCTCTAAAATTTTTTTGAATTCTTTTACACATGAGCTTTTGTGTGACACCTAATAACTAAACTATAACATTATACCCTGTCCCCAAAATCTCATGCTCAGCTTGCAATGCAAAATATATTTAGTCCATTTTCAAGGGTATTCATTTTTAGAGTATTTAGTCCATTTAAAGACTATTTCCATAGTCTTAAGAGTTTTAGCATTGCCCAAAAGTCCAAATCCAAAGTTTCCTGTGAAACAAAAAGCAAATTATCAGCATGAGTCCCTTTAAAAATCAAAAGCAAATTACATATATTCTATATATAATGTTACAGAGTAAGCATTTCCTTTCCAAAGGAAAGAAATGTGGAAATAAAAGAAGGAATGGGACCAAAGGAGACCAAAATCCAGTTGGGCAAACAAGTCCCATAGTTTCATGTCTAGTATCTGGGGCACATGGCATTGTGGTGTTCTCTCCAAGCGCTTGGATAACTCTGCCCCTATGATTTTGCTTATTGAATCCCACATATCCTCTCACTTGGCTTGTTTCTGCTGAATTCCTGTAACTTTCTTCAGTAGGTGCTCCATGTTAGTGACATTTCTTAATCTTGAAGGTCTCCACAGCATCTCTGACTTCCTTCTCACATTTCCATGAGTTGCTTTCTCAGGCATTGCCTACAGGGACTCAAGTCCTTCAGAATCTTGCCTTACCTCCTCGGATTGTTTGAAATCTTGGTGGAAACCTACATAAACCTAACTCCAGCATCTTGCAGTTGTACAGGACCAGAACCACATGGTTGCCACCATCCAAAATAGTAGCCAAGCCTTCAAGGACCATGACTGCAGCAGTCTCTGTGTGCCTGGATGGCTGTCATGGTGAAATGATTTTGAGGACACTTGTGCAAGCAAGTTGTTCCACTGATCTTTTCTCAAAAAAGTTTTATATTTACATGCTCTAGTCTGAGATGGGTGTGGTCGATTCCTGAAATTCCCTTAAGCCATCTTTCCTATTGTTCCTGGTTTAAATATTTAGCAGTATCTATTTAGTGGTTATATTTTCTTTAACAATCACATATTTCTAGCCCCATTTTACTCAGTTTTCTGCACAAACTGAAAGTTTTTCAAATCTTTCTCCTTTATTTTATGATCCTGATTATTACAATAAACTTGGCTAAAAGTCCCCAGCAATACCAATGACATCACCTGAATACTATGTTGCTTGGAAATTACTTCTGCCAGATGAAGAAGTCCATCACCTTTTTAATTCAGCCTCACAGAAAGTCTTAAGACATGGGGAAAGTATAGACAACTTCTTAGTGAGAATGTAACATGAGTGGTCTCTAGTCCAATTTCCAAATGAGTCCTTTTCTCCTCTAACATCTCATGAGCTGGTCTTTATCTCTACAGTTGTATCAACATTCTGATCTTCTGAACACTTGAGGATAATCACCCTTTAAACTCAACTTACCACAACATAAAACTTTTCCAACTTGTATCTCTAAACATCTCAAAAATCTTCCCACAAATTCTAAAAAGCTCCATAAGCTTCTGAATCTTATTGTCAGGTTAGTCACAGAAACATCTCCACCTCTCTGTACCAATTTTTGTGTTACTCAGCTTTTTCATTGCTGTGACCAACACACCTGATAAAAATAATTTTAGAGGAGGAAGACTTTACTTTAGGGCTCACAGTTTCAGAGGTTTCAGTCCAATGATGGCTGATTCTGTTGTTCTGCACCAGAGGTGAAGAAGAACATCATTACATAAGAATGTTGTGGAGGAAAATGACTCAGGACACAGAAAGAGGGAGGAGGGAAAAAGAGAGAGCTCCTAAGGCATGACCCCAATGACCCACCTTCACCAATCACACCTTACTTGCCTATTGTTATTGCCCAGCTAATCCTTATTACAGGAGTAATGCATTGATTAGGTTGATACTCTCATAACCCAGCCATTCTACCTTCAAACATTTTTGCATTGTCTCACAAATGAGAGTTTGTAGGACACCTAATATCTAAACCATAACAATTGATTAATAATTTGAAAGGATTATTAGATGATTGCACACAGACAGGGTGTGGAAAGTTTATTGGCAGTTTGCTGTGGGGGATTATGTGTTTTTCTTGGTTACATTCCTTTCTCTCTTTGCTTTCTGGATAACATGGGCTGGGCAGCTTTCATCTGCCATGACTTTCCACTATGATGTTCTGCCTCACCTCAGGTCCAGAGCAATGGAGTCAGCCAGCCATGGACTGAGTCTCTAAAACCATGACCTCAAAATAAACTTTTCCTTCTCTAAGTTGTTCTGGTCAGGTATTTTGGTAATAGTGTCACAAAACTGACTAACACATTACACACTTGTTGAGTATATGTCCACTTTCTATAGAAAAGACCATTCTCCTTAATATGGAAGAGAATGTTCTATATATTCTGCTGAGTTGGAGGGGTGTAAAAATTTCCAAATATGTTATAAATAAGAGATTATAGAAAAACTGAAAGCATTGTAAGAGGTAGAATAGTGACATATTTTGAAAAT
This sequence comes from Sciurus vulgaris, assembly GCF_902686455.1. Taxonomy (NCBI): domain Eukaryota; kingdom Metazoa; phylum Chordata; class Mammalia; order Rodentia; family Sciuridae; genus Sciurus; species Sciurus vulgaris. Next base: position 52,744,925 of record NC_136470.1, on the reverse strand, counting down.
GAATTAAGTGGCATGTATTGGAAATGAACTAATTGTATTTGAGGGTCAAGTATAGTATGAGCAGACAAAATAATAAGAATGATACCCAGGTCTTTGAAATAATTGGGTGTAAGTTTGCAACTTTAACTCATATTTAGAATACAGAAAAAAAGTTAACGTGTTTTTGCTTTAATTTTGTGGGAGTGAAATAAGTTTTAGATGTGCTAAATTTGAAATAGGTAAGTGGCATATGTTGATATTAGGTGTTGATAGTGTGAGGAGTCTAAATTTCAATCTTGGAATGGCAATAGAGATTTTGAAATCATTTAAATATCACAACACACACAAATCAACTAATGCTAGTGAAAAACACAAGTTTCATTCCAGGCTTAGGATAGATATTAGATATAATAAAACCATGGAACATATTGATAATGGAGAAAGCCAAGAACTATCAAATATCACTCTGGTCATAATGGAAAATCTGAGGAGCCAACAAGAGAGGTACTAAACATCAAAAATGGGACAATTTTAGCATTAATAAGAAAACTATAATGGGTTAAATATATTAAAATATATTATGTATGTTTAAACCACAAACATAAGAATAGGACATAATTGAACCCTATAAAGGAGCAAGTCACTCATTTGAGAAATCACTAATAGTAAAGAATAAAGCATTTAATCCCACTTTTTCTATACAAATTATACCACTGGCTAACAAATAGTAGCCAGAAACTAGAGGTTCTTATTATAGAAATATTCAATTAAACAAATGAAAAATGAACAAGAAAATTAAAGAGCATTATTTTATAAATCCAATAAACCAATGGAGCAAGGCAGAATATCTGTTTGGGGAATTGGTATTTTGTTCACACCATAATGGGCACAAGCACACTGGTCATAAACTTTAAAATGAAGGTCAATATTTTGTTCTCTTTCTTATAATAGCTCTCGCATTGTTGAAACTCCGAGGGTATTCCCTTTCAACAGAAGACTATAAAACAGTCTTGGTTATTTTAAAATTGTTAATTCCTATTATAAAACAATTGAAACAAACAAGATGAACTAAGTTAAATAAAAACTGACTTGTAGTACATGGGCATATGTATGAGAAACCAAACAGCTTAGTATCTCTCTGTCTCAAACACACACACACACACACACACACACGCACACACACACACCACACGCACAAACACAAATTAATCCAACTTTATCCTGGGAACAGTATTCAAGTTCAAATTTTTTGTGTTTGTCAATAAAAACCCTTTATATTAACATGTTTTAAAATACTGGTTTCTGAAAATAATGCATACCTCTTTTTGATATTTTCACCATTAGTTTAAGAATAAAGCGTTGTTTCAGTAAAACTTAGATATGTGTCAAAAACTTGTTGTATGGCCAATTGCCAAGCAAACTGAGCAATGGAATGGCATTAAGCAGACCATCCTTGGGTCACTCATATAATTGAACAGGTTACTGTGGAATTGGCATTTCATAGGGTTAATCAATAACCACTATATACTCATGATGTAAAAGGGTGTTAAGTAGTTCGTAACAAATACAATATTTAGTTGCTTGACATTTTAAATTTATAATCAGATTATTAATATGACATTTCAAAAGCAGAAGTGGTTATTATAAAAAGTAACTATAAAATGAGGAAATTCAGATAATGGTACCTACCTTCTAGAATATAGAACAATAGATATATACCCTACATGGATTTTCTCCAAATAGCATACCTGTGATAATGAACAATATGGCTTCAAGGGGAAAATCATGAGACAGCCCAATTATAAGACTCCATTATTTTCTCTCTTCAGCCTAATATGTGATTTCAATTACTGTTGTGTAGCATTAGATGAATAAATATATGAAAAATTTATATTACAATAGCAATAATTACCCAGCATGATCACAGAGTAAGATTTATTCTTTTGTTAGTGTGACTTGTGTTTGCTGCAGTACTTTGGAAATAAAAATTAGGACAAATTGCTCATCAACTCTGTATCATAGGCATTGGGCTATCCAAAATTTTCTAGAATATCTGAAAAGAATCATAGATTTCTAATTGATTATGTCAAAGAAAAATTATAGGTGCTCATCTTCAGCTGGAAGATATCCACAAGAGAACTATAAACTCTCAATTTAAGAGGATATATTTCTCTTCCCTTTGTATTTATAGGTGCCATGACATCATAATGCTGGGAACCATTGTGTTTATATGTTTTCTGTAAAGTGATCGCTTACAGTAAAACTATTACACTGAAATATGACCATTAAAACTGACATAATAAGGAAATCCCTTATATGTAACTAATTCACAAAATGGTGGGGAAGTTTCTTTGGGCTATTAACACTAATGTGAATTAATTAATGTAAGGACACAGAAATGGGTGTGCCTAATAATTAATTATCTAATGAAGAAGGAATCCAGGAGGAGTATTTTCCTACAGATGTGATCTGTATATGCTTACCTGAGAAGCTAAGTGACCTCTCAGCTGTTCAATTAACAATTTAATTCATGATAATATTTTATAGAGTTCATAAACATATTGATACTTATGATATCAAATATTGGTCTGGTCTATTCTTGCTACTTGTAATTTTCTATAATTTGAAAAGTGTTTTTTCACTCATGCAATAAACTACATTGCAATTTTGAATGATGTTGTGCATATTCAACAGGAAATAGTTTTGAATTGCAGAAATCAATAAAAGAATAACCCACTTGTGTAGGAAATCAGAATTAATGAAATTGTCATTAATATTTATGCTAAATGTCATATAAATCTAAAGAGACATGTTAACACCAGGGTCTGAATATCCTAGAATTGCTTAAAACCACATTTCCAAGGATAGATTTTATATTCATTGAAAAGCCTTCTGATTTCTGCTCAAATGTTTATTGTTTTATCTGAAAATGTTTTCTCATTTTTGTTCCAGATGTTCACAGAGCAAACACAGAACATGGTGCATAAATGACAGCATACAGCTATAAGCATAGACTGACTGTTTCCTTCACTCAGTTGCTCTGACAAGATCTGATAACTGAAAAGCAAACAACTCTTTCCTCATGCCTCTTACAGCTCTCAGTGTCATATGCTTACAACACAACACTTAACTTAAAATTTCCTCTTCTTACTCAATACATACAGATTTTATGTTTTTTATACTTAAGAAGTCATTTTGGAATTCATTATGTAGTGTTTAAAAACAATTTGTTCAAAGAAAATATCATTTAAGTTTAAAATAGTAGTTTGCAGAATTGGAATAAAATCACTAAAATATACAACATTTCAAAAATGAGAGGATATGATAAAAATCTTATGATGATTTGACCAACATGTTGACATAAACATGTATAATATTTAGATGCAATTATATATATGTATATATATATTTCATATACTACATAATGCAACTGAATGCATGTATTTTAATCATATCCTTCCCTGTAAAGATAGTGGATTTGTATATTCTTCATAATAATCAAGTAAATGTTTATCATTTTCTTTTCCTAATACCCTAGCCTTTCAATGTATATTTTATAGGAAATATCTATGTCTTTTGGGCTCTTAGAATGCCTTTATAGAAACTTGTCTGCATGGTAAGAAGGAGCATTTTTAGTGCTAAAATAATCTGCCCTACTTACCAACCAGCAAATGAACAAAAACAAATAAACCTAAATAGTTTTGAAGTACTCAATTTCAAAGTTCAAGCATTTACCTCAATGATGATGCCATTGTTCAAAATGATTTCAGAACTCCTTTTAATATCTGTCTTTTTTTAAATTTATTTTTATTGTGAATAAATGGGATACATCTTGTTTCTCTGTACATGAAGTAGAGGCATACCATTTTTGTAATAATACATTTACATAGGGTAATAGCGTTTGATTCATTCTGTTATTTTTTCCTTCCCCCCACCCCTCCCACACCACCTTTCCCTCTATACAGTCCCTCCTTCCTCCATTCTTGCCTCCCTCCCACCTCCTATTATGTGTCATCATCTGCTTATCAGCCAGATCATATGTCCTTTGGTTTTTTGAGATTGGCTTATCTCACTTAGCATGATATTCTCCAATTTCATCCATTTGCCTGCAAATGCCATAATTTTATTACTCTTTATGGCTGAGTAATATTTCATTGTATATATATACCACAGCTTCTTTATCCATTCATCAATTGAAGGGCATCTAGCTTGGTTCCACAATCTCGCTATTGTGAATTGAGTAGCTATGAACACTGATGTGGCTGTATCTCTTAAGTATGCTGATTTTAAGTCCTTTGGGTATAGGCCAAGGAGTGGGATAGCTGGGTCAAATGGTTGTTCCATTCCAAGTTTTCTAAGGAATCTCTATACTACTTTCCAGAGTGACTCCACTAATTTGCAGCCCTACCAGCAATGTATGAGTGTACCTTTTTCCCCACATCCTCTCCAACACCTATTGTTGCTTGTATTCTTGATAATCACCATTCTAATTGGGGTGAGATGTAATCTTAGGGTAGTTTTGATTTGCATTTCTCTTATTAGAGATGTTGAACATTTTTTCATGTATCTGTTGATTGCTTGTACATCTTCTTCTGTGAAGTGTTGTTCATTTCCTAAGAGAAGGAGAGAGAAAACTCAAATTATTAAAATTCAGAATGAACAAGGAAATATCACAAAAGACATGAGTGAAATACAAAACATAATTAGAAGCTATTTTGAAAATCTGTACTCCAAAAAAATAGAAAATCTAGAAGACATCAACAGGTTTCTAGAGTCATAAAATTACCTAAACTGAACCAGGAGGACTTACACAATTTAAATAGATCAATTTCAAGTAATGAAATAGAAGAAGTCCTCAAAAACCTGCCAACAAAGAAAAGTCCGGGACCAGGTGGGTTCTCAGCCAAATTCTACAAAACCTATAAAAAAGAGCTCATTCCAACACTCCTCAAAGTATTCCATGAAATAGAAGAGGAGGGAACCCTCCCAAACTCATTCTATGAAGCCAATATCACCCTGATACCTAAACCAGACAGAGATACAAGGAAGAAAGAAAATTTAAAACCAATACCCTTGATGAACATTGATGCAAAAATTCTCAACAAAATTTTAGCAAATTGCATACAAAAATACATTAAAAAGATAGTGAACCACGATCAAGTGGGTTTTATCCCAGGGATGCAAGGTTGATTCAATATCCGGAAACCAATAAATATAATTCACCATATCAACAGACTTAAAGTCAAGAATCACATGATTATTTGGATAATATCTGTCTTTTAAACAAAGCTACTGGTTCATAGCGTACTGTTACTTCTATTTTCATTTTTCTTTCACCCAGTCTGTCCTAATAAGTCCTCATTGCTTTTGAAAATCTCAACTTTGTACTGATTTGTAAAATGCCACCATAAGAAAGTTGTTCTGTCGGTGATCACATTACTGTGAGGAAGGATGTGTACCAGGGCAAGTTGGTGCAATTAGTTTTCTATAACTCCCAAGGTAATTGATGTCCTAAGTGCTTCCTGAGCAGCACATGGTATGGAAGTTGGTGCAGTTCAAGGTTAGTGCTAAGTGTAGCTTATGTGCTCCCCAGACTTCTCACTGAAAGCTTTTCATTCTAATCTGAAGGTGCAACAAGAAATGCACTTTATTATCCAGAGATATTAAAATTAAATATGTAAATCCATACCATAGCCAAGTCTTAGTCACTGTAATGGAATGAGCAGGGTAAGCATTCTTCACCATACTCCCATTTTCTATACCACATTGCTTTTAAAAATTTTCCCACCATAAAGTAATAGTATCATCATGTTGTACAGGCATTTATCTCAAAATGAGTAAAGCGTTTATGCCACTAACATGTTCGTCCGATTTTTAAATTACCTTCAGCTGCTGGACATGCTCTAAAGATTAGATTTGTGATATTTTGATAACTAGATCAGGGGAATATTTTAGAATAGATTGACTCATAGTGTGTCTTACAATGACAGTGATAAGTATCACATTTCCCTTGTGTTCTGCCCTTCAGTGGGAGGATCATTTACATTTTAGGTAGGATGATAGGAGCTGAAGATGTGGGAAGAATATAAACAATGATTTCTCCTATTTCATAGGGCAGGAAGGGTAGCTTAGTAGGCAACTTTTTTTCCTTTCTCCTTTCTCCTCCCATTGTTGTCTTCTCTGTCTTGCTACTCATTTTCTTCTTTTCAGATGAAGCAAATTTGCAAACTTTTCATATCCATGCTCAGTTGTTATATAAAAATAATTAAAATAAGCTATAAACTTAATAATTTTTTTCTTGAGCTGAAACTACATATGGCTATGGAATAAAATCTAATATAATAGGAGTTTTTAATCTGCACTGATATGAACAGATGTATTTTTCTATTTTTCAATAGGTAATTTATATCATTATTTTAGTACCCTAAATACAAGCTTATTGTTTTACTGGATACATAACATCTTAATATACTGTATATAGGTATATATATATATACACATATGTATTATCCTAATATAGAGAAATATAGATTTCTTGACACATTATTGAGGAATATATTAATATAGAGCTATAATTACGTAATGATATAGTTGTATTTATGAATTTAAGAAAACTAATTTTAAATATCATGTTAACAGGTGCTTTTGAATAGCATGGAACTTATTATTTCCAACTTAAAGTAAATGGAGGACAATCTCAAATAATGTTTAAATATGCCAGGCTTACAGAGATCTAAAATACAAACTCTACACTTTTAATACAGATCAGAAAAACCTCATCAATGAGCATTTTCCTAAACATCCCTGTATTATATTAACCAACATAAAAAATGGGGGAAAATGCAATTGTCCATTTATAAATGGTATTATTTCCAGTTATGAAAGTTAAAATAAAATTTGGAAAGTGTGACAAACTATTCTGTTATATAAACCAATTGTGTTTCTAATGTTAAAAAATAAAGTTACTGAATCAATGCTGGAAAAAAAAAATAAAGTAAATGGAATCCCCAAGTTTCTAAATGTGTAAATCTGTGGATTTGGCTGCTAATAAGATTATAATGGACAAAGAAGACTTTTCAAACACATTTTATTTTTCCCAAGTTTCTTCTTCTGAGAATTCCTTAAAATACCTTAAAAGATGTGAACAAATTCATCTTTTGCTTAACTTTTACAGAACAAAACTAACAACTTTAATTCTACAAGTCTTAACAATATAGTAGAAAGAACTGGGTACCTGAGCAAAATTTTGGGTAATCAGTACTGCACAATCTTCATGAAAGTTGCAAGCAACAATAGCTCATGCAAAGTTATATAGTATAGAACTCTGAAAATCTGAAATATTTTCTGTTCAACATGATATCTCTCTTCAAAAATGCCTGTTTTATTGTTTATTCATTTGCACAGTGTTAACTTAGTAGGTGATACTTTTCTAATACATTGATTTACCCTTATAAAGATTTTATTTTATCGAGATAGTGCAAAGAAATGCTTATTTACAAATTTTCTACAAATTTAATTAACAATTGTGGGTAGCATGGACAGCATCATACCTTAAATACACCAATTTCCAAGAAAGACCTACACGATTACTCCTGTCATGTGCATTTTACATCATATGTTCTTTAAAAAAGTTATGTACAAATGTTTCCACATCCTCATATTGGTTTATATGACCCATGAACATAGTTGCACTGTTTACAGTTAGAGTCTGCCATCTACGTGGGTTTGTCTTTAGAGGTAATGATATTGGTACTATTGAGAAGGAAAGAGAATGCTTCAGTAGGAAAAAAGGAAGAGGAGGGAAGAGGAAGGAAGAGAGGGGGAGGAGGGGAAGTGGAGCAAGAGGAGAAGGACAAGGAGATGAGGGAGAATAAGGTAAAGTGGAGAAGAAATGGAGAAAGAACAAATGGAGGAAGGAAGGAAATTCAGTCAGTTTTCTGCTGTTGGAGGGAAAGATATTTTCAATCTTTAATTTCTAACCCGGAGGAAAAATGTTCCTCTTTTCTATTAGATTTAGTCATTCCTCTTTAGTAATATGCAATGCTCCTCGCATAGAGAGTCAGTTTATTTAATAATTAGTAATACTAACCTGAAGAATAAAATACTTTCATCCAGGAAATGCTAAATGCACAGCAAGCCCATGTGGACACAGGAAGTGCTGTCTGTTCAAGAAGCAACTTACCTGTTAGTAAATGGAATGTTCTTCCTTGGTGCACCTTGTGCTGTATTTATAAGTGTCCTAGAATTGGTATTGATTTAACTCATAGCAAGTCTTCTTTACTCTGTTGTTTCCTTAGCCTGACATGCTAAAGTTTTTTGTGTGTATTTGATAAAGGTTTCATCCGTTAAAAATATGTGTGGCTATTATATATGAATATTATATTTAGAAGTTATAAATTTTTGAAACACAAAAAGACAAACATCATCTGGTACTAAGCACATAACATTTTAACTAAATTTTGTGCAAATTACAAAATGATAAACCTTTAAACTTTATGGACTTGGCCTGAGAAAATAAGATGATCTCAATTCTGTGACCCAAAGATGACTCTCATTGCTCTTATTAGAAATATTTAAGTTTATTTATTTGTCTTATGGCTAGAGCCTTAGTAAAAAAAAAATCTTTCACAACTAATTTCATTACTATCTTACATGAGATAAATGGGAACAAAACGTCAAGCCAAGGAAAATAATTTGAATATTTCTCTAATCATCATTAGACTTAAATGCCTCTAACTCACTTTAGGTTTCTCATTTATACTCAAATACTTTCCCATGAAAAGACCTATCATTTTATATAAATTTGTAAGTGACATTAGCTCTCTGTGTTTCAAAACACTAAAATAGGATAAAATCTCTTACCACCATTAATTCTAATAAACATATTCAGTATACAACTAAATTATCAAGAGGCCTTTTCTGTTCCACATGTGGGTTAAAACCCACTTTCCTCAGGAAAATTATCTGACTTCCAAAAGAATTATAGACAGAAACTCATAACAGTAAGAGCACCACTAACCAAGTAATTTGCAATATTTTAGTAGAGGAGTTAAAAAGTCAGAGTGATGGGCAAATGGCTTGCAGCACATGGCCTTACAAAAAGATACAGTTTATACATATAACTGGCCTCCTGGTATGCAAAATGTGCGCCACTACAATTGACACACCATAGACTTAATTTTGCTGTTGGTCTACATCATAAATAATAAATGAAATGTATGCAAAAATTCCAAATCTTATAAATCATTAATTTTTAGCAACATGACCAAAGGAAAGTTGACAATCTTAGTTGTTTTTTGAATTTCGATGCAGGGCAATATTGTGAAATAATTTATCGTCTAAGAACTAAGATTTCCTTTTACTGGAAAGGAAGGGAAATTCAGTAATTATCATTCAAATTAGGACTCATTTATAAAACCTTGAATGTAATGATTGCAGATAACACATTCATCATTCAGATTGAAAATATTTTATTATTCAATTAGTAAATGTGTTACACAGTATTGCATTAAAAATAAGAAATTATTCTGTAAGAACTATTATGCAAGGATGTTAGTATACTCAGAATATGATTATTTAGGTTAGATTATGCTTTATTTTCTCAACATCTCCATAAAGGACCTTCCTTTTAACATTTTTCCTTTACTTTTAACTTTATATTTAATGTAATTTTAGGTTTGCAAACAGTTGTAAGAAATCATGAAGAGTAATCAGGTACACTCATCCGTCAATAATAATATCTTGTCAGAGAACTATACAATCCATCTACCAAATTAAAATTTCACCAGTTTTATATACATTTATGTTTGTGAATGGGTGTGTGTGTGTGTGTGTGTGAATGTGTGTTTAGCACTATAAATTTTTATCATATTCAGACGACCACCACTATAGTTAAGACGCAAAAAAAAGTCGCTGCATACAGTGGCGCATACCTGTAATCCCAGCAGCTCCGGAGGCTGAGGCAGGAGGATCAACAGTGCAAAGCCAGCCTCAGCAAAAGCGAGGCACTAAGCAACTCAGTGAGACTCTGTCTCTAAATAAAATGCAAAAAATAAATAAATAAAAATAAAAAAAGAGAAGAAAAACAGGGCTGAGAATGTGGCTCAGTGATCAAGTGGCCCTGAGTTCAATCCCTGGTACTCTTCCACCCAAAAAAAGGTACAAAAATTATATAAGTTATATTGCATCTATCTTGTTAATTTTATAGCCATTTTTACCTTCTACCTCCTACTTCCCACCGGCTATAAAATCCTGAAAATTACTCTGTCTTCTCCATGTCTATAACTTTGTAATTTTAATAACTGTCATTTCATGTCATATAAACGCAATCCTCTAAGATTATTCTTTGTACTCAGCATAAGGCTGAATTTGTGCCATGCTAGTTTTTTGAATTGACTTAAAATTTGTATAAAGGGTTTTGTGAGTACCTTGGAATATTCTACATAGACAATCCTGTCTTCTGCATATCAATTTTCTTCATTTATTCCCTTACAGTTACATGTATTTTATTTCTTACTCTTTCTTTAATAGCCATGGTTAGAACTTCCATAATTATGTGGAATAAGAGAATTGAGCGTAAACATCCTTGTTCCCAAATCAGTTGCAAAGCATTCTGTCATTTTATGATTTCAGCTGTATGTTTTTATAAATTCTATTAAGGAAGTTCCCATTGTTAATATGTTGAGATTTTTTTCAATGAATATGTATTGAATTTTTTCAAAAGCTTTTCTGTACCATTTCATAAGAACATACTACTTCCATCCTTAGCTTGTTGATGTGTTATAACCAATATTGAAACTCCCATGTATACCTAGAACAAATTTCATGTACTCTTAATGTATAATTATTTTTGTTCTTTGCTGGGTATGAAGTTATATGTTGTTGATGATTTTGTATCTCAGTTCATGAGATATACTAGTTTGATTTTTGAATGAGGACACCAATACCAGTACCATAAAATGACTTGAAAGGTAGTCCTTCCCTTTGTATTCATTGGAAGAGTCTGGATAAATTTGATTTGAATGCTTCTTTCAATGTTTTGAATAATTACTGAGTAAAGTCATATGAACTTAGAAAATTGTTTCTAGTAGTTTTTAATGACACAGTAAATGTCATTCATAATTATAAAATGATTCAGGTTGCCTGTTTCAATTGGATTTTAGTAGTTTGTGATTATACAGGTAACTATTGATTTGTTTAAAATTGTCATATTCATGAGCACAAAGCTATTTATATTATGCTTTTAATAACTTTATAGACTTCAGAAACTATGGTTATATCCAATTTTATTCCTGATATTAGTGATCTGAGTCTTTTTTCTTTTCACTTTGTTTGCCTTGCATTAGCAATTTTATAAACATTATTGACTTTTTTGAAGATCAGCATTTTGCTTCATTGATTTTTTTCTCTAATGTTTCAATCATTTAAAAAATGTTATATAAATGGAATAACTTGTAATGGAATTCATTTATTCTCCTATGTCTATTGCTTCCTCTTTGTTCTGGGTTCATTTTCTCATCTACTTTCTTTTGAGGTGGAAACTTAAATTATTAAATTGAGACTTTTCAAGAGTAAATGCTAACTGCTATATATTTTCCTCTCTGCACTGCTTTAGTTGGAGCTCATACGCCTTGGTATTCATCACAGTCAGTTCCATTTATTTTATCATTTATTTTGCTATTTTCCATTTGAGCTATGGATTACTTAAAAGTATGTTAATTTCCAAGTGTTTACAGAATTTTCCTGGTATCTTTGTTATTGATTTCTAGTTCCTTTAAATTATTATGAAAGAATAAAACCCACATGGTTTCAATTGATTTAAATGTCTTCAGGTTTATTTTATGGTCCAGAATATTTTCAGTCTCAGTGACTATTCCATGAGGGCTTGAAAAGCATATATGTATTGTGCTGTCAGTTGACAGAGAGGAATAAACTCTATTTGTCAACATGTTGGCTGATTATTGGGTTCAACCATTTTCTTTTCAGCCACAGCCTAACTATGTATTTAGTGCTTACTTTTTACTCTGTAAAATAGAAATACTTTATTACTTAACAATTTTTTGTGGGGATCATATGAAAGAACTTTTAATAGTTATTTTTTAATTAAAAAATGCCACATGTTCAGATGTCCATTGTCATCTCTGCAATGAATGTGATAAAATCAAGACCCTCGCTGTTTGATGCTTGAAGTTAAATGTTATAAAAAAATTGGCACACTTATCATTTGAGACAGGATTATAAAAAGCAAATGACATACGTTCAGCTTCATGTCACAAATAATATAAAAACATAATATTTGTGCCCCATGTACTTTTCATCTTTCATGAGTTTTATATATAAATAAAAGAAAACAGGCAAGACTGCTCTGTACTTTAAAAGGTGAAGAGATAATGATTTGACAAATATTTTATAATTCCATTTTGTAAAACATTAAAAATGTAACAAGTCTTCAAAAAATACTCATTAAGGAAAGCCATTTCTATCTTTACTGAATACATCATCTTTTGATTTTCCTTGTCATCCTTCTCTACTCCTCTCATCAGTCTAATTTTTACTCTTTCAATTAATTTTGTATTTTGAAATAGAATTGAAATGTTTAGACAGAATATTGTGTGGCATCCTCAAATAGACTCACTGCAGTCAAAGACAGGGTTTCTCAATCTATCTTTGGGGAAAGACTGATACTTGATTTTTCTGATAAATTGATGACTGGCATGCATATTACTACCTATAACTAGAAACTAACTGCTCATGTAACTCACTGTGAAAGGTTTAAAACACCTAAATTGCTCTGCAAGCTATTTAATAATACATCAAATATTGCTTAACTTTTCTTTTGCTTGTCTAGTTTAGAGGGCTAATAATCAATTAGCAAATAGTCTTTGAATAAACATAGTAACAGAAGAATCATTGATTTAGTCTAATAAATACTTCCTTGTCTAATGACTAAAGTGACAGCTCATGAGATGTGATGTAAAGGTTTGCAATTTTTAAATATAAGAACATTTCCAAATAGCATATAGTTAATAGAAATTTCAGTGTTCCCATGTGCAAAACTACTGGCAACCCTAGAAGGATTTCCAGATTTTCTATCGGCATCTGAGATATATCAAAGTTGGTAGGTTACCAGGCACTTTATATTATAGTGCTTATGCTACAAAGAACAGATCTGGGGAGCCTGAACCTTGGAAGGATGAATATAAAATAATACACAGTGGGTATAGAATAATTTTTGCTGATTATGGCATGAACATATATCTTGGAAATTGTGTGTTAATTAGGGGCTTATCGAGGTGTGAAGATTTCTTTAATCTGAATCTCTGAAGTGTATGCTTACTCTGTCATGTAAGTAATAGAAAAGGACTAATCAATTCCCACTGAAAACTACTGGAAACTAGCTTACAAATACCCTCAAAGATCAGGGATCTTGACAAATTTGAAGAACTCGACCATCAGGAATGTCTTTGATATTTCTTTTTGTTTCGTTTGTGGTTCTGGGGAAAGAACCCACGACATTATGAACAATAGGCAAGTGGTCTGCCATTGAGCTACAGACCCCATCCAGTGACTGCTTCAATGGTACTTAACTGAGAAATGTATTTTTCAGAAGTGTCTGGCCCATGAAAGTCAAAATTAACACACTGGGATTAAATATTTTTCTGATCCTTGAGACTCCCAGGTTTTTTGCTGTTTGACAGATTAATTGTTAAAACAGTATATCTTTATTTAAAAAGTAGGGCAGATATGATGTTTTCCAAGTTTCTTGCAATAGAAATTCTCTGGGCCTGGAAGTGTGGTGGAATGATTGTCTAGCAAGAGCAGGTTCCTGGATTTAATCCCAGTACTGAAAAAAAAATTCAAAAGCAATAACAAAAACTACTAAATCATAATGGTAGTTGCTCATTAGCTATATGGTTGTCATATTGCAAACAACTGTATTGGTAATGAGCTACTACTATTATGGTTTGATTTAGTGAGTGCAAATACCCATTGTGATTTCTTGCAATAAAATCAGAATAAAGACAAAAATGTGAATGAGTTTGACTCATCACTTGACTATAATATATGAACACATTTTAACACAGCTCTGTTACCATGACAGAACTTATGCCAGCAGTCATAGTACTGCTATGGCCAAATAGTGGGCAAGATTCTGTACAGATAACAAGGGTTCTGATTCTTGAGAGAGTGAACATAAACAGCAAATATCTAATTATATTTCTTGAAGACATTTGACAATATCTAAGAAAAATGTATTGTTAGCTATAAAGATCTCGATACCTATATATATATCAATTCATAAAACTAATTTTACTCTTACTATTATCATTCTGTTATCTCCTTTAGTATATAATCTTTAGGTCGACAAATAAAATGAAGAAAAAATATGCAAAATCATAGAAATTCCAGGGTTCTATTCCAAATTACTAATTTTATCCTATGTTTATATATTAACTTATTTCTAACTTCATTAGGAACTTTTAAAAGCTTATATATATGCATATATACAAGATTTTCTAAGTTGTTTTTGTATCTTTCATCTTTTATACCTTTTAATTATTTTTCTTCTTTTGTAGTTGATGCTTTTGATCAGCAGTTTTCATGTACTGACTAGTGAACTCTCATTATCTGTAAAGACATTTTCTTGATTATGTTACCCACTTTACATAATGTGTTAAATATGTTTTGGATTCATCTGTCTCTATTATCTATCAAATTTTAAAAGTTCCTGACTACCCAAATATGACATGGATTAATTCTCTGTGCAAATACTAAACTTAAATAGGCATTATAATTAAAATTACCAAAAAAATGTCTGAATTATAGTTCTGAAGACAATATCAATAGGACTGTAAAACTCAAGAGTAGGAAAGCTTTTAAAAGTTTGGGCAGAGAGCAAACAAAGCACTTTTCCAATCTCAGCATCTTAAATAAACATCAGTAAAGACTAACAAACAGAAAAAAAAAGCAAGTGCTCAAATGTCCTGGGAAGTTTAACAGAATAAACATAATAGAAAAGAACATCTACTTCACTTTGTCTGACTATTTTAACTGTACCTATTAGAGGAGATTAATTCTTAAGAGGATTTTTAAAATTATTATTAATTTCACAACAGTTTATTATCCCTGCATGATACAGGTTTTATAAGAGATATATGAGACAACCTTACTTTAATCATTTGGATAGTAGAACTGATCACAGAGAATTCTAAAATGTACTGAATTCTGCTGATGGACTGTGTTTTCAAGAATGAATCCACAATGTTCACTATAATCACATTCAATTTATGGGTTTATTCATTTCATTCCTTGAAATTCCATCTGATGTTCTATTCAGCTTATGTGTAAAGCTTCCTCATCTTGGAAGGGCATTTTTGAATCATCTAACATATGTCTGGAATGATCTGAATTGTAGACATACAATATGGACATTTTGAAGTAAATTGATTCTAAGATTCTTGGCTATCTCCACTAACACATGTAATCCATTGAGGACAGTTGAAACAAGATACACATACAGGAACAGATTAAAGTGGTATGCAAAATAGTTTACAAAGAAAAAAACAAGAAGTTTTCAGTCTTCATTGAGGTCTAAGGGTCCCTTCAGAGTTAGATTTCATGGGGGGTGGGAGGAAGGCAAGAATAGAGGAAGGAGGGACTGTACAGAGGGAAAAGAGTGGTGGGAGGGGTGGGGGGGGAGGAAAAAAATAACAGAATGAATCAAACACCATTACCCTATGTAAATGTATGATTACACAAATGGTATGCCTTCACTTCATGTATAAACAAACAAGATGTATCCCATTTG
Source organism: Sciurus vulgaris (assembly GCF_902686455.1). Classification (NCBI taxonomy): domain Eukaryota; kingdom Metazoa; phylum Chordata; class Mammalia; order Rodentia; family Sciuridae; genus Sciurus; species Sciurus vulgaris. Next base: position 52,729,138 of record NC_136470.1, on the reverse strand, counting down.
TTTACAATAAAAATAAATTTAAAAAATAATGCTTCTCAACATTTTGGTCAAGATGAATTTTCATTGTGTCAGGCTATGAGAAAGGGTTCAACATTTTGCTTCAGAAAAGCAAGGACAATAGCATTTCCCACTCAAATACCAAACATAAGCTGTCTCTGCACACACCCAAATGCCCCTGGGTGGATCGAGTTGTAACTTCACTTAGAGAACTACTGGATGTGAAGGGTTCCATATCTTTTCCATCCCTTACGTTTTGGGTAAATGAGCACTTGCCCCTCTCTCTTCCATCTCATATTCCTTCCTAATGAAGAAGGGTGTGGAGAGGGATCAATCATGTGACAGCTTATTATTATTTCTTTCCTTTGGAGTATCTGATATTCACTATGACAGTTCTCACTCCAATGAGGTGTCAACTTATAGGAAAAGGGTCTGGGCCAACTAAAGGCTGGTAGTTACTTGGATCCATCTGACTCTGGGAGAAAGAGGTTAATTCAGAAGGCAAATGTCTACACATTTATATTATTTTAAGCTTTATCTCACTTGTTATTTCTAACTTGGTTTCATATTTGCAAAAGCAAGGTAAGTGAGTTATTGATTTGGCCCCTCAGTTCCTAGCACAATTGAGATTTTAACATTTGAGATCCTCATGTGATATCACATGTCCATTCTCTAGGAAGGAATGAGGTGTGCCACCTTTCTGGCTATGCCATTAGTTGGTAGGACAGAAATGCAAACTTTATCCCAGGACCCACAGGCTTCATGGCCATTTTAAATGACTATTGTCACAAGGCAGTTCCCTACTTCTTGGTTCTCCTAACAGTCTGCTTATAATTATGTGCAATGCATGTTCTTACTGGAGGTTAACTATAATGTAAATAACATAACCAAGGAAAATATAAAGTGTATAACGAATCAATGAATACAAGTTGCCTATGCTTTAATATATATGTCACATTTAGAAGAGATAGATGTAATATAATTTTTCTTATTTTTTTTTTTTTTTGGTTTTTGAAGTAGTAGAACTGACTACTCATATATTTATAGATAGAAACTATCCTAATATTTGCACTTTATTTTTATCAGTGCTTCTTGTGTTTATTTACACATCATTTTCACAATTTGGTCATCTGGCTTTGTTGGATTGATATCTGCTCCATAAGAGTTTTTTATCTTTGGTTTAAGCAATAGGCTCTGAAGCTCTCATCTTCCTTTCTATCATATCACATGTACTTCATCTCTAGTTCTCTTCTAAACATAAAGCCAATCATGCCATTCCATTCTCTAAAATGTTCATAGCTTCTTGTCACCTACAGGATAATGTTCAAATTCTTCAGTTTCTTAATTACCTGGCCCATGGACTGTGGAAACTATTCTCCTTCACATTAGTTTCAAAACTTCTTCATCAGTTTCGGTAATTTGGTCTAGTGTAGTAATTGAACATCCCCCTTAGGCCCCATTGCATATGCTATTTGGTCCACATGGAAAATTTGCTCACCTGTAATCGTGATACCACTCAGCACTTCTTTCTTTATGAAGCATTTCTTGGATATTTTCAAGAGAGTATTAATAATTCTATGCTCTGGTGTCTACTGCTTCCTATCATCCATTCAATATCATATTTTAATTTTGTGCACAAATACTTTTCCTCATTGGAATAATTGAAACATGAACTCTCTAAAGTCATTTACTTCATTTTTATTTATTTATTTCTCAGTGTTACAAAGTCAATAAGAAAATGAATAAAAAGCAGGGAATGAGGAGAAATTATTAGTAATCAAAGTAATATAAAGTAAATAAGCATCATGTTGTAGAGAGTAACTTGGGGCTTTCTGAGAAGAAATATCAACTTCACATCTTCTCATCCACTGATTTCATTCCCTCCCTCATTCATTTGCAAGGCAATGGTCTGTTCATCATAGAAAAAGAGATGTTGACAGAATAGAACTCTTAACTTTTCCTAATTGAAGCATTATGTTAATTGATATAATTTTATGAATAGAAAGAATTGACAATGACCTGTAGTTGGTCACAAGTGATTTTATTTTCTTATGTGGAAATATGCTAATGTATTCCATTATATATGCTACAATGTAAATAAATAGCTGATACACAAACAAGATTTACTGAACATTGAAAAACTACAGCATTTTAAAATTAATTAGGTTATTTTAAGTGTGAGGAATATAAAATTAAGGTAAGTCATTGTTTATAATTCTGTTGCAGAAATACTTTACAAATGTGTGGAGTACTTTGTGGTAATGTGCCTGCCCTTAAAAGCATTGGCAAAATCAGTCTTCTGTTTTGGGGAGATACATCTGCCAGGAATGTAGAGAACAGAAATACAAAACACAAGCCAGGGCAGGAGGCTCTTCACACTCATCGAACACAACCCTGTTCAATTTGTATGATAATAAATGTCAAACCAAGCTTTGAAATCTTGTTTATGGATCGCAAGACTTTGAAACCCAAGTGCTATTTTTTATCTCTTCTATGGTCAATGTTTCAGAAAAGAAAAATCTTAAATGGTACACCAGGCGATATGATGGATTGGATTCTATGGATTCTGATATCAAAAAAGTGAGCTTCTGGCATAATGCAAATCATGCAGTGCAAAGATCAGAAACGTGGTTAGGAGAAAAGTGAGACATACGCAGACAAAAAAAAAAAAAAAAAAAATCTTTCATGGATACTACAAATACGTGTTTGAGGAAGAAGCACAAAAATCCTCAGAGGCTAGGAATATCATTTGTTAGTTATAAAAAGAAGTACAAATTTTAAAATAACAAGGTAAGTACAATCTTTTTGATATCACCAATATTTAGAATAATGATGTTCGTGAATATATTCTGATGCTAAATATCATCATGTTTAAAGAAATAATATCTGTAGGAGTCACATGCTTCAACATGACATGCTTAATGCAGAAACATTGTAGAAAACATGCAAATTAGTTCTAAAATTTAGCAGTTATTTTGAAAGTACTAAAGCCCCTTTTCTGAGGTATTATTTTACAGTTTGCTTTAGGGGACAATGTGAAATGGAGGAAAGCCAAAAGGGCACCTTCATGCCTTCAAAAGAATTTGAAATAACTTGGAGCCTGAATGGAAAGGCATGGAGATTTTATGAAAGTTTTAAAGCAACTGTGATAAGGAAAACAAAAGCTTGGAGGTTTTACTTAATTTGTGGTTCAATTTATTAATGTGATATTTTGTCAGAATACAACATTAAATACTGACTCTCTACTATGATGCATTATGGTCTAATGTGTGAACCATATATTACTTTAAAAATATGCTAAAAGTCATTTATATTCATAGGAAAAATATTCTGAATGAACAAATATTTCTTCATTTATAGTATCTATTGTAAAGTGTTGACTAGGTATAGTATGACGTATTTGTACTCAGGGAAAATAAATGCATGGATTCAAAAAATATTCAAAAAATTAATACTATACAAAAATTATAAAATCAAAAGGATATTTCTTTAATCATTCAAAGTAAACTTTTCTATTGGAATGTGGAATGTAATTTAGGAGTTTATATATCCCTATTAGGCTAACTAAAGGATTATTATATTTATGAAGATTTTGAAAAGTAATCTGTGAGGATAGATGTGCATTGTGAGAACATGTCCAAGGAAGGTTATATTTTAGCAATCTCATTTCTCATAGGAAGAGCCACTTATTTTATCACTTGTGGAATACTCTTGGCCTCTCTGTACCTTGGGTATACTTTGTGAAAAACAGTCTTTCATAATGTTTATGAATGTAAGTACCAATGTATGACTAATCTGAAAATTATCTCCTTTAATTTTTCTCTCCTGATATTTTGAGTCAAAATTCAATAAAGGCTTAAATTTTAAAAATCTTAAAAAAAAAGAAAAGACAATTTAATAACATATGTATATTCAAGAAAATGAAAAAAAAAAACCTTCATAGGAGAAAATTAAAATGAATTCAAAAGAAAATGACAAGAAATATAAAGGTGTCACAGAGTCTCAAATGAAGAGTCAATTGAGGAAAAGTATGCATAAAATCCATAATGAATTTAGGGAAAATATTAAAATATATTAAAAGCAAGGAAATGCAATATGAAAAAATGAAAAACACATGCATATGAAAGAGAAAGAACATAAAATATAAAATTTAGGCCGGCCTTTATGTTTTATGTAGACTTTCATTTCCTTCTTCTTTCTTTTTATTACATTCCTATCTCTCCCTCAACTAGAATAAGCCACTGTCTTCAATTAGGTGTGCTATATATTTAATCTATGCTCAGCACTTTTTCTTCTATAACGATCTAACATGCAATATTTATAAAACATCATTGGTGTTTTTAAGTGTACATGAATGATAACAAACTGTAGGCATCTTCGGATTGATTTCCTTACTCAACACTGAGATTTTAAAATATATCCTCTCAAATACATTTAAAAATGCAATTTATATTGTAAATCGAATCTATGCAGCACATTCATTGTCAATCTTATACAATACATATTTAGCTAGGCCAATATATAGACATAATTTTCTATATATTCTGATGTCACATATATGATTCCTGAGTATACATGAAAATTTCTCTCTAGAAGTATATTTGCTGGGTAAGCATATTTTAAATTTTCCTATATCTTGAAAAAGTGTCAAAAAATAATTTACAACACTAACAATATTACTAGAAGTGGAGATAGGTTTCAGTTTCTTCCAGTCTTTCCTCCAATTCCCCTTGCTAAATTTTGCCTATCTTGTTGGATCAGAAAAAATGTACCTGACTGTTTAATTTGAATTTTTTTGATTATTAATAAGTTCAAATATATCAATATAAAAATATTAGTCAAGGATACTCAGTGCAATAATGCTTTGTCAGTTTCTTCTTCATTTGTAGAAGCTATTTACATATTCTCAATCCAACCATTTTTTTTCTGTTTTATGAAATACAGTATCTTTTCCTAGGCTACTTGGTACTTTCCAATTGTGTCCAGACAAATTTTTAAATTGTTTATGTTAAATGTGGTCCAAAATGTGTTTTTTATTTTGATATGGCCTTACTTATCAGTCATTTTTCAATAATGTTTAATAATTTTTTTCCTGATATTCTAATAATTTGCTGCAAAAGGATTATATCAAAATTTTCTTAATATATTCAGAATTCAATTCAAATTTGATAGTAATTACACATGCGGTGTAAAGTAAGTCAACTGGTCTTATATGTGTGTTATGACATTACTCATTTGGTTCAACGTCAGATATTGAATGCCTTTTCTGAATGATTTACTATTGTAATTGTATCATATACCAAGATCCTAGAAATATTATGCTTATTTCTACACCATTTGTTCTGTTTCATTGAATTCTGTGTATAGTTCTGTATCAGTGGCCATGCTGTTTCATCTCATATAGTTTCACAAGCATTGTGACATATAGTAGGGATAGTTTGCCTGTCTTTACTTATTTTTTTCATTTTTTCTGTTTGCAGTATCATATGGATTTAAAACCAGTTTTTGACTTCTTTGAAATATACTATTATGATGAAAATTGCATCAGTTTCATTAAGGCTTAAGATGTCTGCATTTTATGATGTGACTTTTTACTCTCAGGTATCTAGTATCTCTCTCAGAATATTCAGGTTCTATTTTATGGACAATTTAAAAAATCATTTTCCATTAATTCTTGCAAATTTTTCCAATTCATTCCAGTAAACCTTCTGCAAGTTGTGGGTTCCAAATATTATATAACATCCTTTAAAATATTGCACTTTCTCTTGTTTACTATATATGATTTATAATAAGCTTGGGCACTTAACCTATTGCAGAAGTCTTGCTAAATGCTTTATGTTACAAATAGATTCAGATTTTCTGAGAAGAATATGTGATAGTTTGACTTCTTAGAAAATTATATTGCTTGCAAATAATATAACTTCTCAATTCATAAGTCTCATTTCCTTTTGTAGAAAGTTTTCATTATTCATAGCATCCAATGATTAAATAACAAGGATGTGAGAGATTTCTTGGTTGATTCCTGATATTACTGACAATGCTTTAAATCTTAATTTTAAGTATTAGTTTTGCAAGAGATTTTTGGTACATATAATTCATGAGGTTAGAAAATTTCTCCTCTACTTTTATTTTGATCAGGATTTTGCTTTCTCAAATCATAAATAAATGTTGAATTTTTTAGAATCCTCATTTCAAATTTATAAGAAATTTACAATTTTTTGTCCCTTAATTGACAATATTTTCATGTGTCCATCCAATATGGACATAAAGTTTTAAAATGCATTATGGACTCAATTTGCTAATACTTCTGGGAAAAGGACTTTCTTCATCTAAAGTCATAAGTAAAGATCAACATAATTTTCTCATTTTAGCCTATACTGTTTTGGGATCATAGCCATGCTACCTCATGCATCAGTTTTCTGTAGCTGGCATAGAAATTGTCAAACATTAGATGACTAAATTTTTAAAAAATGTATTTCGTCACAGTTCTGGAGGGTAGAAATCTGAAATGAAGGTGTCAACTGGACTTTGCTCTGGAAGATCTAGGGAAAAACAATCCTTCCTTTCCTCTGCCAGCTTCTGCTGGTTATAGACAGTCTTTCGTGTCCCCATGTTTGCAGTCAGATCACCCTGATTTCTGCCTCCAAACCACATGATCTTCCCTGTGACTGTGTCAATTCTATACTGCAGTCTCCTCCTTCTTTCTCTTACAAAGACAATAGGCATTGGATTTAGCATCTATCCTAATCTGGTGGGATCCAACCTTAACTTATTACATATAGAATGCTTCTATTTATGTAGAAAGTGATGTTTTAAGATCCTGGATCAACATGAAATTTTGGAGGACATTATTCACATACTATATCTCATGCAATTAAGTGTATAAAAATACTTTTTCCCCATTGTTTAAGCCATTTGGATTTTCATAAAGCCTAGGTAAACCATATGAGTTGGGGGTATTCTTGAAAAGGGAGAAATATTTTTTCTCCAATTTTAATAGTTATTTTACATTTTACTAGTCTTTTCTGTTTTAATATTTTTCAATTTTTCTAAGCAATTTGAAGATAAAGATTTCTTCAAAAATTGTTTTTTTTATTCTGACTTTCAGAATAAGTGGTACAATTATTTATCATAGTTACTTTTATGAATTTTATGTTTATCTTTGCTGATATTTCAGTGTTTGTTCCAATATTGTTTATTTATATGTAAAATCAATTTTAATCAAGGTCAGTATTCTGGTGTGTCTAAGCCATTACTACTCTTTAAAAAAAATAGCTTTAAATTTGTTAATCCATGGATGCTATACCTCAGTCTTTAATACATCTTACTCATTTTATTAATTATATTTTAATATATACCAAATTCATATCAAAATGTTGTCCTCTCAACTCACAAATGATTCCAAAACTACTATATTTAAAATTTCCACTATGATTGCAGTTTATTTTTTTTTTTTTCTTTATGATTATCACATTTTTACTACATGTCTATCAAGTTTATGTTGTTGAGAGACTGGGGGTAAGTGATTCTCTGTAGGTGAATTCATAATCTAATCAGCAAAGTTGTCTCCCTTATTATTATTTTTATTGGTCCTTTATGTTTTGCATTCCATTTTATACATTAATCTAAGCATAGCTATGCGCTACATAAAATTTGCTTAATATATTCTTTAAAATTTTTTGATATTTGCAAATTTTCTGTTTTCTACGGTAGTCTGACTCAAATATTCTCACCAAAAACAGCTTTTAAACACTTCTTTAGAAACTATAGCTTTATAACTTTAGCCACATAACATTCTAATTTCACTTTTATCTACATAGTTTTTATTTTATGTTTGTGTGCTTATATTTTAAATACATTCCATCAGTTTTATATAAGGTACATTTTTCCTAAAATATCTTACATATTTGCCTGTAACAGAATGCCTGAATAATTGATGTTATAAAATCATTTCTTTAAAATGGTAATAATATGCTCTGCCTCTTAAGACAGAATCCGTACTGCTTTTGTTTTAGGCAGATTTAGTTCTCAATTATATTTCAAAATCAAGTCTGTCTCAAACTTATTTTTTCCACAATAACCTTCAATTCAGTGAAGTAAATAATTTTTACACTCAACCATGTGAAAATGCCCCTGGTTTGCCATTGCTTATGTAAAAGAAAAAAGAATAGAAAAAGAAAAACCAAAGAGAAAAAAAGAAAAAAGAAAGGTCAACATAGAAATCCCTTGATTCAACCTAGTAAATATGAATGTTTCAGATTGAGTAGTTAAACCTTTTATTTGGGAAATAATCTCTATCACTGTTTTGACTGAGTTCCTTGCATTAAATATATTGCTTTTTTTTCCACTATCTTGGTGTATGTCCATGTGTATGTACATGAGAATATGACTTTTGTGCATTTGGGTCAAACCGTTGCTAAGAAGGTACTAGTAAAGAAATTTGAACTAAAAATTCCAAACATACAAAAATATAGTCATCATTTTTTAATTAGTGGAAACATGGAAATGTAAAAAATATCATATTTAAAACTGAATCATTCAAAATCCTAGGCGCATATTATTTTATTATTGAATATCTAGGCCATATGTCAGGCTATTTGAAGACAGAACACTGTACTGGGGGAGGGGAAAGAATTTTCTACTGAATGTAAATGGAGTTTCATTATATAAGTCATTTTGAGAAGGGTTTAATTCTTACCAAGAAATGTGGCAGGTCTTAGTAGATGAATTACGTGTAAGGAGGCAATTAATCCTGAAGCATTTCTGATAGTGTAGATGAGTTAGCACAAACCTCAAGGAGCTTATTCATGAAGTCTTATCTGTTACCCAACTTTTAGAAAAATGTCATTGCTACCTACTCTTCTATTCAATTGTGTTTTAGGAAATTAACTAATATATATAAATATCCTGCCATAGTTTATAGTAACACTTGCAAAGGAAAAAGAGTTAAATGTCCTTTTTCTAGTGACCAGACAAATGTGTCAAACTAATTTTATTGCAATATTATAAGACCTGAAACAAAAATGACAAAATGTACAGGTTTATTATATCACGGTGGTGGTTAAAATATTTAATAAGTTACTCTGTAATTTTTGTATGTGTGAAAATTTCATAACTAAAAAGATGTTTAAACTTTTGTCAGAGTATAGGCAGATATAAAACCTTCATTGTAGTACACAACAGGTTGTTCAAATATTATTCATTATTGTTTCATTTCTGTGACTTTATAAAACACAGAAATAACCACTTATTCATCTTTGTATTCCCAATACTTTAATAACACAACTGAAAATTTCAAAAATGCTACAAAAGAGTAGAGATGGAAAATATCAAACAAAATTAAGGAATGGAGAACAGATTCATAAAAGTCAATGTATGGCTGAGAAATGTTCAAAATAGTGAAGAAATAAAATAATAGAAGAATACTGTTGAAGAGATATTGATAGAGAATTTTCTAGTAATGGAAAAAGACTTGAGTCATCAGTTTTCATTTCATAATAAATAACAAGTTTGATTAAACTAAAATAACAAATAATTTCATACCTGAATACATCATAGTCTCTTAAAAACCAATGAGTAGAGGCTGGGGATATAGCTCAGTTGGTAGAGTACTTGCCTTGCATGCACAAGGACCTGGTTTCAATTCTCAACACCACAAAAATAAATACATTAGAAAACAGGAAAATTAGCTTCACCACAAAGAGAAAATGTATTCCTAAGAAAAGTAATAGAAAATTGACATTGGGTTTTCATAAGCAACCTTGATAATCAGATGAAGAAAAAAGATATCTTAAATATACTGTGAAACACTATCTTTGAATCTATAATAGTTGACTTCATCAGTCAAAAAGTATCAAAGAAAATGAAAAAAATTGGTCGTGATGGTGAACAGAAAAGATGAGGAATCTCCCTTGTTTTTAGGGGAATAAAAGCAGAAAGACTAAAGCCACCAGTATCAAGGATCACCTGGTCTTGGTATTCCTAGATGTGCACTGCCTCTCTTCTTTGTGCACACGTGGAAAAATGACTGCTTGGAAAAGAGTAGTTTTTTTTTTTTTTTTTTCCCACTCTTTAAAAATTTGCTATAATTTGTTTTACATGACAGTAGGATGCACTTTGACACATCATACATAAATGGGGTGTAATTTCTCATTCTTCTGGTTGTACACCAAGTGGCATAGTCATATAAATATTATTTTTAAGTTACATGTTCAACAGTCCACATGTAGTCACTGTGTGTAACTTCTTTCTATGAAATCGACTCTCAGTGGTCTGATATGGGGCAATTGACACCTGTAGTCCTGTCACTGGTGATCAGAGGTGGTATCAAGAGCTCTCTTGTGAATCCTTTCCAGAGCAGATGCTGAGAAGTAACCATTTTCTCTAAGAAGGGTGTATAGGAGAAGGAAGTAAATGATCAGAAGAGAAGTTAATTGCTATATCTCACATAATAGGTAGAAACATACTTTAATAGTATTAAACTCCTTATCAGAAATAAAAGTATATCAGAAGAAATATTTTACATATTCATCAGTCTTCTTCACCAAGAAATTTATTTTAACCAATTTCTACCATTCTTCTATAGAAAAGAATGACTTACTCATGTAGAAATCTGTGATGGGTCTTAAAATGTACTTCTTACCCTCATCTATAGGATTTTCACTAATTATCTATGAACTACCATGTGGAGTTTGTAGTACATATAAAAAATACCCTGATGTAATTTAGATAGTATCAGAGTTGAAAACAATCTGTGCCATTTATTTCTAATTTCAATTCATTATGATCTGATAGAATGCAAGGTAGTATATCTTCTTTTATTTGCTAACATTAGTTTTGTGGCATAAAACATGGTCTATTTTAGAGAAGGATCCATGTACTGCTGAGAAGAAAGTGTATTCGCTCTTTGTTGGATGGTATATTCTATATATGTCCATTAATTCTAAATTATTGATTGTGTTATTGAGATCTCTGATTTCTTTGTTCAATTTTTGTTTGGAAGATCTGTCCAGTGGTGAGAGAGGTGTGTTGAAATCACCTAGTACCATTGTGTTGTGGTCTATTTGATTTCTGGAATTGAGAAGGATTTGTTTGATGTACATGGACGAGCCACTGTTTGGGGCATAGATATTTATGATTGTTATGTCTTGCTGATTTATGCTTCCCTTAAGCAGTATGAAATGTCCTTCTTTATCCCTTCTAACTAACTTTGGCTTGAAGTCCACATTATCTGAAATGAGGATGGATACTCCGGCTTTTTTACTTGTCCATGTGCCTGCTATGTTTTTTCCCATCCTTTCACCTTTAGTCTGTGGGTATCTCTTTCTATGAGATGAGTCTCTTGCAGGCAGCATATTGTTGGAGCTTTCTTTTTAATCCAATCTGTCAGTCTATGTCTTTTGATTGATGAGTTCAGGCCATTAACTTTCAGGGTTATTATTGAGATATGATTTGTATTTCCAGTCATTTGGCTCATTTTTGTTTTTTGACACGACTTGGTTTCTCTTTTATTTGGCAATTCTTTTAGGGTAGTTCCTCCCTTTGCTGATTAACATCGTTGTATTTCATCTCTTCCTCATGGAATACTTTGCTGAGAATGTTCTGTAGTGCCAGCTTTCTTTTGTAAATTCTTTTAGATTTGTTTATCACAGAAGGATTTTATTTTGTCATCAAATCTGAAGGTAAGTTTTGCTGGGTATAAGATTCTTGGTTGGCATCCGTTTTCTTTTAGAGCTTGAAAAATGTTGTTCCAGGTCCTTCTGCATTTTAGGGACTGGGTTGAAAAATCTGTTTATATCCATATTGGTTTTCCCCTAAATGTAATTTGATTCTTTTCTCTCGCAGTCTTTAAAATTCTGTCTTTCTTTTGTATGTTAGATATTTTCATTATAACGTGCCTTAGTGTGAGTCTACTGTAATTTTGTATATTTGGAGTCCTATAAGCCTCTTGTACTTGATTTTCTGATATTATTTCATTGAATAGATGTTCATTCCTTTGGTTCATTTCTCTGTGCCTTCCTCAATCCCAATAATTCTTAAATTTGGCCTTTTCATGATATCCTATAATTCTTATAGATTCTGTTCATGATTTCTTACCATCTTCTCTGTTTGGTCAATTTTGTTTTCAAGATTAAATATTTTGTCTTCAATGTCTGAGGTTCTGTCTTCCAGGTGTTCTATCCTATTGGATATGCTTTCTAAGGAGTTTTTAATTTGGTTTATTGTTTCTATCATTTCAAGGATTTCTGTCTGTTTTTTTTTTTTCAGTATCTCTAACTTTATCGAAATGATCTTTTGCTTCCTGCATTTGCTCTTTTAACTGTTGAGTGCTGTGATCATTCAAAGCCTGCATTTGCTCTTTCATCTCATCGTTTGCTTCTCTGATCATTTTAATTATGTACATTCTGAACTCCCTTTCTGACATTTCTTCTGCTGTGCTGTCATTGGATTTTACTGATGTAGCATCTAGGTTTGTTTGGGACATTTCCTTCCCTTGTTTTTTCATATTGGTCAGGTATCTACCCCTCTAGTAGTGAAACTCTGAGATATTGCAGATTTCTTCTATTGACTTATAGTGTCCCTGGAGATTTCCAATAACTGACCCCCTAGCCTTCAGTAGCCTGAAGTCTTAGAGGAACTTGATAATGCAGTGATACACAAGGAAGCTGCCTCTCTAGGGGTGGTGGCCTTCAGATGGGGCATATTTCCCGCTGGTGGGCAGAGGCACCTCCACTTGTTCACCAATGGTCAGTCAAAAGGGAGACTAGACTGTGGGCTGGGGCATGTCTGGTCTGGGCCTGTGTCTCTGGTTCTACCACCCTAGTGGGAAAGCCTTGGCCAGTGGGGAAGACTTACTAGGTGGGGATGTCTTGCTGCGCAGCTCTCCTCTGAGAAGTTCCCTTTGTTCCAGAACTACCACGTGGACTGGGCAGTCCTCCTCTGTGATGTTCCCAGGAGTCTGGACCTATCTCCTGGGCCAGGGAGCCTCACCCTGTGATTGAGACTCTTGCTGGGCATTCCTCCTCTGTGACATTTCCTAGGGCCCAGAACTACCACCTGGTCTGTGGGGCCTGGCTCTGTGAGGGACTCTTTCTCTGAGTGGCCCTCCTCTACAACATTCCCTGTGGACTGGACCTACTGCCCAGGCCTGGGACCCTCACTCTGTGCAGAAGCCTCTTATTGGGTGGTTCTTCTCTACAATGCTCCTGGTTGTCTGGGTTCACAGCTCCAGCGGGGGAGTCTCACTGGGCTACTCTACTCCATGAAGCTCCCTGCATTCCAGGACTACTGACCCATCCAAGGAGCCTCACCGAGTGGGAGTGACTCACCGGGCGTCTCTGAGTTGGTCCTGAGTGTCTCAATACCTCCTCTTCTTGAATCCTGAGTCATGTCAAAGGGCCTCCAGTCTCCTGTAGGTGTCTCAGGAAGGGAGCCGCCCTTCAGATGATGATGGCCACACCCTCAGGAATAATTCAAAATGCCTGCACCAGCCTATAAAGAAGCTGGGAGCCCCAGCAAGGGTGTGCTGAGTCAGCACAGAGGCAAGTGCAGTGTCCCTCAGCAGTACAGGGGTAGGCAAGCAGGCTCAGCAATGGCACCCAACCTTGGTGTGGAGGTTGTCAGGCCGGCTAGCTCAGCCCCATTCCTGTGATCTTTCATTGAATTATTCTCAAAAAGGAATCATTGCTTGTGAAATACTTTATTTTTCTCTTCAACAGCTTATGGAAAAGAATAAAATATGTTTATGAAAAACACCATGGATTTTGTTTATGTGAATTATAAGTATTCTTGTGTAAAGATGTGTATGTATGTGTGCAAGCATGTGTGTGGGCATGTTTGTTTTTATTGGTGAGAAGTACCGTGTCTGGAGAATTAAATAGCTGTGGTATTTCTTTTTTCATGTAAGTAGCGCATCGTCTACACAAAAATAACTAAAGTGATTCATATTAATAATACCCAAATCACCTACATTTCAGAAAAATAAATTAGTATAACATATATTGTTGTTTATTTCAAATAATCAGTCATCATCCATAGTTATATTAGTTCTGTATTACTATCTCAAGTACTTTAAATAATTATCATTAAATATTTCAAGGATAAAATGTCTTTATTTAAAATGTACAGTACTTCATACTAAATTCAAATTTTGAATATCTGTTCCCAAGTTTTTATTACTTTAAGGAAAATGAAACAGGATATTTCGCTTACTTAAGCAGGTGGTTATTAGCACTTTTGTTCATCAATTAATCTAAAAACTCACTAGTAATTCATTGTCACTAGTAATTCAAAGTCACATCTTTGAAATGTCAAATAAATCAGAAAATGCCAATGAAAAATGTGATTTTTTTGTGAAGTCCCATGAAACACAAATTTTGAGTTTATAAACCCCTGTGTTTAGTAAGCGTTCTGGAACTGGTCCTTACCCTTGTGTAGCATGATTGCCTGCTTGCTATTGTTTTTCTCTGAACTTCTATTTCTCATTGTCCCTCTCAATCTTCTTATTTTCAGTTTTCATTTATCTGCATTGGATGTGAGAGGTGTCTCTATCTAGAAATCTTTCTCTCAATTTATTGTTCTATATCTCAAGTAGTATCACTTCATTTTTCCTCTGAATGTTTTAAAGCCTTTTTGATATTTTTATCCCAACCTTAAAAATTATAACAATGTTCTTCATACTAATTCTTAGAACATTTTTTGCACCACCAACATCATGTAGAAAAGTACTTTTCCATGTTAAAATTAACCAAATGTCCAGGCTACTCAGCTTTCTTAATCTTCCACTGACCATCCAGAATACTTCCTGCCATGCCCTTCAGTGATTTGATCTGAGTTCTGTACTGTGTTTTATTGTTGTTTTGTTGTTGTTATTTTGGAATTTTGTTTTTCAAACATTTTTTCAGTATCATAGACTTTAGGCCTCATTCTTCATCGTAGATCAGAGTGTTCTTTTGTAAATCAAGAAAGAAAAGAAAAAAATACCAAATATTTCGTAGTTGCCAGTGTGTGCTTATTATTACATATCCACAATTAGCCATGTACTTTAGGTACGTTGATGTCACCTCATTCTCAAAATAATACTACAAGGACAATATTATGATATGAATTTACCTATGAAGCCTACAAAATTAAAAAACACTAACACTTTTAACTGAAACTTCCTGGAGTGCCATCTATTTTTGCCTAACTTTAATGATTGCATGACCCCTCTGGTTTCCTTCTCACTATAAACATGTAGAAACCTGCAAACTTCTTGGAGGTAAAATACTGAACCACCTGATTAATTTCTGCTGCTCAACTGCAGTCAGAAGGCAACATCAAATATGGCAGACAATTT
Source organism: Sciurus vulgaris (assembly GCF_902686455.1). NCBI lineage: Eukaryota > Metazoa > Chordata > Mammalia > Rodentia > Sciuridae > Sciurus > Sciurus vulgaris. The sequence continues at coordinate 52,713,804 of NC_136470.1, read as the reverse complement.
CTTCTGTAACCTAATCTACAAAATTGAAGAATTTTAATTCCATGCAGAATAATCACAATAGGAACCAAGAGGACCTTATGATCTGACATAGGTGCAAGCACAATCCATACTCCAGTGGCAGGTGGGTACATAGTTGTAAGAACCACAAAAGGGAATTTGGCACAGATTTCTTGGTGCATGATAAGAGGGAATTGCGAAATCAGTTCTTTTGCCTTGCCATCAGTTTACTTCTCAACTGTAATTCCAATCCTCGATTCTATCTATTTCTGATTGCACTAAGAACTTTCCATTTCCTATGGACTGGTGAATCTACTGGAATTTCTGGGGAAAGTGAGAGTAAAATACATGGGAAAAACTAATAGGTCACTAGTTCAAGTTTTGATAATGGAAAACACTAGAAAATACCAAGAAGTTAAGATTTAGTTATTTTCCTTCCTATTCACATCTTCCACATGAATAATATTTTTATACAGTAAGCTGTAGAAAAATGATTATTTCAAATGTTTAATGCATATGGATATGCAAAAAAGAAAATAAATGCTGTATTTATTCTTGTTGAATTACAATCAAGTTATGTCCCAATAAATCCACTGGAAGATGAAAACATTACAAGTCAAAACTGTACTCAATATCTTAACCCACAGAAAATCATATCTGAACAAGACAATACAATGTAAAGCATCTGTTGTTTACCCTCTTGATGGTGTGGCTGACTTGGAGCTGCAACTCACTGCTGCTGTCCTGCTGCAGTGGGGGAGCACAGTCTAGTGTATACTTCACTAGGGAAAAAATTGAAATGCAAACTTTGAATAATAGTTTCTACTGAATACTTATCGTTTTTGCAGCATTGTAAAGTAAGAGAAAAAATAGTCACCTGTTCAACTTTTGCTACTCAGGAACAATGTTAAGAAATAATTTGGAAACAGGGATTACAACTCAGTGGTAGAGTATATGCTGAGTATGCATGAGGCTTTTTAATTAATTCCTAGCAATGTGCACACATGTGCATGCTCTCGCACACACACACACACACACACACACACACCCCCACACACACACAAAGGAAGAAATAAGAAAAAAATAAAGAATTTTTTGTTTGGGTCACATATTTCTATTTCACATCTTATTCCTTTATGTGCTGTCTAAAATCTCTAAACAAGCAGCTATTAAAATTGATATACAAAGAGACAGAGTGATAAATAAATCCATAAATTGTATAGCCAGACCTTGTTTTGACCAAATGGGATTCTATGCAACTGTACCTTGCTAGGTTTAGTTTTCACTGAACTATTTTTCTCATTTTTATAATCCTAAATTACCATTTCAAAATTAAAATTTAATAATATAATATTTCTTAAAATAACCTCACAGATCCTCATATAAGAAAAAGTCCAAACTCTATAAAGTAACAGTAAGTTACAGGCTCCTGGAACAATATCTGTGAACCTCAATTTCAGTGAGTGAGCCAGTCAAAGGCCTTGAACATAGCTGGCTCTCAGTGAGTCCCATGAGTGGTCTGATTCCTCAGTTATTCAGGTGTCTGCTCAGTTCTACCTCCAATGGAGAGAGCCCTTCATTCCTCATTTATCTTCAATTGACAGCAACTTATACTATTAAATGATGGATTCCATTCTTAAACCCTAATTCTTTATATTGTCTGTATGTGACAAAAATGCATTCTAATGATATTTATTGCCATTTATCCTTTAAGATATTTTATATATAGTCATACTCTTGAAATAATTGTTTTAAGTGTGAAATACTACAATGTATCAAATACAAACAAAAAAATTATCGAAGTCCTATCATTGGTGAAACACTCATAATCTTCTTATATCAAATGACATGACTATTTCCTGGCACAATCAACAGAGTCATGTTTCATAATATGAAACTACAGAAGAATGTCCTGCCCCCTCTTGTAAAACATGTTTTTCATTTAATAACTTGTACAATATTCTTATAGGATATAATTACAAAGATTTTGTTCTTAATTACTAAATAAATTGTTCCTGCAATAATTAAGGACTTAATTCATACTATAAATTGCAATCTACAATATTAATAAAATTTTAACAATTGCAGATTTTATATTCATTAAACATTCTGAACATGAAAATTTTCAGAAGACAGATTTTCATTAAGGGATAAAGAATTATGCAGTGAACAACAGTTGTTGTCAAAATAGCTAAAATATAACATAAACACTTGACATTAACAAGATGGTAAACTGTTATTATTATTGCTTTTATAAAGAACAGGATGATTGGAATTTTATAAATATAAATAAGTTGGGGGTACAGTCATGCATTTCAATGGAAACAATTGTGCTGCAGCTGAATTAACTCTTCGTTAGGCTGTAATAAAACCTGTGTTCCTGATATAAAAGTTAATAGACCACTTTTGAAAATAATACATAATTTCCTAATATTTCATTTGAAAGAAATAATCTAAAATAGTCAAATCTGTATATGTTAAGGCAAATGACATGTAATAGAACAATTTTGTTAAGTATTCTTTTCTGATTCAAAGAAACTCCTGTGAATGAATTGTGATTTGAAATTTAATAATAAACAATGTTTTCATTTATATATTTTCTCCAAATAAAACTAACTTTTTTCAAATAAAATCTTTTTTCTTGAGAAACAAAAATATAAAATTTATGGATTCTGAAATGAACAAATATTTGCAGGTGAAGCAATTTGACTTATACAAGTTATTTACATTTTCTGTAAAGATGGTGAAGGTTTCTAAGAAGGAAGTACTGTATATATTTAGAAAGTATTCTTCATAGTTCTCAGATGGAATTTTTTAAATTCACAGAATAAATAAATAACACAAATGCATTTGATTTTACAATCAACTTACAATCAATTTACATACAACTTTTATTTCCCTTTTAAGAAATAATAGTTGGTAGATTTTGTCATCCTCCATTAAAAGAGTCCAATATAACCTTATAGATATTACATATCTATGCATTTCTTTCAACTAACTCACTATTTTCATTTTGCTTAAAATTTAAAGTCTATGATAGCACTGAAGAAAAATAAATAAATTCACATTTTTAATGGATGGATAAAACATCAGCTGATCTTTTATAATGTTGATCTTCACAATTCAAGAAAACACTATAGTACAATTTTTGCACCTAAATTCATTTATAAAATGCTGATAATCTAAAACAAATTATGTTCTGCTCAATTCCATCCGTACACTGTCTGATCTTTGAGAAAATTGGAGTTCTACAAACAAATTCAAAAGCAGTGTTCCAAAAATATGTATTCTGTTCTCTTGTTAGAGTTCTAACTGAGGAATTTTCTGCTCATTTTCTGAAAGTAAAATGCTCTAAGAATATGTGCAGTGTTGTCATGAATGGCAGAGGCAGGGTTTCCTTCAATATTTAACCTAGGTTTGTTCATATGATTTTCAGGGAGTTTTTTTGTATGGAAACAAATTAAAAATAAATGCCCTTGTGCTATGACATTAGATTGATGTCCAGTGATGTTAGAAGACAGTTTTCTTCTGAAGCATGTCTCCCTGAAAAACTCCAGAAGTTCAGAGAGCCTAACCAAGGAATGCTTCAAGCACAAACTGGCCTGTCTCAACTGATGTCATTCCATCCTTCTAATTACTTAGGGTGAAACTTTGCAATAATTCTCTACCACTTTCTTTTTTTTTTCTTGGTCAAACCCTATATCCATTGCATCTGGAAGTTCTTTTATCTGTGCTACATCAAGAAACCTATCCCTTCTCATCATCTCTACTAGTACTGCCTTGAACTAAGCTACTATCATCTCCAGTATAGATGGTTACATGCTGCCCATAATTTATTCCCAAGAAAACACTGTCGAAGATCTAAGACTGCCCATGAATACACAATGGCTTCTCAGTTTCCTAAGATGAGAAGTCAGAGTCCTTACCATGCCTTACCAGGCCCTTAGTGGACTGACCCAATTCCTTTCTGACTTCCTTTCTTGACCCTGCCCCTGCTTCAGTTGATCTGATTTGTTTCCTATACCTGAGCACAGCAGTCAATCTCCAAATTTAAGAATTTTTACATAATTGCTTTTTATGAGAAAACTTTCCTCTCAGAATACAGTATTGCCAATGTCATTGTTTTAATCAAGTCTGTGCAAAAGACATTTTTGTCCCCAAGGTTGCTTTTGCCATGATTTTTAAATTTTCAAACTTCCTTTCATCCCTGGACCATTCACATTCTGAATTTTCCTTTCTATTTTACATTTTTTTTCCATGTAGCATTTATCCACAGTGGATATACTGTAGAATTTCCTTAGAATGTTATTTTCTTATTTATTTATTTATTTGTTGTCTCCTTACAACAGAAAATAAAAATGAACTGTAAGAAAACTTGTCTAATATGTTTACTAATGCATCCTGAGCACCCAAAACAGAGGGACCTGGTATAAGTGCTTAGTGAATACTTGTTAACTGAATAAATGAGGAGATAAATAAATGAAAGCTTTAATTTTAATGTCCCTTGAAATTTCCTTCATGACTTTCTAAGTTCTAATCAAACAACCACTTTTGAATCAAAATTTATGTAATATGTTACAACAGTTAATAGTCAATCTACGTGATAGGTAAATATTCATTTCAGCATTATACCATATTGGAAGCATGAACTGAATGAAGGACATTTGAAAAACGTGAGGCATCCCTAAAGTAATACAATCTGCACATGATATACCAGTATTTGACTGATAAAACTGAGCATTGGGAAAAATGAACTCAGAGAGTGAAAAGTGGGGTATTCCCCCTAATCTAGTAAAAAGTTCCTTTAATAACCTTAGCTACAGATAGTAAAAGAAAAAAAATTCACTAACAATATATATTTATTCTTTCTTAATCTTTACAAGAAACATTGAATAGCTTTAATGTCTTAGTATATTACATATATAATATATAATTTGAAATGCCCTTTGTTGAACTCATTACAATAATCCCATAGTATGTAACTTCATGGAAACCACATATTTTTTAAATAAATTTTATTTAATTAACTCTTTAACTCTTTATTCTTCATATCATTTCTGGATTTTTTATTAGTCCTACTGAGTCAATTGCATAGTGATAAAATCATAGGAGAAAGATTAAGTGACCTGTCCAAGGACAAATGATGCTTCAAGGATAGAATAAGAGAGAGAATTTTTTAAACTTACATTTGTGACACTATAAGACCTTTTCTTCATCTCAAATCTACTAATATTATATATAGCTTTTTAAGTTTACAGAAATTATCCTGCTGTTGTCTTTCTTTAAACTGCCTTAACACACGAAAGGTAAACTAAAGTTAAAGAGGGATGAAAAAACTCAGGATTTGAAATGCAAGAAATAGGCTTTGTTTTTAAATGTTCTGGTATTTTTCCACATGGAAATATTATTGCCCAACTGTGAGGTTGTTTATCATGAAGTTTGAAAAGGTTACTACATGACCACTCAAAGGAGTGTAAAACGCTTAAACCTATGCTTACATTTAGAAACAGAAAGCTATTCATTATATTTCCTCTCTCTCTCCACTTGTCTTCAAACACAATAATCTTGATGGATCCAGCATCAACAGTACTCTGAATATTTCTGGAAAGCAAATGTAGCAATATCAGCAACTGCTGCTTAAGGGTGACTTCAGTTCATCTTTCTTCCTATTACATTTTCTGGTTTTCTGACATAGGTATTATTTTTATAACAGATCTCAATGTAAAATATTACTGCATGGAACTGAAAGCAAAAAGCACAATGTAGCTATTTCATTTTGAGTTTTGCTGTGAAATACTCCAGGCAACCCATGAGTCATAATTTCCTGGTTGTTGTTAGCTTACAGAAATCACTCAACGTACACCCAAAAGACTGAAATTAGTCCTACAACAAATTGGATTTGTTGAACATATTCTGATTTCCCACATACACTATCTGATCATTGTTTTCAATTAATAAACTGTATCAATGTATGACTTCAAAATCCACCCTGGATCCTCTTTCAGTGTTGCTGATAATACTCTGCATCTCCCTGCATCCTTTTCCTTTATCTGGCATTGTCATAGTGCTAACCTAGTTAGTATTTTATTTCCTGTGCCTTAGCAATATTTCCAAGGCTTTTTATCACAAAAGAATATGTGTTAGCAGGAATAAAATATAGTCTGATTTTCAATGTTATCAATATGTACACATTATTTAAACATTGTCATCTGATTTATTTTTACATAAATAAAAATAAATATTTCTGGAAACATATACAATAATTATGTAAAAATTAATGACAAAAAGATAATCCTGAAATTAACTTTAATTCTATAACTATGCTTAATCCTAGAATTCAGTTATATTCAAATACAAAATAGAATGCTCTCTTCACTGTTGGGAAATGCACCCTTCTTTTAGTCAAATGTTTAAAGGAATGTTTTTTATTTCAATTTCAACAACTCAACCCCTAAATTAATAAGAGTATGGAACTTTGAAGTTGAAAGATACTTCCAAAAGAGGAGACTACAAATCAATTTGAAGGAGATAAATCTGGGGTTCACTGAAGAAAAATATTTTTGAAGGTTGTAAATGTAGAGAGGAGGGTGAGAACTAGAACACAAAAAGTAATTCATAAAGTTTTTTTATTTTGAATTTTTATTGTTATTATTTTACTCTAATAACATAGTAAAAATAGTGTTCTCTTATATAAAAAAAAAAAATACCAGTATCATTGGTTTCACTTCAGTCAGTAGCTGAAATTATTCCTTTTAAAAATGTTAAAATCTACTCAATAGTGTGTTGGTTTCTTAAGTGTATTAGTCAGTTTTCTTTCACAGTAACAAAATACCCAAAAAACTCTCAATCACTTTTGATTATGTTTAATCCTTGACATCATCCCTTCACTATATTATATTTTCTCCCTAAACCAGAGTTACAATTGATCCTGTTATGATTTCAGTGAATTCTAATATTCTTTACACTATAACTCTGTATTTCACTCTCATTATAGTATTCATTTTACCTAGGATAAAATGTGTTACTCTCAAGTGTACAGGCTGCTGAACCTTTATTCGAATGATGGCCACTAATCTCTTTCCAGTTAGGTTAGATTTACAGAATTTTATTTTTATCCTGTTGCATTTAGAATTTTAAAAAACTTAACGAGGTTATGATTTGAACTAAGTCAACAAAATAGCTTCAAGATTAAAGATGGCTATGGTGTGAAACAAATGCTTTTCATGGAAAGCTATTGCTTTAACTCTTCAGAAATAAGCAAATGCTCTTTTAAGCTTTTGATATATATATATAATTTGATAAAAATGAGGTGCAAACACAATGATTCCTCATTAGTCAATTATTCAATAGTTTAGTGAAACAGACATTATTACCTCATGTACATAAATGACCGTCCCCTTCCACATGGAGTGGAGAGTTTGTGTTCCAGAAAAATTCATATGTTGAAACACTAACTTCTACTGTGATTATATTAGTAAATAAGGTTTTGAAGGAAATTAGAACACAAGTCTGAGGTCATCATGAATAGAATGAGCACACTTATAAAAGGGACCCAGGGGAGATAACTTCTACCAATCAAGAAGTGATTCCTCACCAGAAACCAAATATTCTCATGCCATGATCTTGGACTCTACCCTCCAGAACAGAGAAAAATAAATGTTTATTATTTAAGTTACATAGTCTATGTACAGCCATGTATTATTTAACCAAAATAATAAATTCTGAGAAATGTGTTGTTAGGCAATTTGGTTGTAAAAATGTAATAGAGTGTACGTATACAAACAAAGATGGCTGTTATGTCACTTCACAATATAATCTTATGAGAGCACCATCATGTCTGTCACTAACTGAAATGCTGCTTTGTAGTTCATTATTAGTGTTTCACTATAGTAGCCCAAACTAATACAATATACCACATAATATATGGACAGATTCTGGAGACTAGCGTGTGAACATCCTTGGGGGTCATTATTTTAACTAATGCATGACTTCGTCCAATGTCCATATGACAGTTAGAAGTAAGCTACCAAAATAATATAACCACTTTCAGATAAATTCCTCAAATATAGTGGGAAAGGGAATTGTCTAATTAGGCAGAAATTCAAACAATATATTTGGTCATCATTTTGACTGTTTGAAGTGCTAGTTATATAACAAGATAGATTTGTGGACATTTTGGCATATGAAAAAGAGATTTGAAAATCACCTATTTAGAGAATTGGTTAACAAATTGGTCAGGAGAAGAAATATGTGGTACACTGATCAAAAATTTTGTACAGAGAATGCTTGGGTACAAAATAAATTACATAAATGAATGACATAGATACAATTAATTATGCAAGATGTCTTTTTTCCCCTCAGATATATGAAGAAAAATGGAAAAAAATATGCTTTCTCAATGGACTTAGGTACAAAGGGGAACAATAATCCCCGCACAGGTACTCTGCCTCAGAACAATAGTCAGCTTGGCCTGAACCCCTGACAATACCCTGTAGCAATAATTGGGACTGAAATCCTCACAAACACCTTGTTAAACATGGAAGAGTGACCACCACAGAGAATGAAGGTGACCACCACAAGGACCTTTGCCTGACCACCCTCTAGCAATGGCCAAACAGCAAAAATTCCCCCACCCCTTCCTCCCCTATTTACTTCCAAGATGTAAACAGACAACAGGATTCAGTCAAAACTGGGATCCCCTCTGCAGGTTTGTCCTAAATAAACCTTTGTTGATGTTGAGCTGGCTCTCTTATTTCTCCCCTTATTTCTTTAGTGCAGTTCTTTTCTTACATTGACAAGAACTAACCATGCAAAATCGTGGTAAGGACAAAGCTATAAATTTAGTTTATCAATCCAAATTTCATCTTTACATAAATGTTATTACGTAATTGAACTTTTTGGTTTTGACATTTTACCCCAAAATTAGTTTTTTTCATTCTCCTTTGCCCGTTTTATTGAGTAAATGTCTTCTGCTTCTGATTCTAAAGCACTAAGTTGTGTTTGTGAAAATAATTCCTTACTTAGGCTTTTTCCTGTGAAATCAGTCCCCAGGCAAGAACTAGCATGTCAGAGGCTCTTTGGAAAATGACACCCTTGAGCAATGTTTCTGTACTTTTTAAAGCCTAATTAGGAACATAATGGCTGTGACTCTCTGGCCCCTGAAGGAGAGACAAATTTCAGGAAACCCACAAGTGTAATGTTTTAATTAGTTATTGTTATCACTGTGACCAAAATACTGAACAAGAACAACTTAGAGGAGGGAAAGTTTATTTGGGGCTCATGGTTTCAGAGGTCTCAGTCGATAGGGGACTAACTACATTGCTCTGATCCAAGGCCCAGCAGAGGAAATCTGCTTGTCTCAGGGCAGGATGAGGAAGTAGAGAGACAAAGTGAAAGGGAGAAAGAGAGAAAAAGAGAAAGAGGGAAGGAGCTACAGGGAATGTCCCTTCCAGGGTGTGTGTGTGTGTGTGTGTGTGTGTGTATGTATGTATGTATATATATATATATATATATATATATATATATATATATATATATATAAAGTAATTGGCTCATATTATACAAGGAGCCAGGAGGAAATAAAATTTTGTAAATTATACTTTCTCACCATCCCATTTTAAATAAAAGCCCTACACAGATGAACATTTAAATAATAATGTCATTCAGTTGTAATGAATTCAGAAGGTTAGTATGATTTTGAAGATGAGACCTGGGTGTGGGTCAAAACATTTCAGAATGAATATTAAAATTCAATGAAGCTTTTAAAAAATGGAAAGAATTTTGCTATATAAAGAATGAAGTATGAATATTGTTTTAGTTTATGCTACCATAAGAAAATACCATGTGGAGTGTATAATTCATAAGCAACAGAAATCTATTTCTTACAGTTACGGAGGCTAGGAAATCCAATATCAAGGTGTCTGATGAGGGCATTCCTCTGATTCCAAGATGGTGATTTCTTGCTGTGATACTGGAGAAGATAAATGTAGTGTTGTACCATAACAGAAGAAGGGAAGAACAAGAGAGATGAACTGTCTCTGAAGTCTCTTCTGTAAGATATGTCCTTTCATAGGGTGGAGCCCTTGTGACTTAATCAGTTTCCAAAAGAAATTCCCATTAATACTACCATAATGAATAAGTTCCAACATGAATTTTACAAAGGACATACACATAAACTGTAGCAAGTGTGTGCCTGGGCATGCATGTGTTCCTGTGTGTGTGCTTACATGTATCCATATATCCCTTTATGACTCACACTGAGAAGTGCATTGTCAAGGGTGCAGTCATGGCTATGTTTCTACTCATTTAATTGGCATTGAAAACTTAGTATGTTCCATATTATGGGCTAAGTGCTAGGCATATAATGATTAATAAAACTGATCCTACTATAAAGAGTAGAAAGACTAATTCAGGTGAATGATTCAGAATACATTGTATAAGAGACAGATTGTCACTGGATCATGAATAAGAAACAGTTGTGCTGATTGTCATCATTTCCACCAAATTTGAAGATGAAAGAATTAGAATGGTTGCACACTAGTGTATAAAATATTGGCTAAAATAAATACTAAAGCATAAATTTTGTGAGATAAAATAAGCAAGAGTAATTAATACCACCTTCTGGAGGGAATTTTATAGTTTTTATTCCTTTAAATCTTCTTTTCTTCCCTTTTGTTTCTCTTTTAACACAGCAAAGGTTATACAATTATTTTCCTGAGTTTTGCACATAGATTTGGCATTTCTTTATAGCTGGGTGATTTTCCATGGTTCTGTATAATGAGTTTCTTTGAGAGTCAACCGATGAACATCTCAGCTGATTTTATTTTTGGCTATTATGAATAAAACTACCAAAACACTCATGTACAGGTTTTTGTGTAAATGTAAGTTCTATTTTTTTGAAGAGGGAAAAAAGTCCCAAGAGTAAAATTGATGATAATTTCATTATTTAGATACCTGAAACTGCCAAACTAATTTCCAGATTGAAACATTTCCAGGTAGTTATATTTCTTATTTTGAACAACAATGTATGGATGATAGTTTCTCAAAATGCTTGGTGGAATTGCATGTTGTTATTATTTTTTAACTTGCCTATCTGATAGCTGTATAGTGATAGAATTTATATTCCCCACACAGCTAATGATGTTGAAAGTATTTTCATATATTCATTTACTATCAGTGTTTACTTTTCAGTAAAGGGTCTCTTCTTAACTGATTCTTATTTTCTAATTGGATTATTTTAGTTATAAAACTTTAGAGTTCGTCATACCTTCTATATGTTTGTTGATTATTAAATTTTAACTTGAGTCTATTTTCTTTCAGTTGACAACTTTTCTTCTCATTTTTTTTACATGGATTTCCATAGAGTAAATGTTTGAATTTTCATGAAGTTAAATTCTCCAAATTCTCATTATATAGATTATGCTTTGGTCTTATGTGTAAGAACACTTGGCCTTGGAAGAGAGGCTGATGATTTTCACCTATTTTTTTTAAGTTATAGTTTACTTTTGAGTCCATAATCCAATTTAATTAAATTCACTCTTGTATAAGGTATGTGATTTATATAGAGATTAATGAATTTATTATTTTTGCCTAAATATAACAAATTCCTCCCTTTTAAAAATTTGGCATAGAATATGTGAATTCTTTTTAAATTTCTTTATTTGTTACATAAACCTACATAGCTATCCCATTGTTAATACCACACCATCTTGATTATTGTAGATATGCAATAAGCCTTAATATCTGACAGAGTAATTCCTTCTACTTTATTAATCTTTGTTTTAGTTATTTCAGGTCCAATGTTTCAGGTCAAATTAATTGGAAAATAAACTTGCCTATGTATTAAAAAATCCTGTAGGATTTTGGTAATGATTGCATTACACCTGTAGTTAATTTGAAGAGAATTGACATTTTCACAATGTTGAATCATCAAATAACTGACATGTTTGTTCTTGAGTTACCAAGATTATTTTTATTTCCTTCATTATCATTTCATAATTTCACATTCATATCTTATACATGTTCTGTATAGGAATGCCTAAGTATTTCATTTTATTTGGAGTAAGTGTAAGTTATTTTTTATTTCAGGGTCTGCTTACTTATTGTCAGTGTATGAAAATATTGGTGATAGAAAGAGTGAAGCATCAAGATAGTGGAGTAGGTGTTATGGTTTATGTATTAGGTATCCCCCAAAGACTCATGTGTGAGACAAAGCAAGAAGGCTTAGAAGAGAAATGACTGGATTCTAAGAACCTTAATCCAATCAGTGAACTAATCCCCTGGTGCAATTAACTGAGTGATAAATGAAGGCAGGTAGTGTATGGCTAGAGGACGTGACTTTGGGGTATATATTTTGTATCTGGTGACGTGGAGTCTCTTTTTCTACTTCCTGAACATCATGTGAGCCACTTCTCTCCACCACTCTCTTCTGCCATGATGTTCAGCCTTACCTCAAGCCCTGAGAAATGGAGCTGGCTGTTTATGCACTGTGACCTTTGAAACAGTGAGCCCACAAATAAACTTTTCCTTCTCTAAAATTTTTCTTTTCAGGTATTTTAGTCACAGCAGCAAAAAAAATCTGACTAAAAAAGTAGGAGGTACTAGTTTCTATCCTCCTGCCAAAAAAAAAAAAAAAAAAATGTAGCTGAAATAAACCAAAATAGATCTAAGAGATCTCAAAGAACCCATTGAAGAATCTACATCAAGCCAGTAGAAGGAGAGGAAAAACAAATGAACAAAAATAACAACAACAACAACAAAAATATAAAATACCTACAAAATTGGATTGTGGGTAGGGTAAGCATACCTAAGATACTTGGAGATTGTTAAGAACAAAGAACAATGGGAGAGACTATGACCACTATCAATGAGAACAACAGTGGTCCCCACTAGTCTGATCTGCAAAGTATAGTGACATCTTTTGCTTCTGAGGCAAAAATAACCATTCCTACAGGGACACCCTAGAGAGAGAAAAGTGGTGACACACTCTGACTTCCTCCCAGAAATAGTTCCTGTTGAACTATGTCAGGAAAAAAAAAAAAAAAAAAAAAAAAAAATGCCACCACTCCCCAAACCAAATGCAATTTGAGCATACCAAAACATGTCCACCTGACAAAGGACCACACTTCAGACTCAAACTCTGCAGCCACACAACACATTCACATATCAAACATCAAAGCAACACATAGGCAGCCATTTCACACTCTAGGCTACGAATCCAAATTTAATCTGTGCACTTTCACTCACAAGAGAGATAGGTTCAACCCCAAACAGAGTCACTGTAATTCTGTACTGCTTCACAAGCCTCCTCAGATCACATACTGTTACCAACGTGAGAGTGGAGGGGCCCTTGACCAAGAAATTAGTGCCACTACTGCCCCAGATCTAAAAGTCACATTGTCTCATTGATGTTGAAGTTCTGGTCTCATTTCTATGGATATTTCATTCATCAGACACTGGTGCCATCATTGCCATAAGTGAGCTTGCATGCCAGACCCAGCACTAAGAAGGGTCCCCCCACACAGATTCTGTGCTGGAAGAAAAACATAAATGAAAGCTTTTAACACCCTTATATAGAATATATATATTTTTAAAAATTATTATATAATATATATATTAGAAATATAATTATTATATAATATATATATATATATATATATAAGAAAGATTTTAACACCCATTCATGCTGAAGAACAAAAATCTCTTACTACTACTGTGGACATCCACAGTGAAGTGTAATGTATCCTTGTGATCTTCATCAACACCAACCTCAGGGAAAAGAACTGCAGAGAGATCACACGCCTGTGCCCTCACTAGTGGAGGAACTGCTGCTTCTCACTCAGCCAGCACTCTTTTACCCTTAAAATGGTCAATTTCTTTCCACTGAAATTAGACTGGTAAACCTGAAAGAGAAGACATCTCCATCAAAAGCACAGACATCACTGTAAGGCAACAAGAAACAATAAAAAGAAAAAAAGAAGAAGAAGAAGAAAGAAGAAAACAAGGAGACATATCAACACCAAAAGAATGCAATAATTTTATAAAGAAATGAAGATATATGAATTGCCTAACAAATAATTTAAACAAATTTTCATGAGGCTCTGATAACATCAAGAAAATACTAAACAGAGCTCGTGGCTGGGCAGGCAGGAGGTGAGCTAGTGCACAGGAAGGTAACTCTGGTTGGGATGAGAGATTAAAGAACCTTATTTTAAGAAAAGGAATTGTATGCTATAAGCTCCATTTGTTCACAGAGGTGCAAATTAAGCCCAGGCCAGAAACACAAATACAGGAGAACTCCTCTCAGCCCCCAATATACATTGACTCTGGGGTTTTCTTTATATTCTCCACTGGTTACAACCAAGGCTGTCCTTTAATTGTACAGTCTCCTCTCTCACTCCTTCCACCTGTGCCGCCTTCATCCTTTCTCTATCAAACTCCATCCATCTTTGAGAGATATCCCTTTGAAAGCCCGCATTATAGCAGTAAGGTGTAGATTTGGTGACAAGAGTCATTAGTTTTTGCAACTGTGAGCAAGTCTGTCAGTGCCATTTGGAATCATTAATTCATTCAAATATTTATTAAGGGTCTTATTTCATGTCAGCCACTGTTCTAAGTAAATGCAATGATGTTTTTGTTTAAATTATAGATAGAAAAATAAATAGTATGCTTATAAATATATATTCATGTTATATATATGCATGTTATATGTGTATATAAAACATATATATATATATACATGTTAATAATAAACTGCTAGCTGGGTTTGAAAAGTATATGCATGGAGATTTCTTAGAATGACAGAGAAGGGGACAGAATAGAGAATTGAGTAAAATGAAGAAACAAGGTATAAATATGTCAAGAATAAAGTGAATGTCAAGCTCTATGGCCTAAGGCATATATGAGTTTGACTAATTTCAAGTATAGCTTTCTATAAAACTTTCACATAATGAGGGTCTTGAGAGAATAAAATGAGCACACATGTGATAGCTCTTTGAGAGTATAATAAATTCCTACGCATAGGAAATTTCCACAATAATATGAATTTAATTACTAGTCTTTGGAAATCTTGAATTTTCTATTTTATCTACAATTAGCACTCAGAAAAATGGCATTAAGTGAGTTGAAGGTATTGTCTAATGCGAGAAATATCAGTATTTCAAAATTAAACATTCCATGCAGTTAACATCTTTTCAATCCCTAGCAGGCAAGGTACTATCTTAGACAGAAGAAGACAGGATGCTTATATTCAGGAATGGTCAAAAATACCTCTAACTAGGGACTGGAGGTTTCACTCTGTGACAGAGCTCTTGACTAGGTAGGGTTAAATCCCTAGCACCTTAAAAAAAGAAAGAAAGAAAAGAAAATAGAAACAATTCAATGAAATACGAAAAACAATGACCAAAGCTAGAAATTTCAAAGAATGAAGAGCAAGCACACAGACACACACGCAGAAATTTTGAAGCTGAAAAATAGTTAATGAAATGAAAAATGCAATAATTAGAACTGCAGAAGTAATGTAGTAGAAAAAATAATCCATAACTTTGAAGATAGGTTATTTAAAAACATAATCAAAAGAATAATGAAAAGCAATAATGATAGCTTATAGAATTTATAGGGCAGCATGATAAGAGCAAATATAAGTTGTAGAAGTTCAAGAAGTGACATCCTAAGGGGTAGAATGTATATTTTAAAATATAATAGCCAAAGATGTTCCAAATCTGGAAAAAGTTTAGGTGTTTAGTACTAAAAGGTCAAAGGTTTCCAGTCAGACTCAATCCAGACAGGGCAACATGATGTCATTATAATCATCAATGAAAATCAAAGGCAAAGAGAGGAATCTGAAAGCAGAAAGAGATAAAATAAAATCACACACAAGAGAGTTACAATAAGGCTGGCACTGAATTTCTTAGCATAAACCATAGGAGGCAAGAAAGAGATGTTATATCCAAAATTTTAAAGGTGAAATATTGGGAAGTCCAACAAGAATAGTTAACACATCAAAGATGTCCTTCAGAAATGAAGAACAGTTGAAGATTATCTCTGGTGAACAAAAACTGAGAAAGTTATCACCACTAGACCTATCACATTTAAGAATATCTTTAGACTGAAAGTGAGCAGATGAAAAAAGATATCCATGCAAATGAGTACCAAAACAGAGTAATGGTAATTACATATATATCTGATGAAATTGACATTCGCTTAAAAATATGATCTGAGACAAAGAAATGATGAAGGGATCAGTTCTTCAATAAGGTCATTACCAACAAATATACACCCAACACCCGATCATCTAAATAATTAAAGCAGTTATTAATTGACCTGAAGAGAGACATACAATGCAAACAATAGTAGTAAGGACATCAATAACTCACTTTCAGTAGTGGAAAGATCAGACAGACAGAAATTCAACAAAGAAACATTGAACATGAACTATATTTTAGATAGAATGGACCTGACAGACACAGCATGCCATCCAATAGCAGCAGAGTACACTTTCTCCTCAGGCACACATGGAACATTCTCCAGCATAGATCATATGCTAAGCTACCAGGTCTTACGATTTTAGGAAGATTGAAGTAATGTTGATATTCTTCCAAGTACAATGGCATGAAATTGGAAGTTGAGAAAATAACAGGAATTTCATAAAATATAAAAAACATGCTTTGAAACCATCAATGGATCAAAGAAGAATTCAAAATAAATATGAACAGTTATTTCAAGAGAAATGAAGAAGGGACTATGACATATCAAAACTAATGGGATGCAGCAAAGCAATTCTAAAAAGAATAAAGAGTTGCACAAAAAAAAAAAAAAAAGAAGAAGATCCTCCATTGGGCATGGTGGTGAACATCTGTATTCCCAGGGGCAGGAGAATCATGAGTTCAAAGCCAGCCTCAGCAAAAGCCCAGCACTAAGGAACTCAGTGAGACCCTGTCTCTAAATAAAAGACAAAATAGGGCTGGGGATGTGGCTCAATGGTTGAGTGCACCTGAGTTAAAACACCCAGTACTCCCACCCACAAAGAAAAGAAAGATCCTCCCCAAACATCAAAAATTACAAAAGAGAAATTAGAAATATAAGGACAAATTAAGTACAAAATTATTAGAAGAAAAGAAGTAGTAATGAGATGAGCAGAATTAAAAGAAATGAAGACTAGAAAAAGAAAATGATTTTACCAATGTGACTCTTTTTCTTTTTTTCTTCTCCTTTTCCTTCACGTTCTCTTTCTTCTTTTTGTAGTGCTGGGGCTGAATCCAGGGTTTTATGCATACCAGACAAGTAGTCTACCACTGCACTACACCCTCAACATTTTTAAAAATTTTACTTTGAGACAGGGTCTCACTGAGTTGCCTAGATTGGCCTTCAACTTGCTGTTCTCCTGCTGGGATTACAAACATGCATGACAGGGTGCCCATTTTGATAGTATAGTTATTATCCCCTCGAAGAAAAAAATTCTCCACATATGAGTTTTGGAAGGAAAGTACCTCACCACAATAAAACTGTATGTGACAAGACCACAATTAATATTATGCTTAATGATAGAAGGTTAAAAGGGTTTTTTCTAAGACCACAGACAATCAAGAATGTTAATTTTTCCATTTTATTCTGCATATTGCTGAAAATCCAAGCTAGAATAATTAGGCAAAGAAAAAATATAAAAAACACAAATCAGAATGGAATAAGTTTAATTGTCTCTGAAGATGACATTCTTATATTTAGCAAACCCTAAGACTCCACCAAACCTATTACAAATGATCAATCAATTCAACAAAGTTGCAGAACACAAAAGCAGCACATAAAAATAAGTATCAGTTTTGTATATTATCAATGAACTATCCGAACAAAATGAAGAACAAAAGCACTTAGAATAACCATAAAATAAATAAACAAAATACTTAAGAATAAATTTAGCCAAGGAAGTAATAGATCTTTTTGCAGAATATTGAAACACTAGTGAAAGCAATTGGAATGCATACGAGTGAATGGCAAAATATCCTGTATCCATGGATTAAGAGTCAATAATGTCAAAATATCCACACCACCCTGAACAATAATTGAATCTTACAAATTCAATACAATGTTTACCAAATGCCAATAACATTTTATAGAAGTGGGAAAACAGTCCAAAACACTATTTGGAACCACAAAAGTCTACAAATAGCCTAAGTGATCTTAAAAAAAGAACAAAGTTCTTTATCTTTAAAGTTGAAGTAAAAAATATTTCTATAATTACAAAATCATTTATTCATTTATATCATCTTAATTATCTTTGAGCAGCTATAATTATCTTTGAGCAGCTATAAAGAAGATATTTTTACTCAAAAACCAACAGTTTAGTAAACATTTTATGGGACACATTGTATGAATAAATAGTCATTAAAAGTTTTCAAAAGAATTCAACCTGTCAGATGCACAGAACTTCTTCAAATATTTGTTTTTGATCATTCTCCAAAATAGTTATCTGTAATTCACAGAACTTATCTCTTCATTTAAATAAATTTTGTATAATACTATCTTCCAGACATGTATCTTTGGAGGTAAGATCTGCAAATATATTTTATATATCACTTAATGTATCTGAAATATTACTGAAAACATCATATTCTCCACAATATGTTGTGGAAATAGGTTATTAAATAGTAAGCCCAAGTAGTATCTGCTGGATGTTTGGCAAATGCAAATGTATTCTGAGTACTGCTTTAGAGTTTTTCATTCAGAGCAATGGCTGATTCTTTCCCAATTTTTAGAATTTCAGTGGAACATTACAGTTTTAACTATGACTAAGTGTATTGGTAAATTCCATACATAGCATATTTCAACACTGTCTTTCATTATATGCATTCTTGTTATATATTAACATCATCAGTCATACTTGCAAGCTGACTTCTTGGATGAATTCTGTGTAGGAAAGGAGTTGTTAATTTTTTTGTTTTGCTGTTTGATTATATCTTTGAAGTGATCTTTTTATATGTTTAGTCAATTTTTGCAATCTATTTGTACTTACATGTAAAACTAAATATTTTCCACAATGTAAGGATACAGAATGTAAACATGAAAGGTATTCTACTTTGTTAAGCATAATAAAGTAGCAATAACATCCACATCATCCATTATACTTGTGTTTCTTCCAGTTTTTTGAAATGAAGAGCATACACTTGATTTCTTCTTTGAAAATAAGTTCATTCTGCTTTGCAAAGATAATTGTGGAGATTTTAAATGATTCTTTAAGCTTGAAAAGTGAAAGTTGTACATTACTGTGCACCTAGGACAATGGATATTTTTCACAGTATGAACCACAAGAAGACAACTTTTGATATGATTAATGATACAGTTTTTAAATAAAGAACTAAAAAGATCACATGATAATTTAATAAATATCTATTGAACATTCATTATATAGAGAATATTAACTAAAATGTTACAGAAATTACAGTGATAAACCAGTTGTGGACCAGTGGATGGAGAGGGGAGAAAAATACTCTCAAATGATTGTCTAATAAAATAGCATGTATTCAATGCTTTACATACATGATTTGTTTACATGTAAAAACATATTCAGAGTAAATAAACACTCTTGTTACTTGCTTGATAAATATTTCAAGGACCAGAAAATATTTATTAAAGAGTACCAGGAAGAGTTCTAGTTCTGCTTATAAGAGGGAATGTTTGCTTTTAGAAAATGATGTTTGTTTTGGCAACATTTAAAGAGGTGAGTGACACTTTAAACAATGTTTTAAGAGATAGAAGGAATTTTCAGATATAATGGTAGAGGGAAAGTCATTCCATTAATGAACAGAAAAGTGATTCCTTTTGTTAAAGAAAAATGATAGGAGATCACTGTTTTGGACTAAACCACTATAATAGGACCCAACAGACTAGACTAAAACCAAAATGGAGTCAATTATACTAAAATTCCCCATTAACAAAAAAAATACTAAGTTATCTGACCTCTTGAAAAATCAGAAGGGAAAGAAACGAATTTCCCAAACAGACCATTTTCAACTGCAAGATAATAAAGTTTTTTTGTTTGTTTGTTTTGATTCTCACAAAAACAGTAAACTGAAGTAGCAGGATATTAGCTGATTAGTTATTTTTGTATTGTTCTGTTTTCCTGCCTTTGCCTTACAAAGAAATAACTCTGAACCAGTGCACCCTTGCTGTTTCTATTTTTTTCAGTCCTTCTATATGAAACCAACCTCTTCTCCATAGCTCACTAGGAAAATTATTCTATTTTATGGAGTAAGTGTTCCACAAATTTGGAATTGCAAATAAAGTCAATTAAGATCTTTAAACTAAACTTCTTGTCATTTTGTCTTTCAATACTTGATATTAATTAGTTTGATTTGATTGAAATATGGGGTCCTCAAAGTATTGGTGACAGTTTTGAATGAGTGGATTTGAGTCTGAATATTAAAACATTTGATTCAACCTAAGGATTTCAGCTGTGGCCTGTTGTCATGTGAAGCCCCTGGAGTTTAGGGACTGAGATGGTCAGTAAGGACAAACACAGCTCAGGATGTTAAGCCTAGCAGTAGTGTGTGAAATGAGTAAAATAAGAAGTGCCTGGAGTTGGGAACAGTTGAAAAACTATTGAAACATCTCAGGTAATGGATAATAATAGTCTGAATTCTGATAGCAGCAGAGGAATAGAGAGGTAGGTCAAGGTAAAATGAATTAGATAATTTGTCTTATACCCTAGTCCCATTTCTGTCTATCCTAAAATACATGCTAACTAGGCTAATTTTCACACATCCAAGGTGAAGCCATATTTGAAACTAGTAACACTGCATATTTCTATCTCTGTTTCTCCTTTTCTCAGTATGAGGAAGTTATATTGCATTTCTCCATTTCCATTACAATAGTTTGTATATAACTAATAACTAAAGTATAAAACATGGATTGAGTAACTACACTGAACATCCTAAGAATATGCCAAAAAACAAGCAGCACAGTTTGCAGTGATGTTGATAAAAATGCAAGGTTATTTAAAATTTCCTAATACTATGGACATGAGACAATTTATTCACAAGTTTTCATGTAAATGCCTATTAGTTCTTAATGCATTTCTATTGTATGTTTAATCGGATTTATTAGTAAAGATAAATTGCCTTTCCAGTCATCAAGTTTAAAATGTCTATGACTAGCATCATAAAACTTTCATGAAAGGTGATACTTTGACTCAAAGTTACTAAGGGATTATCATGAACATATAACTCAGACAAATAAAACAAATGCTGAACTCAATTGGGCAAATCAATAGAGCACATTATTAAGAAACAGGAAGAATATTATCAAATTACAATAGCCATCAAAAATTGCCCCAAAAAGATGTGTCTACAACTTGATTAATGAAAAATGATTTGTTTGTTTCATCAGTTTCCTAGATTTTTATATTTCTAAGAGAGACAGTAAGATTGTTACAAAAGAGAAATATGAAACAATGCTGTCACCATGAATACTTTTAAGATAATTCCATATATTCAGACATCTCTTAAAGCTTGTATGCTGAGCCTTTTCAATATGTTTTATATATTGTTATAAAGTTTTGTTATCCTATTCCTGATGTGTAGCATAGAAGGTTAGAACAGAAAGAGGAGAATCATTATCTGGTTAGATATCCCCTGACTTCTTGTGTTTCTGATTTTTTTTCACTATTCTACAACATTTATTTTAGAAATGTTCCATGTCAAGAGAATGTTTGAAATTATTGTTTTAGTCATGGGGAAATTTCTTTAAAATTTTATTCGTATATCCTGAAATTTTTAAATGCTTGAATAATATTTCTCTTAGTCCATTTAGACCACTACACCTTGAATTGGGAAATTTATAGAAAACCAAAGTTTATTTCTTACATTTCTGGAAGTCAGAAAGTTCATGATCAAGACACAGTAGATTTATTGTTTGCGATTCCATTTTTCGTGGGTCCTCCCTCTGTGCCTTCATCTGGTGAAAAGAAAGGGAATTCCCTGAATCTTCTGTGAAGGGTTTTATTAATCTCATTCCAAAGAGCTACACTCTCCCATCCTAATCACCTCTCACCTGCTCTTTCCACCTAATCACCTGCTTTTTCCACTTTGGGGAAAAGTTTTCGTATAAATTTTGGTGGGTAGATGTATTCAGATCATAGATCTACTGAGTTGCATAATTACATGAGAAAAGTTTAGAAAGCTTCTGAGATACGTCTTTATCCAATTATTATATTTTGTAAACTTTTCACATTATTTACATAGTTAAAGAATACAAAAGTATTTTCAGTATATACGTATGCCTCAAAACCAAAAAAAAATACTAATACCTGTATGGTAATGGTATTAGAATAATCTCAGTTTCAACATAAATTTCTTTGGAGCAATTTGAGTACTGTAATTTAAGTATATAAATATATTTGAAGTAAAGGATTATGTAGAAATATGAAAATAATTTTCCTAAATTATATTTTTTGAAGATAGAAAAACTATGAGAAGTATATGGTGTCCTAAAATAAACTTTAAAATATGATAACATTTAATATTAAGTGAAATCATCCAATTAAAAATCAGTCTTTTGGAGTATTTCCCTGAATTCATATGACTGAAATCATTTAAAGGTTTACATTGAATATTTATATTTAGTTTGTTTCCTACAACATTAACCAGCACCTTTGTTTATTTGTAAATAAATATCTATTATATGTTTCCTCAAAAGAGATTTATAATTAGTTAAAATTTTTATTACAAAAAAATGTTTAACATATTATGCCTGACAATTAACTTTTGAATTTCTATTAGTATTAGTTATAGAATGAGATAATAAAGTTATATATCTGCAAGGGACCAGCAGTAAATTAGAGGAAATAAGATGGAATGTAGAGAAATTGGCATAAAGACACAGGCAAATTGATTTTGCCATGTTATAACTCAAGACTTAGTGTTAACAGTTTTTGTTTCCAAAAAACTTAGAAAGACATGTCATTTAAAAAAATGAATTGAGACACTTTAATTGTTTTTAAGTCAAACAAACCTATTAGATGCTACCAATCAATTTCCCTCTGTATCAGCAACTGGTTTCTTTAGAATGATCAGTGGTTGACTAAAATTCCTGGATATCTAATTTATAAGTAATTAAGTAATGTAAGCAAATATTGGATTTCTAAGTAGAAAAGTATTACTATCAACTTATGATGTCCAAGGTCATTTAATGATTATTAGAAAGCCACCAGACTGGAGAACTACTTTATTATCAGGGGGTTTATTAAATTATTAAAATAAATATTTTAATAATGATTTTTATCTCTGGGGTATTAAGAAACTAGCATTTAAAAAAAAACTTGGAAAAAGGATATTATAAGCACAGTACAAAACCATAGGGATTCATTAGGTAGCTGTGGAGTAGGGGAAGGGGGTGAGATTTTGCAGGGGTCTTGGAAGAGTACAACTGCTAGTCTCTTTTGCTTTGCCCTTCCTTATTTCAGTTTTGCAACCATCTGTCTGCTACGTATTATGTACTGATCATGTGTCCAAATTGTTTACAACTGAAATCACAGCTGTGAAGCAGCAAGGGGCATTGCCTTGATGTTTTATATAGAAGACAATAATCAAGTAATTAAAATCATGATAAGTATTGAGAAAAGAGATCTATAATGTTCTATTACCTTCCCTACCATGTACCATGAATTTCTGTTTGTTATATTAGTACACAGTTCAATATCGATCTTCAAAACTATTAAGTTTTTTGTGCATGAAAATTTATTTGGCTGAAATTAAAGTACAGAAGACCTAGAAATCAAATTCAGTTTGTTATCTGCATAACTAATGAGAAATGTTTCTAAATTTTGGAAAACTTAATCTTGTTACCTGAATAATAGTTATATTATTAAGCATTTGCTTGGATACTGACAATTTTTAAAATAAAATTTGGAGAGATTAAAATAATTCCCAACATGGTATTATTTTGACTATGGTCCTTAGCTTTTGAAATATGATATCAAATTATCTTTACTTGCAGTTTAAGAGAGCTAAACATACTGGTTCTCCATCTTGTTCTGTGGGGAATATGTGATTTGCTTAAAATAAGTCTATGCCCCTAACAAGAACATCAGACAGGAAGATGTTGGGGAATTAGTTCTACTTAATTCTTTTTCTAACACCTTACAAACTTCACCATGTTCTTAAAAGAGTAATAACTTCTTAAAACAGTTATTTGATGTTTTAAAATTTTTAGACTTGAAGAATTTGAAAGATACTGACAACCTCTGTCCACTATATTATCTTTGCTTATACAGTGAACATGTCCATGTGTCCATGCTTGCTGCTGAGTTGAAGGCGCTATCAGTAGCTGCTGTCCTTTGAAACTGTGAGCAGTTCAGTTTCTAAAACACTCTATGACAGTGTTCTCCCCTTTTATGTTGTACTGTGTTGTTGGCTTTGTGATAGTTTCAATTACTTCCAGTGGTGATATTCTTAAGGCTGCCCCAAAAGAAGAAAAACATATCTGCACATCCTTCTGTCTCTCATTTTGGGGGTATATTGCTCTTTCCTTAGGGAGCCTTTTACCAAAGAACAGACAAACAATATGGAGATTCCCAACATGAATCAAGGCCTTGGCTTGCAACTGTAGGCCACGAGGCTATCTTGGCTAAATCCTCTAATATTATTGCAGTCTTACTTTTCCTCTTTGTAAACTGAAGACAATAAAAATATGTTGAGTCATTGACTCTTAGGCAAGTTTGAAATATGTATGAAATATTTTTACAAAAAATACTGAACAATTATCAAATAATATTAAAATCTTGCTCGTTTTTTTTTTTTTTTTTTTTTTTTTTTTTTTTTTTTTTTTTTTTTTACTCCCATTAGTCTCTGACAGTAAAGGCTTGTGTGTTAGGCAATAGACAGTTAAGTTGGATAGACATGCCAATAAAAGAATCAGAAGTTTCTAAATGAGATGACTAGGATGCCGGCATTAAATATCCCATCTCACAGACTCTGGGATCTTTTGGATCTTTTGACATAAGCTAGTTTTGTGTGCATATTTTGGTGACTTTTCCTCTTGACTTTGACTCACAGTGTTGAGAAGTGTAATTCCTATGGCATTTAGAAGAAGCCCTGTAGATGTTGAGTATCATTTAAGATGATAGCACCACTCTTCTGCCTGAATTTTAAAATGTCAACCCACATATTCCTCATCAATATATATTCAGGACCACTTGCTGCCCTTTTGAAAAAAATAGACTAGTGCTAGAAATATTGGCAGGTCTTAGGATCATATCCAACAGCCGAGCACCTCATAGATAATACACTTTTCACTTGATTGGCTCTTACTCTCTCATGACATTGAGCAGACCTTCAGGCTTCCAGATTCTCACTGCAGAAAGGCAGTCAGTACCCCACCAGCATTAAGAAGCTTTGCCCTTTCCTTGTTCCTTGCTTCAACCTTCAATGTGTACTGTAAGAATTCACTTTTGAACTTTCTTTATGGTTTTAAAGTGCATGATTCCATTCTTCCAAGGACTAGCTGAGCCTCAATTAATTTTTGAAAATTAATCTAAGAGATTTTTTTTTCTCAGTGGTTTATGTGGAAGAGTTCTATTCTAAATAGTATAACCATGTTCTTACACAGACCACAAAAGACAGAAGGTTAGAAGTATTTTGCTTTCTACAGTAATATTACACCTAGTTCAACTTTTTAGAAAGAGGTACACCTTCAATTTTCAAAGAAAAAACAAAAACTAAGAGAAAGGAGAGGGAGTCACTATACGATCTGAGAATTGTTGGTCTGTTATTGTTTTTTCTTTCTTTTCTCATTTTGTGAAGTATTCTTTCAGTAATTAACCTATGCCTGACATTAGCCTCAGTGCTGTGGTGGATTGAGGAAAAAGATAAAGAGGGAGAAAAAGAGAAAATACAGTTTAGCCTAAATAAAGTTTACCATTTAGTAAATGAACCCACCTCATAAAAAAATAAAACTTGAGAAAAAAGCAAATATTAATAAATTCTGATTTTTTTCTTGTTATTTTATTTTTCTTTCATACTATTTGTAAATAATAGAGTTGAATAAACTTAAACAAAGAACAAAATGGAGATAATTTTAGAAATAGCAGAAGGATTCTTAGCAACTGTGGATGGAAATGCTTCCATTATAAAGTTAATACTTTATTAATTTACTTTTCAAAGAGTGAGATCCTCCTATAGTCCTAGATGCTTATGGTAATGCATTATTCAGGCATATGTGTACACATTTCTGTGTGCGTGCCTGTGCCTGTGTGTATATGTATGCAAGCATGTCTGTCTGTGTACATTAATTTTTGACAATAAGAAATACCTAGCACTAAGTAATACCCTTGAAATAACTGTAGTTTTTTAAAGGTAATCTGCTTGTCAGCAGCTCTGAATCAATCCAAAGCTTCAGTTGCTTGAATGCCCCAGATATAGAATCTTTGGCAAAGAGGATCAGCAGGTAGCACACACTACTCTCCAAATTCCAGTGACCTATACTTCTCCTTCTTTCACTTTTGATATATAATCCAACCAACAAACTTTATTATGGCAAAAGAGGAAGCAGTTCATTAAACATATATACACTTGTCCAAACACTGTGGAAAAGGTATATCATGATCTTCTCAGGCATTTAAAAGAGTAATTATTTAGACAAGTCCAGCACTGACGTGAAGAGGCTTTGCAGAATCCAGTGCAAATAACCAGGGCCATAGATCAGACCACACCAATCCAGGCCTACTGTAAATATTTTCAGAGAGATGGCCTTTGATGAAAGTCCTGATCCCAACTTCAATGACTTGAGTAACTTCCTGTCACTCAATTGGTTGAATAGATTTTTAAATAAGCTGTTAAATAAAATAATGGTTTTTCATAGCATTTAAATCTGTAGAAATAGTCCATCCCAGAGTGAGTACTAAACCATATCTTTTCTTTTTTCTGGTTTTGCAATTTTTTTTTAGAAGTTATGGTTTTATTTCTTACAGCCCTTCCTGTGATATAGGTGGGTACAGAGCAAGCCATGAATGAAGGTAAAGTGAAGGCATTTTCTACTAATTCTTGCTTTATAATTATTGCTTCATCAAGTAAATACACAATGGATTTGGAACACAGCTTGTGGCTGCAAAGAGGTGGTAAAGGTCATTAGAAGCAGAGATGGAAACATTTTTGTTGGGTGGAAACAAATAAGTCTATTAATAAGAATATCAGGATGAGTTAATCAGATGTGGGGCCTCACACTAGAAGGAAAGCCAACATATCTGCAAGACATTGATACGATAGACTTGATTCAAGTCTAGCATATTTTTTATTTAGTAATTAATTAACCTTCAGCAAAACAGCTGACTTCTTAGAGAGTTGAATGCTAGCATGTGCCCAACTAGTCTCACTGATTAGTTATGGCATTCAAATGAGATAGTATATGCTGTGTAGAAATATTTTCACTGTCTGCAATATTTATTCCCACTACAAATAAAGCTGTGTGATTGCACAGCATGCAGGTAGGAATAAAGGATTTTTTGCTGAGATATAACTGATCTTTTTATAATATATATATATATATATATATATATATATAATGCATTTCCTTTAGTTGTTTCACATAGGTTAAATAAGCTCTAGGTTTTTCAAATCTAAGAAAAGCACAATGACCATATCTGCTTTTTTGCCTAATTTTTTTTTTTTTTTATGGTTTGAGTCTAAATTATTGGCACAAAAGGAAAATTTCCTAAGACATTAAACTATAAATGGGAAGATATGTCACTGGTATAATTTAATAGTATGTCTATGAAATTTTGTTTTTTTCCCAAATAATTGAATGCAAAAATCTGCATGGTCTTTTTCCTTTTTTCCCAGCATATTCTTATTTAACATTGTTTATATATAGTCTGCATTTGAAAACAGCCTCAGTAATATCCGGAGACAGTTCCAGACAAAGTTTAAAGGTCCACACTTTCTTTAGGGGAGGCTCTCCTGTCACCTCATTTCCTTCAGGCACCCTGCACTCTCTATTCTTGTCA
Source organism: Sciurus vulgaris (assembly GCF_902686455.1). Classification (NCBI taxonomy): domain Eukaryota; kingdom Metazoa; phylum Chordata; class Mammalia; order Rodentia; family Sciuridae; genus Sciurus; species Sciurus vulgaris. The sequence continues at coordinate 52,685,819 of NC_136470.1, read as the reverse complement.
TGGGTGTGTTCTAGTTTGTTATCCTTCCCATGTTTTTATATATTTCCCAATGGTTCTTTATAGTTTAATTAATAGTTACTGGAGACCACTGGTCTGTTGAGATCCTGATGAATTCCTAAAGGTGAAACTCAGTTACCATAGTTCAGAAAATATTTTTGGAGCAAGAGGTCTTTTCTTATATGACACTTCCAAATTCTATCACTTGTGTATCCTATGGCTTCCAATTGCTGGCTCAGCCTGACAGCTAGTTTGTGATTTCTTAAACTCAAAAAGGTTTTTCATTAAGGAAATGAATATCACTCTTGAGATGGCTCCTTCATATACCACTTGAAATTTATCGTTAAGAATGATATAGGCAATAGAGGAATTTTGATCATTAAGGAATATAATTTATTATTTAATGCAAATTGATTTTAGAATCAGACTAATATCATATATCCAAAACACACTTTAGTTGGAATTTAATCTTGTGCTTATACCACTTAGCATTTGTTTTTGCCTAGTTATTTGTTTTGTAATATGGCTTCTTTTTGCCCAAAGTGACTGTGCCACTTACGTATGGAAACTAAATATCCTGATTAAATTTGTGTAATGACTTTTGTCCAACAAACTCTTTAGGGCCTTATCCATATTAAAGATGCCTGGATTATTAACGCCAGATACTTTTGGTAGAAAGTTAGCTTACATTCCCCTCCAAAATACAACAGCATTTTATCTGTGACCTTGAATTCTTAATTGAAAATATAATTATTTTGATTTAATTTGCTCATTTTCTTTTTTGTTCTTTTGTAGTAATTAGATGCATGAGGTGGCAGAGACTGCTTTATTTACTTAACAAAAGCTGCTTCGTCTTTCTTGACTTAAATATGTATTTAGGATGTTCCATCAAATAACATTTCCTCAGGCTATGATGCACAATATAATATCTGGGAAAAGCTTATTTAAAAATCACATCATGGTTTCTAATTTATCACATGCTTCTGGCTAAAGAAAACCTTTGGATGTTAGCTTCTTTGGAAAATGAACACAGTTTTTCAAATAATCTCTGACTTGATTCATGAACTATCCAGAATTTTTATGTTATTTTTAGGGTAAAAATGTGGTTGTATGCAGGAGAGTAGAATTCTATATTGAAGCTATGTGTACATGGGAAACCATATTATTTTTATTTAGAACATATTGAGAGATGGATCAGTTGCATATACCAATATATTCTAAAGATTGTTTTTTATGTTCAGTTTATGGAAATGGAGGAAATCTCATTATTCATAAGCTATATCATTTTATTTAGGGTAGCTTTGGAAAAAATAATATTGTAGAGAAAAACTATCATTTTCTCTCATTTACCTGTCTCTAAATATTGATTGATATAGCTTTGCTGAAATCATTTTACACTTCTGATTAATATAGGCTGTAGTTTAGGTTGTTCTGTAATGTCCCATCCTGACCCAACACCTCAGAGATTTGAAACATAAAGTATGTTAAGATCTTTTTGGGAAGAAATGAAGGTGATATTTTAAAAAGATACCTGTATGTGTTGTGTACATTTATTAAATATTGAGTCTTTATTTAATAGTACATTATAAGTGACATGTAAACATTCTTTTGTTTGATAATGTTAATAGTATTTTTAATTATTTAACAAATAGAAGTTTACATGATGTACATATTTAAAATGGACCTTTAAAGTTAATAAAGTCAATTTGGGGTTACTTTAAATAATACATGCAATTTAATTTAAATAGCATTTTAATTTGAAATTAGTATTGATTTTTGAATATAATAAAGGTGATACTGGGTTTTTTGCATAAATTTTGCAAATTTATTTTCTTCAATAGAGTTCTTCTTTCCTAATAAACAAATGCAATACCGTCAATCCTCATAAATCACACATTCTGTAATTTCAAATGCCTCTACTTGCTGAAATTTAATTTTTAACCCCCAAATTGACACTCACAGTCCATTCAAGGTCAAGGAAAGATAATTGCACATGTAAAGAGGCAAGAAACTTGAGTTGACCAAGAATCAGAGAATAAGCAGGGCAACCTTTCGTGTTTCAGTTCTCACCAACAGTTATCACTCAACAGAGTCATTTAGTGTCATATTTCCTGTATATCCATGTATTTTATTGACTATTTTATTTTATTCATTGTTCAAAACTTCGCGTGAGCATAGTGCTAAAGTGCTGCCCAGTTTTCCTAAGTTCAAGAAGATTGCACCATGCCCTATGGAGAAATTAGGAGTGTTAGATGAGCTCAGTGCAAGCATGAACTCAAGTGCTATTGGTGGTGAATGGAATGTCAGTGGGTAGATAAAATATATATAATGACATCTTTAAACACAAATATGTACAAATAATATGTTATGTGTGTATCATTTGGTAACGATATAAGCAGAGGCTCTCAGTCACCTAACACTGTATCTTTCCTAGAAGATGACAATCCTGTGTTCACTAATTCAGTGTTAGGCAACTTTATGGACCACCACGAAGCGAATAACAAAGACTGCCTATGCATGGCTTATGCTTCAAGCACCAGTGACTTATGTTATTAGTTTGCTTTATGCAGTTTCCTGTGTAAAGCCTTTTGTGGGAGCATATTCAGTTTAATATCTGATATGACCAAGTCAAGAAGGTTCTTCCACTTTTAGTGAAGATAAATAGAAGGTTTTAGTTCAATTTATATTTCTTACTTGTTTGTTTTGATCTCCTCTTCACTTCAAATGTTTTCTCACAGGACAGATTATAGATTTGAAATGGGAATATGTCCTCAATCCTGTAAAATTTATCTGTAGTTCCACTTGCTAGAAAGAGTTTTATAACTTAAGGTATAAATTAATAACCACCTGGGGTGAGAAAGGTGTTTATTTCTTTTATATTTCATAACATACTTTGAACAGTTTTATGTGCAGGTAGGAGCAATTCTGTTTTATTTGAGGAATTTTTTATGGGATCGTAGTTGTGATCATACAAAAGAACTTATCACCACTATGGACAGTATCAACATTGTGTTTACTGATTCTTTTCCTTCCGTGCATGCATTATGTATAGCCAAGGCCTCCCTTATAGCTACCTTTCACCTGGGGATAAGGAATGAAGGATACCATCCCCCAAATCATACATCACTTGTTTTCTCGTGTTGTTTGTATGGGTTGGAGCTAGAGAATATCATGCTAAGTGAAATAAGCCAACCCCCCCAAAAACAAAAGCTGTTTGCTCTGATGAGCAGATGCTGATGTAGTAGGGAAGATGAAGGAACTTTAGATTGTGTAGAAGGGAGTAAGGGGATGGGAGAAGGTGTGGGGATGGAAAGTACAGTGGAATGAGATGGACATTATTACCCTAGATACATGTATTTTTACACTACAGGTGTGACTGTACCATGTACAGTCAGAGGAAGGGGAAGTTGTGCTCCATTTGTGTACAAAGTGTCAAAATGCATTCTACTGTCATGTATAAATAATTATAACAAATTAAAAAATGAAAAATAAAAAACATCCTACATCTCACATAAGATTCAGAGAATCTTATGAAATATGAACCTTAGTAATTCCTGAACATTAGTTTTGCTTTAGTGTGAATCCACCCAACCATCAAAGAGAAATCTTGCTGTTGCTACAAATGATTCATCACTTAAGATCTGAAGGCAGATTTGTATTGTAGAGCTATATATGCAGTCAGATTTTATGCTTCCTTTATTGGTACCCAAAGATTGGTTTGTAATTTACTGCTACCTTTGCTGCCTTGTGTTAGATGTCTGGAGAGAGGAAATAAGGAGCTGGAGTCATGATTTTTTCTCTAAGACTTTGGAAGCTGTTTACTCACTCAATAACCTTTTGTTTGACTATAGCACTATAAAATTCTGAAGGGAAAAAAAAAAAAAACTCATAGCAAAAAATTTGCTGATGTGGCTAGCCTCAACCTTGCAGCATCAAGAGTGCTACTATAATGTCTATGTAGCTAGTAAACTGCTCTGTCTAACCCCTACAGGAAACAGTCTGATAAAGCAGAAAATCACCAAGTTCTTTGAAATGGCTAAAGTATCTTTCAAAATAAATACTGATTTCTCTGTTGTTTCTAGAGAAAAAATTCAGTGAGCTAAAATTTATTTATAATTCTAAGTTCAATAGTGCATCGAACTCTTTTATATGATTTTAGAGATCTTTTCTACTGATTAGAAGTAAGGATTCTATATTTTAAGATTTTGATTTATTGATACAAAACTCTACCAGGAAGGGTAGGACTGGAGTGAGAGTTCAGTAGTATATTTATTTTCAAGATGTCTTATGAATACTTATCCCAAATGCCAATATATTCAATAGAAATGCTGAAGATTTTCAACATTTTTAGTGTAACTCTGTCTATCACCATTTGAAAAGTAAATATTCTTTCCAGTTGTCTTTGGCCTTTATATATCATATTGAAGTAGAATCTCTTCTTGCCTGCCTTTTGGGGGAAGATGTGCATAGTCATCGCAATTGATAATTATGTCCAAATACTACCACTTTTTTTTCAGGGAATTAGAACAGGAATTATTTATGAAACAGAGACTGGAAAGGCTCCATGTGTATTGAAAGCCATGAGTGTTTCAGGGGTTTTAACAAAGGTTGCTATTGTGTTTCTGTGGATGGTAATGAACAAATTTAACATGTCTTATTTTTCTGCTTTTCAAGCACACGCCCCTTTGCTGACACACTCTGTCATCAAGACTGTGTGCTCCCTTTTGATGAGACTTGATTAAAGATCACAAGAAAAATTCAAATGATAACACCTTGCTTAAGGATCTATACATGTTCTAATTTTCTTTTATTATAACACATACCCAAGACCATGTAATTCATAAAGAAGGGAGGTTCATTTTTCTCAGAGTCAGAAAGCTGGGTAGTTAAAGACCATGATGCCAGCAGGTGATGAGGGCCTTCTTGCAACATTGTGGGGCAAAGGGCACCACATAGTGAAAAACTAACATGCTCTCTCAATTTTCTCCCCATCTTCTCATAATCAGCTACCTATGTCATCATGTAGGCTTCATCCACATGACCACTACTAATCCTAAGTTCTTTCCAAAGACCCCACCTACAAAAACTGTTAATACATATATTTGATGATTCAGGATACAACTCAGTAAATTTCAAAAGACATATTCAAACCATAATAATAATTGAAGACTTTCTTTTCCCTCTTTTTCTTTTATTACTCTTTCCTTTATCTTTCTCTTCCAATATCTATCTCCCTTCCTTCCTTCCTTCCTTCCTTCCTTCCTTCCTTCCTTCCTTCCTTCCTTCCTTCCTTCCTCCCTTCCTTTCTTTATTTCTCTTTTTCTTTCTTTCTTTCTTTCTTTCTTTCTTTCTTTCTTTCTTTCTTTCTTTCTTTCTTTCTTTCTTTCTTTCTTTCTTTCTTTCTTTCTTCTGGGTATTGAACCCAGGTGTGCTCTACCACTGAGTTATATCCCCATCCTTTTTCTTTATGTATTTATTTTTAATTTTGAGACATTGTCTGTTAAGCTGCATAGTTTGGCCTTGCATTTAGGATCCCCCTATGTGGGTCCTCAGGGGGTGCCACCACACCTGCTAAGTGCAGACTTCTTAAGTCCAATTTTCATTGTAAGAGAAGACTAAATCTCCAACTCATAAGTAAAACTTTCATATCACCAATTTTTTCCATCCTATCCCTTCATCAAGGCCTTTTTTGTTCCCTGCTGTAGAGTTTTGTTTGATATCTGAATAAAATTCAGCTTTTGAACAATGTTCATTGATTCACCCTGTCTTTCCTCTGCAGAAAGTCCTCCTAATTATTCTTTACAGACTTTGTACATGCTCTGATCTCTCAAGAAATACTTTGCAGAAATTATCATGAGTTTTCCTCACTTTGTTCGACTATTCTCAAAATGATCTTCTCTGATCATTATATTGAATCCTCTTACAAAGGTTTGTTTATTTTTCAAAATAATTTTTAGTTGTAGATGGACACTAGGCCTTTATTTTGTTTATTTATTTTTCTGTGGTGCTGAGGATCGAACCCAGTTCATCACACATTCCAGACAAGTACCCTACCACAAAGCCACAACCCCAGCCCCCAGAGTTTTATTTTTAATTAAAACAATTTTAACTACCTTAAAATACATTTACCTCTTTATTTATTGCCTTCTTTGTTCTCTAAAAGGTCATTTCTTACAAATAGAGAACTAGGATTTTGTTTTATTTGCATTTTCCACCTTGTATCTCGGGTACCAAAATGTCTAGTGCATAGTGGACACATAAAAAAATTGTGGAATAAAAGTACAAACAATTTTATTGCAATGTTCTTTTTATCTCTTCATTTTTACCAACTGCAGGACTCATGGATACATTGAAAACTGAGGTACAAAAAAAAAGCATGTGTGTGTACCCTTAGGCAACCTACTTAGAACAGAAGAGAGCCTTGACAGGGGTCAAATCATGGCTCTTATGCTGGTTAACTTTACAAACATGGGCAAATTACTCAACCACACTCTATCTTAATTTCTCTATAAAATGAAGTTAATAACAGTGAATAGAATTTCTCTTATTGTATTATTTTAATGATTAAGTGAATTAATTCTACTAAAACGTCAGATAAATGCATTGTATATGAGTTTGCTTCTAGATACAATTATTAATGTCTGGGTTACATTATTTTAACAAAGAAATAGATTCCTTCTGTATATACTCCAGGGCAAAGTTTTAGTACACTTGTATCCATGTAGGGGCTTAGGTAGAGAGGGATGATGTTGATTGGAAAGAATTTGATTATGATACATAACTTGCTCTGTACTTTTGCTAGTCCATAAAGAAAACAAAGGTAATGAATTTTCTTACAAATCATCCAAGGTTTTTCCTGTTGGAGGGAGCCAATAATTCCAAAAATCTCTTGTTTGTCAACATCTCTTAGCATAGACTTAGTAGTTTTTAATACACCTGCTGTACAAATTAGCCATGCATAATACTTTGTTTAGGAAATATGTCCCCCCGTCTTTATTTTGGCTATGAAAGCTAGGGAAAATGCAACATATTTGGAAGTAGGAGACAGATGAGAGGTATGTATTCACAATTTGTCACCATTCCATGTCAATAAACAAATAACATCTCTAGATTGGGCCCTCCTCTCCTTATCAAGCCACCAGGATTGAATCATGGGAATTTGCCCTAAAGATGAAAATTGTATTCATCTCTGTGTTTTTCACATGATACTACTGTTTGTTGTTCTGTACAAAAGTATATAAGATTCCTGGAGAAGAAAGATTCTCAAAACAACCAGTGAGCCTGGAATGCAAGAATCTAATCCCTAAACACCAAAGATCAACTTTCCACTATCTGAACACAACCAAGATATGATTTGGAGGACAAAACTTCTGCATGAGTTTGAGAGGACAATCATGTTAAAACCATACCTGGGATATTGCAAAATCTCTGCTTGTATTCTATCTGCACTGTAGTTTAGATACCTCCTCAAAATAATGGGTAAATCCGAATGCTGAGATAGGTCCCCGCACTTCTTGGTACCTTGGTTTCATCATCTGTCTGGAAACCCCTTGCTCATTCAGTTTGTGTGCACATCAAAGGAATTAGCACTTAGAGAAATACCTGGAACAAAATGAACTTAAATAATCATTAGATATTTTTGTAATTGTTATTCTCATTACTACATATACTGTTTTATTCTTTATTTGTTCTTTTTACATATGCTTTTAATTAATTAAGCCTCAATCAGTTTTCCACAATAAAATGTATAGAATTTATACTTGAAGGAGGTAATTTTCACTAAATTATAACACATAATTCTGTTTCTTAGATTGTAAAAGTATGATGTGAGAGGAACAAAAAAAATTCAAGGCCATTTTAAGAGCTACTCTAATTCCTCTTCAAACATATCATTTGGAAAATATAACAATCTTATTTTCCTTAATTATGCTTAATACAGAAAGGAAAAACAAAAGATAATAGAAGTTGTGTAACTGGAAATGGAGAAGTGACATTCATAATGTGGTTTTCTGTAGCAAGAACCTGTAGTTAAGGAGTTCTTAAATTGTAGACAAATAAAGATAAAGAACTGAGAGGCATTCAGATTTACTTGACAGTTTTGCAAACCTGGCTCGTCCCCAGGGATTCTTAACCTTCCTTTTGCAGGGGTTCAGAATGTTAGCGTTATGTGAAAAACGCAAAAAGAGATGAGTATAGCATTTCAGCTACACTCTTCCCTGTCATTAGTGACAATGAAACATGAAGAGTGACATCATATGGGTTTTTATTCAACTCTGATTACTTTTGCGACTGAAAACATAACTGAAAATCATGGGGAAAATAAAGCCTTTATAATAAGTCATAAACTTGATTTGGTACTCAGGACCAGCCACATAATTTGCAGGGCTGAGGAAAAAATTAAAAATCTAGTGCCTTGCTAAAATATTGTTAAGAACTTCAAGATGGCGAGAATAGAAACTTGAACCAAGGTGAGAGCCTTCCCAAGTGCAGGGTTATGTGCAGGATATACCTAACCCTAACCCTAACCCTAACCCTAGCTTCACCTATGAAGAAAAATGTGTCTGTTGACAAATAAATGGATAAATCCCATGCAAGTGCACACATACACAGACACACACTCACACAGGGATATTACTCAGCCTGAAGAAAAGCAATTCTGCTGTTTGTGACAAAATAAGTAAACCTGAAGAACTTTCTACTGAATAAAAAAATTTGTTTTCCTAAAATAAGTCAAATAGAGAAAAATAAATGTTGAATGATCTTACATGACTGGAATCCAAAAAAGTCCCTCTCATAGGAACAAAGTAGAAGGGTGGTTACTAGGAAGTGGGGTAATTTGGGAGAGATTTGTTAAAGAGTACCAATATGTGGTTTAAAGATGAGTTAAGTGCTGGAGTCTTAATGTAAGAGTAATGACTATATTTAATAGTAATTTTTATGCACTTGATCATGTGGTAAAGAGAGTATAGTCTAAATATTCTTACCACTCATACATGCAAATGTGAGTGCACACACACACAAAAGGAGACAACAGTGTGAGGTTATAAATGGATATGTGAAGTAACTTGCTTGTGGAAATCATTTAACAAAGTATACATTTATGAAAGCATCATATTCCAGACCTTGAATGCATATATTTTAAATTTACCAATTACACATTAATAAAGTGGGGAAGATGAGAGAGACTAGAGACAGAGAGACTAAAGACACTCTTTTATTTTGTCCCTAGGTTTAAAAAATTGGCCCATCAGGGACAGTCATGTACCCATCTCTGCATGTTTATCTCCCCCTGGAGGTTGCCAATGTCCTCACTGTTCGTGAATGTTATTCTTCCTATTGTATTAATGGACTATATCTTCAATTAACATGCATTATACAGCAGGCAAAGGATTCATTCTCTGCCATCTTGATGATGTTGTTCACACAATATATTCGCACTAATTACTCTTGGCCTGATGCCCGTTGCTCTTTCTCTAAAGTGCACTTCTTTGATGTCAGGTGGCTACTGGTGATTGTTGCTTGTAGACACTGTCATTGTGAAGGAAGCATGAACTTGAAGGTGTTTTGCATTTCTATTATGAACTTTTCTTGAGGCTCACAATGTCATTTACTTCATTCCCTATTATTCTTTTAAACAGTTGCTAGAAACTGAATATGGCAATGGTAAAATATGACTAAACATTTTTTCCTATAAAAACTTCAGCTTTTTATATACTATTTCTAGCTACACCACTTTTCATAATACTCCTATCAAGAATGTGGATAAAAGACAATTTTGATTTATACTTATTAATTGTAAATGATCACTTAATTCAGATACCTGCCCAAAAAGAAAAGAAAAAAGACTCTAATCTTTTTAAACCCATTATGTTAGGAGGAAACACTGCTCACATCATCAGGAGAGATTTAAAGGTCAGAGCTACAGTTAGTATTTGGCTCCCCAAAGCTGAACCATTTCACTCTTTATTTTTTTTTTCCCTTCTGTAATTTTAGCTGTTGCAATTATGTGCTCCTGCTGAGTAAAGGGCAGAGTGGAACTTTCAATAGATCAGTTACCCAGCACTAGTAGTACAGCACTCTAACTGAAGTAGGGGTTGTTTTTTGTTGTTTTTGTTGTTGTTTCTTTTAAAATTTTTTAGATTCATTTGTTTATTTACTGTGGGGTATGTTTTCCCTGATGGATTATAGTCATATGTGTGGTTATTACTAATTCTTTTTCCTCTTATGATTTCCTTCTCCATTTCCATCCTATTAACTCAGATGCAAATTAATCCATTCAACACATTTGACTGTTATTTCCTCAGTGGAAAATTTCTGCTTTGTGACTTAAGTTTTCAAGATAGAGGGAAGTTAGTATTTTTGTTGTTTGCTTGTTTTGAAAAAATCTGGAGAAGATATTTCTCTTAAGTTCTAGAAGCTTATACCAGTTTGAGGTGAGAAAGCATGTAATGTTCAACAAAGACCAAATTCAAAGGAAAGATCAAATGTAATAAAAATCCAGAAATGTAAACTCTGAAGCTCTGCATTTAAGACAAGGCAATAGGAAAGTAGTGGGCTTATTTAAGCATCATCTGCTTTCAAAATGCACTCCTGGTTTTCCTTTGCTACTCAACTTTCTTTATTTCCTTCTATGATAGTCCTCTATGTGCTCTGTGGAGGCATCACATACTTCAGGAAATAGTAGTAAGCTGTAAATTTTTGCTATATCTTATTCAGATTTTTGAAATCTTCATCTTTCATGCAAAAGACACAAAATGATGGCCAAACATTAGAAGAAATGAAAAAAGACAGTTTCTATTTAAAGTGGCAGAGGGAAAATTACTCCCCTCTCAAAAAATATTAAATCTATCCCGATCTTGCCAGTTTCAAATCCTGAATTTCTTCCCCTGAGCATATGCTATCTATTTTCATTTCTTTCAAAGGCCCTCACTCTGCAGGAGCTCTGATATATTCAAATGAAGCTTCATGAAAATAATACTTTGCACCTTTTCCCTGCTGTATGACAGGCGGAGAGCCCCAGATGTGTATATTAGTTGTGCACTAACAGCTTCTAAGTTGATCATTGTGAACTTGAAACACATTTTCTCACTGGGGGATCAAAGTTCCATAAGACAGTTAGAGCTTCAGGCCAACTTATCAGAGCAAAATAAACCTGAAGATGAGCTTGTTTTGATATTTTATCTTGGTCATCTTAAAACTAAATGCACATCAGAAACTACCTTTATAGCTTCTTCAAATAAATATTTTTCTGAACTTTCATTCCTTCTCAGATTGGTTCAGTATAATTAGAGAATGGTTTAATATAATCAACTTTTAAGTAGAACTTTCAAGGGAATTAAATATTTTGATGTGAGCTATATTGTGCATACGAAAGTGTATACCCTATCAAGTACAGAGTTAAAAGGAGGCTTACATGAATTCTCTTCTATTCACCAATTAGCTTAAGAAAGTATCATTATTTTCCTTGAAATTTCATTTATGATTCTCTTCATCCTGTTCTTTTCCTTCCTACCTCATAAAGAATGAATTTCATCAAAATCTTTCCCCTGCCTTATTTGATAGTATTACCAACTGTACATGTATACATTTAAATGAAAGGATAGATAGGTATTCTGCCTATTTTGAAAGTTTTATAAGTGGAAGCAGAGCTTCATGTGTTTTCAATGACTTGAAAATATAACATATCTTTCATGATGTATGATATTTAAAAGCTACAATTTATTCATATTCCATACCATAAAGTATTCAACTCTGTATATCAAAATGCATTATTCATTCACCCATTCAATTATTAGCAACTGTTTGCAAATAAAGCATTTGTATATGGAGTCATTGCTAAATGCTTACTTTTTCTTTTCTCATATTTTATAATTAACTTGCATATCTTAAAAGGATATTAATAGAGACAATACTACCAATAATTTCTATTTTTCAATAATTTTCTATTTAATTTCTTTCCCTTGTATAAGTGTAATAACTACGACTTTGTTTAATAGATGTTTTCTAGAAAACAGAGACTAAGTTGGCAAGTACTACTTCTTTTTTGAAGGACATGGTCCCTCCTCCTGGTGACAGAGGGCTTCAAGATACATTCATTATGTATAGTGTCTCCAGAGACATCCTGTATGCCACAGCAACCTCTTTTTTCCTGTTCTTTTTAATTTTGGCAATAGCTAGGTGGAATACTATATTGCAATTAAATCCCCTTTCTTCTGACTCATCTCTTTTTTCCTTCACTTTCAGGACCAGGTTGATGATAGCTCTTAGGTTGAAAGTGCAAGTAAAATAGTTGCTAAAGGTGCTGCCTGAAGTTGCCCAATCTTATCATCAGGCATTGCAAACAAGAAGGGCGAATTACCTTGTCCATTTCTCATACTTTTTTTTGTCCTTGAATTCTGTCACTTTATAACGTTGTTCAGTAGAACAGTAGGTATCCTAAGTCATAGCTTTGGAGTTGGAAAGGTTATGTAGACAACTATGTTAAGCACTGTGAGTTGGAATGAAGGAAACTAAGTCTGAGAGAGAAAGAGAGTTTCTGTGGTGCTAGGTGAAAGGAACAAACCCTCTTTCCTGGTTTTTGCACACAAAGAACACACCAACAGAGATAAAGATAGACTAGTGGTGCTATTTTCTAATTTCTACTAAATCATTTTTTTTTCTTCTTCGTGGGTCTATGTGAGTATGTGTGTATGCGTTCATAATGTATCCTAACAACTTTCTCATCAGCAGCAATAATTATATTTTCAAAAATACTTTAAAGGATTGTTGTCATGTCTCAACATCAAGAATTCAATTCATTGCCAGCAAGTGTTTCACATATTACCCTTTAGTTTAACTGTGATCAAGTAAAGAAACGTGTCAGGGAATACATTGCTCTCATGATTTGTCTCTTTTTCTGGAGTAGATAAAATAATCAAGAGAAAAATTGTAATGTGGAAATGTTAATGCATAAAACCATCAGAGAATAAAGAAGTCATCTGGCAAATACTACAAATGAATAATAATGAAACAGGAAGGAGAAATACAAGATCAGCTTTTATCAAATTATATTAATGTTAACAGAGGTCTATTAGAAATAAATCATTTTTAAAACAAATTATAGTTTATATGTACCAGTTTTACAACTTCTCTTTCTATTTGATGTAGGTAAATCTTTTAAATTTCAATGAAATGGCTTTTTAAATAGCATTTTCAAATTCATCTTCAGTATTTGGCTTTTAAATAAAAAGAATTCAGATTATTTATATTGCACTGACATCTGGTGGACCTTGGCCTTGATACAACCAGGAAAATATAAATGACTGGAAACATCCATCAAGGTCAATTGAAAAAATCTATGGCAGCCTTCAAGTCACACATTAAATCAAACAAGAGTGAGAATGTTATTTTCAGTTCTATCAACGTCCTCTCACTTCATTTCAAGGGAATCAACTCTTGGCCAAACAATGAATCTACTTTAATTCCCAGAAATTCACTAATAGTCTTCATCTTTGTGAAGTTGATAAGTTATGGGATTTAGAAAGGTATCACATGAGAAGCTTGCCGCCTTCTCATTTTTCAAATCTCATGAACTTTCATGATGGGTTTTCTTCTGCTCTGGACCTACTCTGGAAAAAAATACACACACACACACACACACACACACACACAGGCACTGTCTTGCCAAACCGCTTGAAAACAATTCACATGTATGAGAAATTGAAGAATCTCACACATTTCAAAATGATTGGATTGTCCTTGATCCAGTTCTTTTTTTTTCCCCTGAAAGATGTAATAAAAATAAGTTTTACATATATTTAAAAAAATAACTTTTCTGAAAAAAATGTTTTTGCTTGAGTTTCTTTTAGTCAGAGTCCTGGGATGTACCTCACATACCCTTGGAAATAGAGGGCATCTAAATAAGTGAAAGTTTTCTTAAAGTTTTATATTTAAGAAAGCCTTTTATTCTTCTAAGTTATTTCACTTAAAATGTTTTTCCTGCTGTTCATACGTTACAGAGTATAAAAAGAACATAATTATTGCATACTATTGATAAAATTATAGACATGATATTGGTTTTCAATAACATTGGAGTTCCATTATACTTGAGTTACTAGTCCAAGACACTATTACCAGAAGTACCCTGGAGAATCCCCTCTATGTTTGTTTTTCTGTCTACTTCACTGGAATCTTCCTTCCTGCTTGTGTGGAATGGAGCTAATACTTTATTCACTAAACTTCTAAACACTTGTAAGTTCTTAGAACAAGGGAATAAATGTGATTCATTCCATCCCAGAAAGTTTGATGTTACCAAATTTTAAAGATGTTTAGTAAGACATATATCATAAATTTGGAACGTTAATATATTCCACAATATTTTTAATCTTAAGAATTCCAAGTAGTTTTGAAAGCTGTATTTTTATTTTCAGATATTTTCTAGCAGGTCTTTAAAACCCAATTTCATAGCAATGAGAAAAGAAAACCAATAGTTCCAAGTTGTTAAGTTCCATGTTGATAAATGGGGAAAATATTTAATTTAATTATGTTAACTTACATAAGTAGAGTTTACTCATTGAAATCTTCTAATGTTTGCAAATATTATAAAGTTAGCAGATATAGCCTTTATGAGCTCTATGTGGATATCATTGTAGCATGGCTCACACAACTCTGGTGTGGGAAATCACTTGTTTAATTTCACTAATGGAAAAGGCCACTTTGGGGCTATGTTACTGAGTTTAAGAATATAGGTTGATTGTATTAATCCGGTAATTGCAAATTTGCTTGATCATTATAATTTGTAGCTGTAACTTTGTATATTTATATACTGATATAAATCCTACTTTGTTCTTTTATCTCATAGAGATAGCTCAAAAAGACAATGCTATTTGTCTTTCCTGAAATGACCGTTTTATTGTTTTATTGCTTTCCATTCCAATGCTTCTAGACATAATTGTGACAATTTTCTTCCTTCTCATTTATATTATTCAATTCTTATGAAAAAATCTATTATTGTGCTGCTTTATCTGTCGTTTATGCTCAAATATGAAATATTGAGATATTATGTGCAGTTATTGGTCTTAGAGAAGAAAAAGGAATCTAATGAGTACTTTTCAAAAGCCATCCAAGGGTAGTGAGCATGAGTTACTGAGGGATAAAGGGCACTCACAAGCATCATCACTTAGTTCTTCTTAAATAAACAAATAATATATGTAGCCAAATTGCTGGAGTTGTTTAAGACTAACAGCAACCAAACGTGAGGATGAGTGTATGATAAAAATTATCTGGGGTTTTTTTGCTAATATTTTACTTAGAGGATAAACTCAAATGTTACTTGCATTGTTGTCTCTTCAAATTGTCATATTTATTATCCAAGCTGCACTTGATCAAGGTATTCATTTTAACCACCACCAACAGTGCATCTCCACAAACTGTACAGAATTATGTGCCTTGAGCAAGGACACTTTACCCTGAAGGGCATACATATTGCTGAAAGAAACATTTTTTCAGAGGCCCATAGGATATTAATTAGCATTTTAAAATTGAGGAACTAGAAACTTAGCAAAGTGAAATCATCTCGAGGCAAATACAGTAATAGAGTGACTTTCAGATCATGGTTGGAATACCCTGAATTTTTTAACCATAGTTCCCTTCCTATTATTAATTGATTCTTAAATATCCAGATCCAGTTTCAAGTATCATCATCATCACTACAGGAAATGCACTGAAAAAAATGAGGTCAGTTGCAACAATTAATAAGCACTTCGGCAAAGCAAACAAGGGACAATAATTACAATTAGCTTTTGGTTGCACTGAGAGTGAAAAGAGTTTTATGTCCTCACTCTGCCTTTCTTCTTTCTTTTATTAAAAATTTAGGTAAAAAAAAAAAAAAAACATACCTGCATTTATAAGCAAAATGGGATTAACACTGTGCACCAATAGAAAAGTAGTTAAAGTACGATTTGAAAGTTCAAATATAATCACTAGCTTTTAACCACACTCCTATCACGTAACTTAAGTCATGTGAAAATTGAAATATATAGAAAATGATACTTATTATATCAATGACAAGATTTTCCTTGATTATGCACTGTGTTTCAATACATGCAATATTGGACATCAGTATTAAGTCCTTAGTGAAAAATGAACATTTTTCAAAAATGCATTTCATATAGTGTTTTGACTGGAGTCAGAATAACAGCACTCAGTGAACTATACAGTCACTTGGTCACACAAATGGTTGAAGGTTCTGGTGTCAAATGTGAGTTATCCAGTTTTGCTTTACTAGCTCAAGGATTGTATTTTTTTTCTCAACCACTTAGCCAGATACTGTTACTATTATGGTTTGGAAGGGAGGTGTCCCCCAAAACTCACATGTGAGATAATGCAAGAAGGTTTAGAGATGAAATGATTGGGTCATGACAGCCTGAATCACCCTTTCGGGGAATTAATCCCCTGATGGGATTAACTGAATATTAACTAAAGGTGGTTAGGGTATGTCTGGAGGAGTGGGTATTAGGGGTATGCCTTTGGAGTTTATATTTTGTCCTTGTGTAGCAGAGCGCTCTGTTTTCTTGTGTGCTGTCTTAAGCTGCTTCTCTCCACCACACTCTTCCCATGGTCTCTCTTACCTTGAATCCCAAGGAATAGAACTGGATATCTGTGGACTGAGGCTTCTGAAACCATGAACCCCCAAATAAACTTTTCTCCTCTAAAATTGTTCTTGTCAGGATTTTTTTCTCCCCAAAAATTGTTCGTTTCAGCAGCAAAAAAAGTTGATCAAAACAGTTACCTAAAGGGAAATAATATACAAAATAATCACCATATTATATCAAAATGGATTCTTTTGTCATGTATAGCTAAAAAGAACCAATAAAAAAGTCAATCTTTACCTTTTCCTATATCTAGTCAGCATAAATACATCATCCGGGCTGCTGTCACTTGACCTTTGTGTACTCCCACATATCTACTTTCATAAAGTCCATTATGGAAATTTATTTTTAATAGGCTTGAAGCTATTATAATGAAGATGTCTACTTCAGGTGTTGAGGTGGAAGATTACATTGTGAAAATCAGGGCTATCTGCAAAATCCATTTTTAAACATTACAGCTCTGTTTATGTGAATGTTTGCTGAGATTTGACATTGAAAGAAGTGACTATGATGAACAAATTTTAAACCAGGATCAAATATTCAGATCAAACAATTTACATTTAGTTTTTAGATCATGCAAATAAAAGATGTTTGCTACCACAGGAAAGGTAAAACATGGTCACATTTTTCTAAACACTATGTCCAGTGCAGCACATTGCCTAATTGTCAGGAGCAGGAAATGATATTAAAAATAACCCTGAATTTCATCATAGCCCCATCTTTGACATCTTGGAAAATTTACATAACCTTTCTAAAACTTGGTTTTCTCCTCTGTAAAATAGCAGTGGAAGTATTTCTTGACCTTTCTCTCAGTTTCTGCTGCATAACAAATCATGTACTTGGTGGTTAAAAACAACACACATTTATTATCTTGTAGTTTCTATGGTCAGGAATCCAGGTAGGGCTAAGCCAATTCCTCTGCTCTGAGGTCTTTTGCAACAGGGAAATCAACACTCAGTTTCTTGTGGGTTGTAGAACCAAGGCCCACGTTTGTTTATCACTTGATGATCCAGGTTGCCCTGTTTCTTGCCAGATGGCCCTCTGTGGCATGGGAACTTGCTTCATCAA
Source organism: Sciurus vulgaris (assembly GCF_902686455.1). Classification (NCBI taxonomy): domain Eukaryota; kingdom Metazoa; phylum Chordata; class Mammalia; order Rodentia; family Sciuridae; genus Sciurus; species Sciurus vulgaris. The sequence goes on along the minus strand of NC_136470.1, from coordinate 52,668,126 downwards.
AGCCAGCAAGTGAGAATTTGCTATCAAGGTAGAAGTTACAGGAAAGTAATGTTGTACCACCTTTGTTATAATGTATTCATTGAAACCAATTTGCTAGACAAACCAAAGTTAGAAGCTGAGATAGATCACTGGGACTGACTTAGCTTCATTCCACTGTCTGCTATAGGGATATAGGTAACACTAAGGAAGTCTTAAGAACTCAAAAGTGAAATTTGTAAGCTGTATTTCTGAGAAGCAAAACTCTATTCAAACATGTGATTAATAGAAAGAAAATAATAAAAGGATTTTTGTTTTGTTTTGTTTTTGCTATTGGAGCTGGTCCTTACCCAGAATTGCTACCTTCTCTGCTCCAAATCTCCCTTCAAGGCTGAGTCAGGTTGAACCACCATCTTTAGATACTCAAAAGCTTTCTGGTCTTCACTGAACTCCTTTCTTCATGAATTTTAGATGTGTACATAGCCTGTTCAAAGGAATTTAATATCTAATTGCGCAGTATATCCTTTTTCCTACATATAAAGGGTAAACTCTTTGAAGATGTATTTATACCTATTTTACCTTTACTTTTCCCCAATGCGTAGTATAACCTAATAAAATTAAGTAATATAGGCTATGTCATTAAAAATGTTAAAAAAATCTTTAAAAATATAGATGCCCTTCAATTAATGAATAGCTAAAGAAACTGTGGTATATATACACAATGGAATATTACTCAGTCATAAAGAAGAATAAAAGTATGGCATTTGCAGATAAATTGATGCAGATGGAGAATATCATGCTAAGTGAGGTAAGCCAAAAAACCAAAGGCTGAATGATTTCTCTGATAAAGGATGAGAATACATAATGTGGGTGGGAGGGAGGCAAGAATGAAGGAAGGATGGATTGTATAGAGGAAAATGAGGGGTGGGAGGGGTGGGGGGAAGGAAAAATAACAGAATGAGACAAACATCATTATGTACATGTACATGTATGATTATGCAAATGATGTGACTCTACTTCATACTCAACCAGAAAAACAACAGTTGTACCCCATTTGTGTACAATGAATCAAAATAAATAAATTAAAAAATATTTTAAAAATATATAGGGATTTAAAACAAAATAAAATTGACTATTGGTTAAAATACTGTGGAAATGGTTGAATCATCTAATTAAATATTCAAAGTGGGCAGGTTTCAGGTGTGTTCATTCAAAATGCTCAATGATTATATCAAGGATATGGTTTTGCTTTCCCTACATTTTGAGTAAGAATTCAAAAATTCACCTTGGCATTTGTGTGAATTAGATCTCATGTCCAACCATGTGATCATAAACAAATATGGTCAAGGGAACAGAATACACAAATACCTAAATTCCACCTATGTTTCTCTTGCTGCTATTATAAAGATCTAAACTTTGCCTTGTCAATACAACTTTTTGCAATAATAGAATAATTTTCACCCATATTGTTCAATATACTAGTCACTAGTCACTTATAGCTATAAACACTTGAAATGTGCCTAGTATTGTTTATTTTTATTTATTCTCAACTTATTTATTTGTTTATTTATCTACTTATCAATGTAAATTAATAGATGCGGCTAGTGATTGTCATATTGCACAGTGCAAGTTTAAAGCGAATTGACTGCTTGGGAAAGAGGCAGACACTCAAATGAAAGTAAGGGACTAGTTAGAAAGGACTATGAGGAAAATGAATTATGGATAGTACTCAATACTTGTACTGATAATTATTTGTTTCAAAAAAACTCAAAAACTAATTTGCGATCAGTTGGAAAAAAATAAAGATATTAACCATCTTGTATCCTCAACATCCCATAGTTAATGCTTTCAAAAATACAAAGATTATAAACATGTATATATCATCTATGTTTTCTTACTAAAACCTGGATCTCACAATACTACCCAAATGTAAAATTACTTCTCATGGATTACTTAAATTCACTACCACTAGCTAAGTAAATCAGGCCAAGTTAAATAAAAGAAATGTTATTAATTATTTGCTAAGTTTAAGGAATGAAATCAGATCCTGAAATTCTGCTTTCTGGAATTATCTATGTTCATCAAATAAGTCTGATAAATGCGAGACTATTTTTTTTTTACCTTTGTACTGTATTTTTAAAGTCCTGGTAATTATATGCTGCTTGAGGAGAAAAACTGTTTTATTTTGCATGCAAATGCTCAATTTTTGTACTGAATATACTAGAAAATAAGTGAGGTATAAATTTGACTTGGTGACAATGGCTATGAAAGGTAACTCAGAATTATTTGGCTTAGAACTATTAATGATTAAAAATGTCAACCTTAATATTGCATTAATGCAATATTTAAGTTGAACTCTTTATAAAATTTAAACTTGGCATCATGTGGATTGGCAAGTTCAGGAGCAAAGGGATTACCTGCAATGTAAATGGATCTGCTTTTGACAGGTTGCACAATGCTTTTCTGGTATATGTTGAATTTCTCCTTTAATCTCCAAATTGACACATATTGTATTGAAAATTGAGCTTGAATCCCACAGCTTTGTTGAAATAAGCACTGTTTTAAATCTGCATCTTATAATGATTACAAAGCACTCGTGGGGAAAAAACAACTCCACACAGTCTCACTCCAGACTCCTCCTGTAGCTACACTGAATCATATCCCTAGAGGCTGTGGGTACATCTTCCACTTCAACACTCAGTTTCTTGCACTGGAAAAGTAATTGTACAATAGAATTTTACTCTTTGGATATCATGATCACAAATACAGCTTGAACATAACGTTGAGCAAATCAACAAATGTGGTTTTTGGTTAAATGAAATTGAAAAGACATCAAATTGAGGATGTTATCTGTTGTAGATAAACCCCACCAACCAGGATCCCACAAACAAAATAATAATAACTAAAGCAAGATATGATTTAGTTTTGCTCACTTTAATGTGTTCTTTAAAATTCAGTTTTCAAATACACTAAAAGAACTGGAGAAACTATTTCCTACTGTTGAGTGGAGATGAAGAATATCATAATGACAGTCTTCTGGCACATTAGAGATAGGCCATAGGTGTTTGTTAAAAAAATGAATTTTATTTCATTAAGGGTTCAACCTCTGCTTCTTTATTAGGGTGATCTCTAATAGTTCTTAATGTTATAAAATAGCTGCACATTCTAGTATCATTTGATTACTTCCATTAGTGGGCTCATCACTATGGAGAATAAAAGGAAGAATAAGCCAGGGTCCCTGACTTCTAGTTACTTACTGTATTATTGGAGAGCCAAGCCACTCAATCACTTAAAAAAAAAAAAAAAAAAAAAAAAAAAAAAAGTTCCCTACATCCTCTTTACCCTCTTAAAACATCCTCTGTTTTTTCATCCTACTCAGTGAGCAGTGTGGAAAGAGCAGTCTCAGAAAAACCTCACCTGTGTTCTCAAATCCAGCACTTATCAAGCTCAGCAAGCATAAATTAGCTTTGCTGTTAAGTTAATATATGCTTTAAATATTTAAAGAATTCCTAATTGGAGAAGAACATTGAGATATGGAATAGTATGAAAACTCTCAAGACATATGGAAGTTTTTAGCAGAAGGAAAAGAGGGGTTTCTGTGACAAACCCCTTATCATTTTATCAGTGAGAAAATGAAATTCAAAGAGGAAATACCTACTTCAAATCATCCACCAAAGTCAATGGCAGCCCCAGTATTAGTCATAGTTTCCTGTAACCCCAGCCCAATATTTAACTTATTAGAATGTTTCAATAGAAAATGTACATTTTTAACTAGACCTAGGAAAATGTGACTGAATTTTGGATTATCATGTGTCAAAGTTAAAATGAGATAATATCTTACTCTGATTTGGATATATTTTTCTCTGCCATTTTATTAAAAATGGCCTCAGTTAGACTGTAGTCACTGCACAAATAGATGCTAATAGCATATTTGCCTAGAATAATTCTAGTGGGTCTGTCAAAGCATGGAGCACAATCAGTTGTGAAATCTGAAGTTGAACCTATCTAGTTCACTGCTTTAACATCATGCTTTCATCACGTGATTGCAAACACCTGTGGGGATGTCCCTTGCTGTCCTGCATCTCTGCAGAAGGCACAGTGTTGGAATACATTAGTGCTCACTGAACATGGGTATATATATATACAGTTAAATAGATCCTCTATCTCATCACCACAGTGATTTCAAATTCATTGTTTCGTCTTTGTGTCATTTTCTGTAGTAGGCAATGTGATAGCTTAGATGTATTCTAGTCAGAATTCAAAATGAAAGCATATGGGATTTTCTTTCGGGCAGAATAAAGTTATAACCTACCATATCTGGAATTAAAGATATAATGACTTATCTCTTATTACAAGCAAAGCATCTGCATCAAAGAGATTGCATTAACTTAAAGAAATTATGACCCAGGTGATAAAGGGAGGATTAAGTTGGTTTAATTTGTATTCCGATTTCTGTACTTAGATGGCATTAGTAATAATGACAAATACTCTAGCTTTGCCCAGGTTCCAGAGTAAAATGTTCAGTAAATATGGATTCATTAATGGACAGAAAATATAGTGAAATGTTATTTTCCATGACAATTTAAACATATTTCAAGAATTAAACATATTTCAAATTAAACATATTGCAAGAAACATACATGAAGTTTTTTTCTACTTCTCAGTTTTTACCTTTCCTTCTTCCCTTCTTCACTCTTCATAAATACTAATTTCTCTTGAAATTATCAATCCTATTGTGAACTTTTAAAAATGTAGGTAGCCTTTAAGAGTTAAACCCAATAGTACTTGCCAATAGAGCCTATCCCATTTGCCTTGACTGGTGTTTTTATACTGCAGAATTTACTGCCTCATTCCATGAATTTAGAATCTATTATTATACTCCTGGATTATTAAGAAACTTTTTTTATATGGTCATGGAAAAATTTCCTCAACAACCTATGGGAAAATTTCTCAAATTTCTTCTTAAGCCTAAGGCAAGCAAAATTATTGTCAATCATAGATAGTGCAAAAAACTTCAAGGTATAAACTTATGATTATAAGAATTGCATTCTTTATGCATTTGATTGGAATACTCTTGAGAAGTCATGTCTATTTTTTGGACTCAATTAGGATAGTGTGACAGTTAAGAATAAAGTTTAGGGGAAGTGAAGAAACCTAGATTATAATCTCTAGAAATTGGCACTTTTGCCATTAAGATTCTAATTATTTATCTGAGAACACCCAGATAAAAAAAAGTAGTGAGGACAAGCAAGAACTGGCTCTCCTAAAATGTGATGTTGTGTTGGAGTAGAACACAAATGAGCATCTAATTTACCACTTAAAAGTATTAACTGAATAAGATGCCTGAACTCACTTCTGAAGGTTAAAGAAATCAGCAAGGAGAATAATAGGAGGTGAAAGTATTTTAGTTAAAATTGTATGTATCACCATGAGCTTGGTGGAATGAAAAGCAAGGGAAATGCATACAACTGCATATGTTTGCATAAACAGTTTGGGCTATGGTTATGGTAAAGAAGGCAGGTGTAATAAGACCAATCTGAAGTGGTTCAGAATACATATTAGTGCAATACCAAAAAAGCTTGATTTTATCTGTAGGTTATGGAAAGAGATTAAAGAATTTTAAAGTGTATTTAAATATCCTAACCTGAAGTCTTTTTATTCTAATATCAATACCAATATAGATAGTTAGTTTAGCCTTAGGGAAGATGGTTTAGAAATAACTAAAAGAATAATTGGTTTCAAAATCCTCTCCAGAATGAGGAAGAGAAAATTCCCTCACTAACTTGTATGGCAAGTGCCTTAATTCCCTATTGTGTATCTTTAAAAAATCTATTTTTTTCTTCTTAGAATTTCCCTCTTGCTCTAAAAGGGAGAGGATATTCAATTGGAAAGTTTAAGACCTTTTTAAATGCTCTCAGTCTGGTTTTTCATTTGCAAGCCCGGGATCCTGGATTAGATTTATGGCGTTTAAGAAAACTTCATTTTCAGGCCTTGCTTTATTTCTTTATAGGTGTTGCTACTTTTAAGGAATAAATGTGCTTATCACATTTATGACTTACTTTGTTCTCAGTCCTTGACTGTGAACATTGGCAACAGTGGTTACCATGTTGGAATATTATTTCATTCATGAAAAAAAAAGGAGATTTGATAAAATATAAAACTTAATTTTAATCTGTAGTTAAGTACCTTTCTGAGTTTGAGAGAACTTATTTGTGAAAGCATAATTATTATTAAACAATGAATTCATATTCCATATTATATTTTCTAAAATATTTAATTTGCACTTTTTACAATAACTAACATAAAATATTTTAAAAAATAATTCCTTCAATATTTTGCTGAAGGCCTCTTATGTTTCAGTTGATTTGAAAAAGTTTGCCTAGCCTCCACGACACTATGTAACTAGATTATTCCAAATTCATAGAATAAACTAATCTTAGAGACCACTCAATTAATATAATTTATATTGATAAATCAAGGTTTGGAAAGAACAGTAGCGATATCAAGAGTTAGGATTATGTAACTTTGTCAAACTCGAAATAACTATCCAAGGATTAGCAGGATGGCTTCACAGTGCTGGTTACCAGGGCAACTTCTGACCTCTTACTATTGACTGTGGCTTTCCCACAGGGTCAGAGATGGCTCACAACCATATCTAGAATCCATATTCAGAAAGCAGAATAGAGGTAAGGGAGAGGGAAGCCCTCATACTTTTCCTGTAAGAAATAGACTGGAAGCTGCATACACTACTTTTCCTCATTCCAATGGTCATGACAGCTATGGAGCCATTCCTAGGTATGAAAAGGGTTGAGAAATGTCATCTTTAACTGGAAGAAGGAGAGAATAGATATGTGGTGTTAAAATGTCACTGAGCTATGTATTTGTGAAGTAAGGATTTAAAACTTTCTAGCTGAGTCCAAAGCCCATGCCCTAAAGCAGGCATATATTCCCTAGCTGCCTATGTTTGTAAATGACGTTCTATTGGAATTCAGCCACATCTGTCTATTATCTATATAGTTGCTTTCTCTATAATGAAGCATAGTTGAGTAGTTTTAACAAAGACTACATGGTAGACAAAGTCTAAAATATTTACTGTCTGGTAACTCACAGAAAACATTATCCCACCCTGTCCTAAATCAGTTGTCTGACTAATCTTGTTTCTCTCCTGTTTTCTCCATGTTCCATCCACCACTCTTGCTCAGTTATAAGAGATTCTAATACTTATAGGTTCCATTGATACTTTTTCTTATTTCTAGTAACCTATAGGATCTTCTCAGTGGGACAATTTGGCAAGTCAATGCTGGAGAAGAGCGATGTGGGAAAATTTTCTTCGTTCACAAAAATAATTTTTTGTTGCCATGGTTCTGAATGTAGTTGTGTTTGTGTGCAACTGAAGTTCAGGTTGGCTTTCCCTTGTCCATGATTCCAGCTCATTTAATGCTTCAGTAGATCATTATTCTTTTTCCAATTGGCTTTGAAGTTGTAATGTGTTCCCACTGCTGATAAACTGAGTGGATCACTTATTGATTCTTTGATAGTTTCTCTTCAAAATCCTTTTTCTGTTTGCTTATTTCCTAATTGAAAGTCATGACTCTTTCTGACTCAACAATTCTTATAATTCTTTGGGTAGGATGATATGTGTTTTCTTGAATAAAGGTGACAATGATGAAAATAAATAGTACAGAGAAAACTTAAATGTTTAAGAAAAGCTATTGAGATCCTGTGGATTATATGGACTGGTCCATTTTAACCATGTCAGTCCTGGAAAATGGAAGAGGAAAGTAAAAGATTGAATCAGAGACACAAAAATGGAATGAAGAATCAGGAGAGATTTGGTATGTTGGAGGGACTCTGTCCACCAATACGGGCTTTCAAGATGGAGAAAGGAGGTCATTTGCAAAGCAAAGAAAGCAATTCTAGAATCTGGGACTAGCAGCATAAAGAGTACCTCAGACTTATAGGTGCAAGAAACTGAGTTCTGTCACTGACATGAGTGATCAAACAAATGGATTCTTCCATTAAGCCTTCAGAAGGAATATAGCCTGGGAAGATCTAAGACAGATTTCTGACCTAAAGTACTGTGAAGAAAATAAATTGGTATGGTTTTAAGTTGTTATCTTTATGGTAATTTATTACAGTGAAATAAAGAATATTCACTTATGCAAAATAAATTTACTTCAATTAAATTTTTATAAAACCTTCATTATGAAATTGTATGTAGAAAAGAACCATCAGGTGTATTTACCATTTATTCCTTAATGTGAGACTGAAAAACACATTTTTGATAGTGGATAATTAGTTACATTTTGATACAAGTGTTATTAAAATTGCCATGTTTGTGATGAGCCAATGTAGACTACCAGGGACTCCATAAGGCAAATAGCAAAGGAAAGAAAAGCAACACAGTCTGTGGGTCATGGGGTTGGAGCCCTGTAAAGCAGAGGATAGTGATTAATGTAAAATTCAGATAAGGGGAAAATAATGCAAAATGATGAAGGACAGCAAATTAATTGAAAGGAAGATTTTTTTTAAAGAACAAAGAAAAAGATTAAAAAGATAAATGAAAGGAAGAAAGAAGAAATCAAGAAAATGGTAGAAAGAAAATGAAAAGATGAAAGATGAAAAATAAAGAAACAAGGTAAAGAAATATTTCTTTTGTGAGATGCCCCACTGGTGAAACAAACCTTAATTCCATACATCTTTTATCTAATAATTCACTTGCAGGCTCTGTAATCTTCCTTTCCTAGACTAACTTATTTTTCAGGAATGCAAGAGGCTAGCTACCCTTGACCCCTGCCTCCAGTCTGGCTCAGGCTTTGTGTTCCTACAACACAGTCTCCTGCTCACTACTCTCCAAACTACCACCCTACACTTAGATCTTCCTTGAGGAGGATTAGGTTTTCCATTTATTACAGTATCACTTCACCTTATGACTTCTTATTCACGTGGTTTTGAAAGAGAGAGGTTTATTCTCCTTCAGACAACAATCAAATTTGTAAGGCCTGGATCCACTTGGAAGAGAAAAACAGAAATAAGGGCAAATAGAGGTCACATGGGACATCAATCCTCTGTAGGGGCAAATAATTTCAAGTTGCTTCATTTCTTGATTCTTACCACTTGGAGCAAGAAAAGACCAACAAAATACACTAATTGGAAAAGAAAATAAATGAGAAGGATTCATTTCAATAAAGAGAATACTAGATGCATTGATGATGACAGCTAGGTTACTTAGGCAAAGTATTAGTATTATAGAGGCAAGTTTTCAATTGGAATTAAGTAAAAAATATTTTAAAAACAATAAACTCTAAGAATATAAAAAGCAAAACTTGTCCTTGCTATTACTTTCTGCACATGATAATAATTTGAGAAAACATGAATAATTTAAGAATATTCTATATAAATAGTTATTCACAAACTGTGCATAGTATGGTAATAGGTTATCCATTTCAAACTCTAAGTCATGATCAAGTATCCTTGGAATTAAACACCATATATATTATCTGATCTTCATTCTTATGTGGACAGTTTTGGGGCCTCTGTTTAAATTACATGTATAGTTTGAACAGTAAATCAAACATGTCTGATTATGTGTCTCAGGAAATTATTTTTATGACCTTGAAAATATTTTGCAAAACAAGATAGAATTACATTTTTTATTGTAGTAAAATATACATAACATAAAATTTACCATTTTAGTCATTTTTATGTAACCAGTTCAGTGACATGAAATACATTCACATTGTTGTGCCACAAACACCACCATCTATCTCCAGAACTTTTTCATCTTCCCAACCTCTGTGCCTATTAAACAATAACTCCACAAATGTCCTTTTCCAGTCCCTAGCAATTTGCCATTTCCCTTTCTGTCTCTATGTACATATGATAGTCTATGTATCCTTACATTTGGAATCATACAATATTCGTTCTTTTGTGCTTGACATAGTTCACTTACCAAAATATCTTCAATTAATAATTTTCTATTGCTTGTATATACCACATTTTCTTTATCTGTCTATATGCCACATTTTGTTTATCCATTTATCCATTTATTTGTTGATTGACATTTGAGTAATTTTCATCTTTCAGCTATTGTCAATAATGCCACTATGAACGTGAGTATATAAATATCTGTTCAATTATCTACTTTCAGTTCTCTTAGGCATAGACCCCAAAGTGGAATTTTTGGTTCATATAATTCTTTGTTTATGGTTTTAAGAAATTTCTGTACTGTTATCCATAGAGATTGCATCATTTTAAATTACCATCAGCAATGCTTAAGGATTGTAATTTCTCCACATCCTTACCAACACTTCTTATTTTCTGTTGTTTTTATAAAAGCTATCTTACTGGTTGTGGAACGGTATCTCTTTGTGGTTTCAGACTTGCATTTTTCAAGAGTACAAAGATATAAGATGGCCAGTTGTACTTTCAAAATAAGAGCTCCTCTGCTAAATTAATAACATAAGCAGAGAAGACTGCTTGATGAGGTTCAGACACAAGACAATAAGTCCTAAGTGCCAGCTGTAACTTTGCAGCAAGGTCTTTATCTGATGTTTAAATATTAGCTCTACAATCTGCAACTGCTTAAATACTACTTCAGCTAGTGTCCTGACTTCTGTCAAATCCATTTATAATGTTATATAGTTCTCAGAAGCAGGAATAAGAGTTGGTAGGTGAGACTTCAGTTTTATAGATGGAGGCTTAGGTCAACATAAATAAGCTTCAATAACAGAGTCATTGAGTGGAAGGGCAGCTACCAGGTCAAATAGTCAATATCTTGTTACTGAAAATATTCAAGGAAAATTCATGGAGAGTATTAGGGAGAAACTTCTTCATTGACTGTAGACTAGTCCCAGTGAATGCCAAGGTCTTTTTCACCTCTTGGATTCTGAATGTATTATCTTACTTTGGGCTAGCTACATTATATTCCACTAACCTTAAAAGAATTAGTCTACCTTATGACTGCAGTGCATTTCAACTGCTCATGATGTCTGGCTCCTTTCTCCTACCTGACACAATGGGTATTGTGTTTCCCCATCTCTTTACCTCAGGTACAACTAGTTTGGGTGAATGAGTTTTGAGTGAAAATGCTACAAATCACTTTCATGCTGAAGTATTCAGTTGCAGAGGATGATCCTGTAGCCATGTCCTGTCTACGTAACAACAAACTTGAGAGTATGTATGTAGATGATGTCTGCATCAGCCTGGACACCTGAGTTCCTATAATGAGTACCACTCATCCCTTTACCTACCATTCCCACATAGTCTGCTTACAAAAAAAATATTTCCATGTGTGGATACGAAATTTTTTTTTTTTTTTTTTTTTTTTTTTTTTTTTAAGTTTTAGACCACTGAGTTTAAGGGATATTTATTTTTCACCATAACAGAATTGACATGCTGACCAATACAGTGTATGCTTGAAGTATGGTTTCTCTTTTATTTCTATGTACCTTTATTCTGATTTGTTGGGAATGCTCATAATATGTCATAGCCTAATATCTAACACCTGAAACCTAAAATTTAAATATATAAAAATTTGCATTCAGTTATTGCAGGTCCATATACCTCACAAATATTTTTCTAGTTAACTCCAGACATTATATAAGTTTCTGATTTAAAGGTCAGGAAATTCGTTTTGCCTTCCTGAGAATATTCTAATGAAGAAAGTGGAATTTGAGACAGACCATCACAGAGGAAATCCTCTCAGTTTGGTTTCATCATACAACATTGGACAAAATATGAACTTTTCATAGTCTTAATTGATGAATTTTAAAACTGTCAATAATATTAATAATTTCTTTTAAACACTCCTTCCCAAATTGATTTAAAGATTCAAGAAGATTATATGTAAGCACTATAAATATTCTAGAATGCAGAAATCAAACTCTGAAGTATGAGAGACTTAAAACTAAAAAACTACACAAGAAATCTCCTTGTGCATACAGAGATAGGTCTTCCAAGAAAAAAAAAAGACCATTTAAAATTGGCTTTCAAAAGCTTGCTACTTCTTTAGAAGCATGCAATTCATGAGTAGTCAATAAAGCAAACAGAATTTGTCATATGTAAGTTGTACAATGACGTGCCATGTACAGGTCTATATTATATCTGAAAAATAGAAGCAATGCTATGTGCATAACTCTGAAATGGCTATTAATTGGTGTATCTCTGTGCCCCTAGGACACAATTCATACCAATTCAACAGACTGATAAAATTGAAGCAGGGGGCATTAGTTAACTTCTTCACTGTAGTGTAGCCTGTGGAAGAATCTATTATGTTTAAAACATTCTCTTTAAAAATTAAGAACAAGGTACACTAAATTATATAAAGTATAATATCATATGTATTTGCTACTAAAGTACCACTTAGTGGAATCCTCTGAAACCATTAAATACTACATTCAAAATAATAATCTGTTTTTTAGAGCATTCAAGTCACTCCCTGAATTTGGCTCTATAAATGGCACTCCTTGCCTCAGACTGAACACTTAGACATCTGGAGCTAGAAATGTCCCCAATGTCTGACCTCATATATAATGCCCAATACTGTAAGTTGTTGTTGAATTGTAATGTTCATTTACTCTGCATTATTAGATATGAAATGATTATCATTCCTTAGGCTATAATTGCCCTTATCAAATTTGACTACTTGAAGACAACTGAAGAAAGATGCTCTATTGCTTGTGTGGTGTGACAAATCTTATTCAGAAATCCCTATCTGTTCCAGCTACAGCAAAATTTTATGAGGAGACTGGCTTAACATTGACACACTAAATGTAATTCATTTGCTCAGAATTACAAAACAGGTAAATTATTCACATGGGTTGAAATTATCTAATGCACATTTGCTCTGAGGTTTAACGTATCTATTTTTGCATGCAAAATATGATCATACATGCCCTTTGAGCACTTGTTCAATTTTTAAAATGAAAATTTTTGGAATAAAAGGACAGGCATGATAGATTATTTATAATAGAAAAATAAGCAAATTTTCAGTAATATGGTCAAATTTTCTATTCAACATTTTAAATTCTGTCTATTTTAACTTAGACAAGTAAAAGACATTGTTTGTACAAATATGCAAATATCTTAGGAACTATCATGAGGAAAGTAGAATGTTGTATGCTGGCTTACTTACAAATTTCTATTTTAACTAATACTCCTTGCATCATTTTTGTAGGGATGTTGCAACAAATTAAAGCAACTTAAAAACTGCAAAACTTTTTTTTTTACAGTATGAAGGGAAGAGTTTAAAATCCAGCTGTGGGCACAGCCACACTCCACACAGTGTCTGTAGGGGAGGATCCTTCCTCTCCTCTTGAAGCCTCTGGCAACTGCTAGTGTTACTTGGCCTAGAACTGTGTTTAACTCCCATCTCAGTCTCCAACTTCACATGGTTGTTTCCTCTGTGTCTGTGTTTCTCATGTGTCCCACTGTCTGTCTCTTATAAGGTGTTAGAAGATTACCTGATATGTTTAAGACATCTGAAAGCTAGTATAATCTCACTTGAGAGTTATAATTATGTAACCCTTTCAACAAGCTCATAGGTTTCAAGGGTTAGAAGGTGAACATACACTTTGGGGGTGAAAGACAGTTCTACTTACTACATTCTCCTAAAGGGTTTGAAATGTTTCTCCTTATTAGAAATTATTCATATAAAAGCTTTATATGAAGTTTTATATTATGCTACTTTCAGTAATGTAAACCTCATGTATGAACTGAAATGGCTATTACTTGGTATATCTCTACTACAAGAATGATATAAGAATAAAAGAAAATTTAAAAGAAAAGAAAATGAGATTGATAAGTGAAACAAAATGGAGTTGTAGGTGTGGGAGAATAGTGAAGAATAAAAGCTTATTCAAAGAGAATGCAGAGAACCTGGGTAGAATTAAATCTTCACTTTGCTTTTTTTCTGAAAGTCCCTATGGATTGATAAGCAAATAATAGCAGAAAAAAATAATGGTCAGCCAATCACAGCATTCAAAAACTAGGTTAGAGAAATAAATTACATTATGTAAAAATTTCATCAAAAATATGTACTATATAGGGTTATGCCTAACTTATATCCTTTAAGATACTATATCCTTAACTTGTATCCTTTAAGATCTTATAGCTAAAGGATCCATACGCATTCACTTTACTCACATTGCCAAATATTTTTTAGATAAAAAATTACTTCTCTTCAACAATTTTATTTAAATTGTCATTAAATTTCAACTATTCTGTAATGTTGTATTACATGTACCATGAAAAAAATATTGAAAATGTGTTATTCAAAATACACTGCCTATTGTGAAAGACATAATTTGCTTTCAGTTATAGATTTTCTGAGAAATGACCTACATACAATAATTTGGAGAATCCACAAGTCATTCTGTGTGCTACATGGGACTGCTTAATTCAACCCAGAATGCTTTGTAACCCTTAGTACAGGTGAATCACATTTAATATTTAAAGTGCAGACATTTTTATTCATCAAAGGCAATGGATTTGTAACCTACACATTTATATAATGGAAAGAATAATACCTTGCTGGTGATGTGATTTAAATACAATAGAAAGCTCATCTCTAAAAATCATTATCTACTTGCCATTGATCCCTCTCCCTACTTAGATATTTGGACACGTTTTCCTCTGGCTTCCTAGTTAGTCCCTAGAGATTCACATGCTCACAAAGCCTCATGTTCTCAGATACCTCACACCTTCACATCATTTTGCTTCAGTTTAACCTAGCACTTGTGAAATACTTCACATTCTGAATTTTTGGTAAGCACTGTTCCCTGCTTCTGTAATTATCAACTCTACTCTCAGCGCAGCTTAGCATTATATGCAGATGGATATAACAGTTTGGTATTCTATTTCTTCCTGAAAAGTCATTCCTTTTATTCTACCTGTAACTCTTCCAACTTCGGAAGGCTGTAAGAAAATTTGGTGATTTTCCAAAATGTTTGCAAGTATATATCATATAAAATATTCTAAGTGTATTAAGATAAAGGAAATAAAAAGACAATAGAACTATGCATGTTTATGTATGAGCAAGTAATTCACTTTCATATGTTCCAAAACTGAATTCAACCTTATGAGCTAGAATAAGGATTGGCTGGATAAACACATTATTGCATTGCTACTGCCTCCAGATTTTTTAATGGAGTTACCTTTTGTGAGAAAAGTACTGTCTAAAAAATAAAGGTCATGTAATTCAGATTTTTTTGAAGTTGAAGGATAGGCCTAGGATATAAACCAGCATATAAATATATGTAACATATTTGGATATTTTATACTAGAACTTCTAGATAAGAGAAATAATGAAAAAAATAAAAGAATGAGCTAATGATTCTCTGTCTTCATATTTTCCCAAAGTATCAAGAGCAAGAGAAAGAAAGGAATTAGCACAGTTCAATGTAATTGGTAACTGAATGATCTACATTCTATCTTTGTTTCTAGAGGTTCATAAATTAATATTTTATTCTTTTGAAATCTCCAAGATTTCACACTTTACAGGATCCCAGCAAGAATCTTATACATATAAATATATATGATATATATAATATTATTCATACTAAGAAAACTATTTATATTTATATATGCAATATATTTATATACATAAAACTATTATATGTAACATATTTTTATATAATATATATGAATATTCTCATACTAAGAGAGACCAGGAAATTAAAGTTGAATTGTCTTACAATATAAGCCCTTACAAGTCTCCCAGTTTCATTTCAGGCAGTCAGCCAGTTTTCCCTCTCTGTCTCTATCTGATTTTTTTAACAGTCACTCTTGGGAGCTCATGTGCTATTTCCATGTCTGCTCTTTATTATGCTTCAGGAAATATGAACTCCATCAAGGACGGACTGTGTGGTTGTCTCCTCATCTAATTATTAGTTGAATCAAAAGGGATGCAACTGTAACTTGCACACAAGTTTTATGACAGTGACATGGCGATCCAGGTTCAGGTTTCCATTAATGATCTCCTGAATTTTGATTTATGTTCCTTTGATGCTGCCTCAAGTGATGCCAAAATCAAATAGGGCACACACAGAAGCCGGCACCAGTGAAGAAGTCAGTAGATATCACTAAGTCTTGCCTGAAGGAATATTCCATCATTTTGGAGAGATACATAAAAGATGATTTTTAATGGATAACTCAATGAAATTTGCCCATAAATATGAAACAGTAATAACTGAGCAAAACAGATGGAGTATACTGTTTCTTCTGCTTATTAGAAGTAAATTTAAAGCCTTAATATCATAAATAAGACTACATAATATCTATCCATAATGAGTAATCTTGTTCAAATAGCATATGTATACATTTACTTTGCACTATTGCATTCTTACAAATTTGTTTTCTGTATTTCTTTTTCATTCTAAAATCTATAACACCTTTGTTTCTGAAAGTTTGTTTAATCTTTTGATTATGCCTTCTCCTTTTCTTCTCTCACTTTCACTAGCAGATACTTAGAGTAGTTGCTGTTTGTCAGACACAGATAGGCTTTGAAGAAACCAAGATGACTGAGATCTGCTCCTTGCTATCAAGAAATCAGTTACTGCAGAGCTTAGGGAAGGCAGCAGAAAAGCATTGGCCATCTTTGTAGTTCAAAGTGAAATAAAGCACACACATGCACCCTGAGGGACATTTTGCTTTGGAGTTTTAATTCAAGAAAAGCAATATAAATTGCAAACATGAAAATTAAGTACAGATACTTGAAAAGCATATGAACTCATGATAGCACTAAAGCTTAAATTTTACCTTCCAGGTAAATCTGCCTCTACATATATGAGCCTCTGTGTTGTATATGTGTGAGAGAGAGAGAGGGAGGGGGAGAGAAAAAGAGAGAGGGAGGGGAGGAGAATGCATTGTTAAATCTAGTACTTTTGGGAGGAAAATGACTGTAAGTACTAAAATTCTTTCTTGTGATATACTATGTTCAAAGAATTCTTAGTAAATATAGGTTATATTATTAAACATTATATATACCAGTTGAGTAAATGATTCTAGGATAAGTACATGTGACTTTAACCTTGCTTTCTGAGAAATCATTAATCCTTTCAGTTCTGTTAAGAAAATTGTTTAAGGAAAAAATTTGCACAATATTCTATCTATCTCTATCCCGAACCAAGGAATTTTACATTTCCTTAAAGATTCCCCCAAATCCTATTCATTAGTTTACTAGGACTAGCAGAACAGTATCACAGCTTGGGTGGCTTAAACAACAGAAATTTATCAACTCGCAGTTTTAGAAGCTAGAAAGCTGAGATCAATGTGTCAGCCCTGTTGGTTTCTTCTGAGGCCTTTCTTCTTGGCTTCTAGCTGCCCATCTTCTCCCTGTGCCTTCACATGGTCTTCCCTCTGGAACTCTGTGTCTTCTGATACATAGACCAGAGAAATTGGATTCATGACACCATAATAATACCCTAATTTTAACTTGGTTGCCTTTAAAAAATCCCTTTCTTCAAAGATAGCCACCTCGTAAAGTAAAATTGAGAAGGGACACAACTGGGCGCATAACACAGTACTCTGATTACTCGTGGGAATGTACTTCCACTAAAGCACCCTTATCGCAGCAGACACAGGGTTTGTATCTTGACTTTTCATTGTTCTGAATTTTACCCATTATTAGTCAAAGTTCTTTGAGAGATTAAAATTTTTTAAGAGGTAATGTTTAAGGTGAACAAAAATCATATAAACTAACCCCCCCAATAGCATCAAACAAACTAAGGATGATAAGAACAGTAGTAGGAAGCAGAACCTTAGGTATCATAAGAGAGTGGGCAGGGAAAACTTTGTTTTTGTTGTTGCTGTTGTTTGTTTTGTTTTGTTTTCATCTAGAGGTCAATTATAGCCACCAAAAAATACATTATGTAAGAAAAAACTTTTATCACTAAATGTAAAGGTAAACACTGCCTTCATTAAAATGTACAAGTCACCAATTCTATATGATGTGTAGATAGGTAAATAAATAAAAATTATAGCTAATATACATGGTAACATATTAGGTTTCAAAATATTCATGTATTATGGATTATTTGTGTCCAGCTTTGCAATTATTTCAGTTTAAAAACCTCACTTACCTCTGCCATTCCTATAATAAGGTAAAAGATGAATACCCTTTGCAAATAATGTTGAGGTTTAACTACAAGTTACGCACCATGCTGGTAAGTACTCTACCACCTACCTTTTCAGTGACATTGGAATGAAATTATTGACATGCTTAAAAGACAAAATCCTCACATTTCAGCCCAAATTATTTCTATATACCCCAAATAATTTGATAAACCTTTATTTTTTCTACAGTTAGTAATTGTGAATTGGAAAAGTCACATGTATGGGTACATACACTTGTGTGTGTGTGTGTGTATGTGTTTCCTAGTGATCATTCCTATTGTGTATTTTGATTTTTCTTTTATACTGTGGTAGACAAGGTGGATTACATACATCAACCATCATTCTATTTTTTTCAAACAGTAAATTTGGCTCCTTCTTTCTAAACAATTTGTGTGGCATTTGAAAGATGGAAGTAAAAGAAAAGGAGCCATTTTCTTGTTCTTGGAGTTGCTTTGTTTTCCTTTTACAAGAAAAACTTTAGTAACATGACGTTCTCTGCAACCACATTCTGGTGTCTAATCTCTAGATTTCTGAGTATCAAAAGATAGGTACAGCAAGAGCAATGCATTTTGAGTTCTAGTTTCTGGATTGCAATCAGAGCATGAAGTTTACTCTTGAATTCAAATTCAAGTTGTTGGAGCTGCTTTTGGGTCAGTTAGTTCTAGGAGACAGACATTCCTGGAACTTGAAATTAATGCTTACTTCTCTAGTCTGTCCTATAATTTTGTAAATATCAATTATCTATATTTTGTCTTCATCAGAGTACCTGGTATGGATGATATTTCTTGCATGTATTTTGACGGTTAAGAGTATTTGGAAGGAGGACCAAAGATGAAGGATTAGAGGAAGGATGAACTCCCAAATGTTCCTTAACACCAGACTTGCAAAGCAGGAAAACAGCTCCTCAGCAAGGTGGGTAGCTAAGGGAACTCACTGAAACTGAATACTGAACCATAAAAGAAAATAGAGTCACAGAAAGTCAGAAACTTCAAACTTCAAATGTGACATACAAAATAATATGTATGATATTAATAAGAAACTTATTACTAATAAGTAGTGGTAGCCTCAATATTGAGGGGTGGGGATAGAACCAGCAAACAAGGAAACCTGATTACCGCATAAAGTCACTCACCCTAGGGGCATCTGTTTCTCTAGTTGGAGGGGAACTAACATGGCAGGTTGGGAAAATGTTCATGGATACAAAAACATCCCAAGGTACAGAAACCAGTTGCTGGTACATTGGTGGAAGCACTGCATAGCAGCAAGGCAAGACAGGAGATTGAAAACTCTTACAGGAAGTTGCCAGCAGTCACTTATGATTCCCAGAGCATGCCAGAACCAGGATGACTGAAATAGACAGAAAGAAAATTGTACCTGGACCATACAGACTTAGGATAACCAGAGGAGAAAAAACTAATGAGAAGACGCCTCCAGCAGCCACACAGGAGAGTTCACTCCAGGGCAGATACCCAGTAATTCGTATTCATAGTGGTGAGGGTAAAACCTGTGGAGGTTTAGTCCAGACTCTCTAAAAGTGGATTTTACAAGAGGCCCTGAAGATCCATATGTCCTACAAAGATTGGCATTTTCTCCCAAAGAGGCAAGCGTGGATCAAATTTCAAATACCTATCCTCAGAGTTCCCAAGTACAACAAAGACTACAACTTTTAATTAGAACTCTGAACCACCCCTGCAATGGGAACATACAATTTGTCAGCATTTACTAGTCTATCCCACCCTACACTAGGAGCCTGGAAACTGAGATCTACTACTACCAGCTTTGTCTCCTAGGCCCAGGCCTATCAGCTAGGTGACGAACACAGACTTCAGTCGTAACAACCCCAGTCCTTGACTCGATGTTTGCAAGCCAAAAATAAATATAAAGAAAAAAAATTCATCCTTGGCAACAGTTTTGAACACAGTAGTGAAAACGAGACCTTTATCATTATGATTTTTCTTTTTAAAATTTTTTTGTTTCTCTTATCTCTTTATTTTTTTATTTTCCTCTATATCCCTCCCATTTTAAAGTATTTTTAATATTTCTACTGTTTTTTAAAATTTTTTTGTGATATAATTTTATTGTATTTTATTATTTTTTTAATTTTTGCCTTTCTGCAAGATTGTGTGTGTGCATATATAAGGTGTATGTGTGTGGGTGTGTGTGTTCTCACTGTGCACATAGGTTCGAAAAATATACATACAGAATCATGTAATTTTACTTTCACTTTAACTGCTTTCTTCTGCACCTGATTATTTAGCCTTGGTTTGACATAGGTGGGGTATAATTATATGTGGGCTTGAATGGTTTTGATTTTATATTTGCTTATTTTTCACACCTTGGTTTTTGTCTCTCTTATTGCCCCTTCTTTATTCTCTTCCCCTACTAACAGCCATATTTTCCTGCTCCCTATTCCTCTCCTTTGTTTATTACCTTTGATTGATTTCTCATTTCTCCTTCTTTCCAGCCAACATATGCTACTTATCTCCTGTCGCTTCTCTGTTCACTTTTTTAAATATTTCAAACTTTATCTACCTTTCCTACCCTATTTTCTCTTCACATAAGAAACTGTAATCCTACTAAATAATAGAATTACATAGTGTATATAATTCCTACCCCATTCATGTTGCTGTGATTATTAATATAGTGGACTGCATAGTTGATATGAGCTATGTAATGCTGATCTAGTTCACAGGTTTTTTTTTAATTGTTGGTGCTGATGTTAAATGATGACCCCTCTATTACTCTATAGATGGTGATCAGTGTTACAGATACCAAGGTAGACACTGAGCACTTATCTAAAGTCTCACACTAGCACTATTCCTAGCTTCCTGTTTCAAGAGGGGCTGGAAAGTGATTGGAACAATTCAAGTTCAGAGAATAGAGATTCTGCAGCAGAGAGATACTTACAACTCACCAAGTGATGGTGAGTCACCCCACACAAGATACCGCCACACCTGAGCTTCAACATTACTTCATCACATAGAATTGGGAAGACAAAAAAAATTAAAAAAATAAAAAACCAGCCCAAGAAGGAGCAACCAGAGGGTGTCCTCAGGTCACATCCCCAGACACCTACTTATATCAAAATATATATTTAAAAAAAAGAGAAAAGTCCCAGAGGAAAAAAGATGCCTGCACACTAAAGGACATGTGTAAAAACAGACATGTGCATAAGAGAGAAGTGGGAATCAATCTCAGTTGAGGTGCAATCCCAAGATTTATGAAAACATGAGCAGAAAGGCAAACAAAATTCACAATCTCGCAACAAAAGGTCCCACAGATAAGGTAGTGGATAAAATTCCAGAGAAAGATTATTAAAAAACTGATATTAAAATGTTCCATGAACTAAAAGAAGATCTATGGAATGAAGTAAGAGCAAATACAGGAAATGAAAGGACAATTCAATAAAGCTATAGAACTATTGAAAAAAATCAGAATTTCTGGAAATAAAAGGCACTGTGAGTCAAAATAAAAATTCACTAGAAAGTATTTCCAACAGATTAGATTCTGTAGAACTCATAATTCCATAATATCACACAAGGAATTTCACCTTAATGCATATGTAGAAAGTACCCATCAAAAATTAATAAATAAATGAGTGAAAGTATGAACAGTAGAATAAAGGAGAGAGATTAGAGGGAAGGGGGGAGAGAGGGAAAGGCAGTGGAGGGGAATGGGGATTGAAATCAAATTCCATGTGTGTATGATTTTGTACAAATGAACCCAACTACTATGTATAATTATAATTTTAAAGCTCTAAAGATTTTTTTAACAAAAGCATTTGATGAGTGATAGCCTTTAAGGAATGAAATGTGGGTTGGTTGGGTATGATAGTGGCATTCCCTTATCCATGATGAAGGAGGAGTACTAATGTGTAGAACATAGAGACAACACAGTTATTCACATCATCGCCACGGAGGCTTATGTGGAAGAAAGAACTTTTGGAAGGCAGGTCTTTGGTAGAACAAATTAATAGTCTAAAGGCCATGATGTACATGGAGGCAAGAATGAAGGCGAAGCCTCAAAGACTGAAGGACTGAACATTTTAAGTTAGTTTTTAAAATACGATTTTAAATCCCCAAAAATAGATGGAGAGCTTTTTCACAAACGTGTGCACACACAAACACACTCACGTCATATACGCCAACACCCACAGTTTTATAGGAACAAAGTGAACAAAATAAAAACAGAGTCAGAGTCTAATAATGTAAGTTTGCTTAATTATAAGTGGAATTCTCACCCTAAGCACTGATTTTGAAATAATGTTGCAACTGAAATTAAGATATATGGGTAGTATCACTCTCGATTTAGTATTACTTTTGTTTTGGTTATCCTCAGTTTATTATAAAGACAGACATGGAAAGTATTTACAGAATGAAAAATTTTATAGCTTCACATGAATGGCTTCATTTCAACAGTGCCTTATTTCAGTCTACAGATGTTCCAAGAAAGTCACCATCTCTAAATAAAAAGTAAACCTTAGCGGGTTAGACTTGCTTTGGCGCCTCCCTCTTCTGGGAGAAGAATGTTATCTCCCAACTGTCACACTTGGGGAATCACTCCACCTTTTCCTTTAAAGTCTACTGATACTACTGGGGCTTGCAATACTTTTCCTTGTGATTTTTCTGGAAGCATACAGACTCACTGGGTTTCAGTTTTGGTCAGACAATACTTGGTCAAAGAGTGGAGGAAACTTTCTAAATTCTTATCTTGCCATGACTCTCCCCACCACAGCTCGGGCTCTGCTGCCCCTGTCCTACAGCTGCTGAAAAGACTTACAGTCCAGACCTCCAACATGAGAAAAGTCCTCAAGCAGGTGTGCAGGTGTGCTCAACACTTCCCCTGTTTAGCCTCTGGCACAGAGGGTGGCCTAGTCTGCGAGTTTGGTGAATTGTCTCAGGGCTCTGCCCAGGCACCTTATTCTGGCCTCCTTAAACTACATTGATATCACTTATCAGCCAAAAGTCCAAAAGTCCCTAATTCTCTGCCTGATACATTTATTGATGCCATATTTTGAGAACTTCACTCATGCAGTATTTTATTGTTATATTTTATTAAATTTAGTCTTTAGTTTTGCTCTGTTTTGTTGTATCATTTAATGCCAATTTTCCTTGTAAGCATCTTAAAGTAGGCTAAGAGTGTTGTTGAAAGGATTTGTCATGGGCTCACCTATTCTAAGTATATCTCCAGGAAAATTCAAAAAGCACTCCCTTCAATTAAGGCCTTATTGCTATGGTGTTCTCTGCAAGGTGGAAACAAAGGTTATGAATGGTACTATTGAAATGGGATCTGTGGTTATAATGGTGGCAGTGTAAACCCAGAATAACAGAGAACAAGTATTAGTACAAACAACCAGGTGCTCTTTGAGTCTGAATTAATGGAAGCAGAGAGACAACATTAGGCATAATACTTTTATATGCAGTGATCTTAGCTATTACCTAATTGAGTATGCTTTCATTGGACCTGAAATAGATAAAAAGACTACTAATGGAATACTTGATTGTAAAACTATGATGGTAAAGTTAAAATTCTAAAACTTCTGAACAAGATCTTCAGTTTGAGCCCAATAACCAACTCTGTGTGCCCCACTGGCTTATCATTATAAAAAGGAAAAAAAAAATCATGTCATTTGCAGGAAAATAGATGCAAGAAAACAGATGAAACTAGATATCATTATTAAGCAAAACAAGCCAGTCTCAGAAAGACAAATATTGCAGGCTTACTCCCATATGTGAAATCTAGAACATACATGTGTGTTTTAGAAATATTTAGAATATTTAGAATATATACATATATACATATATGTCTGTACATACATACACACACATAAATATACACATATATATGTATAAATGATGGAAAAATAGAAGAGAGAGTATTAGAAAAGAAAAAGGGATGGTGGGGAGAGAAGGAGATAATTGGGGATGGAAGTTATTTTACTCAATGTAAAAATATGCCACAATGAAACCTGTTTGCTGTATAATTAATATACATTAATTAAAAGAAATTGAGTGACACTTGTTTTCAACACAACTTTAGCCACATCACCTTGTTTTCCAATACTTTAAATGTGAGTTTAGTGCTTTTCCTTTGGAATAGCAGTTTAACCAAAAGCTGTGAAGCTTATTACCCTTCAAATAGTCAAAATACAAACAAGATGGTGTTTCAGTTAACTTTTTTTGTTGCTATGACCAAAAGACTTTATAAGAACAATTTTAGTTGAGGAAAAGTTTATTTATTGCTGGGGGTTTCAGCGGTCTCAGTCATTAGTTGGCCTACTCCATTGTTCTGGGTCGTGGATGAGAGAGAACATTATGGTGCAAGAGAGCATTAGAGGAAAGCAGCTCAGGATATGCCCACTAGGAAGCCGGGCGAGAATTCAGCTCACCAGGTATAAAATATATACCCCAAAAGCAAAATATCAGTGACTCACCTTCTCCAGGCACATCCTACATGCCTACAGTTACCTCTTATCTAATCTGTTTAAGTGAATCAATGCTCAAGCCCAATCTTTAAATTTTCTTGCATTTTTTTCACATATGAGTTTTTGAGGGATGCCTCAGATGTAAAACATAGCAGATGGGTTTCACATTTGAAAGAACACAAAGGTACTAGGCTTGGAATCTACCATGTCTCAAGACTCTGAGATTGTGAGATTTTGACCACCAAACTGTGAGATCATGAGTATGCACGTGAAAATACAGTAGCTGCACTGGTATCTGCAATGTCAATATGAGACTTTGAGAGCTGTTGATATTTCATGACTGAGATGCTGTTGTCAGGAGAGTAGGAAAATGAGGGACACCATGTTTTATGTCCAGCACCTATTCCTGTCTGCAGTTTCTGATTTCTGAACGAAATTTCTGTGTAACAGAATTACTTGGCAAAATTTTTTGTGTTTGCTTTGGAATTTACTATGGATTCATACCAAACAAGACAACCAACTCATTCTTCAAAACTTTGATGTTTCCTAATTTAACTAAAGAGTACCTATTTCTGGTAGGCTTGCTCCTTTGTCTGTCTGGTCACCAAAATTAACATGTGACCTCAAGTGTGAAACAAATCCTGCTTCCTTGAGATAGGTCATTGGATTTCACTGCTTTTAGATTTCCTCATTTCCATAGCTCTTTTTATGATTTTAAAGAGAAGTTTGAGCTTTAAAATAATTATCTGACTATAATGATGACTTATTTCCTAATTTGCATTGAATCTATAAAATATGTTTGAATATTTGGTACTTGTATTAATCAGGGTTTTCTAATAGTATGAGCAGTTTTTTTCTCATTTTTATTCTTTTATCTTTCCTTAAAAAAAGGTGGTGTTATTAAGAAATGAGTGACATATGACAAGAATGCCTCTGATATAATTTTTTAAACATTATTTTGATATGAGCTTAGGGTTTTTTTTTGTAATTTATAGCTGTCTATAAACAGCAAAATATGCCTTAAAAATATTGAAATATCCATGCCATATTGTTCATCATTTTAAAAAAATTAATTCCTTGATAACATTAATGAATTTTAAGAAAATGAATTATTTTTTCATGCATAAAATGCTATATCCCATCCACTACCCCAATAAGTAGTGTCTGAAGGACAAAGGCCATGAAACCATTCTCATATACAGTACAGGGCAGCAATTATGATAGTGCACAAAACTCAACTCACAATGGATCAAGGACTTTGGAATTAGACCAGAGACCCTGCACCTAATAGAAGAAAGAGTAGGACCAAATCTTGATCACGTCAGCTTAGGACCAGACTTCCTTAACATGACTCCCAAAGCACAAGAAATAAGAGTAGGAATCAATAATTGGGTAGATTCAAACTAAAAAGGTTTTTCTCAACAAAGGAAACAATCAAAAATGTAAAGAGAGAGCCTATAGAGTGGGAAAAAATCTTCGTGACACACACTTCAGATAGAGCACTAATCTCCAGAATCTATAAAGAACTCAAAAAACTTTACACCAAGAATACAAATAACCCAATCGATAAGTGAGTTAAGGAAATGAGCAGACACTTCACAGAAGAAGATCTATAACCAATAACAGATATATGAAAAATGTTCAACATCTCTAGTAATAAGAGAAATGCAAATCAAAACTACTCTAAGATTCCATTACGCCCCAATTAGAATGGCGATTATCAAGACTAAAAACAACAATACCTGTTGGCGAGGATGTGGGGAAAAAGTTACACTCATACATTGCTGGTGGGGTTGTAAATTGGTACAATCACTCTGGAAAGCGGTATGGAGATTCCTTAGAAAACTTGGAATGGAACCACCATTTGACTCAGCTATCCCACTCCTTGGCCAATACCCAAAGGACTTAAAATCAGCATATTACAGTGACACAGCTAAATCAATGTTCATAACAGCTCAATTCACAATAGCCAGACTGTGGAACCAACCTAGATGCCCTTCAATTGATGAGTGGATAAAGAAACTGTGGTATACATACACAATGGAATATTATTCAACCATAAAGAAGAATAAAATTATGGCATTTGCAGAAAAATGGATGGAGTTGGAGAATATGCTAAGTGAAATAAGCCAATACCCAAAACCCAAAAGCTGAATGATTTCTCTGATATGTGGATGATGATACATAATGGCAGGCGGGAGGGAGGCAAGAATGGAGGAAAGATGGATTATATAAAGGAAAACGAGGGGTGGGCAGGGATGGGGAAAAGGAAAAATAATAGAATGAGACAAACATCATCACCCTATATACATTATGATTACATAAATGGTATGATTCTACTTCGTGTACAACCAGAGAAACAATAGTTGTACCCCATTTATGTACAATGAATCAAAACTTAAAAATTAAAAAATGAATACTAAAGGCTGGGGAGATGGCTCAGTTGGTAGAGTGCTTACCTTGCAAGCACAAGGCTCTGGGTCCGATCCTCAGCACCACAAAAAAAAAAAAAAAAAAAAAAAAAAAAAGAATACTAAAAATAAAAAAAAAATTAAAAATTAAAAGAATCTAATGTGCTGGGTTCCAATTCAGATCACAGTTGACTCTTCTTTATTATTGCCAATTTAACTGATTTCTTTACACTCTAGGATGTAGTCTATTTATGTGTAAACACATAATATTGCAAATATGTTCAATAAATATGTGATAAGAAATTGTAGAATGTGGGCAAAGCACTTGAAACTGTTCCAAGAAAAAAAAAAATGTTCAGTAAATGTTAAATATATTTATTTATTTTGAGACAATAATAAAACAAACAAAAAAAATCCTTCTTTCATAAATGGTGTCTTAAGTGATAGACCTGCGTTCAGTGGATTTTCCTTCTCATTCTCTATAGTCTGCACAGTGATTTTCTAAATGCAAATGTGTTCCTCTCATTTTTCTGCCTGTGCCTTTCTTTTGATTCCTTTGCCTTTAAGATAAAACAGTTGTTTTCTTGAAAGCTTTTCATAAATATTTGTAAACAAATTTTTAATTGTCCATTGTACTTTTAATCCTCTCAACTTGTAAAGAAAAAGTAATTTTCTGAAAAATAAAAAAGAAGCTATTTTCTGCTTTAAAACCAAATTCCTTTGCATGTTTCCTTCCTTCCAAAAAAAAACAAAAAGTTTTTGAACCTTGGAAATAGCCCCCAATTTGTAATTTGGTGAACCAAGCTCTAGATCTGATTTCATGTCAATGATTGTATGGACTCAGATTCTAACTAGTAAGCTCTGCCTAAAATTTCCCCCACTAAGGATGAAAGAATATTTCATTATGGTCACTAAGGTCCCCTTCGTGCTTTAACATTTCTGAAATAGATAATTATTTCTCATTATGGATGAGCTAAAAAATCTGTTTAATTCACCGAAATCTTAGAACTTTAACAATATTATTTTTATGTATACTTAACACATGAATATATATACTTAAAATTATAAACATTTTTTAAGAAACACAAAAAGCTTACTAGCCACAATAAGTATGAAATACTTCATAAGAAATAAGTATGGAAATTTTGAACTTTAATATTTTCTTAAAACCTGAACTGGTCATTTTTGAAAATTGCTCCTTAAATTGAAGGAATCAAAAAATTGCTATAATTGTAACATTATTTGTCAAGGTATATTTTAAGGTGTGACAGTGACAAATAATATTACTTTTGAGCATTTATCTTCAAAGGAAAGAAAAATTAGGACCTCGAATAAATTCTGTTCCATACAGTTTACCTGAAGCAAGGATTATAATCTTTGATCTCTCCCCTTCCTTTGTAGGACTCCAGGGAATCCAGGACCAAGCTGGGTAGGTGTCAGGTATGCAGAAGTTACAGTCTGATCGAAGTAATGTGCTTGCCCTTGTCACCAATGGGGCAATAAGATAATTCTGCCTGAAGCACACAAACTAAGCTTCCTGTGTAACAAGAAGACACCATGAGCTTTGTGTTCAAATGTGACTATTCTCCTTTTGAATATGTGGAGAGTTCCTTCTTTTCATTTCTGTAAAGTAATTAGGATATTGAAATTTGGGTAAAAATATGTTAGTACTCTTATCTCTGTTCCTTCCTTGAACAGAAATTTTAAACAGATTATTTAGCCTAGATCCTAGGTATACTCAATAAACTTATGCTTATTATTAGAAAATTAGTCATCAGAAGATAATACTGTGAAATGAGATGGTTACATGTCTGTGGTTGAAAACCACATATAAATTATTCCAATGTGGAGTGGACCTTAAGGTAAAACTTTGTGTTGCCTTTAAAGATTCAAACAAACAAAAAACTTCAACTCTCAATTTTGGCAAAAATTATGAACAATGAGAAGTTTTAAATGTATGCTTACACAATTGAAGTCTATTATTTTATCACCATTGAATGAGTGTGTGTGCAAGTGCATATAGAACCAAAAACACTGTATTTATAAAGCACTTATAATCAATTAATACTTGAATGGTTTGAAAGGGTGAAACAGGAAACAGAATGAAATTCACAGCATGGTTTTGATATTTAGAAAACATTGTCAAACTTTGGGATAATATTCCTTTTTACGACCCTATGGAGTATGGTCAACAGTGACTACAGCCGAGATCTAAAAGTGGATATAATGTTGGAAATGTTATGAAATGAATTGTACCCCTCTCTTCCAATTCATCCATTGTAGCCCTAACCCCCAGTAGACTACATTTGGAGAAAGAGCCTTTAAGGAAGTAATTAAGGTTGAGTGAGGTCATAATTGTGGGACCATGGAAAGAGGACTCACTGCTTGCCAACCCTGCCAGTGCATGCTCTTGGATTTCAGATTCAGAACTGTAAGAATATTAATGTATGTTGTTTAAGCAACCAGTATGTGGAAGTCTTAGAGGACTAATACAGAGAATATAGGCATTCTTGACTAGAAAGGCATAAGAGTCACAGATAGGCACGTGAGACACTCAAGAAATATTTTCTGTATTTTTTTCCTGGTAAATTGTCTGGAGGGAAAGTTATGATGGAATACTATTTTCTCTGTGTTTGTCAATTTCAAGCATTGTTACCATGTTCCGTAGAAACTCAGTAACCACAGATGTTTCAGTCACCTTTTTCATTGCTGTAAAAGGCCCAAAGAGAAGGAAAGTTTATTTGCCAGCTCATGGTTTTAGGTCTCAGTCCATAGATGGCTGGCACCATTCCTCAAGGCCAGAGATGAGGCAGAACATCTTGGTGGAGGTCAGTGGCTCAAGACATAATCATCAGGAAGCAGAAAGAGAGTTTTACTCAACAAGGACAAAATATGTACCCCAAAGGCACACCCCCAGTGACCCACCTCCTCCAGTCACACACTACCTGCCTGCAGTTACCACCCAGTTAATCTCAAAGGGGATTAATGCACTGATTAGGTTAAAGATTGTAACCCAATCATTTCACCCCTAAACTTTCTGAACTTTTGCAGTACACCTAACATCTAAACCATAATAATAGATTTCACGACTTGCCAGACCTAGTTTTTCTTGGCCCCCGAGAGAACAATGGGATGCCTGAAGGATCTGCCATTAAAACGGGCTCATCACAACTAATACAAAGTGAAACCCATTTGCTCAAGCATATTTTAGTACATATGAACAGAATTTCATATACAATAAGTTCTTTGATGTATTAAGCAGCTGACTCAAAGACAGGGGCATGCTTTACCACATCTAGAAGCTCTGTAGTTAAAAGTTCACCTTCTTGACAAGGAACGAAAGAGTTGGATACAGTCCATAATCTATTGATTGTGTGATGGGCAGATGCTGTAGCCCCATAACCATTCAGACTTGCCGAGGGCATTAGCCTTTTTGATTTTGTGATACTTGACAGCAAATATAAGAAAAAGTTAACAATTGTTCTATTCAACCCCGAGGTCAATATAAAATGTAAAGACACAACCCATAAAGGATAAAGTCATCATCACCTTCATTCTGCCCTACATCTTTTATTTACTATCCTTTTTTCATGAATGTTTAATAGAGACCTTTGGCATTTCTTCATTGCACATATAGAGACACAGACACAGGATCCATTGACTCTGATCATGTTTGTCTCACTTGAGATTCTTGCTTCTTTAAATTTTTATTTTATCTATACAGTTTACCAGCTATAATGTGTCCCATGGCACAGCTGCCCACTAGGACCTCAAAGTTTCTGTAAACTGTACAGTGCATAAATTGCAAATATTCTCTTGTCCAAAACCATGGCAAAATATCAATATAGTAAAAAGTGTAAGTACATTAGAGAAGTCTTAGGGATAAATTAGGGATAAATTTTTAAGGAGTATATTTTTCTCTTTGAATCAAGATATAACATAATGTATGTTTTAGAAACACAGATAAAAGGAGTTTCAGTGTTTCACCATAAAAATAAGATAAACATTTGAGGAATTAGATATATGTAATGTGATTTAAATATTAAGCAACATATACATGTATCAAAACATCACATGCTATCTCATAAACATAATTTTAAAGTTTTTAACTGTTAAAAATGAATTTTCTGGGCACGGTGGTGCACACCTATAATACCAGTGGCTTGGGAGGCTGAGTCAGGAGGATTACGATTTCAAAGCCAGTCTCATTCTCAGTGAGGCACTGAGGAACTCAGTGAGACCCTGTCTTTAAATAAAAAAGGACTAGGAATGTGACTCAGTAGTTGAGTGCTTCTGAGTTAAATCCTCCCCCCAAAAAAGAAAAAGAATTCAACTTAAATTAAAAAAAAACAAAAGCAAAAACAGAAGAAATATATTTTAATTATTCATGATGATATGTTCCTGAAAAACAGAGCAGCATTACAGTAAGGATTATAGGAATCTCCTATTCTATTTAAAGTGTTTCAAGGGAAAAATCATAATGGCATCAGACTACTATATATCATAATTATTCGTGAGGAAATAACAAAATATGAAGTGACAAGGGCCAGGTAGGGCATCTGTTCTTTCCAAAAAATAGACCTCAGGTTATTTTCCTTCACATTTTCTGTTGCTTTTCTATTATTGCTTAGCGAAACGCAAAGGTTAGGACCTAATGTGAATGGTAAGTGATCAGGCAATGATAATGGCAGAAAAAAGGCCAGGTCGATATGTTTAAAAATCAAATATGAGTCTTCCCTTTCCTTGTCCACGCTGATACTCTGTGAGTCAAGTTATCCTTGAGTCAGATGAACTATTGACACCAACTGCTCTGCATGTGTCACCTCCACTTATTCTCCACGCCATACTTCCCATTCCTTTCTCCACCCCAGGAAATATTTAAATATGTTGTCATTATATCTGTGTTTAAAACCCTTGAACCTCTACTTCTTTGAGGATAATGATCTAAGCTTTTTGCGTGCTCATTATTATGGCTGTTGTTTATTTCTCCACCCTCGTCTTACACCAAACCCACCTGACCCCAGCCATGCCCTGCAGGTTTCTCATTCATCCAGCGTCTTAAGCTCCATTCTGTCATCACACGTGTTGTCTTAACACTATGAAATCCTTACCTTTCTTCTGTGCTCTTCCTTTCTGCTTTGCCAAGTGGTTCCCACCATGGCTTCAGTTTTAATCCTGCAGGAAAGAGTTCGCTGAGCTCCCAGTTTAGGGCAGTAACTTTTGCATCTTTTCTTACAGAGCCTGGGCCATTTCCTTCCTAACGCTTGTAATAGTTTATGTTCATATATCACTCAGTGATTATTTGATTAATTTCTCTCTTTCCCCTATAAAATATCTCCTTGCTCAACACTATCACTCACATGCTTGATATATTTGTCACACTTATCACAAGAAAAGTTTGGCAAATATTTTTTAAATGAATGAATGAGTGAATTCATTCTTTAAAAGTCTATATGTAATGAATTAACATCACTGCTTAATGAGAGTAAATCTTACTACGTACAGTATTTCTAAAGAAACATTTTCATTTGTATGTATCTTAATAACGTGATGATTTGTTAAAGTAATGAAAAATAAATTCATTTAATTGAAACATTAGAAAAACTGATTAAAAAAAAGGCAAGGATGTGACATTACTAGTGGCAGTATTAATAAACATATAAGATAGGAATAGGGGATGGTTATGCACCTGGGTATTGATGTCAACAAAGTTTTAATGTAAACATTTGCACTAACTTATACTATCAGATTTGAAAAAAAATTTCCTCATAAACAATATCTTTGTAGAATAAAACTATGGGTGCTTGAGGAATTTGTGGGTTTTTGTTTGTTTGTTTGTTTTTGATGTTTTGTTTTGTTTTTATTTGTCAAGCTGGTGTATCTCCTTCATCTAAAAATGGAGGGCCTGGCTCAAAGTCTCAGCATATTGTGGATATAATTTCCAAATTTGTCCATTAAACAAAACTAGAGCAAGAGATGCATCATTCTTATTCTTGATAATAAGCAGATGTTCAGAACAGCTTGTGTCCAATTATGATACAAATATTTAAAATCTACGTTGATATACAGTCTTCAGTCTTTGTAATCAGAAGCAGTGATGAGTGTGCTTTTTCATGGAATTTATTTTAATGATGCTTTAATGGGTAGCACAAGCTACAATGAATAAAGTAAGTCAGTGCTGACAGGTGGCACAAGATCCAAAGATGAACTATCCTCCCACATTCCACAATGGGGTTGGTGGTTACAATGGGTTCACGCTATTTTTTAATACCACTTAACCACAATAGCCACAGCAACCACACGTCACCTCCAATACTTTTCTAAATTATATCATGGAACAAATGGCTCCTAGTATAAACTCTCCTGCAAAACAACCAGTTATCACAGAATAAATTAAGTTACCCTGGGACAGCAAATCAATTACCAAGGAAAACAGAAACAACAGAAATTAAGAAAATATGACCCAAACACACACTGTCTGAAGTCTCTACTGGTCTCCTCCCTGTCATTGATCATTAGGACAAAGTCTGGGTGTTTTTGTATGGGTGGAGTGTGTAGTTTATGATGTGTGGGCTTTTGGGAATTCATGGTAACAAGTTAAGAACATTTTCAGATTAGGAGTTTCTTTGGGAAGTATTTGGTCAAAATACTATGGTGTGCCTAGCTGAGAATTTAAAAACAGATGCTCAGTTAATTGTTGGTAGAAGTATACTTTCTAAGCCTTTATTTTATTGGTTGTACTCACCTTCAACCATTAACCCACAAAAACTAGAAATCCATTTGAAATAAAGAAAATTATTTAAGAGAAAAAGTTATTGAATTTCCAAGGCAAGATCACCCTCATAAATCCTAACTTATTGAATGATCTTTTACTTCATTCAGTATCCATACTTTTGTAAGATTGTCTCATTTATCAACTAGTTCCAGGATCAATATGAATTAATTGGATAAATAGTTTACCAACTAATTCCTTAGGAATTAATGAAGTGAATAAAATCTTTTCTATCATATTATATAATTATTTTTAACATGTATCTGAAAGTAATATTGGTTCTCTAACTGTCTAGGGCTTTGATACATTTTGAAGCCTTATTTTGAGATTATTGACCCAATAATGATTACTTAATTTTTTTAAAATCTGGCTTACTGAGTGGTATATAGGAAATGCAGAATATGACAAATGGCGTATCAGGTAGAACTTTTTTACCTAATTATGAGAAGAATGTCTTGGTTTTTTAAAGTTTATTCTTACAGTAATCATTTTTAAGCTTATGCCAATTCATACAGTAAAAAGTCTATTTATTGAAACATAGAACTCCAGATTGATTGTTCTTTTCTATCTGTCCATATATTACAGAAAAATAAAACCTAAATATTAGACCTTCTGTTTAGGCATCGTTTTCATGTCTATATTTATAAATAGAATTTGCTTAAAAGATGTTTTATCTTTTATAATAGAAATATAAAGTAAAAGTACTAACAAATTGAGTGCTATATTTACCCAGTGTATAAACATCTGATAAATTTTCTGTCATAATATACTATACTGTAGTACAATAATGCTGGTATAGAATGCACATTTCATGTCTCATTCTAATTTAATGCTTCCATGCAGTAAAAGTAGTGTTTACATAAAATGTATTTGAAGAGAAAAACTGTTATGGTTTGGCTGTGAAATATCCCCCAAAACCTCATGTGTGAGATGATGCAAGAAGGTTCGGAGAAGAAGTGCTTGAGTTATGAGAGCCTTAATCCAAACAGTGAATTAATCACCTGATGGGATTAATCCAGTGGTAACCCAAGGCAGGTGGGTGTGGCTGGAAGAGGTGGGGCATTAGGGGCGTGGCTTTGGGGTATATATTTATATCTGGTAAGTGGAGATCTCTGCTTCTTAAGAATCATGTGAACTGCTTCTCTCTGCCACACTCTTCTGCCATAATGTTCTGTCTCACTTTGAGCCCTGAGGAATGGAGCCTGCTGTTTATGGATTGAGACCTCTGAAACTGTGAGCCCCCAAATAAACATTTCCTCCTTTACAATTGTTCTGGTCAAGACTTTTAGTTCCAGTAGAAAAAAAGTTGACTAAAACAATAATCAAACCTCTTTCCCCTATGAAATATGTCCTTGATCAACACTATTACCCATATGCTTAGTACAGTCATCAGCCCCCTGCAATACTAACAGACACCATAAGAATAGATATTGAAAAGAAACCAATCACTATTAACCAGTGTTAACCAATGATGGAATAGTAAAACCAAGAGAGTAGTTTTCTTAGATTTAGTGTGAAGAAAGTGTATCAAAGGAAGAGAATCATGAACTGGATCAAACACCACATTTAGGTCAATAAAGGTGAATATTCATCAGAAAAATGAAGATTAATAATTTTGGATCAAAAACATAAAGACATTGTGCAATTGATAAAAATTGTTTTAACTAATTGATGAAACTTAAATGTCAAAAAGGAATGCCAGTATATCACCTACCTTAATGCTGGGATGAGTTTTATGAGATTTATGGAAAGAAAAGAAAAATAAAATTTGAAGGAATTTGAAAGAGTTTGAGGGAACACAGTGCTTTCAAAGGAGAGCAAAGTTTCTGTTAGGGAAACATCATGGGAATGAACAAGAAATTTGATTATGTACGACCTTAGAAAGCAAAGCAAAGAGTTTTAGTAGCTAGTACAGGATGAGATAAGAAGGCTGAACAAGGTGTTTGAAAATCATACAGAGACTGGGAGCAGCAGATAAATATGACTTAGAGTTCTGGGCCCCTGTTTGTTAGCAGGTATGAAAGGGATTAAAGAGATAATGACCTGGAAACTGTGGTTATCTAAACATAGATATTTTAATATTACATATACACTCACACATGTATATCCCTCTGTTCCTTATTCCCTGTCATCATCACAGTTGGGTTTTGATTATTCTCTTTCTCTAGTGCAGTCCCACAAACCAATCACCTTTCAAGTGCCATATAGCTTTCTCAGAAGAAGGAATGCATGTTACTTTCTCTCTGAGTGATTGCTTCTGCTATGACATTTCTCACTGGTGCAGAGCCAGAGCTCAGGGAAATGGCTGTTTGTATTGTTCTCCTTTGTGAGCCAAATGGAAAATAGCAGTGTTTTTAAACACCTGTTTGAGATTTCTCTAGTTACAGGAAATAGTTGAGCATGATACAGATGAGCACTGAGAACAACTAAACCCTTAAAGAATAATACAATGATATTCAGCAGTGAAGTAAAATTAAAACAAACAGAAAAATTGCATGGATCTTATAGGAGCAGGTACACTGAATGTTAAATAAAACACTTCTTAAACTACTGCAGTTGCCTGCAACACAGGATGCCATCTGTTACTTGGAGTGTGACTTTTCTCTTTCTTCAGGCACATTGATCAAAATAAACATATCTAGGTAAATTTTCTGTTATCTAATTAATGGAAATTTCCACAGGAACTTGAGGTAAAGTGGAGAGTGGACGAAGGGGTAGAGTTTACTTGTGAATTTTTAGCAAACATGTGTATCCCATGTATTTTCTATAAATGGACAAAATAAAAGAAGCCGGACAATTTAAAAATGTATGTGAAGGCTCCTTTAATGAATACAATCAAAACATAATTCAAAACATTTTTTAATTCAAAGACTTTTTTCAGTGTGTTTTCTCACTAAAATCATATCTGAGAACCTTACATTTTCATGTTAAAAAAAGATTTGTTTGGTATATATGAAGCTGTTTAGTGTCATCTCTTGTTTCTGCTTTAACAGAATAGTAGTGGCTTTTTACAAGAGGGAATTGTTCATGTTTGGTAGAAGGTGGTATCACTGACCAGGGATCATAGCTAATATTTGTTTGCCTCAAATTGCCCATTACTAATTCAACTTGTAGACGCTTTTAAATTTTTGAAAATATGGAATAAGATTCTATTTTAAGCTTTGAGTCTGATCATCCACATTGTTATGGTTTGGATGTGAGGTGAGGTATCCCCCAAAAGTTCACATGTGAGACAATGCAAGAATGTTCAGAAGAGAAATTATTGGGTTATAAGGGTTTTAAACCAATCAGTGAATTGATCCCCTGATTGGGATTAACTGAGTGGTAATTGAAGTGGTAGGGTGTGACTGGAGGAGGTGGGAATTGGGCATGGCTTTGGGTATGTATTTGTATCTGGCCAGTGGAGTCTCTCTATGCTTCCTGATCATGACATGAGTCACTTCCCTCTGCCATGATGTACTGTCTCACCTCAAGCCCAGAGGAATAGAGCTTGCTGTCTATGGATTGAGACCTCTGAAAACAGGAGCCCTCAGATAAACTTTTCTGCCTCTATAATTGTTCTGGATGAGTCTTTGTAGTCACAGCAGGAAAAAAAAAAAAAAAAAAACAGCTAACTAAAACACACCAATCTCAGATTTACACAGAATAAATAAACTGCTGTTCAAATTTGTGATTTAATCAGGTGCTTCCAAACTGGGCTGTGTTCATTAACACAAACTTCTAGTCCCTGTTCTATATGCACCAAAGCAATTCTCTGGAGGAACCTTGCTATCTGTAAGGTCCTAATGGTGATGCTAATGTGCACTGAGTCTAGAAAATATCAATCTAAGTGATATCAAATGGCTTGTCTTGCATGCATAAACTTTAAAAAAAAATGTGACCCATGTATGATACTTTTGATTGTTATTAATCCACTCAAAGCTATAATTATCTATTTTCAGAGTTTAATTCCTCAATTGAATTATTTAAGGTTTTTTTTTTTTTCTTTTTTTTTTTTTTTTAAGTACCAGGGATTGAACTTAGGAACACTCAACCACTGAGCCACACCCCCAGTCCTATTTTGTATTTTATTTAGAGATAGGGTCTCACTGAGTTGCTTAATGCCTCACCATTTCTGAGGCTGGCTTTGAACTCACATCCTCCTGCCTCAACCTCCCAGTCTCTAGGATTACAGGTATGAACCATGGTGCTTGGCCTGTTTAAGGCTTTTATTATTCAGCAGTTCCTCTTTAGTGGCAGGATATGTTACATGTCTTATAAGGTGAAGAGGGAATGCCAAATATGTAAGGAAACTGTGAGTCCTTCAGGCAAATCTTGCATTTTCCTAATCCTGTATGAAACAACTCATGCTAAAAAGGAAGAGTGCTCAGGTTCCACCTACATTCAGTGGCACTAGTGCTTGATCAACTTCATAACAATTAAAATATCAGATAAGAAAAATGACCAAGATAACTAGAGAAGAATAATGATTTGCAGGATGCAGGATTTCCTAAGGCATGCACTAAAATAAAATTAATGATTACAAATGATTTCCCCTTAGTCCTCACCATTGCGTAACTATTCTCAGTAATCAACAATCACATGTGATGGACCCCAGTAAATGAGATAAAAATTCCACTGACTAATTTTTCAGAAAACTAATGACACAATTTTTGGCTGGGTTTTAAGGTATTACTTAATCAAGGCAATATACATAGGAGTCTGTACAGGGAGACTGGATATGAGCCTGAAAGTTCATCATTCAAATCTGTGCCTGGTTGATAAATTTTGAAGTCCTACTATCATTTGTCAATGGCATTATCTCAAGTGTTGATCTCTTTGTTCTGTATTAAATAAAGGCAGTCTTGGCAGAACTGTATCACCTCACTGTTAGGATGAATTAAGTTATGTTTCTATTTGATGGAAGAGGTTAAGCTAGATTTGAGCACATAATGGAAAACACAACAAGCACAATACCAAAAAGACAAAAAGAGAAAAAACACAATCTTAATATTAGTACTTTCTCTCAAATTAGCTTCCATTTTCTTAGACAATATAAACAACACCCATTTTTTCTAAGAGAAGGATCCAGTCAATGCTACTGTCTAAGAACTCAATATTCAGATGCCCAAATAACTTCTACATGTGGTTTCTATGTTCCCATCTCATTTACAATGATGATGTGTGATTTTTAAGAAGAATTCTTCAAAAGTGATCTGGTAATCTTATCTCATAGGCACAATGTTATGTTTTATATTTACTCTGTATATTTGGATATTTATGTGTATATACTATTTATTAATATATGTATATATATTATTCATATACATATGTATATATAGTTTTCTTCATTAAAAGATAAAATAAAATCAGATTATTAATTTGGCATTTCTATAGAATTAAAAACAAATAAAAAATAATAAAATGCCCTTAATTTTCTGTATACTACATTTTGATCAAAACTCACGAAATGGTGAACTTAGAAGGAAGGACAAAAAGACACACACACATACTTCAGCCCAGAATATATATTTTTACATGAACTAACAGTTTGTTTTTTGGAAACATGGCACAGACTGCCAGAATGTGTGCTTTGCATGCTGGGCTATTCCTAGCAGGGTCAGTGGATAATAAAGTTTCCCCACACTTTCTCTAATCATGGGTCAGACTCTTAGCTTTATTGCAATCACTGAACTGGATGATAGAATACAGGCAGAATTAGCTCAGCTTCCCTGCACTGGTGATGTGAGTTGGGAAGAAGTGTTGCTATGTGAGTTTGTCTCTGTTGTTTTCTATCTGCTGGGAGAAGAAGAAAAAAAAAAAGCATTATGTTTTCAATCAGATTTCTCTGTACTTTGGTAATGCATAACTGGGGAAAAGAATAAATCAGTACTAGATTAAATTGGTCACAATGTTTTATATTCACATTTTTAAACTGAGCCCTAAAACTCAGTCTTCAGAGATGTTGATGGCAGTAAATAATGTTAATGATTTATTTTGGAAATGTATGGTTGAATTTTTACCAACTCTAAAAACTAATTTTTTGTTGAGATAAAATATAAAATAGATTTAAGGACTAAAGTTTGAGAACAATGCTCTGACTATATATTATTTTTGGAATACCTGAACAACATACAATGATATCACGGATTTGGGAACATTTTCATATGGATTTTTGCTGTTCCTTTAATAAATGTTCTCATCATTAGGCTCCACCTGTACTTCTGTAACTATATTAGAGTCCAATCTAAAATGATGTCTAAATTTGTTCTATACACAAACTGATCACCAGAATTGTCTCTTTAATCAATGATGTTTCTGGAGTCTGACATTATATGCTCCTAGTTTAGTACAGCAATATGATTCATGTTTAATTTCTTCAATATTTCCTACATTTTTTTTGAGAAATTACATGTTTACAAAGAGAAAAAATGATCACATGTTCACAGTAAAAATAAACTCAAGTAATAAAAAGGAGGTAGACGAATCTATTGTTCATTGTTTATATTGTATATCTTGAAGCCATATGACATGTCATTTTGGTATACATACTCAGTGATACGATTACTAGTCAAGTAAATTAACATATTCAGCTCATATAGTTACCTTAGAGTGTGTGTTAACAATTCCTAAAATCTACTCTTTTAGCAAATTTCCAGAGCACAGTAAAACCTTATTTAGTATAATATTTGTGTGATACCCTTAGATCTCTAAGCTCATCTGTAATATGTATCTTGAACTTTGTAGATTTTGACCATTTTTTAATTTTTGTGGTATGTGTATATCCATATTTCCCAGCACCATATATGGAAGTAATCATTCTTTCCTTAGTTATCCCTCATTATGATGCAGCTAAAACATTACTTGGCCAAATATTCTCCTGTTTATATCTGGGCTCTCTGCTTTGTCCTGCTGGCGTGTGTCTAATTTTATACCATCACCACACTATTTTAATTTTTATTGCTTTGTAATGTAATTGGAAATCATGAAGTATATCATCTCCAAATTTGTTTTTGTTTCTCAAGATTTTATTGACTAGTTTGGATATTTTGTGGTTACATACAAATTTTTGGATTTTATGTTTACATGAGAAAATACCATTGAGATTTTGATAGGAATTGCATTTAGTCTACATATCATTTTGGGCAGTACAGACATTCTTCTCATCTGTACACATGGGTTGTCTTTCCATTTATTTGTGTCTACTTCAATTTCTTTCATCAGTGTTTTATAGATTTCAGTGTTTAGATCTTTTTCCTCCTTAGTTAATTATTTTATTTTTTGATGCACTATTTTATTTTTTGATTCATCATAAATATTATTTTCTTGATTTCCTTTTATGGTAGATTATTTGTGCAGAGAAACACAACTAATTTTTATATTGCTTTTGTATTCTGCAACTTTGATAACCTAATCTATTAATTCTAACAGCTTTTAGAAAAATTTTTATGTTTTCCTGCCTAGAGAATACTGTCATTAGCAGAGTTAAAAAAAAGATCTTAAGGGACTCTTATGAACAATTACTTGTCAAAAATGGGTAATTTAAAGAAAACTGATAAATCCCTATCAAAATGAAAGCTACAGAGTATATTAAGAAGAAATAGAAAACCTGGATATATCACTTATTAAGAGATTGACTAATAATCAGGAACTACCTAACAAAGGGAAGACCAACATCAGATAATTTTACAGATGAATTCTTCCAAACATTCAATGAACTAATACAAATCCTTCTCAAAGTCTCCAAAAGTAAGTAGAGGGAATACTTCCAAATTCATGTTATGAAGTCAGAAAAACTCTAATATCAATGCCACACAAAGATAATTCAAGGGCAAAAAAAAACTGAAGGACAATATATATGATTAAAATAGAACAAATTCTTGATGACATTCTGGGAAACTAATTTCAACTACACATCACAAAAATCTCATGATTGGAGGAGATTTATTCCTGGGACACAAGTTTAATTTAACTATGCAAAACTATCAGTGCAATACGGCATATTAACAGAATGAAAGATAAAATCCATATAACTATATCCATAGATGCAGACAAACTTTTGTTAAAGTTTTGCTTTTTTTTCATGATAAAAACTCTCAACAAGATAGAAGAAAATTTCCTCTATATATTAATGGGTGCCTACAAAAACCCCACTATTCATATTATAATGGATGGGAAAAAATCAAAGTTCTTTCCTTTGAGAGGTGGCACAGGCAAAGATGCCTACTCTCCCCTTCACAACCTAACGGTTTAGCAAGAGTGAACAGACAAGAAAATCAATAAAACAT
Organism: Sciurus vulgaris; assembly: GCF_902686455.1. NCBI lineage: Eukaryota > Metazoa > Chordata > Mammalia > Rodentia > Sciuridae > Sciurus > Sciurus vulgaris. Next base: position 52,626,162 of record NC_136470.1, on the reverse strand, counting down.
GGATATTAGAAAGGAAGAAAGAAGTAAAATCTATTTTATTTTTCATAAAAATTTAATATAAAATTTGTCATGTAAATAATAAATATTATTGTGGTATGATGCTTTTTTTGGAAATCATTGATAATAATACCATCATATTCATAGGTTTAATTCATATTTATCATATCATGTTGAACATATTTCCTGTAGAAGCAAAAGTTCTGTTCTTAGTTCAGTAAGAACTAGTAATTTTAAAACTGCTTTCCCAATATTTTACTGAGGTAGTATGAAAGTAGTGTTTATAAAGCCATAAACATGGAGATGACGACATAATCTGGAGATTTTTAGTTTAAGTCTCATGATTTTCATCAAAATTTTGATTTAAAATTTTGAAGTAATTTAGAGCTCCAGAAAAAATCTTTTAGATTTTGAATCTTTTTATCTTGCAAAATATTTCAGGGTTGAAATGACAGTGAGTGTTAAAAGTGAAATATGTTTTAAAATCCTGTGTGGGAGAATTATAGATTATTTTTCATTACAAGTTCTTCCTATTTAGTTTGATATTACTCTAATGCATTTATGCCCTAACATTTCATGCAATAGTCTAATTAGTCTAATTTCAGCAACTGACAAAAAATTTAAGTAAACAATTAGAATAGATATTTAATACTTGGTGAAAGAAACATTTACTTTAAGATTAGTAGGACATACGCAATCATCCAAGATATGCATTAGTACAATATATTACGTTAGTCTTTGACTCAGATATTAAGAAATTTTGTCACAATGATATAGTTGAGTGATTATTCCCTTTTTCAAAGAGTAATGTACTGTAATATTCTAAAATATTTAACAATGTCAAAAATATATATTTTAGAAAAGTATTTTTCAAATTTTTAAAATTTATATGTTATATTCTCATTGTTAAAAATCTGTCTTATGTGGATTTTCCACCATTCAATCCAAGGAAATAAATAATACTTAATTATACTCATTGAATTTCATTAAATTACAGTGAGATTAGTTCAACATAATTTGCTATTTACCAAAGAAAGTTCCTTAATCTTCATTAAATATTGATGATTGTATGTATCCTCTGATATTTTTCAGGAGTTTTTAAAATACAAAAATGCAAGATCCATCAGAAAATGAATTTTTATAGTATTATGATTGCACTATTATTATTAGTGAATAATTAGAATCATCTCTGGCAAGAATCTGTTTTATTGCCAGGAGATTGAATAAATAAACTAAAAGGTCTCAGTTCCTACTAAATTTTCATACCTCAAAATTTATATGCTTAATCTTGTGGACACCTCTACCATCAAAATTCATGAAATATATGTTTGAAATGTTGTTAGTTTTTCTTGTTACATTCACTGTTGTTATTTCAGTCTGAATTTAGCAATATTCATTATAATGAGTTTATTGGAGTACCTTGGTAACATGTATATGCATATGTTTATTACTATAATATGTTTTAAATGTTTTAAATCTTTTGAATGATGTTTGGGATAATTGAGAAAAACCACAAAAATATAGTTTGTCAATAAAAAACTAGAAGGCTATAAGGAAGTTTTCTAAATCTTCTCCTCAGAGCAATTTTAAATGAAGAGTTGAAATACAGACAAGTAGAGGAACTCAATTCTGTTCCAATTCACAATAAGCCTTGGCCTGGATTGATTTTATATAATGTTCGAGCAAAGAATGAGGACATTTCTGAGTATACAAAGAACAGATAAAAAGGAAAAAAAGTTTAAAATCAGCTGGAAATGAATTCTACCCTCCCACCCCCACTGGACTCTCTCATGTAGGAAAGGCAAATAATCCCTCTAGGAATCTTATTTTTCTATAAGGTCATAGTTCATATGTCAGGAAATTGGACAAATAAATAGAATGTGGTATGTTTTAAGAGAGATAAGCAATATAAGACAGTTTTCAATAAAAATGATAATGAGATTTATTCATATAAAACTAAGAATATTAGTCTTCTGAAGAGAAATATACTTCTGTGTTTATTGAAATATTTAGAGCTGTTTTCTTAGAAGGAAATTAAGGGTAAAAACACTGATATGAATAATGCTAGGATATGTATTGAATGTTCACCTTAAAAATCTGCATTCAAAATCTTTGATCTGGAGATTTTTATTGGAAAGAAATGGAGTGTATTATTAGTTTAAAGGCATCCTCAAAAAGTTTTGATCAGAGAAGAACTAAGTATATACTAGCATTGTCTTGTGCATAGTCATAAATAAATTGCCTGCATTCTTGATGGAGTGTTGGGATGCATGTGCCCTGAAAATAACAAAATATAAACTCCAAGATCTCTCACTTGCATTGACCCTTCCAAGGTGATACATGTTATTTTATATTTGTATTCTTACAGAGGCCCCTGTGATTTGTATAGGTTTCAAGGCTCACAAAACAAATTTGCCCATGGAGATATTCAAGACTAAATTCAAATAGAAGAAAGAATTGATAAAAAAAAAAAGTCATCCTTGTCAAATGATTAAGTTTCTCCTCTTAGTACTACTCTTTTCATTTAATAAAGCATTCTGAATCCCTCATTTTCAAGGTGTTCTATGAAATCGTTTCAGTCTCTCTGTAAGAAGGAAAATGAGCTGCTGTAATTGCTTTCAGATCAGACATGGAAATGCTCATGAGGAACTGCTCATCCAGTTGGGTTGCAGCAACACTGTTCTTACTTCCAGGGTTGGAATTTCCTAGTAGTGTGGCTTCGATAAGTCATGGTTTTAACAGAGTGTTTTTAACTTGGAGAAAGCAATGCTGCTTTTTAAAAAGTAAAATCTTGGATCTAAAGAAAAAAGCTAAATTTAACTTGTAATGCTAAATTATACTTTAAATATGTTGTATAAATTGCAAATGAGGATTTTACCACCTCCTGCCAAAATGTGTGTGTTCATGTGTGTGTGTCTTTGGGGGTAGGCGGGTAGCAGGAAAACAGAGCACACATGGGAGCAGGTTAGAGACAGGAGGAAAAGCAGCAGAGACAGGAGAGATTGGAGTTCTCAGTTGCTGAGGTCATTATAATGTGGTTGTTATTTCTGTGGGAATTTCAGAGGTAAGCAGGGGTATAGTCCTTGGCACTGTAATCTTATTGCTGAATAGAATCTGCTTAAAAATTTGAGAATTATATTGAACAAGGTCTCAAGTTAGGTCCAGAGAGAATATCTCTCAGAGTTTTAGCATTCACCCTTTTCCTCCCCACCAGAACCCATCTACAATGGGATTGACCTAGATATATAAATGAAGAAATTTGCTTCAAGACAAGAAGGATACTTCTGATCAATTCTTAAGATTAATGATTTATAATGCTATTAATTAATTATTCTTGTGAATCTGCCTACATTAATTCTCAATACTGCTATTAAAAGCTTATTTGTATATAACATCCTTAGTATAAATTCTCTCCCTTAGTAAAGAGAAGAAATGGTAGTAATCTCAGTATTACATCATTTAAAAATATGTGTGGACATATTTCTTTCTCAATGGCATAACAAGAAACTTATTTTACAATGTTTATTCTGGGCCTATCATAAATAGTTAATACATTTCAACTAAGTGTATATTTCATAAAGGTGTTGTGAATTCCTACATTCATCCTTGTGTGCTGCTCCTTGGAGAGCATCTGACACATATAAAACACTGCTTTACAGGGATGTGGTCCTCAGATGATCATTCTGATCTCCAGGACAGGCATGCTCCTCTGTGTACAATCCTCTTCTGTGGTTGGAAAGTCTGTGTCCCTCCAGATTCCTATGTTGAACTCCTTCTGATCCAGGTGATATTATAAGAAGGTGGAGTGTTTGGGGAGTGACTAGGTCATGAGGGCAGAGCCCTTGTGAATCAAATCAGTGCCCCTTTCATAAAGGAGACCCAAGGGAGCCTGTTTGCTCCTTCCACCATGAGGACACAGGGAGAAGATGCTTTCTGTGAATGAGGAAGTGTGCCCTCTACAGGCACCAAATTTGCTAGTGATCTTGGGCTTTCCCGTCTCCAAACTGTGAGAAATGGGATTCTGCTTTATGAAAGCTACTCAGTTTATTGCATTTTATCACAACAATCCAAATGGACTAAGACAATCCCCTACAGTTTTATTGCACATTGTGTCATTTTCTTTTGGTATCTTTAATTATGGTTGTGTACTTGGTTCACGATAACTGACTGACTATAACTGTACAAAGAAGAGAGACTTCGAGTTATTCATTATTTTCACTCCATCCTTACTCTTGTGCCCACCAGTTTACCTTTGTCTAAAAATTTATAAAGATGATATTTAATAAATATACAGAGTTGACTACATTTTAAGTGATCTGGTTTGTGATTTGGTCTATTATGCATTATTTGATTTATAATTTCCTATAATTCAAACACATCTATGCAATAGCTGTCATAAGTACAGACATTTTTTTCAGATTTGAGAATGAACTAAAGAGTACTCCATAAAATAAAAAGGTGTACTCAAGTTTACACAACATAATGAGGAACATAAATGAGGAATAGTTCAGAAATCTCTATATGTTGTGCTACTCTAAATTTAGTAATTTGCAAATTCTGCTTATTTTGCCTTGTATACCAGTCCTCTTGTCATTAATAACTCCTAAGTGGAAGACAAGGGTAAGTTCAGACACTATTATGATAGGCTATGAATGATGAAAGCTATATAGGGACAAAAGACTAGTATATATGTATGTATTTGTTTATTTATTTATTTAGTACCAGGGATTGAACCCAGGGGCACTTTACCACTAAGCCACATCCCTAGCCCTTTTTTGTATTTTATTTAGAAACAGGGTCTCACTGAGTTGCTTAGGGCCTCACCAAGTTGCTGAGGCTGGCTTTGAACTCACAATCCTCCTACCTCAGCTTTCCAAGCTAATGGGATTATAGGCATGCACCACTGCACCCAGCAAGGATAGTATTTAATTATAAAATCTTTCATATGCCCTAATTGTGGTATCTCACTTGAAAGTAGACGTGGATGGACAAGGACCTGTTTAATTTATGAAGGGCTTTTTTGCTTAGTCTACCATATCATTAATTATTTAATAATGATCTATTATAAATTATTCATAATATATTTTGTGTCATGGTATTCAGATTTGCATATAATTTACCATTCCACCAGAAAAACACATCAGTTAAAACTTATTACTTATATTCTGTCTTTTTTAAGAAACTACAGCATTAGTATATTGAAATGTACAAAATTTAAAATGAATTATCTTTCAGCATTTAGCCGAAAGAATTTTTCTGTACATAGACACTCATAATTACCACCTACTTTAAGAAATAGAACACGCCCAGCTCCTCAAACATTTCCTTAGTGTCTCTTCCTTTACACTTCCAAAGTAACATATGCATTGTCTCCTGTGACCATAAATTAGCTTTTTCTTTAAACTTTAAATAAAAAGGATCACGGACAACATGCTTTTTTTCTTCTTTCAACCAGTATGTGTGATCAATATGTCATATATTACATTTTAATCACTCACTTATTGAACTTTTTTTTTTTTAATTCTTGACCACTAGGAATAAAGCTGATATAAAAATTCTTAATTGTCTTTGTTAAACACATGGGATCATTCTTGTGTATATTACTAGCAGTGGACTTGATGAACCATGGGAAAGCCTAATTTGTAACTAAGTTATAATTTGATGTTTTAATGTAAAGTGTATTATGTCCAAGGATGAGAACATAATTCTCAGGACCGTACTCTGAAAACTATAATAGGTTTGGGTTTGGATGTTGTCAGTATCATATTAATACCTGGATAAGGTATTAATAGTCAACCCAGAAAACAAAATATTTCATATCTGATTATCAAGATGGGGTGGGGAGGTTCTGCCACCAACACCAATCATTTGTCCAGGGGTCACAACCTGGGTGTCCTGTAATCTGATTCTATTCTGACTCTATATCCTCAGAGTTAGAGTCAGATCCCTCAGTTTAAGGGCTCAGTCACAAGGCTGCCCCCACTTCAGGTGGAATTATTTTCTCACCTGTACTTCTAACAAACAGAATGCCTACTTCCTTGGATTTGATTAATTTGGTAGAATGCTGGTTTATAATAAGCCATACTACAGAGGATATACCTGGGCAGGCAGATGAAGAAATGCATGGGGTAAGGTATGTGAGGAAGAACGTGGAGCTTCTGTGCCTCTTCCTGGCATACACCCTCCAGGCACCTCGTTGTATTCGACAGTACAGAAGCTTTCCAAATATGTCTTTTAATCATTCTTTATGTAGACCCGACTGACTACCTCAATGACCATTGATGATAATCTCACCTTTCACCCCTTCTCACCTCCTCTGAGGTTGGGTCTGAAACTGAATGTTCCAACCCTATAACAGAAGACACTACTCAGTAAAAGTAAAAATAAATTTAAAAATGTAAGTAAATAAATGAATACCAGAAGAAGCGAAGCAGAATGGAAATGGGAAGAGGGACGTAGGAAGAGAATGGTGAAATACTGGGAAATGAACTGGAATAAATTGTTATGTGCATATTTGAATGTCACAATGAACCCTACTATTATCTATAAATATAATACTAATAAAAAAATAGAGAAACAAAAATGAAAAAAAAATTCTTCTAACACAAGGGGTTTAGGAAATGTGCCAATGCAATACCACAGAGCATTTCATGCAAACTGATTTCATTCGTTAGGCCCTTAGGTCCTTAGGAATTATACCATATTCACACGTAAAATCTCACTCAGAATTGAAAACCTGTGCACAACTGAGGTGTCATCTTGGTAATGACTGAAGTGATCCTAAAAGAATTAATGCAAAGTCAACAGCTAAAGCTGGGGATGGAGATGAAGCATGTATTTTGTGAGTTTCACGGTATCTGTACTACTATTTTGGAAGTGAGGCTAATCAACCTGAACCTTGGGGACAGAAAGACAAGTTGAAAAACCAGGACCTTGGTATGCCAAGAGATTAGCTAAATAGCAGAGTATACTTCAGCAGCTGGGACAGATGTTTACACAAAGAAATCAAATGTCACGAGTCAAAACTCAAGAGCAGTCTGAGATAAAGAATCACTGATGAGCCCGGGCACTTAACCCAACACTGTGGAAAATTTATGTTTTGCCTGGCATTCAAAATTCAATTAAAAATAGATATTTCAAAGTAAAAGTTAAGAAAGAAAATGATGAGAAATGGTAGCAACCAAAGTACACTAAATTTTAATTTGAATAGTATTTACCCAAAATGGAATTGTTAAATTAACTAAGCATAATTGATATTTGCTAGATAAATACATTATAAAAAGAATCTGATATTTATTTCTTATTCCTTTTTCATTCCATTCATTTCTCTATTTATTAAGGTCTTTTTTGTTTTGCCTTCTAGGCCATGTGTCTGTGCTTATAATTTTAGTCTAAATATAAATTGAGCCTCTCAGTACAAGCAATACATGACAAAATAAAATGTGCTTATCTTTTAAATAGACAAAGAATCTCTAAAATAGGTGGAATATGGATTAATTGATGACTGCAAAGTCTGAACTTGAGTAAAAAATTCTGCATTAAAGAATTCATCCACAGCAATGGTTCAAAATTTCTGTACCACGGGACACACCTACCAAGGGCTTAGAATATCTTTGATCTTTTCCAGGTTATCAGGAATATAAAAGATGTACATCAATTTTTATTACTTTTTCCTACTCTTTGAAAGGAAGGTCACCCCATGCCACCACTTATTCTCTCCCAGCAAGTCATTTTTCAGGATCTCAGTCAGAACAAAGAAATTTAAACCCTCACATGAGCCACTTATTTCTTTTTTCCCCAACATTTTGTTATGAAACTTTTAAAACATATGGAAAAGTTGAAATAAAGTATAATCATACCATACATACTCGCTTCCCAAATATTAATGTTTTCTTTATCATAGGTATCCTTCCCTGTATGATCTAATATTCTTTCATTTATTTTTTTATTTCAATTAAGTAAGGCAAAATTGATTTGGGAATGTCAATGCCATAATTAATTCAATACTATGCCATGTCCACTTATTCAAACTCAAATTTTCATGAATTGTAGAACACTTACATTAAACCATTGATGTACTACTAGTTTATAACTTCGGGGAAAAAGAGATGAAATGTTGGAACAATAGCAAACACTACTACAAAGTACCAATCCAGTTCTTAATTGGCTGATAATTCTTTATTTATTGTTTCTAATTTCCAAATGTCTTTGGTAACATATGTGTCCTATTTCAATCTGTGAATCAGCTGTATGACTGGCATCTTTGCACATTTTATGGCTTCAACTTAGAAAATGCCCAAACCATGGTATCACAAACTAAAGGTGATTCTGATTCCAAATTCTGTGGTCTTTCATTACACTCTACGGTCACCGCAATTTTTCTGTAGTAGATTAAACATAAAGCCCAGTAAATGTGCTGTTTATTTTCCACTTTATCCGTGTAAAACCCCTTTGCATTCACCCTTCATCTTAATTTCATCATCTATTTCATATTTCTATGATAAAAGCATATAGAGCTTACTGAAAAGTGCTTGAAATTTCCCACACAAGAGTTACTTCTTAAGTATTCTATAAAGTAGCTTCCTTAATGAGCATGCTGCTAAGAATTACCAGGTATTTTCAGCCAAGCATTTTTTAAAATCACCCTTTCCTCACAGAACATGCTGTTTTTTGGATACTGAAGACAGGCTGTCTTATATGTAATGTTAAAGGAAGACATTTTTATAAAGAACATGAGCAGAGTTTAGAAAGGTAGCATTTTTGTCAGTGTGAAGTAGGATACCAGTAATAGGGAAAATCTCTTGATATCAGAGTCCAGAAACTCCTCTGCCACAGGGTAAGTTACATGTCCAAACATACCATCAAAAACTAATGAAGCTGCTAGCAGTGTTCTGTACATGCTGGGCAGGCCGACCTGTCTTCCAGAAACAATCACATGGAAACTTCAGAAAGGATTATTTCTGGCAATCCCAAAAGACAAAAAGAAAAAAAAAAAAAAGAAGAAAAAAGAAAAAAAATCATTCCTTCTGAATTTTATAAGATAGGAAAAACATGGAAAATAATTTCAACAATTGCTTGTGGTTTCTAGGCTATCTGGGGGGAGTGAGACTGCTGGGTCAGAAGTTACAGGCATACACAGAGGATTTATGCAAATTTAGTTTTAATGGAAAGGACAAACTGTTTCTTAGAGAATTGACACTGTTTTAAATCCCTGCCAACAGTGAATAACTGTTGTAATACATCACATTCTTGGTATCACTTAATAATGTTACTTATTTAAATTTTACCCATCTTGTGATAGGTGTGGCAGGACTGTGCCTTTCTGGAGAAGTATTTTACATTTCCCTGTGGTATATAAGTTTATTCTGTTAGATATGTGGGCATCATCATATCTGTATACTTTTTCCTTATGCCATACAAAACAGGCCCTTTAAGATGTTCTGTGAGCACTTAACAATAATATTGCAAAGACACCTTGTGATATGAAAGGATAAAGTGAAATTCTTAAGAACATAGACTGCAGCCAGATTACTTGGGTATGATTCATGACACCACCTTTTACCATCATAATGAACTTGGGAAGCTAACTAACCTATCTGTACCTAGTCTTTAAAATGAAAATGATAATATATAGAGCTCATAGATTTATTGTGAGAATCGTATGTTATTATAGTAATATAAATAAATAAAGTATGTACTGCTCATAGTATACAATATGTAAGAATTGGCAAGAAACAATGTTTTATTAACATCTAATTATCTGAATATTCCAATGGAATAGTTGTAACAGAACTTCATAAGAAATAAAGTACAGATATCTGGATATTCTCCAAATACTTCTGGTACCAAAGTCTGGGAACAAATGCCACTTTTGTTGGTGGCCTAGATGATTGCACAGTAATCATCAATTAACATGGCAAAAAGAAATGACAATCATCACTGGGTTTAAAGTGTTCTCTTTTTTCCTTGAGAGTATCTCAAAATGTTAAAAATTATATTTAGAAACTAATTTATTTATAAATTGGTGAGATTATCCAGAAGTCAGTGGCTGGGATTTTTTGAGCTAAAAGAAAGATTTCTTCCAGGGATTTAAAAAATACAGTTTTACTTAGTTTTTAAATTTGAAGTTATAAAACAGTAAATTCAAACAATGCATTTAACAAAGATATTGATTAATTATCAGGTCTCATATCGACTAACAATTCATTCCAACTCCTAAGATAATTACTGTGATGAGTTAATCTTGTATATCAATTTTAATGAGTTATGGGAAACTCATATATTTGATCAACTATTATCCTGTACACTTCTATGAAGATGTTTTGGGTAAGATAAATATTTACTATTTTATTTACTTTTGAGTAACATAGTAATTTTGTAATAAATTTGGACTTTCTAGCATCTTTCTCATGTGACCCTTTTTTTTATAACACATAAATACTTGCAGGTTAATACCTTTTGACCAGTTTTATTTTGTTTCCAGTTTTATTTTATTTTGACAATAATAATTATATACTTATAGTAAATACATAATGCAATTCTTTAGTACATATTTACACTGTGGAATTAACAAATAGGTTGGTAGCATATAGACATGAGTGATGGGAACGAGAGGTTAAGGGGAAAATTCTATACATTGGGTCTAATATGCTAACAACCCACGTTTTCTTTAAAAAAATCAGTTTATCTGCGACCACTCTGGCCTGGCCTGGCCTAAGTCAATAAGGTATGCTATATTCCTTAGCAAACAACCTGCTATCTGCTTAAGAAATACAAGCTCACAGGTTTCTCCCTATAGATAAGAACACAAGTTACCCAAATAGGGAAGCTTTTGTGACCTTTATACAGAGTATCCAGGACTCAGAGGAAGGATAATTTGAAGCAAAGCCCCAACTAGAAGATCTGTAAGAACACATTCCAATTAGAACTGGACAACATGGAACACGGTGAGCCAGAGTTGCCTTGGATCTTTAGCAGATCATTATAATAGTAAGATCTCTCCTTCACAGGGTAAGGCCATGCGAAGTGGGGAATTGACAGTTTGATTCATTTCTGCTGTCAGTCAGAAATCCAAAGTTGGACCTGGGAAGGAATTTTTGGAAACTTTCTTTGGACCACTACTAAAACTGTAGGACAGGAGGGGTATGATGTGCTATTTCTCTCTCCTCTCAAAAATGACCCAGTCACTCTCTCTCTTTCACTCTTTCCCTCTCCTGCTTTCTCCCGTTTTTCCCTTTTCTTTTCCCTTCTTATAAATTCTTGCAAGCAATTATGTGTGACTCACTTGAAGAAATTCTCCAACACCCTGCCCCTACAATATGGCTCAAGTTAATTAACATATCCATTACCTCACATACTTATTATTCCTTTATGGCGAGACCACTTAAAATCTAATCTTAAATCAGTTTTGAAATATATAATACATGATTATTACCTATAGTATTAATGCAAGATAAAAATGGAATTCTAGATTCATCATTCAATTTCATTTATAAATAATGATACCATTCATTCAATGATTCATTTATATTCAAATGAATAATCAAAGATTTATTGTTCCAATTTTACTAACATATTTTAAAATGTTTCTTTCTGATATTGGTTAGTAAAAAAGTAGTAAAGTGGTTTAAACAATTCAAACTATGATACATCAAAAGGGTACTTAACTACATTTGAAAATCCTTCAACATGATCGAAAAGAAGCAACAAGAGAAAAACAATCTATTTGTAATCATATAATACACCTAATCTCATGGGTATTATTTGTGTATATTTTTTAAATAGTGCATTCAGAGAACTATTAATAGAAGTAGGAGAATTGGACTCTGAGTTTGTGGCTAATGACCTTCATAATGTCTTTGTTCCTCCCCAGAATGAGACTTAAGGAACCTAAAATTTGTACTCATAGCAAAACCTAAAGAATCCTAAAAGAAAGATTTACTATAAATGAGACATTAAAAGAAATGAAGGGTAAGAGTCACATTATCTGAAGTTTATTATTCAGACCTTCCCAATTACTAAACAAAATCCCTGAGTTGCTATGGATAAAATGGCTGAATTATCTGTTCCCTCTCAACAGCAAACCAAATCTGAATCAAGAGTTATACAAGAATCTCACTTTAGATACTGTTTAGATTTAGATTACTGTTAGGTAATTTATCTGTCTCATGCACATCTCTACCTCACTATTGAATTAAATAAACAAATAAAAATAAAAAAAGAAAGACATAAATTGAACTGCTTCAATTCAAAATGAAGAATTCATAACTCTAAGTAGATACATGCATTAAAGCAGCATTAAAGGAATGACTTAAAATTGTAGCTCAAATTTTAGTGTTATTTTCAGAGCTCTAGAAATATAAGAATGTATTAGATAATCACGTCTCAACTATCTGAAATATATAAGAAAAAAAAAAAAAGAAAACAAAACTGTGAAACCCAGCACCTAGCATGGTGGTGCATGGCTCTATTTCCTGCAACTCCCAGGTAAGGCAGGAGGAATACAAGTTTGAGGTCAGCCTCAGCAACATAGTGAGAGCTCTAGCAACTCAAGTAAGACCCTATCACAAAACAGAGAATAAAAAGAGCTAGGGATGTACCTCAGTGGTAAAGTGCCCCTCAATTCAATCCCCAGTACAGACACACACCTGCACACACCATAAAACCAAGCCAAACAAAAAACCCAAGCCTACTACAAATCAGAAGATAGAATTTTTTTAAAAATTGTTGTTCTGACAGAGCTCAGGAAATGAAAAATAATGATAAAATCTTCACATGAATTAGTATTAGAAGAGAGACCACTAAAATCAATTTGTAACTTGTGCATATTTGGAGCAATACATAGAATGCAGAGAGAAAAAATAAGAGAATAGAAGTGATTCAAGAGAAAGAAAATATAAAGCAGAGTGTAAAGATGATAAGTTAATAACCACATTGTAAAGACCATGCCTTTGGCTTCCTTCTAAGCACTTTATATATGTTAACACTTAATTGTCAAACAATCTGAGGAAAACTTCATTATTATTTCCATGACATAGTGCATAAATTCAGTGGATACACTGAGACATAGAGAGAGTAAGTAAATCATCCTGCAGTCACAGAGCAACCAGGTTATGGAACTGCCATAGAAATTTTCCCAGGTTTTCCTGAGAGTACACCTAGATACACCTGTGCTCACCTCCACTTTATGAGGCAAAAAAGAGAGGAGTCAAAAAATTCACTGCACAGAGAATAGCTAATCTTGAAAAACAAAGTAAAGATAGTAAACAACTATCAACATGCACTGAAGTAAATTATCAAGTGATTACTTATTGAGCGAGTACAGCAGATGCTAAAAAAATTCAGTGATGTATAGTGAGATATATCTTGATATACTTCTATTAGAAAGCAGAACAACTAAAAGATCCACGACAAAAAAGAAAAGCATAATATCATCTGAATTTAGCCTTTTCCATACTATCATTCACTTCCAGAAAATTGTGGAGTAAACGTGCATAATCGAACAGGAGAAAAAGGAGGCGTTTGACGTGACAGTGTGTATTTTTAATTCAGATAGAGGAAAGTCAATTTTAATTACACAAAACTTTCTTCTATGAGGAAAGAGACAAAAAAAATTACAAAATGAAAAACTTAACAAGCTCAGAATCCCTAAAAATAATTATAGTTATTAAATTTAAAAAATAGATATGTGATCAAAAAAGTCAATGGAGAATAAAAGATAAGTATTGAAAAGAATGTGCTATGATCATGTCTCTGGGACTTGACAATTTATAATATTAGGTCAATTTTAGTTTTGAAAACTATGTGTTCTAAAAATATTAAAATAATATTGCAATAATATAATGGAAAATTTTAGTACATCAACATAGTATAAGATGTATACTTGAGACTTAAAGGTGGTAGATAGATAAATACATTAAATTACTGGAGTGTTAAGATAAATAATTAACTAGGATTGTTACTGAATGGTGAAATTTGAAACTGGTGAATGTTTCTAATAAACATTTCTAAACTCTTCAATTTTTGCATAACTCTAATTTTATACAGTAAGTACTGTATAAATATTCATGGATATATGACATGCTTCTGGAGTCAGACAGTTTAGATGCAAATTTTATGGGAATTTAGGTAATTTCTTCAAACTTTCTAAGTTATAAATTCCTCATATGAAAAAAATAATAAAAGCTCATATCTCAAAACGTATGACAACACAGGTTGCATATAAGGCTTAACTTAGCTAATGTATGCAAATAATTCAGCACAGTGTCTGCACATGTTAATCATACAATGATAGTTGTTATAATTGTGTATTTTTTATTTCATCCTAATTATATTTTAATTAATTAATGGTAAATACAAAGAGACAAAATTTAAAGTGCCATTATGGTGATGATATATAGCATTTCTGTGCTGTAACATTTAATTAAATCCTGGTTAAAGCATACACCATTATCTCTCTTTGAAATTATGCATTATGTTTTTTAGTAAAATGATGAGAATTGTCCAGTTCTGAACAAAACTACATTGCTCAGGCTGATCTAGTACTTTTGCTTTAATCCAAATTGCCCTTCAATCTTCAACGGACAGTAGGAAATTCAATATATTTAGCTGCATTCTCCCCTTGTCTGGATCACTTAGCTTCACCACCAAACACTTCTTTGCCAATTCAATCCCTCTGTTAATTCATACATGTTTTTTCCAGTGTTTTCAGTACCTTGTATTCTGAAAATTACTAAGCAGATTTCTTAAACTTTGGATCCTATTGCTATGTACTTTAAGAAACACTTAAGAACTACCCAAGAAGTGATTTTTAACATTCTAAAGAAATTTGTATCAAATCTCCTAGTAGTTCTATAAATTCAATTAAATATAGCCTTTTGACAAAATGAATAAAATTTAAACTCTCACAGTACAGAATTTAATGTGTAAATACAAATTTCTTGGAAAGGTGGAGTACAGACAGGAATCTTGAAATTCTTGTGGTTAGTGTACCTCTGGTCTCTTAATTTTTGCTCTATTTCCTATTTATTCTTTGACTGGATAAGGGTCTAGCAAAATTCTCCTTTCCATTATCACTTCACTCATTTTAATTCATTCAATTTTATTGCAATTTTTAGAATAGTTAATCATGTTCTTCTACTTCCATCATTTTAACAATTTGAAATAAAAATCGAAATGATATATGATCTGTTTACAGATGAGGAAAAGTTTTTATTTTCTTATAGTTAAGCACATTTTTTAACTTCTTTTAGCTATGAACATCTATATAATCCCAAATCTTGTGTGAAGTTTGAGGAACATAGTGGCTATACACCTTTTTCAATAATTAATTAAAAAACCTTATGTGTTATAATAGAAACATAGGACCAGAGTGCTGCAGAATCTACCTCTAGATGAGTACAATTTGCTTATTTTGAGCATGAAATATGTCTTGATGGATAATTTTGACAATTTAAAAGTGTCCTCACTTTCTGCATCATATATATTTTTAAACTAGATGAGAAAATAGTAATTATGCAATTTTGTATATTAATAAAATATTTCTAAGGCTGTCTATAAATCAAAGAATATTAACTTTAAAACTAAGAAAAAATAAAAAGTAAGTTTTCTTAAAATTTCTTTGTAACTATTACATGTTTTATGCAATTGTTTAGATTTGGTAATAACTCACTTTTTCTGTTTTTGTCTACTAAGGGCAATCAGAGTAATCAGGGTTTATAATGTGTTCATGTGGTAACCTAAAATACTTAATTCACCAGAAAATTTTGACAATTCACTCTTGTGTCACACGCTGTTTGGTAGGCTGTTAACTGTTCTTTTATTCTTTCCTCAATTACAGAATCACTCATATCTCATTTATTACTTTCAGAGAGTCCCTTTCTGAAAACATTGAGGCAATTCTAGGTGTTGAGAAAAGCAGTAGTCAATGTTAAGGAAAGCTTGTTGATCTGGGCATGAGATAAGGACTCTAAAGAATGTGATAATAGAGGAAGTAGAAAGAGGAAGTTGGTCATTTCCTTTGTCTCCAAAATTTAGGTGAGAATCAAAGAAGAGGGACATGGTTGTAATGTGAATGATTGACTTAGAAAACCTCTGATATCCATCTTCACAGTGGACAAACAACCTAATCTATATACTTCCCCTGCATGTAGGTGTGGCCTGGCCTTCCATTGCATCCCAGCCTGCTCCTGCTAAGGACAGTTTGCCTAATAAAAAGTTCAAACTTTCCCCATTGAGTTCTCCAAGTTGAACACCAGGTTTTAAGGCTGTTATATCACTTTGAATGCAATTGTTAAATATGTTAGCCTGTTGTGACAGATGATGACCGACATTTCTCATCTAATTTTAACTTCTTTTATCTCTGCTTCTTATTGACCAATGCTCAATTATTTCTATTAAAATAACGAACATACACTGGTATATATGGAAGAATCAGAGAATACCAATATCATGTGAAGTAGAATACATTTTCAGAGCCACAGATAATGTTGCATTTTTGTGGGGCAATATATTTCTACTTATTTGAAAAAACCATAATTTGTTTTTTCTTTTTTTGTAGTTGAAAAGTGGTTTGTAAAAAGCAACTTTTAACTTTAGCTAAATCTCATTTAACCTTACCACAATAGCTCAAGTTAAAGATAACCACAGATGCACACTGCCATTCTAAGATGGCCTCCTAGTTCAACCAACTCCCTACTTGCTAGAATTTTTGTCTGTCCTTCACAACCAAGTCATCTGTTAGGAACACTTTAATCATTTCGGAAGTTTCTTAGCTACTATCCTTTTCTTGATTCAAATTATCTGGAATGGATTCATCATATCTTGGAAATGAATATTTCTGTATGTGAAATGGAGCTCTCAGATATGTGAGTCTTCCCAAAGTATTAATAAACAAAGCTCAGTTTCTTATTAGTAACCACCACATCACTTTTACCAAATATTAGTCATAATTCTACTGACATGCCAACAAGTTCAAGCATCACCATCTCAGAATTTATTGATCACATTTTTGGATAATCTAATATGGGCCTGATAGCAAGATTTCTGTGATTGTCTAGAGAATTCAACAGTGCTTCTAGCAAAATATTGTTAACCTTTGTATCAATCTAAATCCAATTAAATTTAAACTGTAAACTTCATTGAACTTTAGTTAATTATACTCTTATTTTTTTCTGTAAGTTAGAATAATAAATATTGGGAAAAGAAGCAATATATTTTACAGAATCTGTTAGTTCTTTATCTATGGAAACAATATAAAATATAAAAAATTTAATTGCATCTCATGTACACTAGCATTTCCTTTATTGAACTAAGAATTTTTGTGAATGGCAGAAGAAAGCCGTAATTTTTTTTCTGTCAAAGAGAATTCGTTAGTAGAGACCTATAGATAAGCAAAAATGTGATTCGATCATTGTAATTGCTATAATGAGACTTGACTATAGGAGAAGAACAAAGAAAAAAATTTCCTACACATTTGACAGACTAGGTACATTCATTTGTTAAGTGAGTTTAATTAGTGTTAAGTTAATCTGTATGATTAAAGTCAAAATGCTGCATGATCTCAAAAACAAAGTAAGTCCTAGAAAAAAAATTGTCTTAAAACTTCAGATAGTTTTCTCTTTAAACAAAAAATGATTCTGTGGTGGAAAGAAGGTGTGTAGAGAGCAAAACCATACCAAGGTTAAAGATAAACATACATGTGGAAAAGCTGAACACAATGAACATTTATTGACATAAGATGTTATTGAGAAGTCCTGGTGAAAATCATAAGATTATTCTTATGTTCACTCTCTTATTTCCAATAATTTCTGTGCATTTATTTATTTATTTACTTTTTTATTTTATTAATTTTTTTTTTATTTTTACAGACACATTTTTGATTCATTATACACAATGGGGTACAACTTTTCATTTCTATGGTTGTACACAATGTATATTCACATCATTCATGTAATCATACATATATATATGGTAATACTGTTTCATTCTACTGTTTTTCCATCCCCACCCCCTCCCACCCCTTTTTCCTCTACACTCTCCAAAGTTCCTTCTCTTCCCCCTGCCACCCCCCATCATTATATATTGTCATGCACTTATCAGAGAAAACATTTGGCCTTTGGTTTTGGGGGCTTGGCCTATTTCACTTAGCATGATATTTTCCAATTTCATCCATTTACCAGCAAATGCCATAATTTTATTCTTCTTTATGACTGAGTAATATTCCATTTTATATGTATACATATATATATATATATATATATATACACTGCAGTTTCTTTATCCATTTGTCAATTGAAGGGCATCTAGATTGGTTCCACAATCTAGCTATTGTGAATTGAGCTGCTATGAACATTAAAGTGGCCATATCACCAGTTACTTGCTCCCTGTGACTATCCCTCTTGGGGGTATGCTCCTTTCCCGAGACTCTTTTTCTTTCATTCTTCCTGTTCGCAGCAAAAATGTACTATTTTCATATTCAATTCAATTATACCACGAATTCACCAGTGACCTGATAACTTATTTTATAAAGAAGAGTTAACTTTTAACCCAGTATTGTTACTAGTTCAAAATTCAAACAATAGCAGGATAAAATTCTAAGAATCATCTTTCTGTAGAATAGAAGACAAAGTTGTTTGTGAAAATCAAATTTGGATGTGTAGTGTCTTTATGGAAATACTGATTAAAGGCAAAATGATTGGTATTTAATAGCTAATAATTAAAATTAACAATGTTTAATAATGTTTTTAAAATAGACTTAAGAATATTAAGCAAATTGCCTGTATTTGATAAAGAGGAAATTAAATTTGCTTTTCACAATTTACTACAAATTTCTAGTCTTTTCTTTATCCTTCCTATATTAATTACTGTCATATCTTCTGCATTTCATTTTTTTCCTCTGTGCTTATAATCTAACATATATGTTTATATATGTTAGCATGTTGTCATGAGCAGTGAGTAAGAGAGGAATCAAGTTTGGTTTCAACAAGTGGGTTTTATTCATGCAATGCACACTCAACGTTCCTAATGATAGCAAGTCACATGTACATTGAAGATTCACTCCCTTATTCACCTAGAGTTCAATCCCCATGAACTTACTCAATGCAAGGTCTTTTAGCCAAGACGTCAGTCAGTAAGACCAAAAGGATTCTTCTCAGCAGTAGCCTTTTTCAGCTCCTCGGATGTCTTTGAATGCCCTTGAGTGTCCAGTAAGCTGGAGGCTGGATGGCAGTCATCACCTTGGGAGAGGTGGTCAGTCGTCTGGCCTCGGTGACAATGGTCGATCAGCAATCAGTGATAGAGTGGACAGCAGCCAGGGCAGTCAAGAGATGGAGTGACGTGCAGTCCTCTGGTCACAGAGCTGCTGACAGTTTGCTCCAAAATCCAGGGGTTTAAGTAGTGATTTCCAGCCCAGTCATACTCTGGTCTTCATTGATAAATACCAGAGCACGACTACACTAGGAGCCACCACTTAAATCATAGATAAAGGTTTATGTCGGCATTGTTCAGGAGTGTCATCCTGCCACACAGCAAGTTTGTCACCAGGTACCTTTATTTAATTTTACAAGTCCAGACAATACCAAATACAGCTTATTATTACTACATAACACACTACTACAGCGATTCTTATTATTTCCTTGTCTCATTGCACATGTATTTTATATACCCATTGTGGGCCAGGCACTGTGCTAGACAGTTGTGCTTACTGTGGATAATCATATATATTTGTCCCTTTCTCCAAAGGATTTTTAGATCACTAAGTTTCACTAAGTTCCTTAACAGAACTAACATAAGTTCCTTATTTTAAGAATATTGATATAAAAATGATACCCCATTTATCCTATATTTCAAAAAATCTATTATGTGCCTCAATTAAAGATAATGGCATTTAAGAAAGTTTACATAGAAAAATACACCTGGTTTTAAGAATCATAAAAAACTGTTATATCAAAAAGATTTTTATACTAATTATAAGAGAAAGCCAAAGAAACTACTCAATAATTTTTTTTGTATATAAATAATATTTTTTAAGAATATATTAAATTCCATGTAGTGTTGTAATGCTTGGGATACAGTAACAAAGAGTAAGCATGTAAACACTCAACTCAAATTTCTACACCCAATTATCTTACTTTCTAGTATGAGAGAAAAATTTATGAACTAACTACATAAATATTTGTAATATTCTAACTGAGAAATGCTTGGGTATGAATATGTACCTGATGAAATAATTGGGGAGTCACATTCAGAAAATTGAAGGAAATCTTCAATGAAAAATAATCATGTAGTTACCTAAGTAAAGAATATTGGAATAGCAAATGGCAGTGATAGAGAGGACATATTTAAAGTACAAAAACAACATTTAGAGTAGGCAGGAACTTATGCTCCCAAGATTGAAATGGACACAAATACTGATGGCATGCAAAGACAGAGATTGGGCATAGTCACCTACAACTGCATATGATGTAATGCAGTGATGAATTGTATGTGTGTTGGTGGGTCTAGGAGACACGTAGGTAAAAACAGGTAAAAAATAAGCAATGCAAAATTGCTCATGATAATGATACCGCCATTTATGGGTGACGATTTCTGCTTCCTCAAATGTTGAAGTTTGAACTTCAGAGCAGCACACCGAAGCGAAGCAAGTGTATGAAGCAGGTTTTATTTAAAGGCAGTAACACAGACTTCTCCTAGGAGGGAGAAGGGGACCATGGCTGGTTTTGTGGAATCTGAGAAGTGAGTGCACCCTGCCCTTTTTATAGATTATCTCCTGCTCTCTTCCCCTCTTATCTCTCTCCTTCCTGCCTACTAGGCCCAGGAGATGCCACTGAGATGTCAAAAAGGTGAGAAGCAGATGGGCAGCAGGGAGGGTCAAATGCAGTGATTCAGGCAGGTAGGGGCCTTGGGGTTATTAATTAGCAATTCCTGCCTGCAGCCTTTTTGGGAGGGGTAGTATAGGCAGGTAAACTTGGTGATTAAAAGGGCTCTGGAGACACTGACATTTCAATCTCCCAGGGGCAGTCTCCAACTTCCCAGACTCAGATGGTCTCTGTTCCTCCATTTGACCAGATTCCCTATTCTACATTGACTGCCTGTCCTCAATTCTGGCTTCAATAAAATTTAAAATTTTAAAATTTTAAAACATGTCTTGCAAAGACAATGAATCCAAATATATGCGTTATACTTTTCACAAACAAAACAAAACGAAAAATCAAAATAGATCATTGACCTAAATGTAAAATGCAAGATTACGAATCTCTTACAAGATATGTACAAAGAAAGATAATGTAGAAGACAATCTAGGTGGTCTTAGTTCTCAGCAGTACATTTTAGACAATACTAGAAGCACAAAACTATGAAAGAAAAATTAAGAAGTTGAATGTCATTAAAGTATAAAATTTCTACATTGTAAAATACAGTATCAGAAGAAAAGGTCAAGCCACAGATGGAGAAAATATTTTCGAAAGACCTATCTGCTAAAAGGACTGGTATCTAAAAAATACAAAATTCTTAATTCTCAGCAATAAGTAGAAACAAAATATAATCAAAATCTGGGCAGAAGATCTGAACAGATACCTCATCAAAGAAGATACACAGCTGGAAAATAAGTATTTAAAAATATCCTCAACCTCACATATCATCAAGAAATTACAAAACAAAATGAAAAGTGAAATCTGTGACATTTTAGCTTAACTATTTCTATCCCCACCTCTTTAGCTCTGTGGAATTTGAAAAACAGTTGACTTGTCTTGTAGCTGCTATGAAAACCAGCAAACTATGAACCATTAGAGACAGTAGAATGGAGTGCTGAGTCCCATCCACGATTGTCAGGATTGGTTAACAAAAGTTCCGCAAATGTGATCAGCTTGTGCTTGCCATATAGTCCTATGGGACTCTCGCCTGCGTGAACCCCTCATGCCTTGTTGACCTTTAAGTTGATTGGTTCCCGCCTAGCCCCCACCCTACATAAAAGCTGTGTGATTTCCTTAGTAAATGAGTTCCTGCTGTGACTGGTGTCCCTGAGGCATCTGATTGTCCTCTGCCTGAGGGCTGGGTGCAGGCAGTCAGTCAGCCCTACCTATCCCAGTCTGACCTTGTTGGGGAGTGTCCCCTTCCCTTGTGTCTGGTCAAGAAGAGCAAGGGAGCTTAAGATCCCGACATGCATCTACCTTGAGGTGCTGGCCTGGGCCTGGGGGAGAGCGGTGCTAGCAGGTTTGCTGCCACTGCCATCTTGGGGTGCAGCCACCCCAGCCTGGGGACACTGACCAGGACGTGGAGGTTCAGTGTCAGATGTCTGAGGATTTGGCTGTGCATGAGTTTTTCCTTCTGGGAGTGCTGGTGGCCATCATCTAGTTGCTGTTTCTCAGGATTGCTCATCCCTGGTGGTCTCTCTCCAAATTCCAGCAGCACTAAGATCTTGGGACTGCAAGGAAGCCAAACCTGGGAAATATGAAGGCCAGATAATTGGGATACTGACTGGGTCTGCCAAAGCTGATCTGAGCCAGGCAGTCTTGTGGGAAGTCAGACACAGGGCTAAGAAATTTTGAACACTGACAGAAATTTCCAACAAGATTTAACTTATTTTTATTTTCTTCATCTCCAACATCTCTCTCAATCATATTTTTCATGCATCAGTTTGTTGATAATGGTGATATATGCATGGTGTCTTGCAGTTCTGTTGTATATTCTTATATTTTTGATTATTTCTGTTTATATGTATTCTTTCTCTCACTTGTCTGTTTTCTTGCATTCTCTTTCTGCATTTTCTCCACCTAAAAGCCAATCTGTTTTGGTTACTACTCCACTCTCCCTGTGGAATTTTACTTTTAGCCTCTTTCTTTCTTCCTCATGAACATCACATTCTGCACTATTTCTGTTTTCTCTTTGTCCACCAATTGAAATTGTAAACCCTTTTGGCAAATTTTCTTTTTATATTGTGGACAGTGATTTAACTCATCATTTCTTTTTATAGTGAGAAAGCAGTAGACACCTTGGTGAGAGCTACTAGATTTAAGGCTATGTATTGTTTACACTTGGTGCTGTTGATATTGGTCTCCCTTGTAAAGGTAGGATATTGGAAATCTTCAGGGTCAATATGGGTCTACAGGGTAAAATCTGTATTGCCTTGGATCCATGCAAATAGATGGGAAAACACACAAGCAACATGTAAAATCAAAGGGATAAATTTCCTCAAACAAACCAAGATGCCCCGATAAGAGAATCCACTAACCACACAGTAGAAGAAACACCAGAGAAGGAATTTAAATAGTTAAAATGATCTGCAAATAAAGGACAGTACAAAAAGTGAAATCAAAGAGAAAATACAGGAAGTAAAAGATCATTTCAATAAAGAGAGATTCTGAAAAAAAAAAAGCAGAAATCCTCAAAATGGAAGCAATCAATAAACCAAATTATAAAGTCAATGGACAGCATCACCAACAGACTAGACCACTGGAAGACAGAACCTCAGGCAACAAAGACAAAATATTTAATATTGAAAATAAAGTTGAATATGCAGAGAAGATGGTAAGAATCCATGAGCAGAACTTCCAAGAATTATGGAATAACATGTAAACACCAAATTTAAGAGTTATCAGGATAGATGAAGAAGCAGAGATATGAACCAAAGAAATGCACAATCTTTTCAATGACATAATATCAGAATATTTCCCAAACCTAAATAATGAAATGGAAAATCAAATACAAGAGACTTACAGGATCCCAAATGAGAAATCTCAACTGATCTCTCAACCCAGACCCTCAGAGCTAGGAGGTCATGGAACAACATATTTCAAGCTCTGAAAGAAAATGAATGCCAACCAAGGATTTTATATCCAGCAAAATTAAGTTTTTGATTTGAAGATGAAATAAAAACCTTCCATGATAAACAAAAGTTAAAGGAATTCACAATTAGAAAGCTTGCACTCTAGAACATTCTCAACAAAATATTCCATGAAGAGGAAGTAAAGAAAAAAAAGTGAAAATCAGCAAAGGGAAGAACTACACTAAAGGAATAGTCAGTCAAAGGAGAAAAACTAAACCAAATTAAATACCAGAAATAAACCAAAATGACTGGGATTACAAATCATATCTCAATAACAACCTTGAATGTTAATGACCTAAACCCATCAATCAAAAGACATAGACTGGCAGACTAGATTGAAAAAGAAGAACAGAAATATGCTGCCTCCAAGAGATTCACCTTATATGCAAAGACATCCACACACTGAAGGTGAAATGATGGGAAAAAACCTATCACTCATATGGATTGTGTAAATAAGCAGGAGTTTCCATCCTTAGATAAAGTGGACTTAAAGCCAAAGTTAATCAGAAGGAACAAAGGAGGACATGTCATTCTACTGAAGGGAATTATATATCAGCAAGATTTAACAATTATAAATATTTATGCCCTAAACAATGGAGCATCTATGTACACCAAACAAACCCTTCTCAATTTCAGACTACAACACAATAATACTGGTGACTTTAACACAACTCTCTCACCACTGGATAGATCTTCCAAACAAAAATGAAACAAAGAAACTATAGAACTAAATTAATACAATCAATAATTTAGACTTAACAAATATATATATATATATATATATAATCTTTCATTTATCAATGAATGAATACACTTTCCTGGCAGCACATGAATCGTTCTTTAAAATAGATCATATCTTATGTCACAAAGCAACTCTTAGTACTTACAAAAAAATGGAGATAATACCCCATATTCTATCAGATCATCATGGACTAAAATTAGAAATCAATGATAAAATTAAAAATAGAAGCTACTCAAACACATGGAAACTAAATGATACACTATTGAATGACAAATGTAGAAATAAAACATGATGAAATAAAAAAATACTTAGAAGTAAATGAGAATATCGAATAAAAAATACCAAAATATCTAAACCCAAGCCCAACATGATTCTTTTTTTTTTTTTTTCACATAAGGGAATTTATTAAGCAAACAGAGTGTCTCTCTGCAGGGTAAGAGAGAAAATGAGAAGAAGAGAGAAAGGAAAAGAAAGGGCGCATGCTAGAGAGAGTGGAAAGCGAGGAGGATAGAGAAAAGTGAGGAGGACAGATAGAAAGAAAGGAAAAGATGGCGGGGAAGCCATAGTAAACAGCTGAATTCCACCAGGCTAACAGGGGACCAATATCAGAGAAGGATACCTGCAAGCTGACTGATGAACCAATAGCTAGCTAGGATGTTCACAGACTGACAAGTGGTTGGGAGGCGGGGAAAATGGCTGCACCTGATGGGTGGGGGAGCAGCTTTATACATTACATTCCCCCATTTCTTTTTTTCATAAGAAAATCTTTTGCTCTCCAGTTCTTTTTGAAGCCTTCTCTCTCCTTCCTGCCTAAGTGACTGGGGTTGGTTTTGCAGGTGAGGTGCAAAAAGTTCATTCTCCTTCCAGACTTTCAAAAGCAGATGGTTTTCATGGACTTCATTTCCTTGATTTGACTCATCCCCTATTTCTACACTAACTGCCTGTCCCCAATTCTGACTTCATTTACCCTCTAATTCTAGGAACTCCTTCACTGCTGCAGGGAAAGGGGGTGATGACCAATCTGGCTTCTTCAAGCTGGAAGGGGGCAGCATGGAGCAAGCAGTTTGGAGTTCCCTTTTTAGAAATCGGGTCAATTGAGGGGTTCATGGTAAAAGTCCGGTTGGGAAGAGAAGGTTGTAAAGGCATTTGGAGATGGGTGCTTTTATGAGAGAAGAACAAAAAGACATGAGTACTGAAATGAGATTGATACAATATAAATTCTGCAGAATCTGGAACATGCCAATGCATATCATAAAGATGACAGAAGCCAATAATTCCTCACCAGGGGGTGGAAGAACTGAGAAGTTGTTCCCATAACAAGGCCTAGCAAAGACTGGAGAGGATAAGCCTTTATTTGGGTACTTTAACACTGTCCAGGTTATTAGGAATGTAAACACAACATTTAGTAGAGATCTCTATACTTCTGTTACTAGCAAACATAGATTAAGCCTACTTGTGTCTGTAGGCTTTAAACTGACTAAAACTTCTGACTCTGGCAGTTTCTCTTGATAGTTATCAGGCACATTTGCTTAAGAATCTCTTTTGTAGCTTTTAGCTTTATTCTAGTGGGCCCACACAAGTGTACATCGTAAGTTACATTTAAGTATTACTTCTTTTAAATGCCCAAGACTGGCTATATTTTGATTTTAACTGTTTTTCTAGGTGTTTAAGATTAAGTTGGTCAAAGTGACCTGTTCCTGTCTGTTAAAGAGTCAGCTGAGTTTCCACAGGGATTACTCATAGAGAACTTAAGAGCAGCTTCTTAGCTCCATTAGTGCTATTGGTTAGGCAGGGTCTCCTCGATGAGGTGGCTTTCCTTGAAAGCACCAGGGATGTCTCCCTTTTTCCTTGACCCTCCTCTGCAGCAGGTGCACTGAGTGGCTTTTCCTCTAGTGGCCTCATCAATCTCCTTGCTTAGGAGGTTGTGTGACCCAGAGTTGCAAACCTCCTTAGAGAAGTCTTCTTGTTCCCCAGGTTCAGGCCTACTTTGAGGGCAAGACCCAAATATGGACTTTTCTTCACCTCTGTATTTAATCTCAATCTCTAAGTTTGATCTTAACCATCAAGCAAGTCAGTCTCAGCAGTCATAAAGTAAGAGTACTGGGCTTTAGCTTCAATGTCTATAACTTTACAGTTATTTACCCCCTTTTATCTAATTCGGGTTTACATTATCTGTCCTATAGGTGATGGCTTACTATTCCAAGTTAATTTACAGCGTTCGCTTTTGAAGCAATACTTCTGCAAAATATTGATCAGGCAACAATTAGAGTTTACAAGGAAAATACAAAATGGAATCACCAACAGTAAAACATTCAGTTTGTGCAATAGCTATCTTGAATTTTGGCTGAGTTCCCTTTTGAGATCACAGTAATCTTTACAACAAACATCAAACTTTTGAACACAACTTTAAATGAGTTAAAGTCAGGCTTACGTTGGAGCCATTGTAATGTGTAGCAGGATTGTGAGGCAGAGCCTTATCTCAGGTATCGTGGGGCTTTTCAGTGAGGGGCAAAGGAGTATTAGAAAATAAAGGGTTATAAACATAGATTTTGAAGATTAAGCTGAGATTAGATGGAGCTCTGTTCTCTGATGGAAATGCAGATCTAAAGAGTTATGTCAGCAATCTTTATATATGTGCAATGTTAGGTTCCAAAGTTACTGTAAGGTGGGCAGGAACCAGAGAAGGGAGCTAATGAAACACTGGTTATCTAGCAAAAGAATTCCTTCCTGCCCAAGAGCTGTGTGCCTGAGATCAATGTACTGCCACAGCAGTTAGGCATCTGTGCTCCTGCACAGGAGCACTCCCAGGCACCAGGCATGCCACAGCCATGTGGTCATCAGAGACCACAATTTCAGTCACTGTTGTACCTATTTTGCTACTGCGCATTACACTCTTTCTTAAATGTCATTTTAAGAAGTTTACATATATTGACTCCTGAGTCTATACGAACATTAATTAACAATTTAATATTATATCCTTTTGTGTGGCAAAGTGGTAAAATGCTTTCATGCTTAACCTTTAAACAAATCAGTCTCTCAATAACTTTAACAAATTTTACATATACCCTATTGATGACAGGTCCTATAATAGAACATTAAATGATAGATTTACCATTACAGATAAGTTTAATTTGGAGAATAGCAGCTTGATAAATTTTCTGCTTTAAAGGCTTGTATACCTGGAAAATATGAACACATTTAATATTCAAAGAATAATGTTTTTAAGTATGTTACTCCATGCAATAACTTTATAAATTAATCAGATATCTCTAACAAACACATTTGAGTAATCCCATACATGTCGACTCGTATTCACTCATCTTATTGTAGAAAAACCAAGATGTCAGACAAGTGTACCAACAGTATTTGCCGTCTCTTTCCTGTTGAAGAAAAGTCCTAGAAAAATTGATGTTAGACATTTTTTAAACATCAACATTTTATTAGTTTGACCACCTAGAGACTTGTGAGTTAATTTTAAGGACATTTTACTTCTATTAGTTTACTCAATTTAAATTGAACTTCTTTAAATCATGTGAATTAAAAATATTTGGATCCATTTTTAAAATTTTAATTTTTATGTGTGCTTATATTTAACACAAAAGCAAAGGCCTTGTAATACTTATCTCCACTGCAATGTAACAGATGTTCAAAAATAACTCTAGAGTTGGATAAAAAGAACTGATCAAAAATCATTAACCTAAGTATGTAGGATCAAAATTGTGAGCTCAAAAATATAGCATTTAAGAAAAACAAAATCCTAGAAGAAAAATGATAATGGTTATTAATTAAAGCATGAGAAAATGAGAAGGAAAGAAAATGTGAAAGGGAGAAAAGTATTCTGAGTTGTAGCCCAGGAGAAATTTAAAATGGACACTTTTTTCTTTGGGTTTCAGACTGATCTCCCATAATGCCTTCCTCCATTTACATTTCAATGTAAGCCTTGACTGAGATCTGAATCTGAAAGGGGCTAAAATGTTCTAGCAGAAACTTGATGCTTAGGTCCTTTTAACTCTTTTTCCTGGTTAGTAATTAATTTAGGTTTGGACACAGAAAATTGTTAAACAATTATCTTCCACTATTTGGCAAATGGGGCTGCTCATATTACATGGGGGAGCAGGGGAAGATGAAGAAGCAGGGTCTGGAGGTGCTTGAGCCTACAGGAACAGCTAAGAAGCAAGAAAGAAGACACTTGAAGATAAGGAATTCCTTTCCATTTGCCTGCTTGCTCACGGAAGCTGTGTGCCATTACACAAACAGATTTTGATGGCTTTAAGTACTGGGGGTCGGGCGAAGGGTTCCCAGGGTAGAATCTGCCAGATTGGAGGACCCAGATTCCATGGTGGGGACTGATACAGCCGAGTCTGTGGCCAGGGCGTCCCGAGGCCAGAGTACTGGGCTGGAGATGAGGGGCAGCACATTGATTGTGTCGTCACACAAACATCAATGTGTGTGCCGGGCAAAAGCTGAGAAGGGTTTGAGGACCTGATATCAGGGTTTTTGAGTGTGAATGTGAGTGCGAGATGAGCCTCAACCCTGAGAGGGAATCTCCACCATGAAATCAGGAATCCACCTGGCAGATAAGAGCGACTATAAGGGCCTGCTGTAACTATAAAAGTTGTGGCTGGGGGGTACCCCCACCCTTAGCTGCCTCGAGGGTATAAATCTTCCTAGGGGAACTGGCCTAGAGGACTCACCAATTTGAAGTCTGGTGATGAATGCAGAGCTGAGCCTCCGGCAGAATGGAAGGTGGGGCTGTATCTGGGGGGCACTGGGGCTTAGATGAGGTTCCATTCAGGATAGTGGAAGGACCCATCCCAAGTCACAGCGCCAGATATAAGGAAATCCCACAAAACCATACTGGACATGGGAAATCACATAAGGGAATTTATTAAGCAAACAGAGTGAATCCCTGCAGGGTAAGAGAGAAAATGAGAGGAAAAGAGAAGAAAAGAAAGGGCACACACTAGAGAGAGTGGAAAGCGAGGAGGATACAGAAAAGCGAGGAGGACAGACCAAGCCCAACATGATTCTAAATGGAGAAAATTGAAAGCATTCTGTCTACAAACTGGACACTATGAAGGCAGTGGTAAGAGGAAGGTTTATTGCATTGAGCTCATTTATTAAAAGAATAAAAAGTCAACAAGTAAATGACCTTATATTATATCTCAAAGCCCTAGAAAAAGACGAACAAATCAACACCAAAAACAGTAGAAGACTGGAAATAATTAAAATCAGAGCTGCAATCAATGAAATTGAAACAAAAGAAAAAATTGAAAAAATTGTCAAAGCAAAAAGTTTGTTCTTTGAAAAAATTAATAAACTTGATAAAATACTAGCCACAGTAGCAAAGAAAAAAAGAGAGAAAACCCAAATATCAAAATGAACACAACTGAAATACAGAAGATAGTTAGAAACTATTTTGAAAATTATACTCCAATAAAATAGAAAATATTGAAGACATTGACAAATTTCTAGACATATAACCTACCTAATGAATCTGGAGGTCATACATGATTTAAACAGAAAAATTTCAAGTAATGAAATAGAAAAATGCCATCAAAAGTCTACCAATTAAGAAAAGCCCAGGATCAGACATATTCTCAGCTGAGCTCTACAAGATATTTAAAGAAGAATTAACACCAATACTCCTCAAAATATTCCATAAAATAT
The DNA here is from genome assembly GCF_902686455.1 of Sciurus vulgaris. Classification (NCBI taxonomy): domain Eukaryota; kingdom Metazoa; phylum Chordata; class Mammalia; order Rodentia; family Sciuridae; genus Sciurus; species Sciurus vulgaris. Next base: position 52,595,932 of record NC_136470.1, on the reverse strand, counting down.
AAAAGGAGGGAACCCTTCCAAATTCACTGGAGGCTAATATTGCCCTGATACCAAAACCAGGCAAAGACACATCAAGGAAAGAAAGTTCAGACCAATATTCTTCATGAATATAGATGCAAAAATTCTCAATAAAATTCTGGCAAATTGCATACAAAAGCATATGAAAAAGATAGTGCACCATGAACAAGTGGAGTTCATCCCAGGGATGCAGGGTTGACTCAACATACAGAAGTCAATAAATGTGGTTCATCATATCAATAGACTTAAGGATCAAATGATCATCTCAATAAATGCAGAAAAAGCATTTGACAAAATACAACACTCCTTCATGTTCAAAACACTAGAAAAACTAAGGATAGGAATATATCTCAACATCCTAAAAACCATACATGCTAAACCCAAGGCCAACATCATTCTAAATGGAGAAAAATTGAAAGCATTCCCTCTAAAACCTGAAACAAGACAAGGATGACCTTTCATCACTTTTATTCAACATTGTCCTTGAAACTCTAACCAGAGCAATTAGATGAAAGAAAGAAATTAAAGGAATACAAATATGTAAAGAAGACCTCAAACTATTACTACTTGCCATCAACATGATTCTATATTTAGAAGATCAAAAAAATACACCAAAAACCTTCTAGAACTGATAAATGAATTCAGCAAAGTAGCAGGATATGAAGTTAATACCAATAATTCAAATGTGTTCCTACACATTAGTAAATGAATCCACCAAAAAAGAAATTTAAAAAACTACCCCACTCACAGTAGTCTCAAAAAAAAATTGAAATAAAATACTTGGGAATCAATCTAACATAAGAGGTGAAAAACCTCTACAATGAAAACTACAGAAAACTAAAGAAAGAAATTGAAGAAGCCCTTCGAAGATGGAAAGACTTCCTATGCTTCTGGATAGGCAAAATTAATATTGTTAAAAGCATTATACAAATTTAATGCAATTCTTATTAGAATTCCAATGACATTCTCATAGAACTAGAAAGAGCAATCATGAAATTCATTTAGAAAAATAAGAGACCCAGAATAGCCAAAGCAATCCTTAGCGAAAAAAGTGAAGAAGGAAGCATCACAATACCAGACCTCAAACTATATATACTACAGAGCTATAGTATTAAAAACAGTATAGTATTGGCAGCAAAGCAGACACATAGACCAATGACCAATGGTACAGAATAGAAAATACAGAAACAAACTCACATGAATATAATTATCTCATACTAGACAAAAGCACCAAAAACATTCACTGGAGAAAAGATGGCCTATTCAACAAATGGTGCTAGGACAAGTGGAAAGCAACATGTAACAAAATGAAATTCAACCTTTATCTCTCACCCTGCACAAAACTCAACTCAAAGTGAATCAAGGACTTAGGTCCTAGAATAGAGACCCTGCACCTAGTAGAAGAAAAAGTAGGCCAAATCTTCATAATGTCATGAAGGATCTGACTTTATTAACAAGACCTCTAAAGCACAAAATAGTTAAATCAAGAATCAATAAGTGGGATGGATTCAAACTACAGTTTCTTCTCAGCAAAAGAAGCAATCAATAATGTGGAGAGAGTCTACAGATTGGGAGAAAATCTTTACCACATGCATCTTAGATAAAGTATTAATCCCTATGATATATAAAGAACTCAAAATACTTAACACCAAAATAAAAAAAATAGGCCAATCAATGAATGGGTTAAGGAACTGAACAGACACTTCACAGAAGAAGATAAACAATTAATCAACAAATATATGAAAAAATGTTCAACAGTAATAAGTCAAACCTAAAAACCAAATGCCCAATGTTTTCTCCTATATGCAGAGGCTAATTCACAATAGGATAGGGGGCATTAGGGAAGAAAAGAATTACTTTATATTAGGTAGAGGGGAGTGAAGGGAGGGGAAGGGGTACAGGGATAGGAATGATAGTAGAGTAAAACAAAGATCATTACTTCATGAACATATAGGACTGTGTTACCAATGTGACCCTACAATATGTGCAATCAGAAAAATGAAAAAGTTTCCATTTATCTATGATTTATCAAATTGCATAAATGCATTCATGTATAACTAAGAAAAATAAAAACATTAAATAAAAAATGGAACAAAATAAACCAAAAAACCATTATGTATAAACCCTATGTATTTATAACTAATTCCAAACATACTATTCCTCCTTAAAAAACAAAAACAAAACAAAACAAAACAAAATAAAACAAAATAATAATCTTCACTGGTATCAATTACAGCCAATATTTCCTTTTATTTGGAATATTAGCAGTGAAAAATGTAACTAAGCATTTAATTCTCTCTAGCCTATAGAAATTGTATTTCAGAGTAAACAAATACACTATATTGGATAATAACAATTTTTAGCTCCTGTTCCCAACTGTGGTTACTGATAATTATTAGCATGACATTATTGGAACATTCAGGCATTGTGTCTAATATGATTCAACAGAAAGTGCTTATAGTCACTCATACAATACTCTTGTCCATGGAAAGAAATAGAGATATAAGAATTAACTTCCAGTTCATAGGATTCATGGACTTTCAAATTTTGTGAACCCATGAAGGAGTAAGTATACAAATCTAGAGTGCAGGAAAACTAATCTAGATTCTTCAAGAAAACAATGGTACTAAAAAGGAGGGCACTGTGTGGAATTTTTTTGCATTTTAACTGCAAAATAATTATAAAAATATGATTTGGACACAATTGGGGACATTTGAACATAAGATGATGCCATACTGCAACCAGTTTCATTAAGTGTGATAACAGCATTTTCTTGTTGGCAAACAGTCCACATATTTTAGATATGCATACATTTTGTAAGGGCTAGATGCCCCAAGGAGTAACATTTGTTTGAAAACCTTCCAAACAAGGAGTGAAGTATGAGGGAAGAAACAGAAAAATTGTGACAAAACATGGCAATTGTCAGATCAGGGTGATGAGCATACAAGGGTTTCTTATGCTATTCTATTTAGGCTTGTAATTCATAATAAAATTTTTCATTATTAAAGTAAGACTTCATATAATTCAACATCTATAGTAAGACAGGTATGTCTGTCATTCCAGTAGTACTGGGGATGCAAACCAGGATAATGAATAGGACACCTATAAAATCTTTAAGAAATAGTTAACAATAATCAATTACCAACAAAATCTTTAAATGTTTATTTATAAAAATAGACTATATACAGGATTTATCAAATTAATAAATTTTAGTAATGTTACTGTGCATAACATGTATGTACAAAGTTTGATTTCCTTTAACATACCAGCAATAAATACTAAATAATTCCATGTGCCATAGCAACAAATATATTTAACTAAAATCTTGAACTACAATAAAATAAATTCAGTTTTTAAAGAAAACCTTATAAAAGATCTCAATGAATTGAGAAATAGTGACAGTTGATAAAAGGGAAAATTAGTTTAAAAAAGAAGTATATTTGCTGAAATTTATTTATATATTTAGGTAAATTTAGTTAAAATTCCATAACGATTTCTACATTTCCAAGTGATTATAAAATTCAATTTAAATTAATCAATATATGAAAATAATCAAGAAAATCAATGTAAATTTGAAGAACTAGAAATTTGGGCAAATTTCTCTATCCTGAAATATTTTAGAATTACAAGGAGGATCTACTATTCTGTATAATTATTGTGAACTAATAAAAAATACTTTGAGGAAAGAAATAAGGAGATGAACATACTGGTGCTGTCTGTGTAAGGGGAGATAAATCAATTAATGAAATAAAAGAAAACATCCAGGATTATGCCTATGGAAAAAACTCTTAGAACTCATAAGTGAATTCAGTAAAGTAGCAGGATATAAGATCAATGCACATAAATCTAATGCATTTTTATACATAAGTGATGAAACTTTGGAAAAAATAATTAGGAAAACTACCCCATTCACAATAGCCTGGACAAAAATAAAATACTTGGGAATCAATCTCAAAAAAGAGGTGAAAGACCTCTACAATGAGAACTACAGAACTCTAAAGACAGAAATTAAAGAAACCCTTAGAAGATGGAAAGATCTCCCATGTTCTTGGATAGGAAGAATTAATATTGTCAATGGCCATACTACCTAAAATGCTATACGGATTCAGTGCAATTCCAATTAAAATCCCAATGATGTACCTACAGAAATAGAGCAAGCAATTGTGAAATTCATGTAGAAGAATAAGAAACCCAGAATAGCTAAAGCAATCCTTGGCAGGAAGAGCGAAGCAGGGGGTATCACAATACCAGATCTTCAACTCTATTACAAAGCAATAGTAACAAAAACAGCATGATATTGGTACCAAAATAGACAGGTAGATCAATGGTACAGAATAGAGGACACAGACACAAACCCAAATAAATACAATTTTCTCATACTAGACAAAGGGGCCAAAAATATGCAATGGAGAAAAGATAGCCTCTTCAACAAATGGTGCTGGGAGAATTGGAAATCCATATGTAACAGAATGAAACTAAACCCATATCTCTCACCATGCACGAAACTAAACTCAAAATGGATCAAGGACCTCGGAATCAGACCAGAGACACTGCAGATTATAGAAGAAAAAGTAGGTCCAGATCTTCAACATGTCGGCTTAGGACCAGACTTCCTCAACAGGACTCCCATAGCACAAGAAATAAAAGCAAGAATCAATAACTGGGATAGATTCAAACTAAATAGCTTTCTCTCAGCAAAGGAAACTATCAGCAATGTGAAGAAAGAGCCTACAAAGTGGGAGAAAATCTTTGCCAATCATACTTCAGATAGAGCACTAATCTCCAGAAATCTATAAAGAACTCAAAAAGCTCTACACCAAGAATGCAAATAATCCAATTGACAAATGGGCTAAGGAAATGAATAGACACTTCACAGAAGGAGATATACAAGCAATCAACAAACATATGGAAAAATGTTCAACATCTCTAGTAATAAGAGAAATGCAAATCAAAACCACCCTAAGATTCCATCTCACCCCGATTAGAATGGTGATTATCAAGAATACGAGCAACAACAGGTGTTGGCAAGGATGTGGGGAGAAAGGTACACTCATTCATTGCTGGTGGAGCTGTAAATTAGTGCAGCCACTCTGGAAAGCAGTGTGGAGATTCCTTAGAAAACTTGGAATGGAACCTCCATTTGACCCAGCTATCCCACTCCTTGGCCTATACCCAAACGACTTAAAATCAGCATACTACAGAGATACAGCCACATCAATGTTCATAGCTGCTCAATTCACAATAGCCAGATTGTGGAACCAACCTAGATGCCCTTCAGTTGATGAATGGATAAAGAAACTGTGGTATATATATATATATATATATACAATGGAATATTACTCAGCTATAAAGAATGATAAAATTATGGCATTTGCAGGCAAATGGATGAAATTGGAGAATATCATGCTAAGTGAGATAAGTCAATCTCAAAAAACCAAAGAACTAATGATATCGCTAATAAGTGGATGATGACACATAATGGGGGGAGGGAGGGGTTAGTGTTAGGGTTAGAGTTAGGGTTAGGGAGGGGGGCAAGAATGGAGGAAGGAAGAACTGTATAGAGGGAAAAGAGGGATGGGAGGGGTGGGGGGAAGGGAAAAAATAACAGAATGAATCAAACAACATTACCCTATGTAAATTTATGATTACACAAATGGTATGCCTTTACGCCATGTACAAACAGAGAAACAACATGTATCCCATTTGTTTACAATAAAATAAAAGAAAAAAAAAAGCCACATTTTTCTTTAGCTACATTTTCTTTCTTTCCTTCAAAATATGTGCATAATAGGAGATTCCTTAATTTATAGAGCCACTGAATTATGCCTATCACTCCACTCAAGCTTTCTTTGTTTCTCTAAAGGAGATGAACCTTGTTGTTTCTGATATTGTTATTATTTTGCCATAGTGCATAAATCTGTAGGAAATAGTTACATAAAGTCACAACATGCTGTTGATATTGAGTCTAACGTGATTCTTATGCTGGATAGCTTTGTTCTCTGATATTTATGGAAGCAGCTTGAAAAAGCAAAAAGTTGAACCCAATTATGTCTTCTCTGGTAATAGGGATAAACCAAATGCTCTAAATGTTGTACTACTTTTCTGTATGCTCAGGTAAGGTGTGTTCTATTTGTTTCCCCAGATCATCTGATCCCCTCTGGTTTTTGTTGTTTTTGCTATTATTATTATTATTATCAACAGTAGCAGCACTATTATTATTTAACCAGGGATTGAAGCCAGAGGCATTTAACTACTGAGCCACATCCACAGTCCTTTTTTTATATTTTATTTTGAGACAGGATCTCACCAAGCTGCTTAGGGCCTCACTAAATTGCTGAGGCTGGCTTTGAACTTGGCCACTCTCCTGCCTCAGCCTCCCGAGCTGCTGGGATTACAGGCCAGCACCACCATGTACTTCTTTTCTTTACTTTGGTGTTCATACATCTAAAAAAGGAGCACCCACTATTTGATAGAATGGTGATAAGTCATGTGCAAATGGCTGTGACAGACACATGATCTACACCCTGAGTACATTTTAGTACTCTTTACTGTCTTTTAGCCACCACACTTCTCAGCTTTTATTTCTAAATGAAAACTTACTAAACAAAAATTGAATATTAGTCTCTTAATACATTATGTATATTTAAAATGGTAATTCAATTTTCCTAGAGTCATTTGCATTTGGAATTCATCTTTCATGGTAAAAGTAAAAGCTTTATCAAAGCAATATTAAAATGGATGGTACAATGAAACAGGTTAGAATTTTTGTATTGAAGATCCAAATGTACATCTACCTTATTAAGATTGCTTTTATTCATGTATTCCTGAAATATTAGCCTAGATTGTAGGGCCTGAAAATATCACATAATATATTCAATAAGGTCTTCTCTTTCCTCATATATATTAGTATATTATATGATTGAAACTAAAAGATATATACATTTATTTATAACTCTCATATCTTATAATCAATACTAGAAGACACAGGTTATCTTCTTCTTGATGCAAATCAAGTTTTAAAAATTGGTGAGCCAGTCATAAAACATTACAAAGTATATATATTTGAAATCAAGACTGTAGTTGCCAAAAAAATTATCTTTTAACTCATCAGACATAATAATTGAGAGTGGTTGTATGTAATGATTGAAATGTTAGCACTATGGCTAAATGTACACAGGCAAATATGTAACAATAATTCCACAGAACTTTGTACACACATTTGTCTATTTTTAATTCATTCATTTATTAAATTATTTATTTATTGGTACTAGGGATTGAACCCAGGATACTTTACCAGTGATACTTTACCTCCAGCTAAGTTGCTATATTGTTGAGGGTCTTGTTAAGTTGCTGAGGATGGCCTTGAATGTGGGATCCTCCAACCTCAGCCTCATGAGTTGCTGGGAGTAAGGGTGTGTGCCACAGCAACTGGATATTTTTCAATTTTAAATCTAAAAATATAATTTAAGTTAATGTTTCAGGAATGTAGTATCTTATAGGAAGGCTTGAGAAATTTTAATTGTTTAAAAAGTAGATGAAACGTATAATCAATCAGTAGAGTGTAGTGAATAGTCTTTGCTTAAGAGTTGTGTTCACCTGACTGGAAAGGTCAAATAATTCTACTTACACCTTTAATAATCAGAACAATATATATCCGAGACTTTATTGATTTTTATAATATTTTATGTACTATATTTCTTCAGAATAAGTTTCAAGTTAATGTCTTATGATAATTTTAAAAAGTAGTATCTCTAGTAGTTACTACATCAATACTTTTGGGTATTTAATGCATTGTGGGTTTTTTTATTCAGAGTTCTTTATGTTTGTTTTTATCATTTTAACTATTTTACTACTAATCAATAGAGTTTTGAAATATTAGAGATAGCATAAACCAATCTTCTATAAAATCTTTCTTCTTTAAAATATATTAATATGAAAATTTAAAAGGTAACTGGCATCCATATTTGACTCAGTACCCAGAGCACCTTCCTTGAAGATCTGGAAGACAGCAACTTGCTTTGCAAGTCAATTAAAAATACCAGTGTCAGAGCTGCACACTATTTTAATTATGATATTTTTGTTAAAATTAATTACAAATGTTTCTGGTTAAAAACTGGAAGAGATCACAGAGATGATTTGATGAATCTCTTTACAAACTGAAGATACATAGACCACATGGATGTAAAGTTTTCCCTTGTCCACATGGCAGTTATAACGAGGACCAGAATAGGACACAAGTTCCCAATTTAAAGCTTAAAATAACTCATTATATGCATTGTTAGATGGTATATTTACATAATGGAATTATAATGAAACTTTTACTAGTTAATGAGAAGCCTACTTAATTACAGGCCTATGCTTTTATGAATACACAGAGTGTTTACACATCAGAATATTTATTTTAGGTGCTCCAGTTCACTTCATCAAATTGGTAGGGCAGAGATTCATTGTACCTGGTAATGAGAATTACTAGAATTTCTTTTTCTGAGTTTAATCATCTTATTTTATATTAAATACCTTTTCAGCACATCATTTAGAACTCACTTATCACCCCACGACTTACAGGAAGGAAAGAGAATGACATCGTCTATCTTCTGAGGAGATGAGTTCCGTATGATGGTGGCACACGATGCACAAAAGTAGTTTTAAGCTACATGTGAGAGAGAAAATGAACAAAATATACTCAAAAATGAACTGTATCTAAAACCCATTTATATGAATTATAATTGCACTTGAGTACAGTAAGCAAGTCATAGTGGACTTTTGTCTGTGAGGATCATTTTGGCTCTCAGGAGATGGCATATTTATCAACCACATCTAAACAGAATCTTACTGCAACTATATCATGTTTGTAAATATACCTTCTTTTCACATAATTCAAGAATACTGCCCTTCACTTACTTTGGTGAAGTAAACTTCATGTTTGTCTTATTTCTGACAATGTATTTTGCTATTTATTTTGTGCCTAAAAGGAAAAAAAAAAAAAAAAAAAAAACAAAGTACTGACAATGAACCATTGTTCTTTGTGATTTATCTTCATACAGCAACTCCCATATAGCTAAGTATGAAAAAGTAAAGGTCACTTATGCTAATGAAAATCAGCTGTGTGTTCTGAGGAGAAATAGAAAAAAAATTATCTTTCTAGAAAAAAATAAGAACATTTAAGTCATTTTAAAGGAATTGAGCATCTTTTATAATATTGGCCAGTATACTAAGTAATTCTTAATTAAATTGTACAAAGTAAAATTACCTTGAGGTAAATAGCAAATTTTTTTAAAGACCTACTCAAATAAACATTAGACTATGAAAATTCAAATAAAAAAGCATGCAAAAAAATAACTCAGGCTGCAGTCAGAATTAGGAGACATAGTGCACTTACCCATGGCAGGAATTCATTCCATTGCCAGTTGGACAAGCACTCCTCAAGTTTCTTTTGGAATTCTTTCAGGTCAAACACTTTCCTGTTTTAATAAGTTTCAGATTCTTTTTTCAGAAACTGTAGCAGTAAGATAAGACCCGCTTCCAATGTCTTCCACATAGTGCTGTTAGTTTTCCCTCAGAGCCTTAACAGACTAATCAATTTCCAGGTTGTAGACTTTAAATATTTGAACACTATGAGAACCCTCACACTCTCTCCCATCAGATTCTACAAGACAGACATCTTTAGTGATCATGGTTGCTTGTTTGCCTGATTATCCTTCCTTGCTATTCTCCTTCATAAAAACATCTCTATTCTGTTCAATTACCTATACTTGTTTTTTAATGTTGTGCAACCTATGCAAATCAAGAAAAGCGGATACTAGCACAAATTCTGAGTATTAGTATGATTCAGAAACTAATCATAGGAATTCTAATGTCTTTAAGAATAATAAAGTCAGAAGTCTATGCTGTCAGCATTTGTTACTCTTTAGCCATTTGTTACTCTTTAATCCATGGATTGACACCGGAATTAAACCCAATCACAAGGAAGTGAGTCAGAGAACAGCAAGTTCCACTACCACTGCAGCAATCTTCAAGCAATAGAAGAACCAACTTTACTTGTTTATGACCCCAACGAATAGAGGGCAAGATCACTGCATTGTTGAAACAATGATTAATTCAAAGACATAAATCTGGTCTATCTCTGAATTTTGGGTTGAGTTTAGGGATTAAGGTAGTTCAAGGTTTTCCTGCTACTTTTGTTAAAAATTATATGCAAGTATATTTTTGTGTATGATATATATATGTATTCATGTATATATGTATAATATATAATAGAAAAAATATATTATAAAGAAATCAGAATAACATGTTATACATATATATGAAAACATATAAGAAGTTATTAGCATTTTGCCTCTTATCTGAAAACATATTTACTAGTTGCATTTAAGGAGACTCATTTCAAGTATATTATACTTGTACCTATTTTTGGAATAATTCAAGAATAATTCTATATCATTACATTATATTGTACTTTATGCTATGTATACATTATTCACACATGTATTTTCACCTCCCTCTTTGATGAAAGAGAATAATTGAACTATTAACTTCTGTAAGAGGTAAATGAACACAGCTTGAGTTGGAAAACAGAATAAAGTAGACCAGTGGTGTTTATCTGTCAGGAAATATTCATAGCATTCTATGTCACTAATGGCATAGTCATTGTGAAAATCCTGTAAAAGTACAACCAGTTGGCAACATATTTTCATTGCACATATTTCATCCATCAACATTAATAGTATAAAAACAATTGCATTTGTTTCTATTCTATTTGTGGGTTTTTTTTTTTTTTTTTTTTTCCGCAGCATGTAAGAATATGTTTTTCCACAATGAAACTCATCACAGTTTGGAATGAGTAGTTAGCACATCCACCAAGGAAATTCACTCTCACTGACTTCTTCCAGAACAGTAATTCCTTTGAGTTTAGATTAAGATAATCTTTACAACCTTATCATCTTATAATGGAGCTCTTATTCAGTGATATCTGTCTCTGTATTTTTATCAGCAAAATTAGCTATTTGCCCACTTAGCTTAAATGAAAGACCTCACAAGGATATTTGCATTGTCTATCTTCAAACTCATCCTTGGTATATACCTATTACTAAATGTTAAGGTTTAATGAGTATTGTAAATTTGGCATTAGAAATATAAATGGCTTAAATAAATATGCGTTATGATTCAGTTTTTTAAAATATATATGTTCTTCATTTTAGAGCCATAAAGACAAAAGTTAATGTGGTAACTCATAAGACACTTAAGAATCTATGCTGTTCTTTTAGAAGTCCAGTAATTTTTTTCTTTTAATTTTATATAATTATTTACTGTTGGTGAGAAAAATATATTTATAGAATCTTTTGGAGTTTTTATATTCTTTGCCTGGATACCAATGTTTTTCATGCATAGGTACTTTAATGTACTTCCAATGCTTTAGTTTGATTTTGTTCTTTGCATGGCTGAGCAAACAGCTCATTTACTTTTACAATCTTTATGTCTTTGTTGGCAAATATCTTCCAGTCTTGGGTTTCATCGTTTCATTGCTTTTATTTATAACCACAAAAAAATGACACATTGAAATGATACACTTTAAATGGAATAGTCTCTCTAATCATTATTTGTAAGAAATAAAATTTTATTTTTAATTTAAAAGTCAAGTTTAATGATTGAGTTCTACAATCATACTTCCTTAAATTTTCTAAAAGTTTATGAGTAAATTTTTATTGTGCAAACCACATTTTCTTGATCCATTCATCGATTGATAAACAACTGGACTTATTCCATAAGTTTGCTGCTATAAACACTAAAGTGACTGTATTGCTATAGTTTGCTGATTTTAGTTCTTTTGGATAAATACTGAGAAATGGGAGAGCTGGGTCACATAGTTTTTTATGTAATCTCCATATTGCTTTCCAGAATGTTGTACCACTAACAATGTATGTTTCATATATTTGTTGGCCATTTGTGTTTCTTTTTTCAAGAAATGTCTGTTTAATTCCTTGACCCATTTGTTGATTAAGTTATTTGTATTTTAGGCGTTAAGTTTTTTGAGTCCTTTATATATTTTAGATAGTAATCCTGTCAGAGATTTTCTCCCATTCTCTATTATTTCCCTTCATGCTCTTAATCCGTTCCTTTGCTGTGCAGAATCTTTCTAATTTAATGACATCTTACTTATCAATTCTTTTTCTATTTCTTGAGTGTTAGGGGTCTTGTTAAGTTGGTGTTGAGGTTCCAGTTTGTAACTTACATATCCTCATTTCTGCTGCTTCAATTTTCCAGGCCATCTCAAATTTAGAGACCAAGGAAATGGATTTCATTTCTTGATAGACAAGGAAAACAAAACCACAATACAAAAGGGAACAGAAAAAGAGTTGAGATCTGGTCTTATTTGCAGCCAGGAACCTGCTCATTGCTCTCCATTTCTATCCTTGAAAGTTCTCTTTCCTCATCTTCATACACAACTCTCAAATTCTTAATATCACAACTCTCAAATTCTTAATATCCATTTACAGCTTCTCTGCATTTAACTAACACATACAGTACTGGAAAATTATGGTCTCTCTGTGCTTTCGATCATGTTCTCTTAAATGCCTCATTATCTTTCTGGGAATCTAAATTTTGTCTTCCCCATAAAATGTTACTGTCATTCTACTGCATGACATGATTAATTAATACTTTTAATGAAATTAATTAAAATTGACAAAAAGTTATTTTTAATTAAATGAATGAGGTAGAGGTTTTCTAAACTGAAATTAGCCAGAGCACTAAGGTTATCTTCAAAATGGAAGCCAAGTTTAAACTTAAAGTTTCCTCTGCACAATTAGTACTTATGTCCTCCTTGCCTATATAGAATTCTCTAGAGATTCGATTCATACACATATACCTTGAAAATGTAAACTTTTCACCCTGTCATGGCTTACATTTAACACAGAAATATTAGTTATATATATATATATATATATATATATACACACACACACACACACACACATATGAATATATATTATCAAGTAGTTGTAAATTTCATAAAAGGAAATAAAATTTTATTAGTGGAAAGACAGAAATCCCATTTTGTCATAAATCGGATACAGCGTTAAGACATGGGGTCAGTTAGAGATTTAAAAGGCATCCAAATCTATCCCTTAACATTAAAGTAACTCTCAAGTACTTTGCAGAGTTAGAAATCCTAGAACTGAATCCTAGTACTATGGTCAAGTGGGTGTGTGACCTTAAAATCCTCACATTACCTCTCTGAACCTTATTTTCTTTATTCATAAAATTAATTGTTAGAAATTACTTTGCAGAATTTGGGTTGGGCTTCGACACGGCAAGGCATATTAATTACATTACTTATCAGAGTCTTCCTTTTTATCAGAGGCTTCAGAATCATTTGCTGGTTTATAAACTGTGTTCATGCTCAAAACTAGGTAAATCTGAGGAAAATACAGGCCCTCTTATTGGGTAGCCATTCCCTTCCTGTGAATGGGGGTATATTTACAAAACTCCTATTTGTCTTTGTTCTTGTGCTAGATCCTGTTTTTCCTAGTACTGCAGTACCACATTCTAACTCCTGCTGAAGTTCCTCTGAGATGGATCCACAGTCAGTGTCAATGACCGGTTGAGAGCATTAACTTTGGAGCCAACACAGCTGGTCTTAATCCTAGATGTGTCACATATAACCTGTGTGATTTGGGGAAAATCAATCAATCTTTCTATGCTTATGTTTCCAAAACATTAAAAATGAAAGTTAGGAAAATAGCACCTACTTTATGAAGTTGGTGTACATGTTTTAAAATACTTAAAAGAGTACCTGACACATCAAGAGTCATCCATATGGTGTATTATTAGTTAAAATGAATGTTTGGAAAACAGAGATTGAGGGTAATTCTATGAAGATTCTTCTGGATATTTTTGTTAACTGAGCATAATTGCACAGGTTTAATGTTGAATTGAAATATTAAAATTACATTTTTAACTATTTACCAATAGTGGTTAGTGGTTAGTAAAAAAAAAATGTTTCTATTTACTGTCACTTGATCATTAGGTACCAGGTGTTAATAAGATGTTATTTTTTAAAATTTATTTTTTACATTATACATTGCAAGCTACCATATTTCTTAGTCTCATATTACATCAAACATTCAAAGTCTAAAAGTCAGTATGTGTGTGCAACTGGTACACGATGCAAAGTGAATCTGGGTACGATAGGACATGGACAGAAGAAGGTCATGGTGAAGAAGCATTTCCTAAGAGTAAGAGAGTATGTTATAGTATCAAGGCACGAAGACATTTTCTCCTTATTGATGATGTCAGAGGCATCAGACACCAGGCATTTGGGACAAGGCACAGGAAGGAGCAATGCAACATTCACCTTACACACTTGTAGTCAGGTCTACTTGCCACTGCTTATATGTCTCTATGAGACACTCTTCCAAAAGAAAAAGAGAAAGGTACAAATAAAGAACTCCTCTGAATTCAAAACACAAAGCCAGCAGCAGAAAAACCAGAAGTTCAAACAAAGCATATAAAATGTAATGATTTATTTCACTTTAGTTCAGAGAACACATTTAAGGAAAAATATATATGACTGTAATAAGAATCTATTCTACTTTGATCTATTTACTATAGAGTTTTCCATAACATGTACTTTTTTTCTACTTTCATAGGTAGTCATATTTTTTATGATGTGTGTTCTGTGTCAACTTGAAAGTACTATTTCTACTCATTTAGGTTTCCATTTCACAGTTTGCTCAATTGAAGCGTGTGGGCAGGAATTTTGACAGCTTTGCCTGTCCAGCTGCCTGAGCAGCCACCTACATAAAACTCTAGTGTTGCTTTCCAGAGGCAAAATATCCAAGCTAATCTCTTCCAGAGATGGTGCAGATTATAGCTATCAGGTGGCATGAATATCCCATGTATCCCCTAGGAGGGCTTAGGAATGGGCAAGGAAACCTGTAGGATTTAAGGAATGGAGAACTCATACAATTTTTCTACAGACATATAAACAACAGCTGAGCTGTAATTAGCACTGCAATTCATAAATCAAAACAAATAATAGAGGCATTAAGAGAGAGAAAGAAAGAAACTAGTTAATAAAAAATCTGAGGCAAGTTAGAATATTAAAACATGGGATATGCGGACTTGGATAATTCTAGCATATCATAAGTGTGTCTGAATTCCTTGGTGCTGGCAAATTTTCCAGATATTTTGGTTATGGTAACACAGTTTGAAAGCCATGACTGAATATTAGTCATGATAGAAAACATTGAAAGCACCGGAAGGAGGTGCTGAGGAAATAGAATAAATGCTCATGTACTAGTATACAACTTCTGCTAATCAGGACTTTGCCTATCCATGTCCTGATATGTACATCCATATGTATATGTGGAATAGTTTGCAATTGGCTACAAATCCATAGATTTTTTTTCATTGTAAATCTTACTATCAGACTTTTCCTATGCCTAATTTTCACTTAATGTACATTAGATATTAGCTTTACCAAAACCAACAAAGAGAAAAAGGAGAAAGCAAGAGAAAATGGAAGCTATGAGAAGGAAATAAATAAAATCCAACAACAGAACAACCAAGTTAGCCTAAGAGATCTTTAAGAATGGGTACTTCTTGTTTTCTTTTCTTTGAATCTCTGAAACCGTGAACAATCCAGGCACAATAAATGTTTGATAAATTAACTTAAATGGATAGGGAGATGTAGATTATTTACTGGTCAGAATAATGTCTTTACTAGTTTTCTAACCCATAGAGATTTATAGGGAAATCATATATTTTTTAAAAAATTATTATTTTTAAAATGTTTATTTGAGTTGAAAATTATCCTAAAATAGATTAAAATAAATGCTATGATCTGTAAGTTAAATGAAAGTGTTAATTATAATAACATTAAGAAAGACTTTGAGATTTTGGACTTGGGATTGTCATGCTGCTAACTTTATAATTCCCAAAGTATTATGCAAATTTCAGTGATATATACATATACATATATATATATATATATATACATTCTATTTCTGGAGCAAAGTAACATAAAAATAATTGTTAATGATTGTTAATATATTGTTTAAGATGTAGTAGGTAAATTTAAATTGTTGTGATTTGTAAATATCAAGACAAAGAATGCCTCTCTCTTTTCTTCTTTCCTTCTACTTCACATTTTATATTGTATTTATACACCAGAATTTGTGATGTGCTGAGACTTGGCAACTTCATTAAAATGCTTTCTACAATCATTTGGTTATTATTAATCTCCCTCAATTTTTCATTAACTCAGTTATCTCTGTTTATTACATTTATTTATTTAATTTAATTCAATTGATAGTGCATGAGTTTCTGTGCCAGGAAGAAATTACGCACTATACAATTAAAAGATGAAAAGTTAAAAAGACAAACAAAGGTGGAAAGACAGTATTGTCTCTTACCTCCTGTACCTTTTATTGTAACAGAAGAGTCAATGAAACAAAAACAAAACAGAGTCATTATAAATTCTATCTGTTGCAATGTAGGAAAATAATTCCTTCGTCTCAAGAAAGGTATTAATTAGCTGAAGATTGAAGAAAAATTACATTAATGAAATTATTTTGGCATTTTCTTCAAATGCATAGTAAGAAATTTAAAAAAGAGAAAGAAATAAAAGTACAGTCTCTTTTCTCAAGATTTCACAATTTAATTTTGAACAGTTACTCTTACCTAAGAAACCCTAATATGATTGAATACACAAATCTTCTAAAACACAAAGTAAGACATTACATATGGGCATTTAGAGAGGTTTAATCAAAAAGCTTTACACAAATATGAAGGAAGGTTTATGCCGGTAGGAGGAATAACTTTTTTTGACAAATGCATGTCCATAGAAAGTAGGAGTTAGTGCACGGTATAAAACAAGAACCAACACCCATAAAAGTTGTGTTATGGTTCACAAAGTTCAAACAAGAAATAGAGAAATTATTTTAATTCAGTTGCCAACAATCATCTGAGCCTACTTCATAATTTAGTTTAGGATAAATTGTAACAGAAATTTAAATAAATTAATAAATAATACACAGACCAATTATGTGTGAGTATACATATATGTGTTTGTGTGTATACATGCATGACAGTTGATATACTATGTATTGTATTTTATAATGACAATACATACATAATAACTGGAAGGATATTCAGAATATTTGCTAGTAATTTAGAAAGTTGCATGACAAAGTTTCAAATTTATTAGTATTTACCTAGAATTTATTTTAATAGAAATGGAAGATCAAATATATTAGAAAAATTTTAAATATATCCTGATATACAAAATTTAACCGTAATGCTCACAAAGGAGGAATGATCAGAAAAATTTTCTAGTGGTGTTTTAAAACATTTATTGTTATTTAAGGAAAAGGGCATGAAAACAAATTGTTGGAAATGGCATCACAGTTTTGAAGAGCAGGTAATGCCAATGACTTTGCCCAAGGTGACTGAATTATGTTAGATATTTATTCACAAATGAAACACCCTAAACATTCAGTAAGGAACTGATCTGACATGTCCAATTTTTTTGCATTGTTTTTTTCTGTTAGATTTACTATTGACAGTTAAAACAATGCATATAAAACTGATAGTTATTTGATTTCAAAGATTCATTTTCTTTTCTAAAATATATTTAGTCTACTGGGATTTTTTTAAAAATTTTCATTTTCTAAAAATTTTTTATGATCTTAGTAGTGTTACCATCATTATCTTACATGTGTCCAGTTCCTGAAACTACATTATATTTTGGTAATGTCACTTTTCACATATACATAGAATATTTTTATATATATTAATTCTTCTCCACAATGAAAAGTTCTATATCTTTCTAGATACATAATGTTAATACTCTGCTATCAGTTCTATTTTGGAAAGAATAATAGAGCGTAGACTACGTAAAATAGGAAAGAGGAAGGAAGAAAAAACAAAGATACACAATGAATTTGGCTAATAAATTTGGTCACCACTACAGCATTTCAGTATGTATTGATTTAATATATGCTGAAACCAAATACTAGAGATGATTATGCTCATAATCTGATATTTAAGTTTCTACCTACCTTAATACTATTCTTTGTCCATATCAACTAGTACCCTATTCTCTAACCTGATCTATCAAGAATCCCCAAAACAGAAGTGGTATTTTTCATTATTACACTTTTGATGAACATTCCATCAACTAAAATGACATTCTTCTATTTTATTCCATTCACTATATGCATTCTGAAAAACTAGTAATCTATTACTGATTCCTTAAATGCTTCCCATTGTCAATCCAATCAAACTTAATTGCTTAGATTTCTGAAATTTCATATAAAGGCAAGTGTGATTCAATGATAATAAATTATTTACTGTCAAATGAAACCAATAAATTGATTTTGGAACTTCTGTATACATTTCTTTCTCTCGGCATGATTGAAGATTGCAAGTATGTATGTATTAACTACATAAAATTTTAAATGTAAGATTATATTTTATACCTCATTTTCCCTTCAAGAACATAAAACACTGTATTTAAGATTTTCTTATGTCTGTGAAACCTGAACTGTGGTAATATTTACATCTGCATAAATTTTTTTAAAGTTTTGTTTTTTTTTTTTTTTTTGCATTTAGTTATTGACATAGTCTTAATAATGTTTACTGAGTATCTACTAAGGTCAAGACACTGGGGACACAAATACTAAAATGAAACAAATTCTACTCTCAGTTCATGGGGTCAATAGAAAGTTGTTTATTTGACCTGTTGTACATAGACCAGCATCACAGGGATTAGGCCCCTGCTAAATATACCACCTACTATTCTACAATGTTAGAGTAGGAAACAAGAGCAAGTGCTATGCATAGGTTAATTTTAATATTCAGACTACCAACAGAATATTTGCTTTCTAGAAAAGTTGGGTTATTCTTTCAACATGGATTTTCGTATAAAATTATCTACATTGGTTTATCAAATTCATTAGTAAAATGAAGCAAAATGGATACAAATACTATGCATTTTTAAAATTTTTATTTTATTTTTTTATAATTGTAAACATATGGGATGCACGTTGCTTCTCTATTTGTACATGGTGTCAACGCATACCATTTGTGTAATCATAAATTTACATAGGGTAATGTTGTTTGATTCATTCTGTTATTTTTTCCCTTCCCCCCACCCCTCCCACTCCTCCCACCCCTCTTTTCCCGCTATACAGTCCTTCCTTCCTCCATTCTTACCACCCTCCTTATCCCAAACCCTAAACCAAACCCTAACCCTAACTCTAACACCTCCCACCCCCCCTTATATGTCCTCATCCACTTATGAGCAAGATCATTTGTCCTTAAGTTTTTTGAGATTGGCTTATCTCACTTAGTATGATATCCTCCAATTTCATCCATTTGCCTGCAATGCCAAAATTTTATCATTCTTCATGGTGGAGTAATATTCTATTGTATATATATGCCACAGTTTCTTTATCCATTCATCAACTGAAGGTCATCTAGGTTGGTTCCACAATCTGGCTATGGTGAATTGAGCAGCTATGAACATTGATGTGGCTGTATCTCTGTAGTATACTGATTCTAAGTCGTTTGGGTATAGGCCAAGGAGTGGGATAGCTGGGTCAAATAGTGGTTCCATTCCAAGCTTTCTGAGGAATCTCCATATTGCTTTCCACAGTGGCTACACTAATTTGCAACCCCACCAGCAATGAATGAGTGTACCTTTTTCCCCACATCCTCGGCAACACCTATTGTTGCTTGTGTTCTTGATAATTGCCGTTCTAATTGGGGTGACATGGAATCTTAGGGTAGTTTTGATTTTCTTTTCTCTTATTACTAGAGATGTTGAACATTTTTTCATATGTTTGTTGATTGCTTGTACATCTTCTGTGAAGTGTCTGTTCATTTCCTTAGCCCATTTGTTGATTGGATTATTTGTATTCTTGGTGTAGAGTTTTTTGAGTTCTTTCTGGATTCTGCAAATTAGCACTCTAGCTGAAGTATGAGTGGCACAGATTTTCTCCCACTGTGTAGGGTCTCTCTTCACATTACTGATAGTTTCCTTTGCTGAGAGAAAGCTTTTTAGTTTGAATCTATCCCAGTTGTTGATTCTTGCTTTTATTTCTTGTGCTATGGGAGTCCTGTTGAGGAAGTCTATTCCTAAGCCAACAAGTTGAAGATTTGGACCTACTTTTTCTTCTATAAGATGCAGGGTCTCTGGTCTGATTCCGAGGTCCTTAATCCATTTTGAGTTGAGTTTTGTGCAGGGTGAGAGAATTTCATTCTGTTGCATATGGTTTTCCAGTTTTCCCAGCACCATTTGTTGAAGAGGCTATCTTTTCTCCATTGCAAATTTTTGGCCCCTTTGTCTAGTATGAGAAAATTGTATTTATTTGGGTTTGTGTCTGTGTCCTCTATTCTGTACCATTGATCTACCTGTCTATTTGGGTACCAATACCATGCCGTTTTTGTTACTATTGCTTTGTAGTATAGTTGAAGATCTGGTATTGAGATACCCCCTGCTTTGCTCTTTCTACTGAGGATTGCTTTAGCTATTCTGGGTTTTTGTTCTTCCACATGAATTTCATAATTGCTTGCTCTATATCTGTAAGATACATCATTGGGATTTTAATTGGAATTTCATTGAATCTGAATAGCACTTTAGGTAGTATGGCCATTTTGACAATATTAATTCTGCCTATCCAAGAACATGGGAGATCTTTCCATCTTCTAAGGTTTTCTTTAATTTCTTTCTTTAGTGTTCTGTAGTTCTCATTGTAGAGGTCTTTCACCTCTTTTGTGAGATTGATTCCCAAGTATTTTATTTTTTTCGAGGCTATTGTAAATGGGGTAGTTTTCCTAATTTCTCTTTCTGAAGATTCATCACTTTTGTATAAAAATGCATTGGATGTGTGAGCATTGATCTTGTAACCTGCTACTTTACTGAATTCACTTATGAGTTCTAAAAGTTTTCTGGTGAAATTTCCAGGTTCCTCTAAATATATAATCATGTCATCAGCGAACAGGGATAGTTTGAGTTCTCCTTTTCGAATTCGTATCCCTTTAATTTGTTTGGTTTGTCTAATTGCTCTGGCTAGAGTCTCAAGAACGATGTTGAATAGAAGTGGTGAAAGAGGGCATCCCTGCCTGGTTCCAGTTTTTAGGGGGAATGCTTTCAGTTTTTCACCATTTAGAATGATATTGGCCTTGGGCTTAGCGTAGATGGCCTTTACAATGTTAATGAATGTTCCCACTTCCCCAATTTTTTCTAATGTTTTGAGCATGAAGGGATGCTGTATTTTATTGAATGCTTTTTCTGCATCTATTAAAATAATCATGTGATTCTTGACTTTAACTCTATTGATATGGTGAATGACATTTATTGATTTCTGGATGTTGAACCAAACTTGCATCCCTGGGATAAAACCCACTTGATCATGGTGCACTATCTTTTTAATATATTTTTGTATGTGATTTCCTAAAATTTTGTTGAGAATATTTGCGTTGATGTTCATTAAGGATATTGGTCTGAAATTTTCTTCTCCAGATGTGTCTCTGTCTGGTTTAGGTATCAGGGTGATATTGGCTTCATAGAATGAGTTTGGGAGGGTTCCCTCCTCTTCTATTTCATGGAACACTTTGAGGAGTATTGGAATGAGCTCTTCTTTAAAGGTTTTTGTAGAACTCGGCTGAGAACCCATCTGGTCCCGGACTTTTCTTTGTTGGTAAGCTTTTGATGACTTCTTCTATTTCATTGCTTGAAATTGATTTATTTAAGTTGTGTATGTCCTCCTGGTTCAGTTTAGGTAATCATATGTCTCTAGAAACTTGTTGATGTCTTCGAGGTTTTCTGTTTTGTTGGAGTATAGGTTTTCAAAATAACTTCTAATTATGTTTTGTATTTCACTCATGTCTGTTGTGATATTTCCCTCTTCATTCCAAATTTTAGTAATTTGAGTTTTCTCCCTCTTTCTCTTTGTTAGTGTGGCTAAGGGTTTATCAATTTTGTTTATTTTTTCAAAGAACCAACTATTTATTTTGTAATTTTTTTTATTGTTTCTTTTGTTTCGATTTCGTTGATTTCACCTCTGATTTTAAATATTTCCTGTCTTCTACTACTTTTGGTGTTGATCTGCTCTTCTTTTTCTAGGGCTTTGAGCTGTAGTGTTAAGTCATTTATTTGTTGATTTCTACTTCTTTTGTTGAATGCGCCCCATAAAATAAATCTTCCTCTAAGTACTGCTTCCATAGTGTCCCAGAGATTTTGAGAGGATATGTCTTTGTTCTCGTTTATTTCTAAGAATTTTTTTAGTTCCCTCCTGATGTCTTCTGTTATCCATTCATCATATAATAGTGTATTATTTAATCTCCAAGTATTGGAGAAGTTTCTGTTTTTTATTCTGTCATTTATTTCTAATTTCAATCCATTATGATCTGATAGAGTACAAGGTAGTATCTCTATCTTCTTATATTTGCTAACTGTAGCTTTGTGGCATAAAATATGGTCTATTTTAGAGAAGGATCCATGTGCTGTTGAGAATAAAGTGTATTCGTTCTTTGTTGGATGGTATATTCTATATATGTCCGTTATGTCTAAATTGTTGATTGTGTTATTGAGATCTATGGTTTCGTTGTTCAATTTTTGTCTGGAAGATCTATCCAGTGGTGAGAGAGGTGTGTTAAAATCGCCTAGTATTATTGTGTTGTGGTCTATTTGATTTCTGGAATTGAGAAGGATTTGTTTGACTTACATGGATGAGCCAATGTTCAGGGCATAGATATTTATGATTGTTATGTTTGCTGATTTATGCTTCCCTTAAGCAGTATGTAATGTCCTTCTTTATCCCTTCTGACTAGTTTTGGCTTGATGTCCACATTATCTGAAATGAGGATGGATACTCCAGCTTTTTTGCTGTGTCCATGTGCATGGTATTTGTTTTCCCATCCTTTCACCTTTAGTCTATGGGTATCTCTTTCTATGAGATGAGTCTCTTGCAGGCAGCATATTGTTGGATTTTTCTTTTTAATCCAATCTGCCAGTCTGTGTCTTTTGATTGATGAGTTCAGGCCATTAACATTCAGGGATAGGATATTATTGTGATATGATTTGTACTCCCAGTCATTTGACTCATTTTTGTTTTTTGACATGATTTGGTTTCTCCTTTATTTGGCTATTCCTTTAGGCTAGTTCCTCCCATTGCTGATTCACTTCGTTGTTTTTCATCTCTTCCTCATGGAATATTTTGCTGAGAATGTTCTGTAATGCTGGCTTTCTTTTTGTAAATTCCTTTAGCTTTTGTTTATCATGGAAGGATCTTATTTCGTCGTCAATCTGAAAGTAAGTTTTGCTGGGTATAAGATTCTTGGTTGGCATCCATTTTCTTTCTGGCTTGATAAATGTTGTTCCAGGCCCTTCTAGCTTTTAGGGTCTGGATTGAAAAATCTGCTGATATTCTTATTGGTTTCCCCCTGAGTGTAATTTGATTCTTTTCTCTTGTGCCCTTTAAAATTCTGTCTTTATTTTGTATGTTAGGTATTTTCATAATAATGTGCCTTTGTGTGGGTCTGTTGTAATTTGTGTATTTGGATTCTTATACGTCTCTTGTACCTGGTTTTTCATTTCATTCTTCAGATTTGGGAAATTTTCTGATATTATTTCATGGAATAGATTGTTCATTCCTTTGGTTTATTTCTCTAAGCCTTCCTCAATCCCAATAATTCTTAAATTTTGCCTTTTCATGATATCCCATAATTCTTGTAGATTCTGTTCATGATTTCTTACCATCTTCTCTGTTTGGTCAACTTTGTTTTCAAGATTAAATATTTTTTCTTCAATGTCTGAGGTTCTGTTTTCCAGGTGTTCTATGCTATTGGTTGTGCTTTCTAAGGAATTTTTAACTTGGTTTATTGTTCCCTTCATATCAAGGATTTCTGGGTTTTTTTGTTTGTTTGTTTGTTTGTTTTTTTTCAGTATCTCTAACTCTATTGAAATGATCTCTTGCTTCCTGTATTTGCTCTTTTAACTGTTGATTGGTGTGATCATTTAATGCCGCATTTGCTCTTTCATTTCCTCATTTGCTTCCCTGATTGTTTTAATTATGTACATTATGAACTCCCTTTCTGACATTTCTTCTGCTGTGCTGTCTTTGGGTTTTATTGATAGAATATCTAGGTTTGTTTGGACATTTTCTTCCCTTGTTTTCTCATATTGGTCAGATGTCAGTGGGACTCGGAGATATTGCAGATTTCCTCTATTGTCTTATAGTGTCCCTGTAGATTTCCAGTGTATCACCTACCAGCCTTCAGGAGCCAGAAGTCTTGGAGTAACTTGATAATGCAGTGCTTCCAAAGAAGGCTGCCCCTAGCCCAATACTGGTTCCAGGGCTTGAAGGTGGCTCTGTGCGGAAAGGCTCTCACTGGGCATTCTGCTCCGAGAAGCTAGCCTTGAAAATCGCCTCAAAAATCGCCTCCCGCCGGAAGGAGCCGGACTGCTTGGGGAAGTACCTGGCTGCCCTGTCCTGATCTCTGAAGCTGCCTGCGGGCCAGAGCTTGCCGTTGGTGGGACTTGGAGCTGGTTTTGTGCAGAAAGGCTCTCACTGGGTGGCCTGCTCCGAGAAGCTGGCCATGTGGGATTAGCCCACAGCCAGAGTGAGCAGGGCTACCTGGAGAAGACTCCAGCTGCCCTGCCCTGTTCTGCTAAGCTGCCCCTATCCGGATCTGCCGCCCAGGCCGAGCTTCACCCAGTGGGGGAGACTCACCCCATGACTCTATTTTAGTCTGAGTCTCTGAATGCCTCCCCTTCTTGAATCCTGGGTTCTGGAGTGACAGGAGATGCAGTCACCCTCTAGTCTCCCATCTTGGATCACAAATACTATTCTTAATGTAAAAATGCTTTATAGCATTTTCAGTTAAACCATATTTGTATTAATTGCTTACAGTTCCAAAAACTTAAAAGATTTGGAAAAAAACTTACAATTTATTTTGGGACAGAAGATTACATCACACTAGGATGTCTTCCTTAATTGAGAAACTAATTAATTCTATGTGTAACTAAATATCAAGGTTACAATATAACCAATGAAAAGACAGAAAAAGCATTGCAAAATTCAAGTTGCCATTGCACTGATGCTGTTTAAATGTTAATCCAATTCTATTGGGTTAGAATTTCATTTACACAACTTGAAAACTAGATAACTTGTAAATTAACTGGAACTTTCTTGAGCTTCAGTTTTTTTGTTATTCAAATTGTCATCATAAAACATTTGAGACAAAGATAAAACATTGATATGTAAATATTCTAGTAAAAAGTTTGGCACATATTGTATACTAAAATTATGCTTTTATTTCAATAATACCAATTTAGTTTTCCTCTTTTTTATTGGTGAATTACAATTATACACAATTGTGGGATTCATTTTTATATGTTTTTATATGTACACACTGTCAGTTCTATTATTTAAATAGACTAAAAAGTTTATTTCACTTAAATATTCACTTCTAGCTCTGTTGTATTCAAATGGTTATGGTATTTAAAATTAATTTTCTCTTTATTACATGGACTGATTGTTTTAACTTTTCTATGGTAATAATACCTGCTTTAATCTAATTATTTTGACATTTGTTTTATATCATACAGCTTATGCAGAGGAATTTAAATATATAATTTTGACCTAGTGAATGCATGATAAAAATATATTGTAAATAGCTATAAAATGGAATATAGGGAACTATGAATGAGCACCTTGTCCTACGATCCTAAATTATTCTACCAGAATTTTGGAATTTAATAGTTTGATGTATCCAAAACTTTTGTTCCTCCATAATGAATTTTGAATATTGCTTTTTTCCATATAGCCTTTGTTTTGTACTTTACACTTTTTCTAGACACCTGACTGCTAAAGTGAAGAATAAATGAACATTGCAAAGAAGAAACAGTAGCTATGTAGTTGTGCTTGCTAGGTACAAATAGGTTTACAAACCACAAAGGTGGTATCAGAAAAACAAATTATAATTTTTTAAACTAGTTCTCACTATGATCTTAAATGTGAGTGAAGCCTTTGCTTCACTCAGAATGAAAACACATTCTTGAAGTGGCCTTTAAATGTTACTTACTTAAAGTAGTTTGGAAAAGCCCATGTGCCTGGACTCTGTGAATCCAGGGACTCATTTTAGATCAGCACTGTGTAATTTCCCCCACTTATTAATGAAGAACCTGGAGCCCAAAAAGCTGAAGGAGCTTGGCTAGTACCTTACTTTTCAATTATCATAAGAGCAGTCCCAAAGGAATTAAAACAATTCATAACACTTAAAATAAGTTACTCTTCTTAGAGCAATACCAGACTTGATTTAGATTCTTCGCTATTTGAACAGCAAGGAAGAGTTGTTGTTTTAAGTTTTAAAATAAATGAATTCCTTCATCATGTCATCATCACTATTTTTATTAATTCCAATTGATTTAAGTAACATGCAAATCTTAATAAATATAGATCTACACTGGAGAAGAGAAAACTCTTCATATAAAATCTAGCCTTGCAATCACAATACATACTGTTTAATTACATCACTACCATCCTACATATGTGCTTTGCAGACTCGTATAAAACATTTCTTTCTCCCATATTAAGCATTCATGAGTTTTTACGTGTAAGTAACCTTAGTTTAATCTTATCTGGGTAGTGACAGTGCAAAGAAAAAAAGATCCTCACTAATCCCTTCTAATCTTTTTTAAGATTTGAGATTTCAGAACATTTTAGTTATTAAAATTTGTCACTCAAACTTTATATATAGCTAACTTAACATTTGAATAATCTCCTATGTCTGGGATATTTAGATGGCAAAAATTCATTTAAAAAGGAAAACAGTGTTTTAGACATCTCTTCAAATGAAAGTTGAAGCAAGGTTATTGCTGTGATTTGAAGGCATCCTCCAAAGTTCATGTGTTGGAGACAGTATTGAAAGGTGAAACCTGAAAAAGATAATTAGGTCATGAGGGCCCTGCCTTCATCAATGGGTCAATGTCCTCATCCCAGGAGTGAATCAGTCATTGGAGAAGTGGTTTCCTGAAAAAGGTTGAGTTGGGCCCCCTTCCTCCCAATCACGTGTATGCAAATGTAACCCCTTTGCCCTTCTATCTTTTGCTATGGGATGACAGAACATGTAGGACAGATGTTGCACCTTTATCTTAGACTTCACAGCTTTCAGAGTTATGAAAAGTGTCTTATTTTTAATTTTTTCAATAAATTAATCAGTTTATGGTATTCTTTTATAGCAGAAAAAATCAGACTGACAGTTATCCAATGTTAAGTTTCTGCATATCGAGAGGTCTATCAATATTAGAATATGTTGCAAAAAAATCTGATTTGTTATGTGCTTTAGGACAGCATAGAACAACTTTTGCCATTTTGGGACCATGCTGTTCATTTTCCTGATGTCCCAAGCCAATCTGAATGCCCAACACCTGGGTAAACCCATCCTTGGAAACAGATATTATGTATTCTTCTATCACAACTCCACACACACACATAAAGAAAAGCTGAACCATGTTTTTCGTCCATATTTTTAAATGACTTAAATATCAAAGAGAACATTTGACCTTTGGATTTTTAGAATTGGCTTATTTCACTTAGCATGATATTATCCAGTTCATCTATTCTTCAGAAGATGACATATTTCATTTTTCTTTATTGCTGAGTACTATTACATTGTGTAATAGTAGTAACACATTTTCTTTATCCATTCATCTGTTGAAGGGCACCTAAGTTGGTTCCATAGTTTAGCTATTGTGAATTGAACTGCTATACTCATGTGACTGCGTCATAATAGTATGCTGATTTTAAGTCCTTTGGGTATATGCTGAGGAGTAAGATATCTGGGTCAAATGGTGGTTCCATTTCAAGTTTTCTGAGAAATTTTGAAGATTTTTTCATATATTTGTTGACCATTCATATTAAATGGTTTTTATTGGCATTAGTTTTTTTTTCTCTTAACTCTTACATTAATCTGGTTATCTCACTATAAAGATCAATATTAATATTACTTTTTGAATGGTCTTTGAAAGATAAAATACAATCATGCCCCTATTAACTATCACAGATTAAAGAATTATGATTGTGAGTTTTTCTTTTTTCTTTCTTTCTTATAATCTCTGAAGAATTGTGGTATTTTAGGTAATACCTGATTTTATGCAGATCCACAAAAGAAAATCACCAAAGTCCTTGCCTGTGGGATCAGAAAGGTAATCTAAAATCAATAGTGAAATAACCTAGTTCTTGGACTGAAGTAGTAAGAATTGTCTTAAAATGGAGAGCATATTTTCTTCCAAAATGGCTCAGCTGCTTATCTATAAAAAATTACTACATGGGGAAAGGTGTGTGGTGAACTTTCAAAGAATGACTGGAAACCCAGAGTTGTTGAATGTTTGTATGACAGAATCAATTAAAATTTCACATGTAAATACCTCTCCTTCCATACATATACACTGGTTGTCCCCAATTAAACTTTTTGCAATGAAATAAACTACTGGGTTTCCTTTAAGTGACATGCTGATGTGTTAGCAGATTATTAATCACATTAATAATCATTAATGTGATGAATAATAACATTCTGATTCATAAAGTCAATTTAGATTTACTTAACTTTCATTGAAGTCCTACTGTGCAAAATATGTCTTTTTAACTGTGTGTGAACAAAAATATGAATAGAACATTATTTTTCTTTCTATGCTCATATTCCCTGCTGGGATGCTGATAAATAATACTGAAGAAGGAAATCCAAAAAGAGAAAAAAAGATATTATACTGTAGAAAAAGACATTAATATAAGTCATAGAAAATATGACCTGACTTACTTCTTCATCACTTTCTGTGTCACTTTGGAGAATGTATTTAAATGCTCTAATTTTCACTTTTCTTATCTATAAACTACAATTTTGTTGCAATTTGAAGTCAGGGAGAACTAAAATCCTCTTAAGTGTCTGATATATACTAGATAAAACCCCAAACACACAAAGAAAACACCAGTACCTTTGGTCGAGTAGGGTTAACAGAAATAACACAAAGTACAAATATTGTATTAGGATTAGTAAGTGATTAATAAATCATAGCTATGGATATTTTAATGATATGTGTTTGTAGATTTTGTAATGTGTTTAAAACATTTTGATGAAAATGAATCCTTTTCATGTGATGACACAAGTTAAATCCACTTGTCAATTTTCTTAATAAACTGCATATAACAGATAAAAAAAATTTTTGAGAAAAAAATGTTCACTATAAGTTCAGGGAATTTTTGGGTACTGCTCTTGTAGGTAAACTCCTATATTATTAAAAGGTACATGACAGACTAAGTAAGACAAATTTTTTAATAAATGTATTTTATTTCTGGAAAAGTTCTGTACAAAGAAATATAACATGTTAGGGTCTCATTCATGTAGAAAAGAGACTTACTGAGCTCAAATGAAATGAACAGGAATTTATAAAACTAGTCATCATTTTATTCTATTATAATGATAAACTCGCTTTGAAACCAGATTTTCCAGAATATCTATGAAGTACATTTATTTCACAAAGCTCTCAGTAAACACACACTTTAAGTTTCCTGTCTAAAAAGAGAAAAACATTTTCAGGGTTACTGGACTCTTTATCCTAGAAAATCCTTTCTGCCAATTAGAAAGAGATACATGAAGTATATCATGAATCCAGACGATAAGTAAATTAGGACTGTATCAGCCTAGGAAAGAAAGGTAATGTCAAAGCCAGAGACCACTTCTGAAAAATGTCTTCCATAGTTTGGGTCTTAAATCTTGGAACTATTAGCAAGAGTGCTCCAAATGATCAAATCTTTCCATAGGTTGCAAAGGGTTTTATATATCACAGCATTTTCGACATTGAATTTCAATTCTCAGGAGCATTTTTTTCACACTCTCTGATTTTCAGACACTCAGAGAAAAGTAAAAAAATTGCAACAAAATAAGATTGGTCTCTACATGGATGAATCAGCCACGCTTCATGGAATGCCTAACGCAGCTTCTGTTTCACCAAACCCCAAGAAACATTTCACAACCCCATATGGTGCTTCTGAAGCTGGGGACTTGCTTGTAAATCACTGATGTTAAGTCAGCATGCATTTGTGTGTGTGTGTCTGTATGGGTGCATGTGTGCGCATGTATGCATTATACGCAATAAGCCTTACTGAAACTCACTATAATCAGTAGGAGGCAGTAATAATGTGACCATGTGCACATGTAACATCATCATTTAAAAATGAAATATGGATTTTACTCCAAGATAGCAGGTTAGTGTTATCTTGACAGCAGACAAGAAAGTTATCTGAGAAAACAAATGTCCCTGGGGCTTGTGTCATCTGTACATGCATTCAAGCCTTAATCATGGAGAATTCAGTATTTGCTATGTTCTTAAAAATCAAACATCTTTGATCAAATTCAGAGGTAGGAAGGATTATTTTTCAAAGCAAATGATCCAAATAGGTTTAGTCCTTGGACTTTTTAAATTTCTATTTAATTTCAAATCTTTTACATAAAAGAAGTTACTTTTTTAAATGCAAAAGTAGCAGACATATTGTGGAAAGTAGAATTAAAAACAAAATTCAAAGGAGACCTTTATTTTATTCCTAATAGAGTTTTAATCAACATTTTATTTATAAAGTTTGAATCCTATCAATATACTATATTTTTACTCTTCATAAGAAGAGATAATAGATTCCCTGGATATTAAATCATTTAGTAAAGTTTGCTTTAAATGCATATATAAGAATTTAAATTTTTATTATGTATATGTTATATTTTATCAACTCCTGTGTTAACCAGGTTCTATTACCTTAAATAATAGTTCATAGGAAATAAGTATCTCTTACTTTAAACAAAATTATTTATAAAAATAAAGCTGTGATCTCTTATAATATTCTTGATAGAGAAGAGTTAATATCTAGAAAAATGAAAATATTTGGAAAGCACCAATAATGAACATTACTCTATTAATGTAATTACTGGAATAAATTGAGATCAGATATTGATGAACTTCAAAGTACACAAACTAGATTGTCAATTACTGAATTGATAAGAAAAATAACACAATGACAAATTGCTTTAATGTTTAGCATTCCAAAAACATACTAACATTTTTGGATATGGCTAGAAGTAGTTTGCAAAAGCAAATCACATAATGATGATCACCACAGAATTTTCATATGGACTTATTTGGCAAAATGTGGAGACGTCCCTCACCATTCTCTCTCTCTCTTTCATACTGATTGAATGTTTAAAACATGATAAATGGCTCATTCCTTTTCTGCTTTTAAGAAATCTCAAGTTAATTTATAGGTTAAAAAGTAATTTATAGATTCTTAAAAGTATAATTATTTCATAGGTTATTACAGAGGAATGTATTTCTATCAATGCTTGAAAAAGAAACAGAAGTAAACAAAATATTATTAACAATAAGACATCATTTTCATATTTGTGAATAATCATGATGCCTTGAATACTTTATAGGGAACCTAAAATATGCTAACATGGCTTAAGCAAGGATATTTGTTATACTACATCAACCAGGACAGCAGGTCAGATACAGAATGCTAAATGTTGACTCTAGTTAGTGAGGAAGGTAGATGAAAACAGATGGGTTACTGCTGGGATGTATAGAACTGACAGATTTAGGAAAGATCAAACAAAGGGAATAATTCAAAGCAAAGAGAATAATTTTCAGAGACAGCCTGAGTACAAAAGAAATCTAAAGAATAGACTTAATAGTACTGTCTTTTCACTTGCACAGGACATTGTGTAAACGCAGTTTTGTAAATTGATGAGTTTTCTGTCTTCTCTGATGAGTTCATTATTACAGATGAGGGCCTATATTCTAAAGTTACCAAATTGGGATCCTTTGGTATAACTACAAACAAAATTAATTTGAATCTTAATATTTAAGAATATTGATATTGCACTAAATTCCACTAAAATATGCCCAAAAAAATCCTCATAAGCTTAGAGAAAATTACTCCATATTCTTTGGTAAAAGTAGTTTCAGAGCTCTCCTAATTTCAATAAGCTGTGTTGAAAAATATGTGACGGTAAGTTCCTTCTATCCCTAATTTTCAAGAATTTTTAACATAAAAGATAGCTGGATTTTTACTGAATGTGTAGTCTGTATATATTGAGAAGATCGTGTGATTTTTGTCCTTAATTCCGTATATGTGGTGAATTGCAAATATTGATTGATTTGCATCCCTGTTTTAAAACCCAGTTGATCATAGTGTAATATATTTTAATGTGTTTTTGAATGTTGTTTGCTAAAATTTTATTAAGAAATCTTGTATCTATGTCCATCAGGGATCACAATCTGAAGTTTTCTTTCCTATATGTGTCTTTGTCAGGCTTTGTAGAATGAATTTGGCAGTGTCTCCTCCCTTTCAATGTAATGAAATTATTACCAGTGGATTGGTGTTAATTTTTCTTTAAAGGTCTTGTAGAACTTGATTATGAATTCATCTTTTCTTGTGCTTTTTTTGTATGAAAGGCTTTTAATTGCTCTTTCAATTTCATTGCTTGATATTGGTCTGTATAGGTTTTCTATATTATCATGGCATAATGTGGGTATGTCATACGTGCCTAGAAATTTTCCAGTTTATTTTATTTTCAAAATATTATTGAATTATTCCCTGGATTTCGAAAGTGTCTGTGGTGATATTTCCTTTTTCATCTCTAATTTTGTTGATTTGGGTCTTCTGTATCTTACTTTTGATTGATTTGACTGAAGTTTTATCAATATTGTTTATTTTTGTAAGGTATCAACTCTTTGTTGCATCAATCTTTGTGTTTTCTTGTTTTCAATTTCAGCATTTTCAGCTCTTATTTACTGTTTTCTACTGATTTGGGAATTAGTTTTCTCTTTCTTTGTAGGACTTTGAATTGTACCATTAGATTATTTATTTGGCATCTTTCCATATATTTGTTTTTAATGTAGGAGCTCAATGCTATAAACTTTCCTCTTAGAACTGCCTTCATAGTGTCCCCAAGATATTCATATGTTGTACCTCTATTATCATTATTTGTTTCTAAGAAATTTTAGCTTTCGCCCATGATTTCTTCTACAATGATTCCTCGTTTATAAACATATTTAAATTGTATGTTAAATTGTTTCTGTTTTTTATCTTGCTGTTGATTTCTAATTTCATACCATTGTGATCTGGTGGGATGCAATAAATTATCTCAATTTTGTTTTGCTATGATTTGTTTTATGTTCTAAAACATGGTCTATTTTAAAGAAAGTCCCATGGGAACACAGTATTCAATAAATAAAATATTCTTTGGGTGCCTATTAAGTCCATTTGATTAATAGCATTCTTTAGTTATGAAGACTTCATTTAGTTTATGTCTGGATAGCCTATCTATTGATACAGAAGGTGTGTTAAAATCACCTAGTATTATTCTATTGTGGTTTATTTGATTATTTATATTGAGAATTGTTTGTTCTACGTATGTAGTTGCACCATTGTTTAGGGCATAAATATAATCATTATATCTTGTTTACTGATTCTCTTAACCATTTTGAAGTAAACATTTTTGTCTCTTCTGTTTAATTTTGGCTTGAAGTCTACTTTATATGACATGAGAATAGCTACACCATCTTGTTTTTCAGCCTCCTTTTATAAGATATTTATTTTCCATCCTTTTACTTTCCACCTCTGAATGCCTTTGCCTGTATGAAAAATATATGGTTGGGCCTTGTTTCCTAATATATTCTGCCAATCTCTTGTGTCTTTTGATTGAAGAGTTTGGACCATTTACATGCAGTATTATTTTAGAGATATCATTTTTATTTCCTGTTATTTTAATTTATTTCAATTAGTTCAGACATGAATTTTTTTACTATTCTTCTAGCAAGATTCCTTCATATGCTAGTATTTATTTTTCATTTATTCTGCATGAAATATTTCACCACAAAACATAGCTAAGCAAGATAAAGATTTCTCTTTTAAATTAAAGAAAAAGTCCCACTATAGCTGATTTAGAGAATATATGGAAACTTCACATTTACCCATTGCCAAGGCTTTAAATTCTCACTGTAATAAGAAGACATGTAGGGGAGAAATACACCATTGAAAAATTTCCAGGAAAAATTAGCACCTTTAAAGGTTCTTCCTGACAGTGTCCCCAACAAAATACGGGTAAATCTCATTGACCACTGCAATGTGCAAAAGAAATATATTTAATGTGGACATATTATCCACAGGGAATTCTATTAGTATGGCACAGTTAGAGTGAATATCAAATGTGGATTTCAGTTACAGCTTACATGGTATGGTAAAATATATACCACAAGGGATTCAAACTTGATTAACTCCTTATGACCCAACTACCTACTGAATACAGCACTTACTTATCCAAAAGGAATTTTGCTTAAACTCAGATGATTTAAAAATTGAATTAAACTCACATACCTGCTCTTAGTGTGAATTCCCTGTGTCCTTTACTCAATTTTTTGGCCACAAATCTTGCATTCTCTCTTCACTCTTTTCTTTCTGTACACTCTATGTACAATCCAATAGTAAATCTTTTCTACTTTCAAAATAGTACTCAGATCTAACCATTCTTATTACCATCACCAAAATTACCTGTCATCTAGATTTCAATTCTTGCCTATCATAATCTGTCACTATTAAAAAGTAAGTTTGATTATGTCACTTCCTGCCTAAAATCCTTCAACTATTCTATCAAATATAAAATAAAAGTAAACCTTCGCTTGATTTTTTTTCTATAATCTATTCCTAAGAACTTTTCTGACATAATCTCTTCCTTTCAACTAACCCCTCCTTATTTCCAAACTCCATCTACCCTAGCCATGGTGCCTTCTGTTATACTTCAAACATGAAAATCATACTCCTCCCTGAGATTCTTGTACTTTGTTGTCCTCTGCCAGAAATTCTCTTCTTCCAAATAGGCTCAGCTATGTTTAGGTCTCATTGAAAGTTCTTCTCAGACTAGATTCTTTAAAATTGTATTCCCCTTACACATGCACATATTACACCTTCTCCTATGTCCAAATGTAATTTTCTTCATAGATTGTTATTCTAGCTATGTATTTTTTGCAGTAATTTATGTAATCAAAATTTATAATATTATCTATGTTTTAGGCATTAATTTTTACTCCTTTGCACAAATTCTATGTTATCAAAACACTTTAACTACATACTGTATCAATAATACCTACCTAAAAGAGTTCTAGGTAAATATTAGAAATTTTACTTCCTCTGTATAGGTATCATTTTCCTCATCTACCTATTAAAGCATCCAACTTTGAAGGGAACATCAATATTCCCAGCATTCTTCATTAGTAAGTTTTCCCCCTCACATTTTCAACAAGCTCAAATCTCTCTATTCTTAAAAATAAAAGCAAGCAAACAAAACTTCCACTTTCTTCGTGTTGGCCTGAAACTACCACCCAATCTCATAACCTTTGAATAAAGAGTCTACTGCTAAGTTCTAATATTCTCATATGTCATTCATTGTTTACTCTGTCATATCCCTTGTTAATTACATGCTATGGGCAAAAACTCCATTAAAACCCAACCAGTTTGTCATCCAGGTCTCTCTTGTTATTGTGAATACTTTCTATTTACCTTGAGCTAGCATAATTCATAGTTGATGCTCATCAAACTTGAAACTCTCTCCCCTTTCCTTCCTCAAAGATGTGTTCACCTGGTTTCTGTCTTTCTTCCCATGCTGTTCTTCACCTAAATCTCTTTCGTGTTGCCCTATTTCTCTCTCAAGGTATTAGTACTATTATGTCATTGATGTTTCCAGATACTTTATGGCCTTCATTTACTGTACAACTGCCTTCATGTGAATCATATTTATCTCTATGACTTTAAATATTATTATATTTAAGGAGTCAAAAATTTATATTTATATATACCCTTATTTCTATATCTTAACCTACACCTAAATCAGTATATTCTTATCTTTATCCTGATTTTTTCATGCCATTTATTACCTTTTCCTGAGTTCCAAACCCATGTATTCAAGAATTTAATAAAATATGGAAAGATTAATTATTAGTGAAGAAATAAAATGCAGTGATATTATATTTAAAAACTTTCATAGAGAATAATTTTTCAATTTAATCTTATTGGATTCTTCATTTATGTATAACCGAAAGTAAGGATGCTTATTTTATTATACATTTTGGTACATCGTGTAGCCCATGTTGGG
The DNA here is from genome assembly GCF_902686455.1 of Sciurus vulgaris. Taxonomy (NCBI): domain Eukaryota; kingdom Metazoa; phylum Chordata; class Mammalia; order Rodentia; family Sciuridae; genus Sciurus; species Sciurus vulgaris. The sequence continues at coordinate 52,559,710 of NC_136470.1, read as the reverse complement.
TACTTAGAAAATGCTAAATGGCAGCAAATGTAAAGATAAACTGCACATTTACACTTTAATCTACTTTCTAAATGATATGCAAAATCACTTATACTAAATATTGCTCAAATTGATCATGTAGTCTCAATATTGAATTTTGTAAGATTTCTACTTATCAAAGCAAATTCAAATTTTAATCTTCGGTTTAGAACAACGCTTTGAAAGCATGCAGTTCATTAACATCATATTGGATAAATATTTGACAAGGCATAATCACCTGAATATTTCCACTAAAAGCTATTTATGACTTAGGTTTTGGAAGTAGAATCCCAATCTATCTAGGCAAACTGGGTATAAAGTACACAAAAACACTCTGGCATTTAATTTACGTGATTTGGGTTGAATCACACCATACTCCCTTGGAGAGACCTTGAACTATTAATACCTGAGAAATAGGAGGCCCGTGCATTTTGTAAAATGAACAATACCCAGAGCAAATTAAGAAGTTGAGACAACTAAATTCATCCATTGCAACCAAGGTACAAAACTTTAGCCTAGATCTCAAAATTGTGTATGGATAATATAGAACCTTTTGAATATTAGAAAGATTTTAAAACATCAGGAACAGTGGTGTACACCTGCAATCCCAGGGACTTGGCAGGCTGAGGCAGGAGGTTCACAAGTTTGTGGCCAGACTCAGCAATTTAGCAAGTCTTTATCTCAAAATAAAAGGGTTGGGCACATCACTGAGAGGTAAAGCACCCCTAGGCTCAATTTCCATTGTTCCAAAATGAAAAAAAAAAAAGCAAAAAAGAAAGAAAAGTTGAAAATTGCAAGATGAATAATCAAAAAGCGCAGTGCATGTTGCATGACGAGTAATCAAAAAGAGCAGTGAGTAAACTTAAATTGGAGGTAGGAGAAAGGAAAACCTGTATGACATAGTGGTGGAAGAGATTTTCTACTTTTACTTATGGTAAACTGGAAAATTGAAAATATGCCTCCAGGCTCTAGCTAAAAAGATTTTCAGGCACAATATTGGAAGAACTCTTTGCCTTTTATTTATTCATCTGTTTAGGCTTTGTATGATAAGTCAAAAAGGCAGAGATAAACTAAAGAATAAACTGTTCTGTTTTTTAAGCAGAAATTAGAGGAAATAAAGTAGGGCTTACATGTGCTTTATTTTTAGTGGAAAATAAAATTGTATCTCACTCTTAGACATTTCCAACAAAATACATTCAAGGTAAGAACTGAGCTCAGGGCAATGAACATTTAACAGTAATGCTGTGGTCAGTTTATTAAGGACTCAGAATTATAAAAAGGGATTCTATTTTTACATTCATGGATTTTTGACAAGGATAGTCATCCACAGCTGGACATGACAGAGATCATAATTATTGACACTTATGTTATAAGTAGGATGATATTTGGGTGTATCCTGGGAGTAGTTTAATAAACGCTGACCATGGGAGAAATGAGAATTACGGACAAGAGCAGAAGGTAGTGGAATCCAGTAGAATGTTAAAAGACCAAAAATCCTTCCCATTCCACTATTCACACCACTTGCAACACATCCTGCATTTTGAGATCTATTTCTCCAGGCTCCTGGAGTCTTAGTTGACCTTGTGACTAGCTTTGATCAATACCATGTAGTACATGTGACCTTTCAACATATACCAGTGTTAACTTAAAGATGGATAAGGATTTACCATGACGACAAGAAGCAGCATGCTCCAGGGAGAGTAAATACCTATAAAAGGGCCTGAAGCATTGAATACTGTATAATCTATTTAGTATAGAACTTGATCTAACTGAATGAATAGTTTAGTTTGAAGAAGGGAGAAGCAGGACTGAAAATGAAAAGGTAGTTTCAAGCACATAACACAATGTCTTTGGACTTTATCTGATATATTTAAGGTGATGCTGAAGGTTTTCAATTAAACAACTACATTGTCAGAATTTTCAAAAGGTAAATCGAGAGTGTTATGCCTGTCAGACTTCTGAAGTACTTAAGAAAACCATATGGGATACACTGCAAATATTCACCATGATTGAAAAGGCAGTAAGGGTAGGTATGAAGAGAACTATGCAGTTTCTAAAAGTGGTTAGAAAGGATCTAATAATTTATTGAATATCTATGAGACAAATAATTTCTACTTTATTCTTCTGGATTTCTTGAGTTCAGTGTGGAAGAAAGTTCTCCACTGAGTGTCTGACTAAGAAAATCAGAAACTGTCTAAGGGACTGAGAAAATAATTTTGCCAGGTAGTTTGAAATTGTTTTCTTTCCTGACACTGGGATGATTCTCCAGACTGTTCAATCTTGTCTTTTTATACTTTGCTCCTAAGGCTTTACATAATGACATAAAAATCCAGACAGGAAGGGCTGCTTTCCAATCTTCAGGGTAACTTGTGTTATGTCCTCTGTTGTTGAGTAAATATTTACAAATTCTCATTGTGACACAGTGTTCACTCGTTAGTGAAATTAGACCCCTGCAAGAGGGGTCCCTACACAAGAATTCTCTAGCCGTATGTATGGCCTTACACTTGCTCTAGAACTTGCAAAAGAATCATAGTCAATATTGATTCTCCTGAGAGCAATCCTTACCCAAATAGCTAGTCATAAGGAGTGAAGAATCTGCATCCTTCAGAAAGAAAGAGAAACTGTAAATAACAAAATAGTACAGGAATGGCATTTCTTCTCTCTGTCATCATTTCTGATGTGGAATTCCAATAGGGCTAAAATTCTACATTTAAATTTGTCTTTCAAGGTATTTATGAAACCATGTTTATCAAGATCAGAGGAACATTATATGTGGAAAAACTCTTCCTTGTTATAAACTTGCTTTATAGGTTTTAAATATTAGACAAGTACTACCTGAGCATCTTTTCCAAAATTTTCCTTTGTTAATGATTGATATTTGAAGCTAAATATATACATAAAGAGATCATTTAAGGTATAGATCAGCACACTATAGCCGATGGGACAAATCCAGACTTCCATCTGTTTTTGAAAATAAAGTTTTATCGAAACTCAGCTCAACTTATTTATTTACATATGGCATGTGACTTCTTCCATACCACATTGTGAGATGGAATGGTTCCAACAGTGGCTGTGTGTGGGGGGAAAAACAAAAACAAAAAAAAAACGCTAAACTAGCTGATCCTTTACAGTGAATGTTTGCAGACATTTCTTTTAAAATACAGAGAAGATAAAGAAAACAATAAATTCCATGAGAATGTGAGAAAGTGTAGTCACAAAACAAGGTTGGAGTGATCAAACTAGGCAGAACCTTTTGTCACTCAAAATAAAAAGGAGGGAAAAGAGTGAGTTAAGGTAGGTATATGGATTTAGTTAAAAAAAAAAAAATACTTCTTGTTGCTATATAGTAAACCCTGCATACCCACAAAGTCATCACGTTGGTTCAGGGGTGGGACAGTAATGGAACTGAGCATAACTACAGCTAATCTTTTTGCCTCCTGTGTTTACTTTCATAGCACTCAGCTCATTCTCTCCAAAGATTCCTAACATTTTAAAGTCTGACTCTATGATGAATCACCAAAGTTTTCCAGGTTCCGAAGTATCAGGATCATTCATAGCTACTCTAGGAATGAAGTAATCTTATAGACTAAATATATATACATATTTAAGTATGTTATGAAAGGTTTAAATATATGAATACATAATTAAGATTTATTTATGTAAATCTTTTTATAATTTTAAAGCCCTTTATAGTCCTTTGTAGTACATGACACTCAGTATTATAGTCATGTGTCTGTTTTTCTGTGTACACTAGTTAAGACAAAAATTCCATAAGGCAGAGATTCTGATCACGTATAGCTATATTTCTAATATCTAACCAATATTTGTTGTGTAGTGGATGCTCAATAAATGTTTATTGTTTAGTTAATAGTGTAGTGAAATAAGTGACAGTACTGTAAGGATACATTAGTTTTAGCCAGGCATGGTGTACACATCTGTAATCCAAGCAGCTCGATAGGCTGAGGCAGAAGGATCACAAGTTCAAATAGTTTCAGCCTAGGCAACTTAGTGAGATCCTGTCTCACAATAAAACATAAAAGAGGCTGGGGATGAAACTCAATGGTTGAGTGCCCCTGGGTTCAATTCCTGGGACAAAAAAAGAAAACAAAAAAATTACAGTAGTTTTTAAATCCACATGTATGTCCTACATAACCTGTTGTGAAAGTTTGGTGTCTAGGAAACGTGTGAAGACTTTAGATTCATAGCTTTAGCTTATTCTTGAATGAGTAGTTTATTGACAGATGACAACTTAAGGCAGCTGCAATTCGTAAACTTCCAATGGATGAAACTTGCAGAATAGCAGTAGGGAGTTTGATTAACACATTGTTTGTCTTTGAATACAGATTATATTAAAAAAAAATCACAGCATATCAGAAAAGACTTTTAAAAAATACACATTTTCAATATGCCAAAGTACCATTTGAATTGGGTGATGAAGAACTGATGTTCAAAACATTGATTTTTCTAAGAGTCAAATCTCATAAATTTAAGGAAAGGGATGTAATTTATTTGACACAAAGTAATCTAGATTAAGATTATCAATATAATATTTGCTTTCCTTTTTGTTTTTAGCAGTGTTGAGGTTTGAACCCAGTGTCTTGTGCACGTTAGGCAAGTGCTACAAGTCAACCATATCCTCAACTGAAATATTTACTTTAATGTGCAATAATTTGCAGATATTTATCAAAATATATTACTATAACTATATATTTAAGAATATATAAATGTTCTACAAAATCTATTTGAAGTGGTCTAAATATCAAAAAGATTCAAAACTTGGTTTATCTTGGGAAAAAGCTTTAATTTTGATATTGAATTACATTTGATGCATTAATTTTTCAAAATTATACACAAAATAGTACACATTGACTTAAAATATTTAATTTTGCATAATAGTTCTAGGGAAAGATTATCAAAACATAAATTCCTGCTAAATCTAGGACCATATAGTCAGGACCATAAGTGATATTTGTGGATACTTCTTAAATTTTAATTTTAGATCTTATTTTATTTTGGAATAACTGAATCTCAATAATTCTATCAGAACCCAAAGTCTGAACTCACTACTTTTTAAATTATTTTTCCTCAATCTAGCAAAGCAAAAATTCATTATGCTTCATATAGAATTTTATTCGGGGTAATAATAATAATCATTAAAATTTAATATTTTAATAACAAATTACAAGTGCTTTCCATAGCATAATTTATAAGATCTGCAAAAAATTTCTATTGAGGGTATTTTTCAATTTTATAAATAGAATAAACTTCAGGGATGCCAGGTGACTTGATCTATTCTAAAGGCAGTACAGATAGGAATGTGAAAATGTAAGTTTATGTTGTATAGTGCCAACTCAGTGTTTTTTTCTTTTGCATAATACAAATGTTAATAATTTGGTAGCAAGAATAATATGACTCCAAAATGACTATATTTCAATGAAGAGGCAACTGAAGACTGCAGTATGAATGCAAATAGAATGTATTGAGGAGAGCAAATACTCAATTGAAGATAGCAGTCAAAGCTTCGTTTTGGTAAAAGTGATTAATATTGTTTCTATTCTTCTCTTCTACAATGAATTAAAGTTTTCAATCTGACAATTTTAATCATACTTAATATATGCATGTCTATTTGCCTAGTAATTATAGTCAAAGATGACTTTTATATTCAAAAATTTTTAAAAATCCAGTAAAAACTTTCACGGCTCTGTTTAAAGTAGGATTAAAGGATACCTCAGGCACCACTTTAATACCAAACAAGACGTTGTTGTACCCATCAATATTTTCAGATAGTCATCCTGGAGATTAGTTGTAAATGATCCAGTATTCTACCAACCCACCTAAAATGCCTGCCCTTAATTACAGTCAGAGTGTCTAGTCTCAACTCTGTGACTTCCTTGTTATCATTCAGTCATGAGAAACCATGGGGCAAAACTTTGACCTTTTTGATATGAAGCCATTGGATCAATTCTTCCCTCTTCCTTTTCTTGGAGGGACGACCATAGCAAGTCATTTAGACGCTCTCAAAAGATGACTTCGTGAGATGGAGAAATCAGTTGCTCTCTATAAGAGGCAATACATTAGGCGTCCTTATCCTTCCCTAATTCACTCTGATTTCCTCTCACTTCCCATTTGTGCCCTCAAATGGATTGGACCACATAAGTTTTGCTTAAGATTCTTTTCTGGGGAACTTAGGCTAAGAAAAACCTGAATCATTTTACATGTGTTAGCCTTCTCTGAGGGAAACAATTCTTTCTCCAACTTTTACTAAAATTACTATACTAAAAATTAAAATACATATCTTGTAATTCCTGCATGCATTTCATTTATTTTAGTCTTTTCTTCAACTAGAAGATAAATTCTGTGAAGCCAGAGATTTCTATTTTAATCACTGCTGTCCTTTCACTGGTATTAACCATTCTCATTGTCCTGTGTTGAGTATGAATTTGACAAGATTTATGAGGACACGGCATATATTCCCTTGCTATGAACTCTGTAACTAAATGTATAATTTAATCAAGAGAGAAACCTAGTGCAAATGTTAGGTATCACAGAGATCTGTCAGAGAATGCAAAATGATTGGAATATGTCTTCATTTCTGGTCACCCTCCAGCCAATCACTAAATGTTATTTTAAACATTTCATCATTTTCAATTCTTAGGAAGAAATATTTCTTTTCAGTTTTCAATTAAAATATAAAAAAATGAAAACTGTTAAAACGTACAAATATATCTTTTGTGTTGTCAAGTTACAGACACATATGCTATTAGTAACAATAGGATGTGAAAAATAAATTCGTTTAACTGTGAATACTCCCCTGACTGCTTCTAAACTGGCAATTTTATGTTTATAGGTCAAAATTTTAAGTAATATGTTTTGGTCATATTTGTAAGTTTAGAATAATTTGGAACCAAAAATATCACTCAAATTTCATAACAGTATTTGAAAGATACTTAATTCAGAGCAAACTGCTTTGGGATTATTCTATGATTAATTTGAATGCAGTATGATGTCTGGGGAAATATTGCAGATAAAACACACTGAGTAGAATGCTTCAAACAATTTGTCCTTATCCAACTGATTTTTAGGCATCTGTTATGGTTCGGATCTGTAATGTCCCCCAAAGACCCATGCAATGATGACTTGGTCTCCAATGCAGCAATGTTCAGGGGTGGGGCGTTAGAAAGTGATTGGATCATAACAGTGCTAAGCTCATCAGGAAACTCTTGTTCTGGTCCTCTCTCTCTCTCCCTGTTTCCCAAGTGCTGTTAGATTAGGAGCTCTGCTCTACCATACCCGCTGTGCCATGATGCTTTACCTCACCACAGGCCAATAGCAATGAAGCCAGCTGACCATGTACTGAGACCATCAGTCAAAGTTAATCTTTCTTTCTCCAAGTCATCTTCCTCAGGTATTTGTGACAGCAATGAAAAACTCACTAACACAGCATCCAATTAGAATTTTACTTTGTGCTTTTTGATTATTAAATGTCTAATATGTGAAATTACCTTCAATAAAAATATATTGACCAATATATTATTTTCCTAAGTTATTCATGGATTCCCTATGGTGTGTCCAAACGTGAGTCTCTTCCCCTTAGAAATCCAATAGAGAAAAACACAGAACTGTAGTATACTGTAGTAAATGTTCACCCAAAGTATTTGGGGTATCAAAGGAGAAATACATAGGAAAAATGTACTTTTCCCTTCTGTTTGAATGCTCTATGGTTCTATTATCTCATTGGATGTATTTGACCATCTCATTTAGAGTAAGAGCCAAAATCCTTTAGTGACTTATTGGGCACTATATAATCTGGGTGCTCTTTATTCCTAAACTTTATTTCCTTTGACTTTTGTTGCTCACTCTGATCCATCAACTCTGACTTCTGATAATTTTTTAGAATGGGTCTTTCCCTTTTGAATACCAAGGAAACTGCTAATCAGGACTAGAGATACTGTAGCATTCTGTAGGGAACATTCCTCGAGCTTATCTGACAGCAGTCACTGACACCATGGTTTAAGTAAGCCAAACAGTCTGAACAGAGAAACTGAGGTAATGGTAAAGACTTGCCATGGAATGAAGGTCTTTGCAGTTGCTGAGGCTGAGACTGAGCTGAGGGGAGGCCTAGTTCTGACATGCATCACAGAAAACTGTGATGTGAGCTCCCCTGCACTGCCTTGCCTCATGCTGTGTGCAGTCAGACCTGTTGCTGGGCAGAATTGCTTAGGCATACTTGGTTTGTTTACACTACCTGGACCCTTGACGTATAGTTCACCTATAAGCTGACTCTGTTATACTTTAACAAGCATGTTAACCTGATTGGATAATGTGTCTATATATGTCCTGTGCAACCCTAAATAAAATTATATCCGTGCCTTCAGAGCTCCATCTCCGATGCCTGAGTAAGCACGCTGGGTAAGGCTAGGTAGGGTAGGCATCGTTTGTCCTCACCCTCAACAAACCTGTCTCTGAACATCTACAGCATTCCAGTACTTGATCTCATCCAGGCATACTTTGTCTCCTTCTAAGATAATAAAGAGCATAGGAAAATGTCCAGAAATAAAAATCTATGACATAAACAATTAGTCCGCCCAAATTTTTTATTTATTTGGGCATTTCATGTTCTGAGATTTAGATCTACGAAGACTTGCAAATTCTGTAAAAGAAATTATCATATTTCCTGCTTTGTGTAGAAGCTCACACAATATAGCTAATATATTGAGTGCTATTTCTAGTGAATATGTTTTATTAGTCTCCTTTGCATTGCTGTGACAAAATGCCTGAGCTAATCAATTTATCATGAGGAAAAGTTTATTTTGGCTCATCATTTAGAGGTTTCAGTCCATGGTAGCTTAAACCTGTGTCTTTAGACCAGTGGTGAGGCAGTAACCGGTGATGGGACTATATAGCAAGGACGAAGCTCACCTCATACCTGCCGGGAAACGGAGAAGAAGAGAAGGGAACAGGGACCTCACATCTCCTTCAAGGCCAGTCCTCCAACCACCTAACTTCCTTCTACTAGGCCTCAGGTCCTAAATGTTCCACTACCTTCTAATAGTGCCGCAGGCTACAGAACAAGGCTTTAATGCAAAGACCTCTAGGGAACATTAAAGATTCCCCAATTCTAGTGATTATCATTAAGTAGATATTTTCAGTCACAATGTAAGATTAAGGAAAGATAAAACTTAATATTCTCATAAATTAGAATAAAAACTGAAGGAGTTATATTTTCTATATTGTCAAAAGAAGAGAACAGGTTCTGAGTGATCCCCATTTCCTCTATCCATTTGGAGTTTTATAATCTGGGCAAATGACTATGCCCACAGTGGAACTGGGTCAGGTTACTTCAAGTCATTAAGTGAGGATTCTTTGAAATTCTGTAGTCTGCTAAGTTTGAAAAAGCCAACACTTCCATCTCCCACTGGATATTTGTTATATCCAGTAAATGTTAGTGTTTCTGATACATGATGAGGGACTAAACTGAACAAATAAACCCTAACCTCTTTATATTTGCTTAGGGAAGGTTTTCCAAATTTACTGATAATGGTATTCTTTTTTTTTTTTTTTTTTCCATGTAAAGACTTGCTCTCTTCAAGAAATACTTGGGAAAAATATGCTCTGAATCAGTATCTGGTGCTATAATTGTGTTTTCTTTATGCTTGCATTTATAGCATCATTCATAGCTATAATATAATGCATACAAATGAATATGCATGTTTCTCAGATACCTCATTTAGAATTAGCAAATTATACTGAAAGTAATGAATATTCTTTCAAAACACTGTTTTTGTTTTCTTTCATATTCCTTCTTCATATTTTAATTTCTATGTCTTTTTTAAAAAATAGAACCCAGTTTTCAGATGATACAAGCCATAGAAAAAAAATCAGTTTGTTATTCAATAGGTAAAGTTATGGACACCAAATCATCTTCAAAAAATTAGAAGAAAAGTGATAAAAAATTATAAGTGATCAGAAAACGAATAGGTATTACTGAATATCAGAGCTGAGTAAGATAAATTACTGCTTCCTTAGTATTTACAACTTAATAAAAATAATGAATGATACAGTTTATACATATATATGTGCACAAAATTATAAATACAAGTATTGTTAGTTCTTACTATTCTCTAAAGTATTTACATAAATTATCAAATTTAATCATCATAAAAGCTCTAAGAGATGTGTATGTTTTATAAATGAAAAGTCCAAAGCTAGAGATTATATTAACTTGTTGATATTCAAGTACTAGGAGAGAAAATAGAAGTACATGAATGATTTGTGTGAATATACTTCAGGTGGTTGCCTGGGAAAATCCCAGTTTATCTCTGTTTTCCTGCCATAATTATTAATGTTTTCTTTTTATTGTTAGTGCAAGCAGTTTAGACAAAAGTTTAAGTAGTCAAGCTATACATAACTAACATCCAGTGGAATAAAGGTAAGTACCATTACATATTGCAATGAGTAAATAAGATTTTAGAGAGATTCTTTCTAATCCTCTAGAATCTCAGGAACTATGCTGTGTCTTCTTAAAAACAAAATATCAGCTTTATATCTACACTGGAAAATTTTGGCATTTCCTGACTTAATATTCACATAATTTAGAAGTATTTTTCACTCCTGAAATTCTTGTTAAAATTTTGTGTATGTATTTCTGTCTGTCTTCAAATACCATTCCCCTTCAAAGGTAAATCTGCAAATTGTTCATTTCATTAATGGGAAGCTATTAGATTATTTTATCTTTCTCTTCTAAGAAGACATTTCTGTAGTCATACAAGGCAATTTTCTTGATAAATAAGGACTCAATTTTAAATATTTTAGGTACCTTTAATTAAAATGAAAAATCAATGAATTCTACATCTTCTCAGAACATAGGAAAGATGTTATTGCATGATGTACAGTTCTGAAATATCTTATGGATAATAGCCATATGGAAAAAAAAACTTTCTCAAGTTAAGTATAAATTCTGCCTAAGTAGTAATAAATTAATTTTTTTAATTTAATTATTTGTAGTGTCTAGGAAAATGTTGAAGGATAACATCTTTTTTTAATGGGAAATCCCAACTTATGTATCTACTCATTGAGTTTCTTAAGTACTGATGAATGGTCCAGTGAGTCACACTCAAGGTTCTGTTCTCTTCCAACCAGATGCTGGGAAATGATGAACTCTTTCTTCCAGCTGGATAGTTGAGACAGAACAATTTTAATAAGTAAAAAGTCAAGTTAGTAGGACAATGTAAATGGCAGTAGAAGTGCTTCATAACATGACCTCCTCTATTATTTTGCTTCCCCTATCCTAACCACACACTGGGAAAGCATATCAATTGTACAATCATTCCTCATGCTGCACTCAACCCTGAGCCCATTCCAGCTAGACTTATCACCCCATCATTTTTGTGAATAAAATTTCACTAAAACCACCAGTGATTCACTTCATTGCATCTCTCAGAAATAGATTAATTTCTGCATAACTTTAAGTCTCAGAAGTTCAACACAAACATTTACTTAAAATATCCTCTTCATGGCTGGGCATGGTGGCACACACCTGTAACCCCAGAAGCTCAGCAGGTTGAGGCAAGAGGATTTTAAGTTCAAGGCAGCCTCAGCAGTCTAGCAAGGCCTGGAGCAACCTAGTGAAATCCTGTGTCTAAATAAAATATTAAAAAGGGCTGGAGATGTGGCTCAGTGATTAAGCACCTATGGGTTCAACTCCTGGTACCAAAAATGATAAATAAATAAATACATAAATACATAAAAATAAATTTCCTCTTAATTTCTGTGATACAGACTATTGCTATTCTCTTTCTTTTTTTGCCTGGTTCCTCCATATGTTTTTCTTTTTCTTGTTGGCTTATATTCCTTTATCCAAGCTTTTGTTGTTAGCATTCCCTTTAGGTTATTTCATGTACTCCAAAGCTTCAAATATCTGAAAACGAACGACCCCCAACTTTTTATCTGTATATTGCTGTTAACTCAGTTCATATTTATTAAATATCCGCTGTCAGGTATACTGTGGTGGAACAGTATAACTTTGTCCTCATATTTAGAACAAGAAACATACTAAATCAATTAATCTGAAAATAAAAATGTAACAATTATGGTGAGATCTGTGAATTAAAATTATAGCATACTATAAAATAGCATAACAATAGTCTACACTACCTTTGCAACTTTCTGTAAGTACAAAAATATTTCAAAATGAAAAAAATTAAAATATATAGGTAAGCACTTTAATGTTCTAAAAATATGCATTGTCAAATATTATTACTAACCTAGTATTATTACTATGGTTGAAACATGCTACTTTCTTGGAAAATGCATATAAGTAAATCAATATGACCAGGTGTGATGGTGCAGACCTATGATCCCAGCCACTCAGCACAGTGAGCAGGAGCATCATCGAGAGTTTGAGGCCAATCTCATCAACTTATCAATGTAGCGAGGCCCTAACTGACATAGTGAGAGCCTGTCTCAAAATAAAAAATAAAAGAAAGTTGGGGATGTAAGTCAGTGGCAAAGCATCCCTGGGTTCAATCCCCAGTGCTCAATATATAAATAAGTAAGTAAATACCATAAATGAATGTATGAGTATGAAAGTTTTTGATTAAAAGAAAGGGTAATTGATTAATTTTTCAGGATAAATGGTAGATATGGAATTGGTTGAACTAATAAATAAAATATTTTATACTAAAAATGTATTTAAAAACATCCTCATTTGGATTTGGATATCAGAGAAGGAATCCCAGAAGTAAGTTTTAAGTGGAAATATTCATGTGGATTTCAATGTTTGTATAAATCAATTATTTTCCCTATTCTACTCTGATCCTACTCTATTATTCTATTTTATTTAGTAAATGTCACTGACAACTTTGCAAATTATTTTAAAGAAAAGATCCTGTTGTTTAGCATTTTATCTTCTCATATGCTATTAATTGATGCACCATCATCTTAAATTCCTGAGTTCATCTTGAAACTACCCATTTCTCTCCATACGCAGTCCCCCATCACTAGACTAAGCCTCATCATTCCTCTTTAGGTTTCCTGAAATAATGCAAAATTTTTCTACCTCTAGTTTTATTCCTTATCAAATCTATTCTTATAGAATCAAATTAATTTTACAAATCAAATAATTTATAGTTCTCAACAATTTTTAAAATCCTTACCCTGTGGGTCATGGTGCAATATGCCTGTAATTCCAGCAACTTCTGAGGCTGAAGCAAGAGGATTACAAGTTCTAGCCAGTCTCAACAATTGAGCAAGACCCTACACTACTTAATAAGACTCTGTCTCAAAATAAAAAATAAAAAATTCTTGTAACTTAGCTCAGTGGTAAAGCATCCCTGTATAAAATAAATTAATAAATTAAAATAAACATCCTTACCCTGGTCTCCAAAGCATATTGTATTGGGGTCTATATTTACCACTTTACTTTTGGCCATATCTCATGCAACTTTCTCTAATGCACTTTACTTTTTTTATCCATTACACTCTTTGATTCCCTAAACTTACTTTACTCTTCCATATTGTATAGTATTCATAAATTTGCTTCCTTTGCCATCAAATTTGGTGACAGGAAAATTGTCCAGGTGGCCAGGGAAATCTACTCAGTTCTTCACACTTTTTTTTTTTTTTTGTACTGGGAATTAAACCCACAACACTTAACCCCTGAGCCACATCACCAGTAAACTTTTGTATTTTAGTTAGAGATAGGGTTTCACTGAGTTGCTTAGAGTCTTGAAAAGTTGCTGAGGCTGGCCTCAGCCTCCTGAGCCTGACTTCACACTTTCTTGATTGTAGTTTCATGAACTAAATATTACATTAACTTCTGTGAATAGCATCATTAGAATAGGAAAGATGGGCTGAATAATCTCAGTTCTGTTTCAATTACCTCCCCAGAAATAAGATGCCCTTCAACTCGTTAGCCCATTGGACATATGGGCTAAATGTAAATCTCAGGGAGGGCAGCTTTTCAACAGGACTACATCTTATTTTCCCTAATAGTTTTCCTGAGCCTTTGGAGGTGACTTTCAGTGAATCCTAGACTATTGTTCTTGCTCCCTAATGGTAATTATTAACCACACATCTTTTAAATTGATGTGTGTGATTTTGAAGGGAGGAGGTTTTCTGCTTCATGAGACTCAGACAACTTGCCAACCATTGCACAAAAAACCTTCTTCACACTTGGAATTTTTCTTTATGTTTTGCAATATTTTCAATACCTCAAGTTATATTGACACTTAACTAGAAGCTCATCCCAACCCACCTCAGTCTTAATATCCCCCAAAAAGAAATCTTTGTCATACAGTTTCATAGCATTCCTCAGTTTCCTCATTTCTATTATTAATCACAATTTTATTTGATGTATTTGTTGATTAATTTTTCTGATACCATTATTTTACCAGAATTACTGTACCTTATGAATCTAAAAGTATATGTCTACTATGGTAACATTCTGCCCCCAAAGAACTGTTGGAGATGGACAAACAGTTTAATTCTAGTTTCTTTTATATTCCCCTCCAGGAGCAAGAATCACATGACTTTAGAGGTAGAGGTGCACCTGAAATTTTTATAAGGCAGTTCAGAAAAGTAAGAAGTAAAACCATTTCCTCCCAATAGCCCATTCAGCTATCAAAGGATTAATCCACTAATGACATCAGAGCACTCATGATCCAATCACTTCCCATAAGCCCCATATTTGAACATTACTACACTGGGGACCAAGCCTCAATATAGAAGACTTTGGGGGGCATTCCAGATCTAATCACATCATTCATTCTTTAAAAATAATGCCGTCCATCTAAAGAGGTTCATCTTTAGAAGAAAACGTGAAATACAAAATTGGGGGGATTAAGTTTTTAAAGCCATGAAAATTGGAAGGGCAGAATAGGAAGGAAGTTGATAAGCAGAAGAGTGTGTAAGTGTGCATATGTGCAAATGTGTACAACCTGTGCCTCCAAATTTCAGATTATATATTCAATTATGCACCTAAATCACCACTTGGACATGTAAAACTACATGTCCACATCTCAAACTACACAGAACTTAAACTGAATTCCTTATCTTCCTTTCCAGTACTCCCTCACAAAAATTTTTTTTGCCAATCTCCTTTAATAGGAACTGCAAATCTTACTCCATTCTTTTGTCACACATCATGACCAACCATCAGATTATCCTAAGGGGTCTAATTGTGAACTGCATGCTTCTCATTGTTGCTTTTTTACCATCTGTTCTAATGTATTGTTATTTCTTGCTCTTGTTGATCTCTCAGCTTTACCATTGATTCTTATGCATGCATTCTTTTTTTAAAAAAAATTATTATAATATTATTTTAGTTGCAGGTAGACACAATACCTTCATTTTATTTTTATGTGGTGCTGAGGATCGAACCCAGGGCCTCATGCATGCTAGGTAAGCACTCTACCATTGAGCCACAACCCCAGTCCAGTGTGCATTCTTTACACAATAGCTAAAGTGAACTTTAAAATTGAAAACCACATCATTCCACTCCTTATTCATAATTGTGGCAATGGATACTCATTTTACTCAGAGTACAAGTCCAATTCCTTATTGGAAGAAAATTCCATGAATTTTTTCTTACATTATAAATACCTTGGAAGACAAGAATAATGTCTTCTAAAACACAGGAAAAATGTGTTTTTGCAACAAGATAACAAAGAAAATGTCCCTTGCAGTGCCAAAGTTGGCAAAGTTTTGATAGCTGCTCTCTTAAGTGATTGGGTGTTGTGATGGTTAATTTTGTGTTTACTGATCCATGGGTACCAGGTATTGGCTAATCATTATGTCTGGATGTGTCTGTAATGTTGTTTCCAAATGAGATAAGCATTTGAATCAGTGATCTGAGTAAAGTCATATGGGTGGGCACCATTCAATGTATTAAAGGTCTCAATCAAATAAAAAGGTGGAGAAAGGAAAAATTTATTCTTCATTTAACTCATGATTGGGGACATTGATCTCTGGCCCTCTGACTGGTGTCATTGGTCTTCATTTCTCAGACTTTTATTCTCAATCTGAATTATACCACTCACTTTCTTAGGTTTCTATTTACAGGTGTCAAAATGTGAGTTTTCTCATCCTCCATAATTATGTGAATCAATTCCTCATAGTAAATGTTTATAAAAATAGGTAAAATCACAGATATGTGTGTGTGTGTGTGTAAAGTCATATATTTACCTGTGTGAAGTCATATAATAATATATATGTAAAGTTTATCTCTTGACAAATTTCTCCTAGCAGGGTGCATATTCTCTCTGAACTTGTCTGCACAAAATTTACATAAGAGTAATTTACCTCTGGGAAGAGGAAGGAAAGACAGATTGAGCATTGAGCATGAGGAAAGGTAAACACAAGCCAATTATAAAGAAATATTTTATCTCAAATTTTATGATCACTTTATTGATTTAAAAGTGCTAACTTCAAATAGCAAGTTAGTAATAGTCATTGTTTTAAATGATCAGAGAATTTTTTAAAATCAATGCAACACTTTTTAACTCAGTCTTTAACAGACTTCTGTTAAATAACCTAATTATCTCCTCATTCTTGTTTTTATTTTTTTTAACCCAATGAAAGTCTTCTTAAATTAACTTCTTTAGATTTTGAAATCTGAACCCCCAATTCTTCCTTTGAATTCGTTGTGATCTTTTTGGCCAATGTGCCAATGAGCTAATGGGTACTTTGATGAAGATATTCTCAAAATGGATAGTGCTTATTAGATGTCTGCATACTATTCAACATGAAAGGAACACCAAAAACTCTCATGCTCATGTGTTCTGTAAGAACTAATGAAAAGCACTGCAATTAGACCCCAAAATACCAATTAGGGTGAAAGAAAGAGAACTGATCTTGGTTTCTCAGAGAAAATAGTGACAAAAGATGAATCTATTATAGGAAAAATCTTCAGAATGGAGTCATGGAAGAAGGAACAAGAGAGTAATTATTAGGTAGAGAAAACTGAAACAATTGCATATTCCTTGAGTTACTTGGGAATAATTTACAATGCTAATTCTTAAAGAAAAACAGCACAATAAAATTTAAAAAGGACATAAAACATAAAAGTTTTATAGCCTTCATCTCTTTTTCAACCTTATCATGTACAAGAATTTACAATTGATAAAGAAGCATATATGAAGTTTCTAAAACCCAAAGAACAATAAAATAGACACTTTTTTCTTTTTTACTATGACTGCATCCATACTCATTCCCAAAAGCTCTCCATGAATGATATGATTGTAAAACAGATTTTTAGTCTTTGATATGTTAATCATAGCCAATATGGACCAAATATTTTTTGATGGAAGAGAATTTAAATGTATTTTTCCTCTTGTCCTCTTCCACTAAAAAAAAAAAAAAAAAAAAAAAAAGTTTAATGTCAATTTAACAGTATTTTGTCAATGGCTAAGTTGAATGGCTGTCACTTATTATGTACTATGTCTAAATTAGCTTGTGGTAGGCCAAAAGATATATATATATACACACACACACACACCCCACCATAACCTTTTAACCTTTAGTTTTCTGAACAGTTCTGTGATGAAATGAAAGGTTTCTACCTTCCTATTCTTTCAAGTTTTATCTTGGTAGCAGAGAGGTGATTTGCCCACAAGTAGCTTACACCTGCAACTAAGATGGGAATAAAAGAGAAACTGGCAATCTTTTTCCAGTAAAGGAACAGGTGAGAAATATTTTGATGCACATGCGGCCATTCTACTCAACTCTGCTATTGTAGCTCAAAATTAGTCAAATATAGAACATAATGGATAAGCATGGCTGTACTCCACAAAGCTGTATTTATGGACATTGAAATTTGAATTTCATATAATTTTCACATGACACATAATTTGTCTTTTTTTTCAACTTTGTTGTTTTTTCAACTATTTAAAAATGAAAAATACATTATATATATATAAGTAGATGGCAAGCTAACCATAGTTTGCTGACCATTCAGATAAGACTTTCATATATTTTAACCTATTGTGGGAAAATCTCATGGGCAATCTTTGCTCCTGATCTTCTCACCAAATACCTTGATGGCTTGCTGGGTCTGTGAGATACTTTGACTTCTTCCTCTGTACAATTTG
The DNA here is from genome assembly GCF_902686455.1 of Sciurus vulgaris. Lineage (NCBI taxonomy): Eukaryota > Metazoa > Chordata > Mammalia > Rodentia > Sciuridae > Sciurus > Sciurus vulgaris. The sequence continues at coordinate 52,541,606 of NC_136470.1, read as the reverse complement.
CTTCCTCCTTTGCTCTTTCAGGTGTAGATCCTTAAATTAAGATCTTACTTTCTAATCTTAGTCTTAGAAGCTGCTTCTCTAGAAGCCAAATGAGACACACACACATTGATGTCATTAGGTATTTTGTCCTCCAAAGATGATATGAAGTACTGTTTTCATGACAGTTGAATCACAAACTGAATTGAATCACAAACAAATTAAGGAAGGTCAACCCAGTGTACCTAGACCACAGGCAGAGTAGTTATTCATGTAGAAATCTAAGGAAAAAGGAAAAATGATATGTGATAGAAAAGGAGGGTCCATTGGTAAGCACCAATTCCTAAAGGTTATATTTTGGTATTTAATTGCCTCCGTATTGTCTGTTCATATTCATTTCTCATTTGTCTCATGGGACTTTCAAAGAGTTGACTCGTTTTCAAACCAAACTACCCTTCATATTCTACCTCATCAATCATCTCTTATTACCTTTGGATACAATAAGCAACGCCATTTCCTTTCAGGTTTAAAGTTTGTTTTCCATTTATAAAACCTCCTTCCCTTTCCATTATTCTCATTTATATAGATAGGGTCCCATCCTCTTCCCTGTATGTTTTCTCCATCCAACCTTTGCTAATATATTGAGACATTTCTGGATCTTTCTGCACATCGTGTGTCTAAGCTTTTCTGCTATGAAATTTATTCAAAGTGAGTTCTTACTCTTGATTATCATTTGCTTGCCAAGTATCCAATATGTTATAATTATTGTTATTGACACTAGTTTTGCATTTGCTCTGTTCCTCATAGTGCATTGAATATTGTATTCCATAGGAAAGAATCTTCAGTATTTGAATGTTTGGTAATTTGACCCCTTCAAAGGGTAATGTTGAGCACAGAAAACTACCTAGTAACCCTCAAACAGATCACATGCAGGCATGATGACAGTAAAGAGTAATGCTTGTAGTACACATCACTGAACCATGAATTAATTGACTTTGAAATTTGGATAAGGCATTGATATTATTGGTATCTGTGAATTAGACAGATATTTGAAAGTATAAAGAAATGTGGTGTTAATTTTCAGGACTCTCAAATCATTTTGACCTAAAAAAGAAGGTAAGTTCAATTGATTTTTACTTTCATGATAGTTTTTTTTTTTCATTCTTTGATTCTAAAGAATGCATATCAGTAATTCTAATATTGCTGTTTACTTTTATTATTGCCACATACTGATAGAATAAAATTCTCATATGACCTTTATTTTGGTACCTGTTGATTAAGCATGCTTTCACTTCTTCTTCAGGTCTCAGGTAGTCTACCTTTCTCTTCCTTGTATCTTACTTAATGTACAAAATACAAATATTCAAATTATGTGCTGAAATATGAACCTTTGAGATTGTATTTTTCTCCCTTGTTTTTGGTGGAAATCCCCACCTTCAGGTAAATAATATCATCTGGGGAAAATCTGATCAAAACGTGCAGCAGAAAGTGATTTTTACTGTCAATGATAGAAGCAGAAAATGAGAAACACCACCTCCCTCTCTCTTCAGTGTCTATTGTTCCCATCTGGCTGGCAGATTGTTCCTGTATGTGAAGATCACTATGGAATCCTGGTATATCTTTAACTGTAATATAGTCTGTGAATTTCTGCTTAAGTACCAGTACAACTGTAAGCAGCATTTACAGATTCGTACCTTTCCCATAAGAGGAGACAGAAAAACTGTCTTTGGATATACTATGAAAGAAAGTAATTTTTCATGGTTAAAATGTTATACCTATTTTTTTCCAAAATTTTTGAAAATGTAACAATATACAAAGAAGATAAGAAAAATGTCCAAAACCCTATCATAAAAGCATACCTAATATGTGTTAGGTATGTGCTAGAAAACATGTGAATTTACATTTTTATAAGCATACATAAAACATCAGAGTCACAAAGAGTAGTAATTTCTCAGATTAATATCTTGTCTACTATGAGAAATTAAATAGAACACTCATCTGTGTGTTATATCATGGCTGCTAAATTTTTACAACAGAGAATTAGAAAAAATACAATCTTCTTGTTGGGTGGACAGCAAGTTTATTTTAGTTTTATTCATTGTAGACCTATATTTACTTACTTATTTTTTATTTATCTTGAGTATATTTCCCCATCATAAATTTGTTATCATCTGTTTTCTCCAGACTTGGGGGCAAGGTCAGCAAAGGTGCTGGTTCATCACCTGTTTTCCAGATTGTCAAACTCAAATCTGGTGGTCACGGAATATTGGTAGGTAAATGTGGGTGAGAAATTACAGTATAAAATCAGCTTTTCAGTATACCAAGGGCTGGTACAGGCTTTTTGGAACCACAAATTATAAGATGGGGGAACCCACTTCAACAAAAAGAACATAAAGATATGAATACAAAATTACAATGGATCTTTTAGGGCCTAAGAAGGAGATTTTTTAAGGGAGAAGTCTGAAGATTAAGCTTTCTTCATTTATTGGTAAATTCATCTTTTATTCTGTTACATTTGTCATATTAGTATTTTAAGATTTTTGTATTGATGTAATCTGCTTTGGACTAGTTTTCTCTATTTCTGAATTTGCCAGATATGTAGGTATAATCTGTTAAAAATTCTGTGTGATTTTAGAAATTGTATTTCATAAGAAGAAATTTGATTTTGTTTTCCTTGTGATCCCTTTATTTTTAATTTTTTCCTGCCTGAAGGGCCAGGGATTCCAACCATGGTCCTTGCGCATGCTAGGCGAGCACTCTGCAAATTGAGCTATTTCTTCAGCTCTGTGACTCCTTCTTTTGAATTGTTTGTTTTCATATACCTATTTTATATATCTGCTTTCTCATACTTATAAAAGGAATAGACTAATACACTTTTAGAATGAAGACTAAAAAAAGAAGTAAAAACTAAGTCTCATAGAAATTTTTCTGTCTTCTGAACTGACTATTCAACCCAGTATGAAGGTGTGCAGTGTTTAAATGCACCAATCTTACTTCACCAGGACCCTGTGCTCATTTTTTTTTCCACATCAGTATTACATTTTGCACTATCTTGGAAGCAATGCCTTAGCACCATGCTGTCTGCCTAAAATTGCTATCCTGTCAAGAACTAATCAGTCATTTCATTGTTTGTTTTCAGTTTTCTAGTGAAGTGCTGCCCAATAGAAATATATAGCTGGTCTTCTATATATCCAGGTTCTGCATCTGTAGCTTCAACTAACCAACCATGGAAAGTATTCAGGGGAAAAATTGTGTCTGCTTCACATGTGCAGGCATTTTTTCTCACCATCAGTCCCTAAACAATATAGTTTAACAAATATTTACACAGCACTTACATTGTATTGGGTATTAAAATAATCTAGAGATGATTTAAAGAGTATGAGAGGATATGCATTGGCTGTATGCAAACATTTGCCATTTTATACAAGGGACTTGAGCATCTGTAGATTTTGGTATGGGGGTGAGGTGTCATGGAGCTAATTCTCTAAGAATACTAAGCGATAGAGTCTAATATAAGCACCAAAGCACAACTACACATGTGGTTTTAGTCACTTTAAATATAAGCCAAGAGAGAAGAGATAAAATTAATTTTAAAGATATATTTTCTAATCTTATAAAATAAAATTATTTTAAAATGTAATCAATGTAAAAATATTGAATAGTTTTCATTATAGTTGTATTTTGAATTTTTAAAGTTGTTATAAGTAGCTAGTGGCTACTGAACTGGACATCATGCATGTTAGAGCTTCTGTGCCAAATGTGAAGTGATGGTAGCAGAATATCAACTTCATCCAGTACAGGGTCATATTTCCTGTTGTTCTCAGGTTCCATGGAGTAGTATTGATGGCAAAGCTGAGAAAGGGCAGAGGAAGTATATATAGGTAGAAAGATGACATAAAGGAAGATCAAGGAAATTAAAGTTTAATTGACAAGATCTGCATATTTTCCCAGGCATGTCTCTCCCCAAGTCATTTCTCTCCCAGATCTATTATTCTCAAGATTCTGGGAAATGTGTAAAATCCACCTTTTGCACTGCTTATTAGCCCACCAATAAATTGATTAAGCAAAGAGAGATACAACATTTTGAGAAACATGTAATATATAGGGTTTTAGTGTTTTCTACTGATCAGATAATGGAAAGCATATTAGTCTAATAATCCTGAGAATGACCAGACCACTGTAAGTCATTTGGAAATCACTAGAGTGTGTCATCCTTACATGCTTTCCCAGACCCATGTCTCACCACGTTTCCTGTAAAAGGAGAGCGGGAACCCCAAAACACCCATTCTCAGATGGTCCATGTTCTCCCTGAGTGTGCATTCCTTGTTTTCTTAAGTAAGTTTGTGCCTATCCTGACTGGTGTTGAAATTATGCTCTGTCATGTATATCAGATCCCACCTTTTCTGTGTAAAACACACTCCCCAGGAACTCCTCAGACGATATTTCAAAGGTCTCTTCTCCCATGACAAAATAAGTTTTCTTTACATACAACTCTTGGCTTTTCTCTGAATAAGAACTTTACTACATATCTTCCACCACATTTTTCCTTTTCTCGAAAAATAATAATTTATTCAACACAGAAAGTTAAAGTCTGCTTAACTCTTCCTTCAACTCAATGCTAAAGTACTATATTGATAGTATCATTTTTCAATAGCTGGCATATAACACTAATTCTTCGTTTCAAGAACAGATGGTGATTTTTCTACTATCTTTATGTTATTAATGATCCTTTTTTTGTTGTTGTTGTTCCAATAAGACTCAGATTTAGAAAGGTTAAACACTTGCATTTAATCTCCAAATATCTAGTAAATTGGTTTTAGTTTAGAAATTCAGAAAGGTAACCTGAGTTCATTATGAAAAAAGTATATATTGTTGAAAATTAGTCACTTATTCTGAACCCAGATGCTAGAAGAGAAAAGAAATCAGTATTGACTTGGGATAACAGCTGTAGAGATTAAGAAAAGGTAATAGGTGAACAAGACAATAATTTATACTATAGAATTAAATAAAAATATTCTTTTATCTTGCTAATGATAAAATCTCTTGACTTTTTAACAAACATAAAATTACATTTATTATAAAATTTTCCTACTCTTTTACATCTTTGTTAAAGAAGCATAGTGAACTTTTTCTTCTTCAATTCTAGCATGTATGTGTTTGTGTTACATTACGTAAAGAACTATATTTACTAACTTACTTTGATAGCAAATGCATATAGCTCTATGTTCAGTGCTTAGAAAATATACTTGAATTGTTGTATACCATCTGTCAAATAATGTAACCAAATGTTGCCTATGCAAATGTCTAAAACTATAATGAATAAGTATAGTTCTGTATTGCATTTATAAAATATAAATATAATTGATATTTGATTTATACAAAGTCCCCATTATATGTCTTGCATAGTTTAAAGGTCACTGGATGTAATTTAAACATTAGCAGTTTGAACTAGGCATTTTCTTGTAAGGGCAGAAAAGATGACACATCCGTCATCCATCCTGAGCGAACCAACCAACAACCTTACACAAATGAAAAATAGACCATGAAAAACCATAATAAATTTATTTAATGAAAGTTTTACATGACACAGGATGCTTCAAAGATGAAAACCCAAAGACCCAAAGAAAGTTTTCTGTTTTTATGTTTATATTGAATGAGGAATATACAGTATGTAGAAATGAGATTGGACAAAAGTGTTTGATCCAGTGGTGATAGATTGTGGAGGATAGAAAGACTTGTTTGTTCAAATTCTTCTTGGCCTTTCTGTGTAGCATCCCTTTTCCCACTATCTCCACACTTCACCCCAACTACTCAGGCAGATCCTTTGAAATGAGGGTCTTATAACTTATTTTTCAGGCAATGTAGTTCAGGGATTTTATTATGGCCATATCTCACACAGGTTGTGAAGGAAGGTCAGACTAACCTTCTTGCTTCTGGGATCCTCTCAGTCTCCCTTAGTTCACAGTACTTTGGGATTGCATTTTCTGACTCCAGACAATTTCAATTTTACCAATGAAGAAATTAAAGGTTATAAAGATCACATATCTTGTTCAAAGTGCTTTAGTTCTGCCCCATTTTAATTCTCTAATGAGTTCTTATTTTTTCTTACTTTCTTCTATGGATAATTCCAAAAATAACTCTGCTTTCCATTGCTCTTATTTAGAAACAGGTTGGTCCTATAGTGTAGAAAATGGAACATGGTTAAAAAGGATAAATGCATATATCTAGCTGGAAAAGAGGGCATATTAATATAATATTAATAACAAAAGATGTTTCTATTTTACTACTTATATTTGATACTTTTAAAAATTTTAAAAAATACTCTATATAAAGAAGGACATCTAGATTTACAAAGTTAGTAAATAAATTACAAATTAATTGCAGATGACCAATTAAATTACAAAGTTAGGCAGATTAATGCTTATGGTGATATAATTTAATATCTATCTAACCACTTCCTTTTTTGTGCTTGTCCAATCTAGTCTCCAAATATGTGCTATTCATTTGGGGTCACTATTTATTAAAATATTCTTAACGTTTTTATCCATCAGTTAGATTGGTAGCTTATATCTTGAACACCACCCCTGAAGGTACTTTTGTAGAGATTGTAGACATTTGGGTGGGGTAAAATACTGGAAATAATGAAAGGAGATAAGAAGCGAGTGACAAAGGAAATAAGGAGAAAGAAAAGAAAATTGGGTCTGAAAAACACAATTGAAAATGATTCAGACTCTGAAAAGTGGAAAAGTAGAAATCTGATTCCATTTTCAATATACAACTTACTGTTACATAGCTCTGGGAGAGTTTGCTTTTCCTTCCAGTTGCACTGTGTATTTGTGCTCCCACCTTTTATAATTTTAATTTTACAAGTCAATGAAGTAACAATTGCCTCAGAAGCTTTAATGCAGATTGTTTGATTCCATTCATGTTACTCATGGGAAACGACTCTGTCAGTGATAGTCCTCCATTTGTTTCAATTCCTGCTACAGAAATGAGAATCATTTGCCCAGGCTGCTAAGAGGGCCTTTTACTCTGTTCACAGAGATTAAAGTCATCCATGAAGACTATTTCTTCTCAGGTAACTAGAAGAAGAGGGTCCTACTGAAAACCTGTCAATAAAGTTTTCACTTGGTGGCCAATTAGTCCCCAGAATAGTAGCTCTTTTGTTTTTCTGCAGAATAACAAAGCAGTAGTTTTAAATCACTGATTGCCTCTTTGTACCATAGAATGTTACCTGACCTGTATTTTCAGCACAAAACTTTCATCAGTTTGTGTAATAATGGTTCCCGTCCTTAACAGAAAGGTATAGAAACACTTAATGGCATTTGAACATTAATCTATGTTAAACTGTGAAGAAATTCTTTTGGAATTGAAATTGCAGCCATATTAATACCTTTCTCTTGTACTGTGAACAATAAGTGCCAAGAGGCTTTTTTCCCCCTTAATGATTAACTGCTTTTTGGAAAGTGCTGCCATTTACCACATGCAAATTTCTTGCTTTGTAGATCAGATGTGACTAAGAACACTAGGTGGTTGGCTCTTGTGAATAGAATTAGAAAGTACTAATTATAAGACTAACATACCACAATCATGCTTAATTTGTGTAACTCCCTTAATGCAAGAGAGTGAACCCTGTGCAGTAAATTGAGATGACAACAATAGGAATTTTACCTTTTGTCTACTCACTTTCTTGTAGGACAGGATTGAAGGCAGGAAATTAAGAATTCTTTGAATGTACCTTACAAATAGTTATTTGATATAGTCATATAAACCTGCTAAATTGAATGTAGACTTTCTATATATCTTATGTTAAATAGATTTTCAATTTAATATTATAATTTTAAAAGAAACTATTGATAGTCAAGTGGATGACCAAGATTGCAACCTCTATCACAGTTTAAATAAAATTTTACCTCATGTCCCTTTTCAAGGTTCACAATACTAAACAGGGATTTTATGTTATAATCAATGATATACGTGCTAGAAATTAAATATTTCTTGAGTAAACCATAAGAAGGAAATATTTTGAAGTTTTGTTAGAAGTTAATATCAGTTAAAAGAGAAGAAATAAGATAATGAAATGTAAATGTTTTGGTTTACAGTTCCATCCATATACATTCTTCATTTCTAGGTAAAAAAAAAAAAAAAATAGAACAAAAAATAAAGATCGGTTAAGTTTGTCATTAGAATTTCAAAGAAAGACAAATTGACAAAAACTTCATAAGTTGTAAGAAATTATAAAATGTTTTACTTCAGAAAAATAAAGGTATGTATTTTCATGTTATAGAAAATTCATATAAGCACATGTAACTGTGAATGCAAATTTGAACAGAACTAAACCTCTGAGTATGGATACACGCCAAAAAAGCTTTTAAAAGCAATCAAAAGAACACTGAGCCATTGGCCAAAGCAACATACAATGAGAAGATACTAAAAATTACTTTAAAAATTATCAATTAGATGATATGATAAAGATGATGTTTAGTGAATTCCAAATAAGATATTGCCAGAGATAATATTTAAGCTACATCATATACTTCTTTGTGCAAACAGAACACACACACACACATTTTGACACTGTATTTTCTTATAATTTATTATCTTTTGAGAAGTATTCAACTTGTTTGGAATTCTTTTCACATTAAACAATGTCATAATGGGATGTCTAGCTAAACTACTACACAGTTAGAATGGAAACAATTTTAAAACAATGTTCCTGTTCTTAACGATAGTCAACAGATCTTTTAATAGAGTTCTCCACATAAAAGGACTATTTTTAGAAATTACATAGGAGAAACAAGGAGGAAATGTAAGACTTATTTGTCGTAAAAAATATTTCAAAGACATATTCATTTACTTATTACACATTAAACCAGGATTTTATGTATATTTGACATGCTAGGTATAGGCTGAATGCTAGAATGGATGAAGACATAATCACAATAGGTAAAATTTATCAGGTGTCAAATATATGGTAGACACTATGCTAAGAACTTTCTGCATGAATCTCAATAAATTTGTTACAATTTCATAATAATTCTGTACACAGTGGATGGACATAATGTGCTCAAAACCAGATGAGAAATTTAAGACTTAGGTTAAATAATGTTCACAAGATGGATATGAAGAAGAGGCCAAGACAGGGCATGTAAATCTGGACACACGATTTATAATTCTATAGCACAAAAGGTTAGGAAAGAAAGCCTAAAAGTACAGCTATGAATTTAAAAGTATATATCAAGAACACTATTAGTTCCATGAAATATCATGTACAAACTCACAACAATATGGTATATAAACTAGGAAAAGGTAAATTTGAATGTTTTAAGAACATTTTTCAGCCCACTAGAGGGACTAGTACTCCAAAAACAATGTGCTTGTCCTCCAGTGTTCTACACAAAACTCATCCAGTTTCTAGGAAATAATTAATGCCAGGTGCCCACAGTTTCTCAACAGTTGAGTGTGAAAGTTCAAGGCTCTTTCCATCTGGTCTACAGCTGGAGGGGGAAGAAGGACAAAGTATACTGACTCTGGGTCACAAAAAAGGAGAGTGGACACACAGATTTGTCATTGCTCCTCAAATCTACCAGCTGGTTTTCCACAGAATCATTTTGCTATCACCCTCACTCACATATCCCACTATCTTGATCTCCTCACCTTACCCTGTCCTTTCCTACGCAGGCTGGAATTTGAGAAGTAATACAAGTGGTTACCAACTCTGCATCTCTCCAACTGACCTGAGACTTCCAATTGTAAAATACATTTCTCTTATTTACAGAAAAAGGAACAGGAGGCATTTATTGCCTCCAGATGTGTAGGTTAAAATGGACACTGCTAGAAGGATGGGGGGAAAATCCCAACTGATGCATTTTTACTGGGAAATACAGATTACACATCAAATTTTGAATCCATTACTTCATTTCACTGTTTCATACCCAAAATGATCTGGGGGAATTATTTTAAAGTCTATTGAGCACTGACAAGAGACTCCTTGAATCTACATAGTGATCAGATAATCCAAGGCTCACCATTTACTTAATTAATGTGAATTAAACAAGACTCTACTCATTACTGGGGAGGGAAATGCTTAGCATACATGCTGATGGTTGTGTTCCAGGTGGGTTTGTGTCAGTGATGTGTGTGATGTGAACAATTAGCACATTAGCTTCTGCTTGTTTCAGGTGCTAGCCTTTGAGAAGAAACAGGAAAAAGTGGACTCTTTGATAGGATAATCCAGGATGTGTTTCTGCATCTCCACCCTTGGGGACAGGGTTTCATGTACCCACTAAGAAGATGTGAGTAGGTTGGGGAAGGCCTCAAGTCATCATAAATATGAAAATATTGTTGAACACCATGGAAAAAACTTTCTTCTTTTCACTGGTTCTACAAGTAATTATTAATGAACAACCTGAAACTTTAGATGTATATTAAATCATCACTTTCCTAATGCTGATGTACTATCCTCTGATACCTTATTTAGAAAATGTATCAAAATGTAAAAAATTTTTATGATTCTAGTTTGTAGAAATAATATACTCCTGAAATCTCTGTACTTTTCACTGTCATTTTTATGCACAAGACATGTGACAAAGGTAAATATTTCACATTAAACCAAATTAAGTACATATTTATTAACATCATGCCAGGTATTTTTGATAATTTCAAAAGCTTTTTTGAAATCATCAAAACATATCTGGTTCCTACTTAACACTTTAATCCTACCTGTGGATCATTGAAGAAATAACAGTTTATGAGAGATTTATTACAAATAAACCCTGAAAGAAATAAAATAAAAAATTGTAAAATGTGGACACCTAGCCTTAAACCTGAGAGGTTTTTTTTTTTTTTTTTTCCTTAATTTATGTTTTAAACCCTTTTAGCTCTTATTATCTTTTCTCCAAACTCCATCTTACAATCAACTCAATGAAACAGTGGATTGGAACAATGCTGATTATTGAAAATGGAGTAAAAAGGAAATAAAATGCATATATTTTACTGATTGGGAAATCTCAGTATAAGACCTTTTCAGATTCATTTTATTTTAAACTAATTTTCCATCCAAGCAAAATATTAGCATCATATTTCATTTCAGTTTAAGAGCTGAATATTTTCAGAGCATGTTTGTTTATTTATTGAAGTTTTCAATACCATAGTGACTTCTATCTCTGATAGATCTGACACAATTAACATGGGTTGGATGTTCATGTGTATGTATTTGAATCATTTTTCTTACAAAAAAAAGATATGAAGTGCATCCTATAGATTACTTAAATTTTCACTAACTCATCAAGGCATGAGAATTGTACCCAGATTTTGGACTCAAATAGCAGAATTGCATCATTTTTTAATAGGTTCTATCTTAGTCCTAGTGGAAATTCAGACTATGGTGGGAAACACCACCTTCTTCTTTTGTAACTGATAACATTTAGATCAGCTACTTTTAGAAATATACCAGTATTTAATTATTCCTTTTTAGTAAACATCTTTTATGATTTAGTATTTACCTTTAACTAATTTATTTAAATTATAGTCAGAGTGTTGCACTGATTGCTACTTTTTTGTGCTAAATGGAATTCTATTATATAGACCTATAATGGTTTGTATGATTTATTTCTTATTGAGAAACACGTAGATGGTTTTCTGTTTGAGGCAATTATAAATAAAGGCTCTATAAACACTTTCATATCAGTTTTTGAAAAAAACAAATTTTCATTTTGTTTGAATCAATTTCTCTAAGTGGGATTGAAGTTTTATGATGACTGGTATTTGTATTTTTAAAAAATCTCTCAAACTTTTTCCTAAATTGTTGTAACAATTCACATTGCAAGGAAATTCCAGTTGCTCTACTGTACTTGATTACTTATTTTTATTTTAGCCATCTTGGTAGATATGGAATGATGTCTCACTGTGGTGCTTATTTGTAGTTTGTTAACAACTAATGACATTGACAATATTTGAATGTGTTTATTTGTAATCTGTATACCTTATTATGTGCAGAATCTGTTCAAATATTTTATCTATTTTTAATCAGATTGTTCATTTTCTTACAATTATGATTGTGTCCTTTATATATTCTGGAAAAAATTACATTGTAAGATATGCAATATGCACATTTTCCTCCAATCTGTGGCATGCATTTTTTTCTCCTGACAATATAAGATAAAATAATCTTAATTCTGATAATTTAATTTTTAATATTTTTCTTTCATTGATTGTTCCCATAGTTTTTCATATGAAAACTTATTGCCCATACAAGATTATAGTTTTTTTTCTGTTAAGTTTTCTACTATAAGGCCTAAAGTTTATATTTTGCATTAGGAACTCTGATCTTTTGTACTTAATTTTTTGTAAGGTGTTAGGTGTGCATTAAGATTCCTTTTATTTTACTACATATGGATATGCCATTCTTTGGGCAGTAATTGTTGGAAAAAAATCCTGGTTTTTTTTTTTTTTTTTTTTTTTTTTTTTTGGTACTACAAATTGAATCCACATGTTCTTTACTATAAAACCAACCCCCAACAAAATTTATATTTTACTTTCACACACAGTATGTCTAAATTGTCAAGACTGGCCTCAAACTTGGGATCTCCCTTCTTCAGCTTACCTGTTCACTGGTATGACTGGAATGTGGGCAAACCCTGGCATCCTGTCCTTTTGAATTGCCTTTAAATATTTGTCAGAAATGAGTTTATTGTATTCATATAGGGATTTTTATGAGTTCATATTGTTTCATAAATCTATGCACATGACCTTTTACTAATATCACATTGCTTGTTTTGTAATTTTATTAAATTTTATAGTGTGAATTCTTCAAGATTGTTTCTCGGATTTGTTTTAGCTATTCTAGTTCCTTTGACATGGATTTGAGTTTTCTGATGAATTCAAGGAAATTATGAATTTCAAATCATCTGTCAGGTTTTCAGTCATATGAAGAGGATTGATGCTCTTTACAGTATTGCACATTTTTAGTGAAAGACAAAAGTCCTCAGTTCAATGAAATTAAACTTTTTGTTTGTTATTCTTTATGGAGCATAGGGAGTTCTCTTTTAAAATACTTGTAGATACAAAACCAATATTTCTTGCACGTTAGGAATCTTGTTAAGGAAACTGGTGCCTGTGCCAGTGTGTTGAAGTGCTGGGCCTGTTTTCTTCGAGAAGTTGCAAAGTTTCTGGTACAATTCTCAAGTCATCAATCCACTTTGAGTGAATTTCGTGCAGGGCAAGAGGATCTAATTTCATTCTTCTACAGATGGATATCCATTTTTTCCTGTACCATTTATTAAAAAGACTGTCTTTTTGCCAATGCATGTTTTTGACCCCTATGTGGAGTATCAGTTGACTGTATCTATATGGATTTGTCTCTGTTTTCTATTCCGTTGCTCTTCATTTCTGTTTTGATGCCACTACCATACTGTTTTTGTTACTATATCTCTATAGTGTACTTTGAGGTATGTAATTGTTATGCCTAGAGCATTACTCTTCTTTCTCAGGAAAATTTTGATTATTCTTGGTCTCTTGTAGGTCTAAAGGAATTTTAGAATTATTTTTCTAGTTCTGAAAGAATGTTATTGGTATTGTGATAGGTATTCTTTGAATCTATGAAAGACTTTTTTTTGGTAGAATAATTGTTTAGTAAATGGAACATTTTGATTTGTTAGTAATATTGTCACAGGAGGATAATTCATGACTCAAATTTTTCATGGGACTGTCAAGTTTTTGAAAACTAGTCTACAAAGAAACAATTGTAATTACAATTTTTTATAGCAACAGTAGCACAAGATGCTAAAGTTTCATGTTCAAATTGTGATTTTCAAAGGAATGAACTGAATTTTTTTGAAATTTTCAGATTTTTTTAATATATAGGGTAATACTGTCTGTTTCGTACTACTGTTTTTCCATTTGTACCCCCTCCCACCCCTTTTTTCTCTATACCATCCAAAGATCCTTCATTCTTCTCTTCCCCCCACCACCTTCCATTGTTACATATTGTCAGGCACTTATCAGAGAAATCGTTTGGCCTTTGGTTTTTTTGGGCTTGGCCTATTCCACTTAGCATGATATTTTCCAACTTCATCCATTTACCAGCAAATGTAATAATTTTATTCTTTTTTATGGCTGAGTAATATTCCATTATGTATATATAATATATATATATTTAATATATATATATAATATATATATTACAGTTTCTTTATCCATTTGTTAATTGAAGGGCATCTAGGTTAGTTCCACAATCTAGCTATTGTGAATTGAGCTGCTATAAACATTGACGTGGTTGTATTACTGTAGTATGCTGATTATAAGTCCTTTGGGTATAAACTGAGGAGTGGAATAGCTGGGTCAAATGGTGGGTCCATTCCAAGTTATCTGAGAAATCTCGATACTTCTTTCCAGAGGGACTGTACTAATTTGCAACTCCACCAGCAATGTACGAGTGTGCCTTTTCCCCCACATTCACACCAACACTTATTATTGCTTGTGTTATTGATAGTAGCCATTCTAATTAGAGTGAGATAACTGATTCTGTTTCTTATCACAATATTATTAATATCCTCATAGGGGCTATTTGGTCTAGGGTTGTATACTGTCTGAACTGGGCACTGATAATATTGTTCTCCCACTTAAAGAAAAGGTTTTGGAAACCTATAGGGTCACTAAAAGCCTGTAGAGGGGAAACTCCAATACACCAGATGTGCACTGCTAGAGGGGAAGATACATGAACAACATGAAAAAACAAGGGAAGAAAATGATCCAAACAAATCTAGATTCTATATTAATAGAATCCAGTGACAGTATGGTAGAAGAAATGTCAGAAAAGACTTCAGATTATACATGATTAAGATGATTTGTGAAGCAAAGGATGAGATTAAGAAAGCAAATGCAGGCAATGAATGATCATACCAAAAAGCAGTTGAAAGAGCAACTGCAGGAAGCAGAAGATCATTTCAACAAAGAGATAGGGATTCTCAAAAAAAAAAAAACAAAAAAAACAAACAAACAAAAACAAATGGTAATCTTTGAAATAAAGGAAATAATAAACCAAATAAAAAACTCAATGGAAAGCATTACCAACAGATTAGACCACTTGCTTCCAGAACCTCAGACAATGAAAACAAAATATTTAATCTTGAAAATAAAGTTTCCAAAACAGAGAAGATGGTAAGAATTCATGAACAGAATCTTCAAGAACTATGGGAAATCATGAAAAGACCAAATTTAAGGATTATTGGGATTGAGGAAGGCACAGAGATACAAACCAAAGGAATGAACAACCTATTCAATGAAATTATATCAGAAAATTTCCCAAGCCTGAAGAATGAAATGGAAAATCAAATACAAGAGGCTTACAGAACACCAAATGCACAAAATCACAACAGATCCACACCAAGGCACATTATAATGAAAATACCTAACATACAAAATAAAGATAGGATTTTGAAGGCTGCGAGAGAAAAGCATCAGATTACATATAGGAGGAAACCAATACCGATATCAGCAGATTTCTCAGTCCAGACTCTAAAAGCTAGAAGGGCCTGGAACAACATATTTCAAGCTCTGAAAGAACATGGTTGCCAACCAAGAATCCTATACCCAGAAAAACTAACCTTCAGATTTGAAGATGAAATAAAATCCTTCCATGATAAACAAAAGTTAAAAGAATTTACAAATAGAAAGCCTGCACTACAGAATGTTCTCAACAAAATATTCCATGAGGAGGAAATGAAAAACAACAATGTAGGTCAACAAAGGGAGGAACTACCTTAAAGAAAAATCCATTCAAAGGAGAAATCAAGCCAAGTTAAAAACCGAAAATAAGCCCAAATGACTGGGAATACAAATCATATCTCAATGATAACCCTGAATGTTAATGGCCTAAACTTACCAATCAAAAGACATAGGCTGGCAGAATGAATTAAAAAGAAAGACCCAACAATATGCTGCCTGCAAGAGACTCATCTCATAGAAAAAAACATCCACAGACTAAAGGTGAAAGGATGAGAAAAAACCTACCACACACATGGACTCAGTAAAAAAGCAGGGGTTTCCTTACTTATATCAGATAAAGTGGACTTCAAGCCAAAGTTAGTCAGAAGGGATAAAGAAGGACATTTCATACTGCTTAAGGGAAACATAAATCAGGAAGACGTAATGATCATAAATATTTATGCCCCAAACAACACTGCATCCATGTACATCAAACAAATCCTTCTCAGTGACAGAAATCAAATAGACCACAACACAATAATTCTGAGTGACTTTAACACACTGTTGCCACCACTGGATAGATCTTCCAAACAAAAACTAAACAAAGAAACCATAGAACTCAATAACACAATCAATAACCTAGACTTAACCGACATATATAGAATATTCCATCCATCAACAAGAGAATTCACTTTCTTCTCAGTAGCACATGGAACCTTCTCAAAAACAGACCATATGTTATGCCACAAAACAGCCCTTAGTAAATGCAAAAAAATAGAGATACTGCCTGTGTTCTATCAGATCATAATGAAATGAGAGTAGAAATCAATGACAAAAATAAAAAACAGAAATTACTCCAAAATCTGGAGACTAAACAATATGTTATTTAATGAAACATGGATAATAGAAAACATCAGGGAGGAGATAAAAAAATTCTTAGAGGTAAATGAGAATAACGATACAACATATCAAAATCTCTGGTACACTATGAAAACGGTACTAAGGAAAATTCATTGCATGGAGCACATTCAAGAAAAGAATAAAAAGTCAACAACTAAATGACCTAACATTACAGCTCAAAGCCCTAGAAAAAGAAGAACAGAATAACAACAAAAGTAGTAAAAGACAGGAAATAATTAAAATCAGAGCTGAAATCAATGAAATTGAAACAAAAGAAACAATTTAAAAAATTGACAAAACAAAAAGTTGGTTCTTTGAAAAAGTAAACAAAATAGACAAACCTTTAGCCACGCTAATAAAGAGGAGAGAGAAAACTCAAATTACTAAAATTCGTGATGAAAAAGAAAACATCACAACACTGAAATACATAACATAATGAAAAGCTACTTGAAAATCTGTATTCCAACACAATAGAGAATACTGAAGACATTGACAAATTTCTAGAGACATATGCTCCTTCCAAACTGAACCAGGACATACACGATTTAAACAGATCAATATCAAGCAATGAAATAGAAGAAGCCATCAAAACCCTACCATCCAAGAAAATCCCAGGACCAAATGGATTCTCAGCCGAGTTCTACAAGACCTTCAAAAAGCTCATTCCAATACTTCTCAAAGTATGTAAGACTTTTGATAGTATGGTCATTTTGACAATATTAAATCTGCCCATCCAAGATTATAGGTCTTTCCATCTTGTAAGGTCTTCCTCCATTTCTTTCTTCAGTGTTCTATAATTTTCATTGAAGAGGTCTTTCACCTCCTAGGTTAGACTTATTCCCAAGTACCATTTTTGTTTGTTTGTTTTTTGAGGTCATATAGGATAGTTGTCCTGATTTCTTTCCTAAAATATCATGCACACACTGGAGTATAGGAAAGTGATTGATTTATATATGTTGCTCTTGTATCTTATTAATTTGTTGAACATATTTGTCTGCTCTAGTAGTCTTCTGGTGGAAATTTCTGGGTCTTCTCTAAATAATGAATTATTTCACCAGCAAATAGAGATAATTTGACTACTTCTTTTCTCCTTCACTTGACCTATTGTTCTGACTAGAGTTTCAATAACTATGTTGAATATGAGTGGTGAGATTGGACATTCTTATTTTGTACCAGATTTTAGAGTAAATGCTTTCAGTATTTCTCCATTCAGTACAATTTTGGCCTTGGTTTTGTCATAAATAGCCTTTGCAATGTTGAGCTAAGTTCCTTCTGTTCTGATTTCTCCGGTGTTTTATACATGGATGCATGTTGGATTTTGTTAAATGCTTTTTATGCATCTATTGAGATAGTCATGTTGTTTATTTTTTATTTTAAAAATTCTGTGAATACACTTATTAAGCTGTTTTTTACACATTTCATAATAAATATAAAAATAAAAAGATAAGTGTATCAGTTAAAGTGGTGATAAAATTCTCCATATTTTAATTATGTATTATGACACTACCTGGGTATGACAGCCTCTCTAGAGAACTCTCATTATTTGGCCCTGCACCAGCTCTAACTTTCCTATGCTCATTTATGAATATGTGACCAGTATAACTTCACATAATGTATAATCACAAGAATGGGATCCTTATTAGAATAAGCTATACTCCATTTATGTATAATATATCAAAATACACTCTTCAGTCACATATACTTAAAAGAACAAATAAAAAATAGAAACTCATTCATAGCAAAAACAAACAAACAAACAAAAAAATCCGCTTCTATTGCTTTTTTTTCTTTTCTTTTTTTTTTTTTTTTTTTTTTTTTTTTTTTTTTTTCGGTGCTGGGGATCAAACCCAGGGCCTTGTGCTTGCAAGGCAAGCACTCTACCGACTGAGCTATCTCCCCAGCCCTCTATTGCCTTTTATGGTTTTTAAATCATTTCACCTATCCCTATCACATTGTGTATCTATTTGCTTACTCTCTGTCCTTTCTATCAAATAGTCCTTACATGCAGGATTTATCTTTTCTTTCTGGTACTTAATAAACTCAATGAATAGTTGTGGAAAAATCATGTGGTTCTGATCTTTATCTATATTTACATGATGAATTATATTTGTTGATTTACATATGTTGAACCAACCTTGAATTCCTGGAATGAATCCCACTTGATCATGTACTATCTTCTTAATGTGCTTTAGAATGTGGTTTGAAAATATTTTATTAAGAACTTTTGCATCAATGTGCATGAGAGATATTGGTCTGAAGTTTTCTTTCCTTGATCAGTCCTTGGGTTTGGTAACAGGAATATATAGCTTCATAGAATGTATTTGAAAATGTTCCCATACTTTCAATTTCATAGAATAATTTAAGGAGGATTGTTATTAGTTCTTCTTTATGTCTGGTATAATTCAGCTGAGAACCCTTCTGGTGGGCTTTTTTGATGTTTTTTGAAAGACTTCAAATTGATTCTTCAATTTCATTGCTTGATACGGTCTGTATAATTTTTTCATATCTTCATACTTCAATTTGGGTAGATTGTATGTGCCTAGATATTTAGTCAATACCTTCAAGATTTTCTAGGTTAGTGGAGTATAAATTTTCAAAATGGTTTCTAATGGTCCACTGATTTCAATAATGGCTGTAATTATATTTTGTTTTTCATTTCTGATTTTATTGATTTGTGTCTTTTGTCTTTCCTTTGGTTAGCTTGGCTACAAATTTTTCTATTTTGTTTATATTTTCAAAGAACTGACTTTTTGTTGCATCAATCCTATGTATACTTTTTATTTTCAATTTTATTAATTTTGGCTCTGATCTTAATTATTTTTTGTATTCTACTGACTTTGTAATTAGTTTTCTCTGTTTTATCTAGCATTTTGAGACAAACACATTAAATTTATTTGATATCTTTCTATTTTTAAATATAGGAACTCATTGACATAAACTTTTCCCTTAGAACTTACTTTATAGTGTCAGATAATTTGACATTATGTATCCCTATTTTTATTCATATGTAAAATATTATCTATTTCTCCCTGATTTTTTTCTGTGATCCATTCCTCATTCAAAAGTGTACCATTCAATTTCCAGATGTCAAGATGGTTTCTCTTTTTTAGATTTTTATTTATTTCTAGTTTTGTTCCATTATTATCTGATAGCATGTAAGGAATTATCTCCATTTTTTGTTTTGGTAAAATTTTCTTTGTGCCCTAAAATATGATCTAATTTTGAGAATTCCATGAAGAAGAAAGTGAATTCAATTGTTGATAGAAACATATATATATATGTTTTGTTTGTATATATATATATATATATATAAATAAATATATATATATAAATATATATATAAATAAATATATATATATATAATAAATATATATATATAAATATATATATAAATATAAATATATATATATATATATATATACAAAACTCTACACATATCTTATATTCATTTGATTAATCACAGGTTTTGGTTCTTAAGGGTCTTTAATTAGTTTATGTCTGGTTGATCTATTTATTGGTGAGAGAGTTATCATGAAATAACCCAGTATCATTTCATTGTGTTTTTTTTTTTTTTTGATCACTTATTTTAAGATAGATTTGTTTTATGTACTCAGGTGCACCATTGTTAGAAGCATAAATATTTACAGTCATGACTTTATGTAGGATGCTTCATTTAACTGGTATGAAGGGACCTTCTTTGCCTCTTCTAATGAATTTTGTCTTAAAGTCTACTTTGTCTGTTACACAAATAACTATCCTTGTTTGCTTTAAATCTCCATTTGTAACGTATCTCTTTTTCAATCCTTTTACTTTTCATCTGTAGATGCCTTGGTCTGTAAGGTGAGTGTTTTATAATATGACATAGAATGGAAAAGACATAGAATGGAAAGACACAGAATGGAAGTTTTGTTTTCTAATCAAATCTGCCATTCTATATCTTTTGGTTAGAAACTTTAGACCGTTTACATTTAATATATTCTGAAGAGATGATTTTTATTTCCTGCCATTTTAATTTATTTATAGTTCTTAAGTAAGACTCGATTATCTTTTAATGGACTTTTTTTCTAGTGTGATTCATCTCTATGCTGGTTTTCATTTTCAGTTTTCATTTCTTTTACATGAACTATTTCACTATGTTTTGAAATGTAATGTACGTTTACTGGTTATGAATTGTTTTAGTTTCTGCAGCCATGAAAGGTTTTAATTTATCTTCAATTTGAAGAATAGGTTTCCTAAATATGGTAATCTTAATTGTCACTCATTTGATTTTAGGGATTTATATAAAATATTCCAAGCACTTCTGGCTTTTAGGCCATGGGTTAAGAATCAGTTGAAATCCTAAGTAACTTACATAAAATATAACCTATTTATCTCATTTGGATTTTAAAATTCTATCCTTAATCTGAATATTAGGCATTTTCATTTAATGTGTATTGGAGAGGATTATTTTTTTTTATCTTGCCTATTTGTGGTTCTATATGGATCTTGTATTTTGATTTCCATTTCTTTCCCAAGGTTTGAAAATTTCCTCACATTATTTCATTCAATAGGTTATGCATTACTTTATGTTTTGGAGCCTTCATTTCTGCCAATGATTCTTACATTTGGTCTCTTAATGTTATCTCAGATTTCTCAGTATTCCAGTTGCAGGCTCTACACATCTATTGTTTATTGTCAATTTTATTTTCAAGATTATATATTTTGTTTTCAGAAGGTGAGAATCTATCTTCAAGTGGCCTAATATATTGGTGATGTTTTCCTTTGCATTTTTAATTTGGTTTATTGAGTGTTTCATTTCTAGGATTTTTGTTTGAATCTTTTTCAGAATCTCTCTTTGTTGAAATTATGTTTCACTTCCTGTATTTTCTAAGTTTATTCCTTACATATTCTTTTAGCTCACTGAAATTTTAACCGTGAACTTTCTAAATTTTTTTCTCTGACATTTTGCCCACCATAGTGTCAATGAGATCAGTTAGTGAAGTGTTCTAAGCTGTTTGGGTTGGTTTGTTTCCTTGCTTTTCACAATGCTTATATATCTACCCATTTGATATGATGATTATCACATCCATTTCTATGCAAGGGACTACTTAGTGAGTTTCTTACTGTTCAGAGCCCAAGTTGGGTGACTACCCAGGTATTAATACTGTCACTCAATGTGTGTCCTTTGATGTTCCAAATATCAACACCACCCTGAGAGAAGATATTGAACCTATTTATTATAATCAGTTCAGAGCTAATCCATGTCCTAATCAATGTTAGAGAAACAAAAATTTGTTGAAAATATTCATCGTAGTTCCTCTAATCCAAGTATAAAATTGTAGCAATTTTCTAGGTTGAATAATTAGTTGTTAAATGCAGTAAAATTATTATTACATTATATAAGGGCAGAAAAGGAAGGAAAAAATATCAGATAAAAGGAAAACAAAGAAAATTTCATAATAATAATAATAAGACAAACCAAGGCATAAAGAAGTAAAAGAAGGGTTAACAGGAGCAAATTTAAAAGTGCTAGAAAAATAAAGATAGAATGATTCCAATTAATGCTCTAAAACATCAGAAAAAATATAATTTGTAGGTTGAGGATGCAATATTGAATACTAGGAAAACTGTCAAACTGAAATGAAGATTAATAAATATAAGAACAAAATTGTCATTAGAGCTATTTATAGTCATATATACCAAAGTGAAGAAAACTCTTTAGATGAAGCCCATCACTCTTCTGCTTTCAATCACCCTAAAAATACCGGACCACAGTAGTCATTTTCATGCTATGGGTTTCTCACCAGTTGGTTCTTATTTGTCAGCTTAGGCTTCTTAGGCTCCATGCTTGGAGGGTTCTGTGCTATGCCTGTTGACTATTTCTGTTGAATGCAGAAGAGTAGAATGTAGAACTCAGGGCTTTCACTTTGCTGAGAGCAATTATGAACTTGCTTCCCTCCTCAGGGTCATCTTTGAAATGATTATAGAGTCTGGTGGTTGTCTACATGCATGGAGTCAGAGATTGTGGGCTCTCTGTGGGTAGTATGTTATGTAGAAGCATCCCCCCTGACTGATGTGACATACTGTGGTACATTCCCTATGTCTGGGCTAGAGTCTGTTGGCCCACCTGCAACTGAGGTCCCACACAGTTGTGAATCATGGGTGTTACTTCCCTTCATTGCCTGGGATAGAGGGTCAATTGATCCATTTGTTTCTAGTTCTCACTACCAGTGACTGTGAATTATGGAAGTACATTCCTCTCTGTTGTGATCTCAGGAAAATCATGCTATCAAGCAGCTAGTTCTCATCTGCAGCTATGGAGCCTGTGGGTCAGTCCAGGGTTTCAGTGGGCCTTCTGTGGAACAAAAGCCTCCATGCAGGCTGGCATAACTCTTAGGAGTTTTACTCATCATAGTGATGAGGGTGGATTGTCAGCTAGCCTGTCAGCTGATCTCCCAAGGAGACTGTGTTTGAGAGATGGGTCAGGGTTAGCATTCCCTGAGGGTGATTAGCTCTGGGGTCTGCTCTACCACTCTCCCCTTGTTCGTGGTGAGACGGGAGGGGATTTCAGTAAATTTAGCAAGTTTCAATCTACCAGTTCCTTCTAGATAGATTATTCAAATATACTGTTTACGGAGTCATTCCCTCTAGTTTTATTTATTGCTAACGGAAGGTGGGGAGAAATTGTGTTGATTTAGTGTCTTCTAGAGAGACTGCCAAGCTGTGAACTGTATAAAATGGCTGCCATGCCTGGCAAGTCTCTCAGTCCACAATTTGAGTTGGTCTGCTTGATCTCCTTTCTTGTCCTTGCTGTTCCTATGGCATTTTAACGTGATCTGCTTTTCTTTCCAGCTGTTGATAAGGAAATTTTCTTCTGTCTTCTTCTCTTTGTTATCCCTGCACTGTGACCCTGCCCTGATCTAGGTTGGGGTTAAGGAATTCTGTTCTTATTTTCATCTCCAGTCATCAAACTCCAAGTCCCTTCAAGTCTCAAACTTCCCAGTGTGATGTCACCCACTTCTCTGCTCAGTTCTTCTTTCACAGCTTCCTTTCTGAGCTGTGGAGGGGTTTGGGGTTGCTGCCTACATCTGCTCTGCCATCTTCACGTATCTTAGGTAAACTTTGTATAAGGGCAATAACTCCTTTCTGGCTCAAATAAGTTCCCAAGAATTGTGTCATTGATATTAGGATGTGACAAGCTTACTAATAAGAGTTATTTGCTTTGTGCTTTAACATACATTTCCTTTTTACTTTCAATACAAAAGGTAGTTCTGTAAGGCAGATGTATAAATCTCTTGATGGTTAAGGAAGCTAAAGCATTTGAGGATTAAATAACATGGGAAAGATTACCCCATGTTAAAACCCAAGGCATTAACTAAAGGTCCTTTCCTCTTCACTTATCAGGTATAAGATTTGATGTTAATTCTTACTGTGGATTTGATCATTAATTATCCTGAAATTTTAAAGCAGAAACACATGGACTTGGGAATGCACTTTTCAAATAATGACCTTGAAAATATCAATATTTCTCTAATATTAGAAGTTACAAGATCACATAATACTTTCATTTTTTATAGTTACAGTATTTTGTATTACTGCTAAATATTAAACTTGAGACTCAAATTAACTGGAAGTTAGAAAGAAAATAGAAAATTGAAGAGATCCTTCACATTGTTTTGGGTGAAAATCCAATATTAGTTCATAGAGAGAAGAGGCAGGTAACTCTGATTTATACGAATGTAATTTAAGATGCTTTTATTTTCTGGTATTCAGATGAACATAGTGTACTATATCTTTCAATATTCAGCATCTGTTCATACTGAACACCAACCAATATTGTGAAAAATAAGTGAAATTATGTTCACAGTTCTAAATTCCAAAAGAATATTACACGTTGATATCCATTCTACAGGTCTATGCTGGAAATAAAAAACATAAATCCTGTTGTCTTATTTTTCTCTTTATCCATTCTATTTTTTGAGTTTTTAAAATTAAATTTATTTTTAACTGGTATTTAAAATCATAAATTATACATGTTAATAGAATGACAATGCTACATATATGTATATGTTTACATATATATTTAGATCAGCTTAAACATTTTTAAATTTCTGCCTCTGATTTCAGAGTTATCTACAGACATACATTAAGCACTACTTTTTTTTACAATTTGATAATACTAGTTTACTTAAAAGGACCTGCTCTCAGGCATTTACTGAATTCTTGTTCAGTACTGTTTTTGTTACATGATGATACACATTTTTAAGTAATTTAAGACTATTTGAGTATATTGATTAGTAAAACATCTCATTTAATATTTGTGCATAGGGTAAAACAGAATGTTCTATACAAAATATAAAACAATAACAATAAAGTAAATCTTGAACAAAATAATAATTGTTTTACTACAATTCCATCATGACATATTTGGTTAAATCTTCCTTCTTTGGAATGCCAGAATAAAGATTTTTTTCTGGAGTATAAATGATAGTAAAAGTGGATTAAATCTGAAGCAACTCTCCCTTATATAAATTATGATGTGGCTTATGTGCCTGAGATTATCCAAATTAAAAAAAAAAAAAAAACAAATGAGTAGGAGAATGAGAGAGTGAGAACGTTGCTATGGTTCATAGATATAGATTTATTGTGTGGTATAAGAGCTTAATTAAATTTATTGCTAATACAGAATAAAGCAGGAATATTTGTGATGTTTTATACAGAGAAACCACTCCTGTTATAACTGTTTCATAACTTGAAGTAGAAGATTGAAAAAAAATCACAACTTTCAGAATCCTTGAAATTTTAGAGAAAATAAACTGTGGGGCACAAAATTTAAATGAGAGAGGGATACCGTATCAGTCCTGGAAACGGTGCTATCCAAATGATGCCAAGTACCTACCTGAAACGTTTAGACCTTTTGACTTTTTACTTTCCCCTCTCACTGTCTAAGCGTACATGGATGTGTCAGCATTTCAACTCCCAATATCTGTGTTTATGAGGAAAAGTAATATCTGGTCTTACCGCAATTCCAAGAATGTGTTCATATTCTAAACTTGACTTAATAGGTTTCAAGTTTTGTAATCCCACAAACATGTATCGGGATGCAAATCACCATATGTACCATACCCTGTGTAAGACTTTATCCCCTTCAAGGCAGTTAAGAATTATCTGCTGACTTTTTATCTTTACAATTCTTTACCTTTTATGATACTGACCTTACTCCCATTTTCTCCTTTGTTAACCAAAACTTACTGCTCTGTTTATTAACTTACACATTGATTAGCTTATATCCTTGACGTTGCTCAGAAATTTCTTCCATTTTTTAATGAGTAAATTTACAAGAACCTCAAGGACCATTTTCTCAGGAATGCATTTTGACCTGTGCCTTTTCATTTTAACCATGTGTCCAAACTTTAAAATTGACTAAATTCCAATACTTAGCCATCATGTTTTCTTTTTTAATATTCCCCAAAATGAGTGACACCTAAAAAAAAAGTCAATTACACTATAGGACAGATTGCCACCACCACATATTTATTATTCACTTTATGCAACAGTGTTAAAC
This sequence comes from Sciurus vulgaris, assembly GCF_902686455.1. NCBI lineage: Eukaryota > Metazoa > Chordata > Mammalia > Rodentia > Sciuridae > Sciurus > Sciurus vulgaris. The sequence continues at coordinate 52,515,481 of NC_136470.1, read as the reverse complement.
CTTCTCATGTTCTCACACATCCACTTCTTTTCCATACCTCACTGAGAAAAATGATCCTGTATTCGGAAATAAAGAAAGCTAGCAGATGGGAGCCCCTTCAGCTTCCTATCAAGAGATCTGCCCCTACGCCTCACTTGTTCAGTCATCCATACGCTATTTATTGCTTGGCACTGGAAACTCTTTGAGGAACAAAACAGACTCAGTCCTTTTTCTTATAAACTATACTCAAGAAAAGACATTATTCAAGTAGAAAAAAAAAATACATTTTCTTCTATTGTAATAGCAACACATAAAAAAATCAGGCTCTATGTAAGGAAGAGGAAAATTCAGGACCTTTTTTAGAGTAGGCAGTGATCTTGTAAATTTTTTTAAAGGGATGACATTTAAGTTTAGACCTAAAGGATGAGTAAAAATAACCATGTGGACAGTGGGAGGAAAAGCATACCAGGAAAATGAAGTAGCATGTGGGAAGGCCTGAAAAGGAAAGGAGTTTGGCACATTGTAGAAATGTTTAAAATACCAGTGTGGTTAGAGTGCAGTGAGTAAGAGGGAGGATTGCATTTGATGTCCATGGAGAATTATGCTACACAAAAATCTGAGCAAAATAATGCAGATTAACATCATCGACTCTGGAATTAGTTTATATTTGAATTCTGACAGTACCAGCCATTATTGTTATATTATCATGAGAAAATTATTTACTCTCCTTTCACCACTTTCCACATTCATGAAATCATATTAATACCATATTTATATATATGATATTAATTATAACATCAAGCATAAGGTTTTCATAAAGTATAGATTATTTAAAAAGCAGCATGTGTAGAATATTCCTGGCTCAAGATAAAATACAATAAATGTTATTTGCTGGTTTATTTATTTATTTGTGTGTGTGTGTGTGTGTGTGTGTGTGTGTGTGATGTTTTCATGTATGCTAAGAAATTTAGTTTAAGTTAATGTTGCTGTCTTAAGTCTGAAGGCTGAAACCTTAGACAAAACTTCTTCAGGTGTCCACAGTCTTTATCTTTTAAAACATTTAACTGGATGAGGCCCTCCCACACTGCAGAGAATAATCTCTTATACTTAAAACAACTAATAATTCTAAAAGTTACACAACTTAAAATATTTTCTCTCAACATCAAGAGTACTATTTTACCAAACAACTGATTACAGTATAGTAAAACAGTTGATATACAAAATACTACCATGACTAGGAAGGAGAATAGAGAACTCTAAAGAATATAAGAATAGTAGATTCAAGAAGCTAGCACTGCTTGAACTAACACAGTGAGCACCATAAATCAAGAATCCCCTGCCTCCAGGCTAAAAACCAGACTTATATTGGAGAATAAATGGTTATTCCTAACTGCAAAGTAGAGAAGAATCTATGTTGTTGCATCCATGGAACATTCTGGAAATCTATCCTCTAGTTGTCCAGAAAGTTATATCTTATCAGAAGCACTCCATTGTGGAAGTGCTGAAGTGAGGAGCCAGTAGAAACTACTGGTAAGAAGAGGCCGATGACTACATGGACTCTAGGAGCAGGGCACTGAAGCAGTCACCTGTCCTACAGGAGACTGTGCTGGAAAAATTGCTCTCACAATGTGGGAGCCAGGGGCTCAGAAGTCAAGTAACTGCATGAGTCAGGAGCTGGAGAGCTGCTTGTGCAGTGGGGCCAGGTGCTAGCAATCTGTCAACATTGTAGGTTAGACTCTGATGAAGCTTTGCATGCTACAGAAGTCAGTGAAGAAAGCATCAGAACTAGGGAGAAAGGCCTCTTCTTCCTGCATTGTGTCTCCCTCACCATCTATTGACAAAGCTTTAGGTGTCAGCAGCTGATAAAAGAAAATTATATAAAAAAGCATGTCACTCATTGCAGTAATAAATAGTGTTGCAGTTGAGATGCAATAAATTAAGACTCATATCATGTGGTGACTTATGGAAACCGCTTCATGCTACAAGATCTACAGCTTGAGAAACAAATTAATAAAGGGAAGCAATGGAATTGGGTAAGTAAAGTTCTGTCTTACATTCATATGAGGCATGATGGAACTGTCTATAGAAAAATGTCAAAGAACATCATAAATAAGGATGTCATTAGTATAGTTCTGTATTTAAAAATATTGCTGCAGACAAATACAAAAAGCCATGACTATTAAACTAGAAGAACTACTTGTCTTTCAGAAGTGTATTGTCTATCAGAGTTAGAAAAATGCATGGTAAAATTTACACTATTACTAATTGTTCTGAGACAGGGCCTCAAACTCCTTAACAAAGGAATAAAGGAAGCTGTTCTAAATTTATTACAGTTAAAGAGGAATCTCATTAGTGGGGGTTCATTCTCTAAGAAGCTACAAATTGAAGTGAGATTGAAGAAGTAGAAATTGGGCAGTCCCACAAGACTAAGTCCAGGAATAGAACATCCTTTGAAATTCCCCTTTTGTAAAGTCTCACATTCCTTAGCAGGCAGTGGGGTGTGACCAGCATTTTAAGCTGTACACATCTCAGGAATATTGTTATAATATTTATTGTTGGAAATTCCCATTCCTGTAACCACACTATTGTAATGGGAAATATTATAGACAGTGATGGCTTCTCTCTTTTCTTTTTTTCTATAAAAATATTGGTTATATAGAGGTAAGGTAGAAAATATTTATGCAATTGAATTTTATAGACTATTTTTAAATTCCATTAAACCACAAGTAATGGATCTTTGTGCTTCCTTTCTAGGAGAATGGGGCATTTTTAGTATACAGTGCTATTAGTCTTGGTACTTGCATAACTTGTCACATCAGGAACCTCCAGTTTCTGACACCTGAGGATTAACTGCACAATTACCAGTGACACTTATCTCACAGACATTTAAACAATATAAAGTCAAGTACTGCAACAGTATTTTATATTCTTCTGCATACTACCACACTTTCTTCTACTGCAAATCTAAATGTTAATCCAGTTTTCCTTGCCTTGTGGAATTAAGAAACTTTATTAAATGGAACATGAATAAAGTCATCTATATTTTAGTTTATATTGGTTTCTGGATGAGAAATGCTAGCATTTTAAATAGTATTTGGCAGATTTTCCTTGAAGTGGATCATAGGTTTTCTTTCTCTCTCTCCCTCTCAAACATCTTTTTATTCATCAAAACACTCTAGTTGTAACAGATCTGAAATTATGCTCATTGAGGTTACAAGGAGTGAAGTGGGAAATGGATTGTGAAATCACTCAGCAGCACATAGAAAGGGTGCAGACAGGACTGTATAACAATGAGAGTCGATTTTAAATGCCAGCTCTCAACAATCTGTTTTCTTTTAGCCCAGATTTTGGTTACAGTGAGTTTCTGTTCATGGAATTTTTTTTCTTTTTTCAAGTTTCAACATCCTGAACTATGTTTTTGGTGACCAAACTTAATGAGGCCCCAAGTAATTTAGTGACTATCTGTCTCAAAATAAACAATAAAAAGGGCTGGGAATGTAGCTCATGGTTAAGTGCCCCTGGGTTCAATCCCCAATGACAACCAAAAAAAAAAAAAAAAAAAAAAAGAATTAAGGAAACAAAGATGCTTACAGTTCCCCAACAAATGTGTGCTTACAGTTCCCCAACAAATGTGTGCAATATGACAGATGACAGGAAGAAACACCTTGAGGGGGGCTTTCTACATTTTCTAGATTATCAGTATTATTATTCTTTAAAATCCCCTACCATTACTACCTATGAATGTGCAAAGTCTTTGACTTTATAGTTGCACTAATCTCATATTTTCTCTAGATACAGCTACTATTTGTTGTACATATGACAGTTTTCCTGCTAAAATATTAGGCATGAACTGAACAAAGGAGTATACACTCAGTTCAAGAAAAATAATAATTCATTGAGACTTTGCAGAGAGATTCTTTGGTTTGGAATATTTTGTAGATTTTTCCTCTGATGGATAATATCCCAAGGACGGATGACCTGCCCTCCCTTTCCTCCCTCTTTCCTTTCCTCTTTCCTCTCTTGTTTCCTCCCTTCTACTTGCTTTTCGCCCATTTTCAAAACAATTTTATTCAAGTTCATTCAAAGCTCAATTTATAAGTTCCTGATTACTAAAATGTCAGACTTCTTTTTTTTCCCTTCTTTATTTTTTTTTTAACCAGCGCTCAGATTAAAAGACTTCAAATCTTTTTATACTTATAAATCAAATCTCAGTGGAACTCTGGTGCTCACCACTCAGCTAAAATTTTTAATCCATGTACTTTATGTATCCCACATAAATACTACCATTTTGTCCATTTAATATAACTCAAAAGTATAGTTAACAGAAAATATTCATTGTTCACAAGCCAAAGAATACAAAAATGTCAATACAGTAAGTGCTTTCTTAATCACTGTATTTACGATGACTCTCTCAAAGTTGTCCAATGGTTTTTCAACAAAATAATACTTCTCTGAAATGGTTTGTGGAAAGGAGTTTTATGGATAAGAAATTTTGGGAGAAAATCATGCCATATCCTCCTCTGGAGATTCATAATGTGTATTAAGCCTCTGACAATACTGAAGTAGAGATATTTTATTGTAAACATATTTGGCTGTGGAGTCTTCTCATTGCTAACGCATATAAATAATTCATGCAACACTTGGAATTTATTTATCTTAGTTGATTCTTGTCAAGTTCTTGAAATATGACAAATACTGCAACTAATTTATGGATGAAGCATAGATTTAATAGATTTTCATAATTCTTTTCATGTTGAATTCTAATAAGTGGAGGAGGCAGGATTTGAATTCTGGCACATATAATTTTCATTTCTTATATTGTCTCCAAGCAACAAGAAGCTACACATATTAAATGGAACTGAAATGGAATAGAATAGATTCTGCATACAATAATTGTTGGCCTCACGTATATGTTGATACCTTCCCTGTAAGCCAGGTTCACATCTCTCTTTCTAGTCTTTTCCAAAAGGAAGAATTGCCAATCTAATTGGCCAAAGACCAACACCTTCTGTGGGCTGGGTTTGAGAGTGGGCAATAGTATTGTTCCTTAAGAAAAGATCAAACATTTTACCCTTTCTCCCTAGCATGTTCTGGTTCTAGCTTCTAAGGACAGGCTTAGGTCTCTCAGGACAGTTCATTCAGCATCCTTATCCATGCAGCTCTTGAAGTAAGAAGGTTACGGTATCTACAGACATAGTCATCTTAAGTTGAGGGACAAATCCTTATGTCTTAAGTTTCTGAAAGACTTAGAAGTTTTGTATTGAGGGGACAGTGGGGTGCTTGCATGTACAAATGTTAATAAAGTGCATTTTATTACCTTTTGGCTATTTTTTATTGTTTTAATGACCATGTTCAAGAGGAACTAATAATATTTGAAAACCAAAAGTGTACTTTGAAAACATTTTGTAAATAAGACTAACCTGAGCACATTCTTGCACTGGGCAATGTGGCCCAATATATGACAGAGCTAGGAATTACAGTCATCAACATTAATATAAAAAAGCTATTATCTGCTTCTATGTGTGAGATAACATGTTAGAGTATGTAAACAAATTTTGTTTGTTTAAATCATAGACTGTCAGCTCCCTGTTTATCACAATCATCCAGAAAGCTTTAGAATATGCTGAGACCCAGATGTAGTGGGTAGAGAATGATTGACTTACATTGAACATTGTATTTAAAATAACCACTTATTCAAATTCACTTAACACATAACCTTTGGTAATATTTTCACTTATAAACTATCAGTAAGTCTCCAGTGTAATATCACTGAAGAAAATTAGTTGCATTTCTGGGAACGTTTTGCACAAACTAGTTTTGTATAGTTTTAATAATAGTTGTACGTATATTTTCCTTATGGACAATTATTATTGAGGTAGTTAGTAATTTTGATCATTACTGACTTGGGTTATATTGAAACATTGCTAAAGAGCAAGATTATATTTTTCCTGTTATAAAGTCCCTGAGCTTTAGAGTCCCTTATTGATGACTTTCAAGCACTGGAATTTTATAATAATAATAAAAAAAAGTTGACATGGTTTTATTCATTCTGTTACTTACAAAATGCCAAGAGGGTTCCCAGTCATAATAATATTATTGTAAAACAAAATAGGCTATAAAATAAGATTTTATTGCTGCAAAAACCCAAACAATTCCACCTCTGTAAAGAGAAGAGCTCTCTTATTATTGCAAACAACATAGAAAACAAAGTTACTACCTACAAAAAAACAAAATAGTAGGTATTGGAGTCTTGAGACCCTACATTTAAATAATATATTTTAGTGTACAATTGTCAAAGTAAAAATACTTTATTTTAATGTAGATAATTTCCTTCAAAGCTATGATGGTGCTTTATCTGCATTATTTCTATACCCCCCTCATAATGTGTCTGGAATTAACCTTCATTATTTATAAACACAGATTCAATTACATATGTGTTATATGTGTATTTATATAGAGATTAATGATACAGATCAATGAACTGAAACAATATTTACTTGAAAAATATCAACAAAATAATTATATCAACGTACATATATGTTAATGTATATCTATGTATGAGTTAAACAACTCATTGTTAATAAATAATATTAAATTTTAAATTGTTAATCTTCTCAAGAACCAAAAGCATACTGCAAATTATTTTGGCAAATGCACAAACAAAAATGCCCATTTTGGAAATGTAAATTAGATTTGAAATGATTTTATTTTATGAAACTATTGACATTTTATTTCAAAATTATGCATTTTAAGTGAAATTTAAACCTAGAATATTGACATTACAAAGCAATGCATTTCCATACATCATCATTTTATTGATAAATACATTTAAGAGGTTATGAACTATTTATTTTCTATAAACTGTTTTCTTATTAGTCAAGTTATAGATTTTATTAAATAGACAAGGCCATTGCTTACAATTAGGATTACCATTATAAAATTTACACTGAAAATTGACAAATTGATAAGTCATATTTCAGTATATATGACCTGTAAAGACTTCCAGTAAAGAACCCATTCATGATTCTTTGCCCTCATATAGTCTTCACAGTATAAATCTCATCTTCCTTTCACATCACTTTCACATCTGAATCACACAGTTTTCAGTACCACATCCCCCCCTCTACTTTCTGTCACCCACTTCCTGTCTCAATTAAGTCTTCCTGTTCCTTTCTTCAGCAAGTATCAGTTGTTTACTGTGCTTTATGCTTTTATTCATCAATTAGATATAGTCACCAGCAGTTTGAAAGACATTCAAATATTAGACATAAAGTGAACTAAACATGTATTTAAAACTTGGCAATTATTTTGCAGTAAATGTTGATATAAAAATGTTTAACAGGGAGTTCTAAATTCATTGAGATTCAGGAGAAGTTTTTCTTTTTCTTAGAAAGTAATATTTAAACAACAGCCCAAAGAATGAGTTGGACTTAGCTAGATAAAGCTGGTTGAGAGAAGGGAGTGTTTTAATCAGAGAACAGCAGATTCAAAGGTATTAGCTTCCCTTTTGTGCAGTCTTATATTTCAGAATTTCTTTCCTTTTTTAAAGATTAATGATATTCCAGTTGTGTGTGTGTATGCATGTGTACATATACACATATTTACACACCATATTTTGTTTTCCCATTCGTCTGTCAATGAAGTCTTGAATTGCTTCCACCTTTGACTCTTCTGATCAGTGCTGCTATGAATACAAGAGTACACATATCTCTTCGAGACCAGGATATCAACTCTTCTGGGTGTATATCCAGAAGTGGAATCATGAATTGTGTGGTATATCTCTTCTCAGAGGAACCATCTCACTATTTTACATTCCCACCAACCGCCAACTGTGTATAAAATTTCCATTTTCTCCAAACACTCACCAGTACTTATTATTTACGGTTTTTTTTTTTTTTTTTTCCGGAAGTTGCCATCCTAATAAGTGTGAAGTGGTATCTCATGATGGTTTTCATTTGATGTACCTTAATGATCACTGAGTTTGAGCATCTTTTCTTATGCTTAATGGCCATTCATTTCTTCTTTGGAGAAATGTCTGTATTCAAGTTCATTGCTCATTCTTAAATTGCTTTTTAAAGTTGTTATCATCAAGTTTTTAGCATTCTTTATATATTGCAGCATTAATGATTTATCAGCTATGTAATTTTCAAATACTTTATTATATTATATATGTTGCTTTCTCACTAAAATAGTATTCTTTGGTACACGGAAGTTTTAATTTGTATGAAGGTCCTTTTTTATTCCTGCTACCTGTACCTTTGTGTCTTACTCAAGAAGTCTTTGACAAATGCAATGTTTGCCCTATTCTTCTAAAAGTTTTAGAGTTTAGCTATTACAAATTTGTTTTGATGTATTTTGAACCAATTTTTCTTCCTTTTTCTTTAAATTCCTACCTGCCTTCTTTACTTTTCTTCTTCTTTTTTTTTTTTCTTCTTTTCTTCCATCTTTTCACCCCAGTACTGGGATTGAACCCAGGGATGCTTTACCACTGCCATTTTGATTTTTTGAGACAGGTCTTGCTAAGTTGCCTGGGCTGGCCAGAAACTTATAATCTTCCTACCTCAGCCTCCCAGGTAGCTGGATTTACATGACACCTTGTCATTTTGGGCTAATTTTTATATGTATAATTGGTTAAAACTCAACTTCACTTTTTTGCCTTTAAATATCCAGATTTTTCCAGTACCACTAGTTGAAGACAATCTTTCCCCCATCGAATGCTTTTTTTTTTTTTGACATCTTTTTGAAAATCATTTGACATATATGTGGAATTTATTTCCAGGATCTCTATTCTATTCCATTAAACCATATGTCTATCTTTATGACAGTACCACATTGTTTTGATTACTGCAGCTTTGTAGTAAATTTTAATTCTGAAAATGTTAATTCTCCCTTTTCTTCAGAATTATTTTGACTGTTCAGTGTCTATTAGTACTATATGTAAATTTTAGGAGATATTTTTCTATTTCTACTATACACATAATTGTTATTTTAACAATATTGTTTTCCTATCTATGAATATGAATTTTATTTCTTTCAGAATTTTCTATTTCTCAATAAGTTGTTGATTTGAGCTCTTTCTCATTTTTCAATGTAGTCATTTATACCTGTCACTTCCCCTTTTAGAAGTGCATTTTGTGCATTACATGAATTTATTATATATTTTATTTTTATTTATTTCTAAGTATTTTCTAATCTCACTTCAATTTCCACTGGTTATGTAATAGTTGTTTAATTTCAACAAATTTGTGAGTTTTCTTGTTTTCCTTCTGTTAATTGATTTCTAAATTCATCTTATTTTGTTTTATATTTATCATTTTAAATTCATTTAAACTATTTGTTGCAAGGCATATGTTGTATCCTGGAAAGCATTTCACATGCACTTGAAACTAGTGTGTATTCTGTTGTTGTTGTAGAGTGTTTTGGGGAGATATGCCCATTAAATTCAATCTATATTAATTTTTATACAAGTTTTCTGTTTCCTCATCTCCTGTCTAATTACTCTGTCCATTATTGACAATGTTGTCCTGAAATCCCTAGTTGAGTATACAGAAATACTAGTTGGGTGTACAGAAACTTGGAACAATAGGATGTTATGGAAACAGCCACTCAACTCTGTTTGCATTTAGTAAATAAAAGTAGAAAACAGCAATCTGAACACAGATATCCAATACTTGGGGTTCACAGTCCTTATGCCCATGCTGTTTCCTGCAAGCTGCATGCTTACTGCTTCAGAAATGCCTGTAAACCTCCCTGTCAAAAGGATGAGGCATGAGAAGCCAATTTGGTTAAGAGCTAAAATTGACTAAAACTTTCCACAATTTATCATCCAAACATTCCCTTTAGAAGTTGCAAGCCTTGAATGGACATTATATTTCCAAATCAGTTACATAAGAAAGATTCTGCCAGTGCAGTTTTTATCTAGGTGGGAAGACATATTCCTGGTGCTTCCTACTCGGCCATCTGCCTGGATCTTCTCACCTGTTTTTAGTTTTCTGAGTCAGGAAATTGACATTGAAGTTAAGTGACATAATAATCTATGATAACATTTTAAGTTGTCACAAAAAAAAAAAAAAAACAGAAAACATGTTAAATTTTGTTATTAAATATTTTGGCAAAAGTAATGTTTATATTAAAATAATAATTCCAAACAAATTGATACAGTTTTCCAAATGTGTTATTCAAAGTCAAGACAGCAATTTATATGTACCTAAATTGGTTACAAAATATAGGATAGGACTAGGTAGAACATCTTGAACTGAAGGGTATATTAAATTTCATCAAGGTATAATTCTCTGCCATTTGGACTGGAGTAAGGATAATGAATAAACAGGGAATACTTTGGTTTGAATATGTCCCCAAATATTCATGTGTTAGTAAGTTGGCCCTCAAGGGAATACTATTTGGAGGTGGAACCTAACTGAGGATGATTGTGTCCTGGGCCAGAACCTTCACGGGTATATTAATGTTACCATAATGGGAGTGGTTTAGCTACCGTGAGTCAGATTGTTATAAAAATTAACAATCTTACTTACTTCCCCTTTCACAAGTTGTCATTAGCTCTCTCTCCTTCCACCTGGGATGATGCAGCAGAAAGGGTCTCACCTAATTCTGAACAGACATAGTCATATGCTTAGACTTCTTAACCTCCAGAACCATATGCCAAATAACTTCTTTAAATAAATGAAGCAGTTTATGTTCTTTTATAACAGCACAAAATACACTAAGACAGGAAATTGGTATTTGGAAGTAAGGTGGTTGCTATAATATTTGAAAATGGAAAGGCTTGAAGTAGCAGACTGAAAAACATTTGCATTACCATGAACAGGAATCTGGTGAGGGCTTGGAAGATGAAAAGAAATGTAGAAAAGCTCTAAACCTCCTTAGATATTATTTAAGTAATCAAGGTCAGAGTGTTGGTAGAATTATGGACAGTAAAGACCATGCTGATAAAGTCTCAAGTGGAACAGAAAAACAAAGTATTGAAAACTGTTGTCAAGATAGTACTTACTATTGAGTTGCAAAGAGCTTCAGAAAATTATGTCTGTGCCCTTAGACTTTATGGAAGGTAGAATTTAGAGTGATAAACTAAGATATGCAAAGGAAGAAACTTTAAAGCAAAAATATTTAAGGAGCTAGTGGCTATTTTTTTTAACTAATTACAATGAGATGAAACAGGGAGGAAAGTGCTTTAAAGAGAGAATTTATCATCAAAAAAGAAGCAGAACAAAAAGATTTTGGAAAACTCTCCACCTGGCTATGTAAAGAAAAAAAAAGCATGTTATAGGAGTGAACACTAAGTTTGAGACCAAACAAAGGTTTGCTAAAGATATAAGTCCAGATAAAAGCAAGATTTTACCCATGAAAATAATGGGAGAATAACTCCAAAGGCATTTCAGAGATTTTCAAGGCTTCCCCTATCACATGCCCTTAGCTGTAGAAGGTAGAGTGGTTTCAGAGGACGGGTTGGCATGCTCTCCAAGGCCATGCTGCCCAGGGCTCCCTTGCATTCCAGTGCATCACTTCTGGCTGTCCCAGACATGGTTCAAACAGACCCAGGTGCTACTCAGACTACAATTTGGAATGTGCTTGCAAGAATGTCCTTGTGATAATCTCCTGGTATTAGTTCTGTAGGCATGCAGACTGTAAGAGGTGTAGGGGCAAAAATTCTTCCACCAAGATTTCAAAAGAGGACACAGAACATCTGGACACCCAGGGAGAGACTTGTTGCAGGGGTGGAGACAACAAAGCCAAACCCTACTAAGGCAATGCTGAGCAGAAATGTGATATTGGAGAAGCTACTGGGTTACCATTAGGGCAATGTATAGTGAAGGAGTGGGACTACGTCTGATATCCTAAAATTATAGAGCTACCAGCATGCAGTTCCTGGGGCAGTCTGGGCGAACTGCAGGTACAAGACTACTACCTGTGAGAACTGTCTTTGGGCTGTCTGACGGGTTCAAACCTTCAAGTGGGTCCAGGAGTTGCACATAAAGTGAAAGATTATTGTGGAGACTTAAGGTCTAATCAATTTGTTCTGTTGGGTTTTGAACTAACTTGGTGTCTGTTACCCATTTCTTGCCTCTCTCTCCCTTTCATCATGGGGATATGTATCATATGCTTCTCCCACCATTGTGTTTCAGAAATAGATAAATTGATTTCACAGGCTCACGCCTGGGGGAAATTGGCCTTATTATGTATCATGCTTTGAGTTTCACTCATCACTACTTTAGGTGAGAGTCTAGAAGGGGACTTTGAATTGATCCTGGAATGAATTAAGACTTTTGAGACTGAGGGAATGCAATGATATTCCATAATTCTTGGAAATTCTGTTCATGGTTTCTTACCATCTTCTCTATAGGGTCTACTTTATTTTCAAAAGTATATATTTTGCCTTCATTGACTGAGGCTCTGCCTTCTAAGTGGTCTAGTCCGTTGTGATATTTTCCATTGAATTTTTAGTTTGGCTTATTGTTTCCTTTATTTTAAGGATTTCTGTTTGATTCCTTTTTATGATCTCTGCCTCTTTATTGAAGTGTCTTTCACTTCCTATATTTTCTCTCTGATACTATCCTTTATTTTGAAGATCAGTCTAACTATGTACCCTCTAAACTCTTTCTCTGACATTTCTTCTACTGTATTGTCTATGGATTCTATTGTTGAAACATCTTGGTTTATTCGACACACTTTGTTCCCTTGTGTTTTCATGCTGTTTATGTGGCTTCACTTGTAACAGTATGTATTTGTGTCAGTATGGTTTATATCCTGCAGTCATATAGTGTCCCTGAAGGCTTTCAGTACCTCTCCTTTAAGGGAAAGACCAATATTAACAGTACCCAATGCAAACAATATACAACCTTAAAACAAATAGCTCTTATTAAGGCATCTAGAGTTTTGTTTCAATAAAGAGAAATGATGCTTTAAATTATTATCTACAATATAACAGTAAGTTTGCTGAAAGAAAATATACAATAGAAATCAAACATATTAATTGGAATCATTGGTTTTCTAGAGACACATTCCAAAATTATAAATAACTGATTCTTTGAAATGAAAATAATTTATTTAGTAGTCACCAATTTCCTCCCAAGTTGTTTTGTGAAGCAGCATCTGTAAATTGAAATGAAAATAGAGGTATCTTGAGTTCAGCAATTAAGTTTATGTCATCATTTTTTTTACAATGAAGTTTTTAAAAGTTGAAAGCAACATGATATTAATATATCATTGTTAAGGACTCATCTATACCTGTTTCTTTGCTTTCTATCAATCTCTTTCAAAATATGAAAATGATACACAGATGAATGTATAAGCAGATTTGAAATGTTCTTCAGATCTTTTTGTTTGCCTTCTACTTGTACATCTTGTAATGAACACATTTCCTATTTATATTTTAAAAAATGAGGTGATTTTGTCATCAGAAGGAAATAGAAAAGTATAAAGAAAATCACGTGAGTTAAATTCTCAACATTCATTCTAGTTAACAGATTTGGTTCAAAACTAATAAATATTATTTAGAAATAGCAAAATTACCACCAGAATACCTCTGAAAAGAAGATTTATGTCCATTACATAGCATAGAATAATGAATAATTATTCGTTATAATACTGCAGCAACATTTGATTTTTTACAAAACACATGCAACTGAGTGATTTCTTTGTAAATACTTCTTCCTATCAAGAAATTGAGGATGCACTTCAGCCTATTACAGTAAATACACATGAAGGATAAATTCACTTGGTGAGCAGGAAAATAAAGAATTTAAATACCAATGCTCTAATCAATAATTTGCCTGAATCTTTAAAAAAAAAAAGAAGAAGAAGAAGGATAATGTTTCTAAAATCTATTCAGACCTGTTTTGAGCCTTATTCATGTCTATATATACTCAGTCATCTCACAGCATAACTGAGTTTCAAGTTTGAGATTAGAAAAGCAGCATAACTTTATTTTAATTCTATGAAAATTAGGAAAGTATTCTGTTTTTGAAACTGACTTTAATATATATTATATATGACTTATACATAATAAAGAATATATTTATTTTAATGGTAGAGTATATATGTATATATTCACATGCACATTCATAAATATATGAATTTTTGTATTATAGTTGTGTTATATAATACTAAAATTAGCATCCATCTAACTGAATTCATTCATGAATTTGCATACTGCATGTTTAATGAATTAATCAAATCCCTACAATATACTTAACTTAAATTTTAATTGATTAATGCACTAATTTCATGATCAGTATAAGTTAGTTGGATTTCAAAGATAAACTTAAAATGCAGGATAATCTGCACAAGTCCCCAACTGTTGGAAAAAGCCATAAATTGAAAGGGAAAATCTGTAGAGTCACAATATTTAAGAGTGGCAATGGAACAAAAAAGAAAGCATTCTTTGGCTATTACTGCAACACAGGGATGGTCGGTCATAAGGAGTACAACTGTCCATCAGCAGTTATTATCATGCCACAATATTTTCCTACTAATCACCACTCCAGTGCTATTTTGTACATTAGTTACAGCTAGAATGATTTAAAAACCCAGTTCCCTCCAGCTTCAGGGTAACTACTAAGCATGTTCTATCCCAATGTTTGAAAACTTCAGGAAAGAACAATTTGTAACATTGTTCTCCCATATAGTAGAATGCAATAAGTTTTTCAACATGTAATGATGCTATTAAGAGCATTTTTGGGGATGGAAGTTGCAATCACCAGTAAATTTAATGATGACTCATATGTCTGTTTGTCTAGATCTGAGCTTATTAGGATAATGTGCACATTGTTATGGGCAAAAAAAAAAAAAAAAAAATCACATTATTCAAGCTTGCGAATCCAGAATATCCTGTCAGAAAGATTTTGAAAAATATGTTGTATGCAGGCCATTTAGTGGGCATAACATTGTCAAAATGGGGTCATGTAAAGAAATTCATTCAAGTGACTCTAACTTTATAATAGTGTCTAATAAGAACAATGTTTAGCCATTAACTAAATAATGTAACTATTTCAATCTTCTTCCTGTTATCTTGTGAAGATGGATTCTGTCTAATGAATTATATGCAGAGAAATTCCTTCCCTTCTTCTTTCATTCCTTTTTCCCTCTCCACCTCCTTTCCCTCCTCCTTATCCTCCTCCTCCACTTTATTCTCTCCTTCTTTTCCTTCTCTCTCCCTCTCTCTTTCCACCCCCTGTTTTAAGACATAAAACATGCTCAAACATGTTTAATTTGTGAAGTACCTTACGTCCCCCTGCCTTAATCTGAAATTACTTTGAACTCATACATCATCCAAATAATTATCATAGAATTTTCATGTAAATAAAATAATGTCTGCTAATCCTGACCACAGCTGTTTGCCCACCAAAGAGAATCTGATTCATGTCTGTAATGAGAGTCGTTTTCTGTGATATTCATGAAGGAAATCTAGAAAAAAAAAGTTTCTCTCTCTCTTCCCTGACCCTATGGAACTGACTGTAAACTTTCTATGTGAGCACTATCTATAGCTATGTATTCCACATAGCTTAAGGAAAAATTGATGTTGAGAAGAAAGTGAAGTCTCACAGAGAATGTTGGTAAAGGTGTGGCAGTTTGTAACACTTTATTCATTGCTCCTGATTTCCATTTCTATTTTAATTATCTTTACAACACATTTTCATATCTTTCAAAACTATGTCAAGTGAGAATTGTTTGTTGAAGAATAAACTCTTAGAAGATAATTATGAAAGTTCCAGTTAAAGGTTTAAAACCATGTCTCTCCACTGGAGCCTAGAAATCCTTAGTCAAATAAAGAAAATCTAATTCAATGAAAATCATTGCAGCTATTAAGGTATACTTGGGTGGTGTCAACTATTATTAGTTTCTGAAATGTAGATTATTTGTGTACAGGTTAATCAGGAATACTCTTAAGGACTATACATGTGATCCAAGATGGTAGACTAGAGGGTGACTACATCTCCCGTCGCTACAGAACCCAGGATTCAAGAAGAGGAGGCATTGAGAGACTCGGACTAACATAGAGTCGCGGGGTGAGTCTCTCCCACCGGGTGAAGCTTGGCCTGGGTGGCAGGCCCAGACAGGGGCAGCTTCTGGGACCAGGGCAGGGCAGCCAGAGACTTTCCCAAGCAGCCCTGCTCCCTCCGGCGGCAGTCTAGTTCCACAGCCAGCTTTTGGAGCAGGCCGCCCAGTGAGAGCCTTTCTATATAGAGCTAGCCCCAAGCCCCAGACCCAGCGGAGGGCCTCCACCTGCAGGCAGCTTCTCAGACCAGGGAAGGGCAGCCAGAGACTTCCCCAAGCAGCCCTGATCCCTTCAGCAGCAGGCACAATCTACTGCCAGCTCCTCGGAGCAGATCTGCCCAGTAAGACCTTTTCCGCACAGAGCCAGCCCCCAGCCCTGGACCAAGTAGCGGGCTAGGGGCAGCTTTCACTGGAAGCACTGCATTATCAAGTTCTTCCAAGACTTCAGGCTACTGAAGGCTGGGAGGTGTTATATTAGAAATCTACAGGGACACTATAAGCCAAAGAAGAAATCTGCAATATCTCAGAGTCCAACTAATATCTGACCAATATGAGAAAACAAGGGAAGTAAATGTCTCAAACAAACCTAGATACTATATCAATAAAACCCAGTGACAGCACAGAAGAACAAATGTCAGAAAGGGAGTGGGATAGATTCAAACTAAAAAGCTTTATCTCAGCAAAGGAAACTATCAGCAATGCGAAGAAAGAGCCTACAGAGTGGGAGAATATCTTTGCCAATCATACTTCAGATAGAGCACTAATCTCCAGAATCTATAAAGAACTCAAAAAACTCTACTCCAAGAATTCAAATAGTCCAGTCAACAAATGGGCTAAGGAAATGAATAGACACTTTACAGAAGAAGATCTACAAGCAATCAACAAACATATGGAAAAATGTTCAACATCTCTGGTAATAAGAGAAATGCAAATCAAAACCACCCTAAGATTCCATCTCACCCCAATTAGAATGGCGATTATCAAGAATACGAGCAACAACAGGTGTTGGCGAGGATGTGGGGAGAAAGGTACACTCATACACTGCTGGTGGGGCTGCAAATTAGTGCAGCCACTATGGAAAGCAGTGTGGAGATTCCTTAGAAAACTTGGAATGGAACCACCATTTGACCCAGCTATCCCACTCCTTGGCCTATACCAAAAGGACTTAAAATCTGCATACTACAGAAATACAGCCACATCAATGTTCATAGCTGCTCAATTCACAATAGCCAGACTATGGAACCAACCTAGATGCCCTTCAATTGATGAGTGGATAAAGAAACTGTGGTATATATATACAATGGAATATTACTCAGCCATAAAGAATGATAAAATTATGACATTTGCAGGCAAATGGATGAAATTGGAGAATATCATGCTAAGTGAGATAGGCCGATCTCAAAAAGCCAAAGGACGAACGATATCGCTGATAAGTGGAGGATGACACATAATGGGGGGGAGGGAAGGGTTAGAGTTAGGGTTAGGGAGGGGGGCAAGTATGGAGGAAGGAACTACTGTATAGAGGGTAAAGAGGGGTGGGAGGGGTGGGGGGAAGGGAAAAAATAACAGAATGAATCAAACAACATTGCTCTATGTAAATTTATGATTACACAAATGGTATGCCTTTACGCCATGTACAGAGAAACAACATGTATCCCATTTGTTTACAATAAAAAAAAAAAAAAAAAGAGATTAAAAAAAAAAGAAAAAAGAAAGGGAGTTCAGAATGTACATAAATAAAACAATCAGGGAAGCAAATGAGGAGATGAAAGAGCAAATGCAGGCAATGAAGGAAGAGATGAAAGAGCAAATGCAGGCATTAAATGATTGTACCAATCAACAATTAAAAGAGCAAATAAAGGAAGCAAAAGATCATTTCAATAAAAAGTTAGAGATACTGAAAAAAAAAAAAAAACGAAATCCTTGAAATGAAGGAAACAGTAAACCAAGTTAAAAACTCCATAGAAAGCATAACCAATAGGATAGAACACCTGGAAGACAGAACCTCAGATATTGAAGAAAAAATATTTAATCTTGAAAATAAAGTTGACCAAACAGAGAAGATGGTAAGAAACCATGAACGAAATCTACAAGAATTATGGGATATCATGAAAGGTCAAATTTAAGAATTATTGGGATTGAGGAAGGCTTAGAGAAACAAACCAAAGGAATGAACAATCTATTCAATGAAATAATATCAGAAAATTTCCCAAATCTGAAGAATGAAATGGAAAACCAGGTACAAGAGGCCTATAGGACTCCAAATATACAAAATTACAACAGACCCACACCAAGGCACATTATTATTAAAATACCTAACATACAAGACAGAATTTTAAAGGCTGCGAGAGAAAAGAATCAAATTACACTCAGGGGGAAACGAATAAGAATATCAGCAGATTTTTCAATCCAGACACTAAAAGCTAGAAGGGCCTGGAACAACATTTACCAAGCCCTGAAAGAAAACGGATGCCAACCAAGAATCTTATACCCAGCAAAACTTACTTTCTGATTTGACAACAAAATAAAATCCTTCCATGATAAACAAAAGCTAAAAGAATTTACAAAAAGAAAGCTGGCATTACAGAACATTCTCAGCAAAATATTCCATGAGGAAGAGATGAAAAACAACGAAGTGAATCAGCAATGGGAGGAACTAGCCTAAAGGAATAGCCAAATAAAGGAGAAACCAAGTCATGTCAAAAAACAAAAATGAGTCCAGTGACTGGGAATACAAATCATATCACAATAATATCCCTGAATGTTAATGGCCTGAACTCATCAATCAAAAGACATAGACTGGCAGATTGGGTTAAAAAGAAAAATCCAACAATATGCTGCCTGCAAGAGACTCATCTGATAGAAAGAGATACCCATAGAGTAAAGGTGAAGGGGAGGGGAAAAAACATACCATGCACATGGACACAGCAAAAAAGCTGGAGTATCCATCCTCATTTCAGATAATGTGGACTTCAATCCAAAACTGGTCAGAAGAGATAAAGAAGGACAGTACATACTGCTTAAGGGAAGCATAAATCAGCAAGACATAACTATCTTAAATATCTATGCCCCGAACATTGGCTCATCCATATAGGTCAAACAAATCCTTCTCAATTCCAGAAATCAAATAGACCACAACACAATAATACTAGGCGATTTTAACACACCTCTCTCACTGCTGGATAGATCTTCCAAACAAAAATTGAATAAAGAAACCATAGATCTCAATAACACGATCAACAATTTAGACTTAACGGACATATATAGAATATACCATCCAACAAAGAACGAATACACTTTATTCTCAGCAGCACATGGATCCTTCTCTAAAATAGACCATATTTTATGCCACAAAGCTGCAGTTAGCAAATACAAGAAGCTAGAGATACTGCCTTATATTCTATCAGATCATAGTGGATTGAAATTAAAAATAAATGACAGAATAAAAAACAGAAACTTGCCCAATGCCTGGAGATTAAATAATATGCTATTATATAATGAATGGATAACAGAAGACATCAGGAGGGAAATAAAAAAATTCTTAGAAGTAAACAACAAAGACACATCATATCAAAATCTCTGGGACACAATGGAAGCAGTACTTGGTGGAAGATTTATTTCATTGGTTGCATTCAACAAAAGAAGCAAAAATCATCAAATAAATGACATAACACTACAGCTCAAAGCCCTAGAAAAAGAAGAGCAGATCAACACCAAAAGTAGTAGAAGACAGGAAATAGTTAAAATCAGAGCTGAAATCAATGAAATTGAAACAAAAGAAACAATCAGAAAAATTAACAAAATAAATAGTTGGGTCTTTGAAAAAATAAACAAAATTGATAAACACTAACGAAGAGAAAGAGGGAGAAAACTCAAATTACTAAATTTCGGAATGAACAAGGAAATATCACAACAGACAAGAGTGAAATACAAAACATAATTAGAAGCTATTTTGAAAATCTATACTCCAACAAAACAGAAAACCTCGAAGACATCAACAAGTTTCTAGAGACATATGAATTACCTAAACTGAATGAGGAGGACATACACAAATAAATCAATTTCAAGAAATGAAATAGAAGAGGTCATCAAAAGCCTACCAACAAAGAAAAGTCCAGGACCAGATTCTACAACAGATTTAAAGAAGAGCTCATTCCAATACTCCTCAAAGTATTCCATGAAATAGAAGAGGAGGAAACCCTTCCAAACTCATTCTATGAAGCCAATATCACCCTGATACCTAATCCACATAGAGACACATTGAAGAAAGAAAATTTCAGACCAATATCCTTAATGAACATTGCACAAAATTTCTCAACAAAATTTTAGCAAATTGCATACAAAAATATATTAAAAAGATAGTGCACCACGACCAAGTGGGTTTTATCCCAGGGTTGCAAGATTGGTTCAACACTCAGAAATCAATAAATGTCATTCACCATATAAAAAGACTTAAAGTTAAAAATCACATGATTATTTCAATAGATGCAGAAAAAGCATTTGATAAAATACAGCACCCCTTCATGCTCAAAACCCTAGAAAAAATAGGGATAGTGGGAACCTTAACATTGTAAAGGTCATCTATGCTAAGCCCATGGCCTATCTCATTCTAAATGGTGAAAAACTGAAAGCATTCCCCCTAAAAACTGGAACCAGGCAGGGATGCCCTCTTTCACCACTTCTATTCAACCTCATCCTTGAAACTCTAGCCAGAGTAATTAGACAAACCAAAGAAATTAAAGGGATACGAATAGGAAAAGAAATCAAACTATCCCTGTTCACTGATGACATGATTATATATTTAGAGGAACTTGGAAATTCCACCAGAAAACTTTTAGAACTCATAAGTGAATTCATTAAAGTAGCAGGTAAGAAGATCAATGCTCATAAATCCAATGCATTTTATACATAAGTGATGAATCTTCAGAAAGAGAAGTTATGAGATCTACCCCATTCACCATAGCCTCGAAAAAAATAAAATACTTGGGAATCAATCTCACAAAAGAAGTGAAAGACCACTACAATGAGAACTATAGAACAATAAAGAAAGAAATGAAAGAAAACTTTAGAAGATGGAAAGATCTCCCATGTTCTTGGATAGGCAGAATTAATATTGTCAAAATGGCCATACTACCTAAAGTACTATACAGATTCAATGCAATTCCAATTGAAATCCCAAGGACGTACCTTAGAGATATAGAGCAAGCAATTATGAAATTCATCTGGAAGACTAAGAAACCCAGAATAGCAAAAGCAATCCTTAGCAGAAAGAGCAAAGCAGGTGGTATCACAATACCAGATCTTCAACCCTACTACAAAGAAATAGTAACCAAAACAGCATGGTATTGGTAGCATAGATCAATGGTACAGAATAGAGGACATGGACACAAACCCAAATAAATACAATTTTCTCATACTAAACAAAGGTGCCAAAAACATGCAATGGAGAAAAGATAGCCTCTTCAACAAATGGTGCTGGGAAAACTGGAAAACCATATGCAACACAATGAAATTAAACCCCTATCTCTCATCCTGCACAAAACTCAACTCAAAATGGATTAAGGACCTTGGAATTAGACCAGAGACCTTTCATCTTATAGAAGAAAAAGTAGGTCCAAATCTTCAACATGTTGGCTTAGGATCAGACTTCCTTAACAGGACTCCCATAGCACAAGAAATAAAAGCAAGAATCAACAACTGGGATAGGTTTAAACAATAAAGCTTTCTCTCAGCAAAGGAAACTATCAGTAATGTGAAGAGACAGCCTGCAGAGTGGGAGGAAATCTTTGCCACTCATACTTCAGATAGAGCACTATTTTCCAGAATATATAAATATAAACTGAAAAAACTCTACACCAAGAATACAAATAATGCAATCAACAAAAGGGTTAAGGAAATGAACAGACACTTCACAGAAGAAGATGTACAAACAATCAACAGATATATGAAAAAATGTTCAACATCTCTAGTAATAAGAGAAATGCAAATCAAAACTACCCTAAGATTCCATCTCACCCCAATTAGAATGGTGATTATCAAGAACACAAACAACCATAGGTGTTGGCGAGGATGTTGGGAGAAAGGTACACTTATACATTGCTGGTGGGGTTGCAAATTAGTGCAGCCACTCTGGAAAGCAATATGGAGATTCCTCAGAAAGCTTGGAATGGAACCACCATTTGACCCAGCTATCCCACTCCTTGGCCTATACCCAAAGGAGTTAAAATCAGCATACTACAGAGATACAGCCACATCAATGTCCATTGCTGCTCAATTCACCATAGCCAAATTGTGGAACCAACCTAGATGCCCTTCAGTTGATGAATGGATAAAGAAACTGTGGCATATATATACAATGGAATATTACTCCACCATAAAGAATGATAAAATTATGGCATTTGCTGGCAAATGGATGGAATTGGAGAATATCATGCTTTATGAGATAAGCCAATCTCAAAAAACCAAAGGACGAATGATCTCCCTGATAAGCGGAAGATGACATATAATGGGTGGAGGGAGGGTTTAGTGTTAGGGTTAGGGAGGGGGGCAAGAATGGAGGAAGGACGGACTGTACAGAGGGAAAAGAGGGGTCGGGGGAAGGAAAAAAATACAGAATGAATCAAACAACATTACCCTATGTAAATTTGTGATTACACAAATGGTATGCCTTTACTCCATGTACAAACAGAGAAACAACATGTATCCCATTTGTTTACAATAAAAAAAAAAGAACTATACTTGTAAGTGGAAAAGGAAAGTATATTGGGATGAGGAAAATGTTGAACCATGTTGGGTTTGCAAATAGATCTTCACTGATCCTACAGGAAGCTGAAGGTATCAAGCTGATATGGGTTTCAAATAAGCCTTTGACTGGAGCAAGGAGAGGTTTAGATTTGCATCCCTATCCACCATCATTGAATGCTGGCAGTGGATTTTTGGCAGAGTACAATTCCAGTTGATGTATGTAGCTGTGAGTTATTAGTAGGTAGGTATTCCAGATTAATGGGGCCATGATTACCTAAGTCCATGTCCTAGGACATGAGTTTTGAGTGGCATACCACTATGTTAGATAAAGTAGCATTCCTAATCCCTACTTACTTCCTGTTTAACTAATCATTTAAAGAAATTATTTAGCAGTATAGTCACCCCTTGTGACGCTGAAACTAGTAAACTGTGCAGTGAATGAGGGGATGACAATGAACAACAATCAACCAAACAAATAAAAAATGATCTTCAGTAGATATTTTCACTTTCACATCTGAGAATCAGGGGGTAGGATGCAGAAGGGAAGCAAAAGAGTCTACAGACTCAATGTAATTTATTCATTCTGATCCTAGGATAAATTAATTTCTTCAAAGACATAGAGATATAATTTTAAATGAGAGGAATTTCATAATCTACAGATGTTTATTGCAGCTCCTTTGACTGTGATGGCATGCATTGTAAGACACATGTGAGGAGAGATCTAGGGACCAGAATAGAATGAAAACCTTGTAAGAAGTTGTCTTACAACATCTTCTATACTTACTTCATCAACTACCCAGCACTGCAACACAGAAACAATATTTCATCTAATAAAAATGTAATTTCTCTTCTGAGCTTGTCAACCTCTTATATTTCCTAATCAGAAAAAAAAAAATTTAAAACTGAAAGGACAAGAATGTTTCACATTTTTTATCAGGTGCACATGCTGTGTAATAAGGAAATTATTATACTTTACATTATAAAAAACTCTTAGTATATTTTGTCTACCCTCACCAAATATACTTCAGTGACATTCTTCACTGAATACCATTACTTTGAAATTCCAGAATATTCACACACCCAAGTAGCAGAGAATATTTCTTCAGAACCACAAGGTCACTGAATGAAATTTTCTTACCAGTGTGTTGGCAATGATGGAAATTCAGTGACAGAAAACATTTGCAAAATATTAGAATGTAGTTAGAGCCAAGGATATTTGGATCATTAAGTGTGCAAAATTAGTCATAAATAAGTCTAAGTTATTCTCAATATTTTTATGAAACTAAAATAAACTATTTATTTAATATTTCATCAACTAGAGTTGCATTTTCCTCTTAAATCAGAAGTTTTATTTTAGTACCTAATTTTCTGTGCTGATCAAGTGTCTTTAAAAATAGTGTTCTTGTTCTTTTAATATCATTAACGAAAAGGAAATGATGATTTTGTTAATTAAAATGACAAATTTATAGAATTGATAAAATTTGAAATGGGGCAAAATAATTTTAAAAACCACTTGTTTATTAAGTTTGGAAATTGTTGATGTAAAGAGAAAATTTTGAAGTTTGAAAACCTTAGATTTTTTTCTCATTACACTGCACTTGGTGTTTCACAAGAAAAAATATAGCATTCTTTTTCTGAAGATTATATTTTTTTTTCTGTGACACTCTGAAGATGTCCTTAAATCTATAGTCTATGTTTAAACTTTGTGAAATTTTTCTTAGAATCTAGAGATGTTTTCTCACTTCATACCCTCTCCAAAGTCATCCAATCGCATGACTTCACTCGCCATCTATAAATAGATGATTTCTAATTTTTTTTTCTCTTAACACAGAACTGTATCTAAAAATTCAATTCAATATAGGCAATTTTCTATTCACATTTCCACTTGTATAGCTAAGTTTCTTACAGAACTGCATTTACCAAAGCCTGGCCTCCGGATAGCCACTTTCATATGTGCACAAAGAAACTTCCATGTGCTCTGACAAACTCTCAGTTTATAGCAAGTTTCTTGTGCCAGTAAGTGTGTTAGTCAGTTTTGTTTTGTTTTTTTCCACTGCTGTGACCAATAGACCCTACAAAAACTTTTTTAGAGGCAGAAACTTTTATTCCATGGTTAAATTTTCAAAAGTCTCAGTTCATAGGCAGCCAGCTCCATTTTTCTGGGTCCAGAAAATGATGCAGAACATCATAGCAGAAGAGTGTGGTAGAGGAAAACAACTCAAGAAAGCAGAGACAAAGAGCTCTCTACTCAACAGGGACAAAATATAAACCTCAAAATTAAGCCCTCAGTGACCTACTCCTCCTGCCACACCCTATCTACCTACAATTACTGATTAATTCACTGATTGGGCTGAAGCTCTAATTACTCAATCATTTTACCTCTAAACTTTCTTACATTATCTATTACAGGAACTTTGGGAGGGTTATCTTATATCCAAACCATAACAGTAAGTTTTATGATCATTAAGAAATTATAGTTACAAACAGAAATTTTAGGAAAATTGCAAAATATAGATATGCAGAAAACTGAAACTTTTATCTGTTTTTCTATAATAAAATATCCATAATGTTATTATAGATTTTCTCTCTGCATTCAGTTTCAAAGAGTTCTTCTTAGTCTTCCTACTCATGTCATTTTCTTATCTTATGAATATGATATATTTTCAAATATTTCTAAATACACTAAATTATATATTTTTTTTATTTTTTCTTACACATCTCTGTGTCTCTTGCATCCATAGATTCTTTAGTCTTAGTCTAGAAAATATAATTTCATATTGAAGAGTAAGGTAATATAATGACTTACATAATTTCTGTTCAATTGGTAGAATTTAGGTAAAGTAAACAGAAGAGAAATCAATTACTTTGCAGAACTGGAATACAGAACAGCTATCATTTGATTTTGAACAATTAGGAAAAGGCCATCTTCTTGCTGGGTAAATGCAACCTTGGCACATGGCTTAGGAAATAGCGCAAGGAAGGCTTTAGCTTCCACTTACCTTCTTGTCCAAGTATCTTCTTCAGGGTGCAAAGTACACAGTGTGTTCTTTAGCCCTTGAGCTATGGAGACCTTATGGCTAGATTGGCAAGAGGCCAAAATACTCCCTTTAGCTGCTTCCCTCCTTCAAGTAATTTAATTGTTTCTTTATTGAGGAAATCTCTGAATTTTGTTCTGTGTTGAAGACTTGATTCTCAAATCATTCTTCCCTTGAGAGTAGTGAGAAAGTCACAGAGTTAACGAATGAAATAAACATCACTTCTCCTTTAGTTTTCTGCCTCATTTCTTCTCTGCTATGCATGGCACCTGCAGCTTCTAGGTCCAGAGGCTCTTCAGAGTTCTGCTAGGTTGGTCTTCTCTGTTCTGTCTTTGAGTTTCCCTGCAGGAAGTTACTTCCTTTACTCTCTTCCAAATCTGTCATTTCCCCTTCCCAATTTCCATCTTTCAGAAAAGGATGCAATAAATTTTACTAATGCCATTTCTTCATTTATGAATTTATATTTTTATTTCTTTATTAAATTTTTAA
Organism: Sciurus vulgaris; assembly: GCF_902686455.1. NCBI lineage: Eukaryota > Metazoa > Chordata > Mammalia > Rodentia > Sciuridae > Sciurus > Sciurus vulgaris. The sequence goes on along the minus strand of NC_136470.1, from coordinate 52,489,223 downwards.
TGAGGTTTTAGTAAAAAGAGAAGATGAAGCACTTTGCTCAAATCACCTCTTTAATAAGAAGCCCACTAGGCATTTTAAATATACTCACAAATTGTGTTTCCTAAATGTACTATTTATAAATGTTTAAGTGCAATATTTCCATTCATTTTTTTTTGAGGAGGCACTCCATAATTGTCATGTTTTATTTACCTATGTTGAGTTAATTTTAAGAAATTTTATACAAGGTGTCTAGTAGCTAACAGGATGGATTTTCCTTCTTGGAGCCATTTCATTTTGTTAGTTAGAATCTTGTGAGACTTTAAACAGGTTATGCAGCACCCAAAGTAGTCCATGCTTATTTGGAAGTTATATTTTTCTGCAATTTGCTGCCATTTTCTATTACCCATGACTATGTAACAAATACTCAAGGATATTAGTGACTAAACCTGCAACTGTTTTATTATTTTTCCTGAGTCTGTGATTTGCCTGAGGCCCAGCTGAAAGCTTCTTCTGGATTCTCTTAGGGTTTTTAAATATGGCTTCAGTCCAAGTATTCAAGGATGGGGATCCCCAAATGACTTTACTTGCATGCCTGCCATCTCAGTAGGGATGGCATCTTTTCTCCTGTGTGTTCTTTCAGACTAGTTTACATTTTTTTGCTAAATGACAACTGACTGTAAAACTGATGAAATAAGTCAAATTCAAAAAACCAAAGGCCAGATGTTTTCTCTGATATGTGTATGCTAATTAATGATAAGGTTGGGGGAGTATAGTGAAGAATAGAGTTACTTTTGATTAGGTAAAGGGGAGTGAAGGGAGGGAAAGGGGTATGGGGGAAGAAGGATGGTAGAGTGAAACAGACATTATTACCTCATGTACATACGTGACAGCATGACCAATGTGATCCTACAGTATGTACAATCAGACAAATGAGGGATTACACTCCATTTATGTGTGATCTATCAAAATGTATAAATGCCTTCTACTTTCATGTACAACTAATTACAACAAATAAAAGATTTTATAAAAGTGAATGTTCAGATAAATCAACTCAGTGTGTAAACACTTAGTAGGCTTTTATTTGTCTCAAGATTGCAAATGACATGTCCCAGATGCCAAAGGCAGTCATGTGACAGAATTAACGTAGTTAGAAACTAAGTAAGGAAATAACTACCAAGAATCATGGTACTGATCGTCATATAGTATCAAAATAGATTTTTGTTTTGATAATCTAGAGAAGGATAATTTGGACAAGGATTACAGGATTGTTTTGAATCACTGTGTGATTTATTTTTAGGGGCAATAAATGAAAGTTCCCAACAAAGTGCATTATTCCTGCTATACTTCCTGCCTTCCATTTCCTGCCACTGGACTCACCTGCTGAAGTTCAAGGTACTTCCTGTAATGCATTTCTGTATTGAATCACTGGGAGCTTGATTTCAAAACAGTTATTAAAGGACTGCTCCCTGCAGCCTCTAGGCACTGTGTATGTGTTTATGGCAGCGTATTCCCTGGACTCCTTCCTTCTTCATATGGCATGATGTTTTTCCATTATTCAGAGTGATCAGTCCTTGTTAGTGCTAGGAGATTGTCCATTCTTTGGGGATCGTTATGAATTCTTTTTCTATAAGACTTTCTTTGAAGGACATGATAAGACTTCATTCTCTCTTTTTTGATCTACTTTTGTATTTATAAATCCATTAACTCTGTCAAGTGTTATACTCTAATTATACACGTGCACACATATAGATACAGATATGTATCGTTCTCACTTTTAGTTGAAAATTAAAATCAAAACATAGTTATAGTGGGATATTTTATTTGTATAAGGTCACAGGCAAAATAATCTACACATAAAAGACCCCGAATACATATTTCTTGAATATAATAATCATAATTATTATAATTACATTATGTGTCAGTTACTTTTCAGATGAGAAAAGTCACCCCTCGGGTAGTATGGCTGTAGACATCTCAATAACTTTTTAAATGCATTATGTGTCTTAACTCCTTCTCTTTTTTTTCTTTCTTTCTCTCTCTCACATACAAGGCACACACACACACACACACACACACACACACAACCCTAAGGAGGAGGTGATTTTTATAAAAATATCCATTACACATTTAAGGTAACTTAGGCTAAGACTATCCCTTAAGGTTCCATGGTAAACTGATAGTGGAATGAGGATTTGAAGTAAAAAAATCTGAACCAGAAATCATTATTTCACTCTACTTGCCTACTGTATCATTATTGACTTAAATTTCTCAAATAAAATGTGTTTCAGTAAAAATAAGGATTTTTAACTAACTTTTTTTTTTTTTTTTTTTTTTTTTAGCATCACATAGACTCATAGACATCCACAGGGAAAAAGGACTTTTGGATTTCTTTAATGCTAATAGCCTCAGCTCAAGAAAGAGGTGACATTAGTGATTTGCTCAAGAAAGAAGATACAAATTGGGATTTTCTGACCCCTAACAAGTTTAACATATCTCCACACAGATTTAATTCATAAAGGACCAATCTTCTAGCAATTATGGATTTAGCATATAAGAATAATAATTTGAGAAGACTAGGATCAATAGTTTTGAACAAATTTTAAAAGAAATTCTGTAGTCAATTCAAATGATCTCATTTTCCCTGAAACTAGGAGTCATTTAAGAAATACAGCAGCAATTAACTAGTAGGAATATATATATATACACATATATATATATATAGAGAGAGAGAGAGAGAGAGAGAGTTGTTTTTAATATTATGCATGTGTATATGTGTGTATATATTTGAGTGGGGAGAGAAAGATCAATCATAAATCTACAATATGCATAGTGACAGATTTGAAAATTGAAAACACATCTTGAAGAGATCAAATTCACTTTCCTAACTGAGTGTGTGGATACAGAGAGCACCTTAGCATCTTGAAATTTCCAAATATATATTTTAAATACATATTTTCTGATATTGAGGACTCTGAAAATATTTAAATGCTGAGAAAAAGCTTATGGAAAATAAACAAAATACTACAAAAGTGGAAAATGGATCGTTAAAAGAAGAATTTTCAGCCTTTTCTGAAATTGGCTTTAAAATCTTTTCGTTAACAAAAATAAGCCTTGCTATAATTAAAAAACTCCTCACAAACTATTCTATCTGATAAAAGTGAAATTTTATTATTGTTCTAAATGTCTCTGAGGACTTTTTTCCCCTTAGTAAGGGGATGTAATTATCCCAAATTTCCATTTTGACTGATTTCAAATAAGCCAAAATGAGAACCTTCAAATATTTTACCACTGGAAAGTTCAAAGAGCAACATACTAATTTCAGAATTCTCATTATGGGAAAAATGGGAGAAATTTTTTTCATATACTTAACCATGCCTTTTTCTTCTAAATACTAATACTGAAATGAACATTACCTGAAAGACCCCCGAGTAATTCAAAAACAACTTCTGAGAAATTTTACTTATTATAACTTCTACTTAAAATCTCCACATAAAACCACAGTTATTTTGTTGTTAAATGAAATAATTCAAAGTCATTTCTTATTCCATAAACTTATGAAGTAAAAATACAGTAAGATTGCCTTCATTTTTAGCTGTACTTTTCTTCCATTAAGTGATTTTTGAGAACATTAAATAATAATGTTATTCTGAATCACATGGATTATTAAAAACAAAATTTTATGACTTATTTGGATTCATCTATGCATAAATCAGGATTCAGTCAGTAAAGTAGAGATTATTCCTTCTTTAAAAAATAAAATAAAAAGGAATAGGGATTGGAATTTAATGCAAGGAATTGGTTAAACGCTTTTTGAAATCACTAACAGAAAAATAAGAAATAATGAGAGGCCCCACACAGAATTTCAAGGGCAGGAAGTTACTGACTTCTACAGAGTTGAGAAATAAAGAAAGTACATTAGTAGGGCAGAGAACTTGAAGTCATTAGAAGGAAACTAGAATCCTAGCAGGCAAACTCTACCCTACACAGAACTGAGACCAAGTAAGGAGCAGTCTTTACTAAAGGGAAGGAGAAGATGTAGTCACTTCAAAGGATGCCATAAAAGAAAAGTACTTCCTATTTCGTCCACAGTTTACTTGCTTTTAAAGGATGAAGCACTTAGTTAAATACGATTTTGGAGTTGAACGCAAACAATCAACTGGTCAACAGAGTTCAGAAATATAATTTGCCTCAATTACATTTAAATATAAATTTAAAACATATCTACAATAATTCAAGAATATATGGAAAGGTTTTTTGTTGCCTTAATTTAATTTATGAAAATTAGAGAGCAGCACTTTTGAATAATACTTTCTATGAAGATGAAAATTTTATGTCTGCACATATTTCAATTATCAACCACATGTGGCCACTGACAATTTGAAATTTGTTTAGTGCGACTGAGGATTATTTAATTAAAATAACTTTTATTAATTAAAAATCATTAATTGATTTTAATAAATTTAAAGACACATGTGCTCATATTAGTTACCTTGTCATACTGTAGTGAGCTAGATATTAAGATAACCAAATTGTCTCAAGCCAGTTTATATAGATATAGATGTCTTTATAATTTACCTGAAACTTAATTACTAAAAAATGGTTAATAATTTTGTCAAACTCCAGCAGAGACAATAATCATAAAATAAATTATGCATTATGTAAGTAAATTCTTAAATGTAATTACTTCAGGGTTTCCTTACTTTCCTCTCATCTTCCTAACATTTTTTTAAAGTATAGTAACAAGGACTATCTACTCTACTGAGAAATCTTTACTTCAGTACAGAAAAAACTTTTTTTTTTTGCTAAATTATTCATTTTCTCCTAAAGTTATCAGAGAATAAATGTGTTTATCAGGGATACTGGATATACACTCATAAAGATTTTTTGAGTGAAACTGTCATAGAAAAGACTTAGTGAAGAGACAGAGAAACACAGAGAGAAGAGAAATATCTAAATAAATAGCATTGCCAGGATAAGAAGTTGGGATACCTTTTCTCACCCATCCTAATGTCATGGCACATAACAAAAGGCACACTAACAAGAGAATAATACAACAAATTTATTCAATTCCAGTTCTAAGAGACTTCAGAGATGAAGACCCAAAGATCAGGAAAAAGTATTTTTATTCTTAGGTTGAATGAAGAGGTGATACCATTTATAAATGTGATTGGACAAATTGGTGTAGTTGAATGCATTCAAGAGAGACAGGCTGTCTCTCAGGTTCTTATTGACTTTTGTGTATGTTACTTTCTTTCAGGTATAGGGCAGAATCCCTCTCGCATGATGGTCTTCTGACCTACTGTCAGGCAAGGCAGTTCAGAGATTTTTTTTTTTTTTTTTTTATGTTCAACTCCTACACAGAAAAGTGAGGGAAGTTTAGTATAGTATTTCTAGTCTATACATCTAGGCTATGCATTCTTACATAATTGAAATAATGGAAAAAATGTATCGTTTTAATGTTATTCATTTTAAGCCTAACATTTTCTAATGTCATTAAATCTTCACAGCACATTTTGTAATGAAAATATAGCATAGACAGATCTTGATTTACTTCATCATTTTTAACTTGTTCATCATATAGTTTGCTTTATTTATATATTTAGTTAGTGGTGCTGGACATTGAACCCAGGGCCTCCTGCTTGCTAGACAAATTCTCTACCTCTGAGCTACAACCCTATTATAGTTTAGATGTGATGTCCCCAAGAGCTCATTTGTGAGACAAGGGGAGAAGGTTTGGGGGAGAAATGATTGAGTTGTAAGAGTCTTAACTGAATCAGTGAATTAATTCCATGATAGAGATTAACTGAATGGTAACTGAAGTGGTAAGCTGTAGCTGGAGGAAACGGGAATTGGGACATGACTTTGGGGTATATATTTGCATCTGGCAAGTGGAGTTCTTACTGTTTATTTCTTTCTGGTTCCTTCTGCCCTATTCTACTGCCATGATGGAACAGGCTGTATATGGACTGAGACCTCTGAAATCATGAGCTCTTATATAAACATTTCCTCTTCTACAGTTATTCTGCCAAGTCCTTTAAGTCACAGTGGCAAAATAGCTGACTAAAACAACCCCCAACCCTATATTACCTTTTAATTTTATTTGAACATATTTTGAATTATTTTTATATGAAAATTTTGTACAGTTACTAAGTAAAGGGTTCTATTTTTTAGTTTCTGGATACAGACTACTAATCTGCCATCTGGAAATAGTGATCAATTTCCAACTCATTTGAAATATATAAGATTATAAAATAAATAAATTTTAAATAGAGTGATAAACAATCCAAAATATGGGTTATAAATTTGGTATTGAAATATTACTTATAGACTATAGTTACTGAAACAGGACTAAGAATGACTAATTTTAACTGCCATTAGGATAAATGGTTCTGAAGCTTTATTTTGGAGAAATATTACATAAATTAAAAGAGCTTTAAGATTTAGTGAAATTTTTAAGTCAGAATATGGAAGAGGATTTCCCTGAAATTGAACTGATAGGATCCTGAAAATAAAATTTAGATATTGTGATGGTCACTTAGCTATAGTACCCACTTATTCCATGAATAACTAATCAAGGTGTTGCTTGAACAAATTTTACACATGTGATTAACATTTACTATTAGTAGATTGTAAGTAAAATAGATTTTCCTTAATAATTTTGGATAGACCTTATTCAGTTAAAAGTTCTTAAGAGAAGAATTGGGATTATTCCTCAGGGAGAAAGAGATTCTACCTGCAGACTGTGCTTCATTTTCTACCAGAGACCCTGGTCTGACCTTGACAACAGTTTGATGGATTTAGAACTTGCCTATTGAGCCTCCATAATGGCATTGACCAATTCCTTGGAACTTTTACTGATTTTATTTTTCTGGTAGAACCCTGACTAGTATCGATGTTAATACCATTACTATTTACCTAGTGATAGACATGATACAAAATAAACATATATTTTGCATATTTTTCTAGAACTGAATGTTCTGGTCCAATTAACTTCTTTTTGCATCTTGAGTAATTATTTTTTAGAACTCAACCATTAATTCTTTTAATCCAAGCATGTTCCTTTTTCAGTCTTCTTACAAATTATTCTTTGTGATTCCAACTTTATCTTCTCTAATATCAGATAGAGTCAATAGAAGCACAGCTCTTTATCACTGCTTTACTGAAATCCTTTCAAATTTGCCCTCTTTTATTTACAATCAACTTCAATATGTGTCATAAGGCTGACAAGGCCCTACATCATCTGACCCATACCCACCTCATCATATCACTTGTCACCCTCCTACTTGTTCATATTGCTTCAGTCAGCTCTCCTTTCTGTGTTCTTCAACAGTTCATGCTCTACACTGTTGCATCTCTTACTCTTAATATTTCTTTAATTTTCAACTTATTTATCTCTTTTTATAAAGACTTTGCTGGAGACTCCACGTTATTTTTGTCCTCATAGAATTTTATTTTCTCCTAATTGTCATAGTTTTTCTATATTTTATTGATATATTATGATTATCCATGATGGGATCTTCCACGTTTACATATTTACATATGCATAGAACATAACTATATAACTTGGTCAATTTCATTCCTCAGTTTTCCCCTTCCCCTCCTCTCCTCTCTCCCCCTGGTCCCTTTCCTCTATTCTATAGATTTCCCTTCAATTTTCATGAAATCCCTCCACCTTTCTTTTCTTTTTTCTTTTCTAGCTTCCAAATATGAAAGAGAACATGAATCTTGATTTTCTGAGTTCGGTTTATTTTGTTTAGCACGATGTTTTCAATTCCTACCCATTTTCCTGTCAGTGACAAAATTTAATCTTTTTTTTTGTGGCTGAAAAGACTGCATTATGTGTATATATATATATATATATATATATGTATATATATGCATTATGTATATGTGTGTGTGTGTGTGTGTGTGTGTATACATATATATATGTGTTTTCTTTATCCATTCTTCCCTTGATGAGCACCTAGGCTTATTCCATAGTGTAGTTATTGTAAATTGTGCTGTTACAAACATGGGTGTGCGTGTGTGGCTGTAATATGCTCACTTTAGTTCTTTAGGATAAATAACAATGAGTTCTAATAGACGGGTCATGTGGTGGTTCCACTTCTTGTCTTTTAAGGGCATTCCTATGATTTCCATAGTGGTAGCAACTAAAATTCCACCAACACTATAAAAACACTTCTTTTCCTCCACACCCTCTCCAGCATTAGTTACTATTCTTGATGGGTGTCATTCTAAATGGAGTGAGATGGAATCTGTGTTATTTTGGTTTTCATTTCACTAATTGCTAAAGATGTTGAACTTTTTTACATAGAGTAGTTCACCATTTATGTTTGTTCTTTTTGAAAAGTGTCTATTTTGTTCATTTGCCCATTTATTATTCAGGTAATTTGGATTTTGGATGTTAAGATTTTTGAGTTTTCTATAAATTCTGGATTTTAATCCTCTGTCAGAAAAGCAGCTAGTAAAATTTTTTTCTCCCATTCTATAGTTTTTTTTTCACATTCTTAATTTATTTGCTGCTCAGAAACTTTGTAATTTGATGCAATATCATTTATTAATTCTTTATTTTTTTTTTTTTTATTTTTTACAGACTGCATTTTGATTCCTTATACACAGATGGGGTACATCATTTCATTTCTATGGTTGTACACTATGTAGATTCATACCATTCATGTAATAATACATGTGCATAGGGTAATGATATCTGTCTCATTCTAACATTTTTCATACCCCTCTCCCTCTCATTTCCTTGTACATAATCTTAAGTTCCTCCATTCTTCTCTCACTCCCCACCCCCCCAACCCCCATTATATATCATCCTCCACTTATCAGGGAAAACATTCAACCTTTGGTTTTGGGGATTGGCTTATTTCACTTAGCATGATATTCTCCAATTCCATCCATTAATTGGCAAATGCTGTAATATTATTTTTCTTTATCGCTGAATAATATTCCATTGTGTGTATATATCAGAGTTTCTTTATCCATTCATCTGTTGAAGGGCATTTAGGTTGGTTCCACAATTTAGCTATTGTGAATTGAGTTGCTACAAACATTGATTTGGCCATGTTACTGTGGTATGCTAATTTTAAGTCCTTTGGGTATAAACCCAGGAGTGGGATAACTGGGTCATATTGCTTCCTGAACTTCAGGAGTCCTATTGAGAAAGTTATTTCCTATGTTGGAATCTTGACCCTACATTTTATTTTAGGAGTTGCATATTTTCTGGTCTAATTTCTTTGTCTTTGATTTGTTTCATGTTGATTTTGTGGAGGGTAAGAAATAAGAATCTATTCTCATTCTTCTACATACAGAAAACCAGTTTTCTCAGCACCATGTGGTTAAAAGGCTGTCTTTTCTCTGTGGCATGTTTTTGGCACCTATGTTGAGTATCAGGTGATTGTATCTATGCAGATTTGTCTCTGGGTTTTCTATTCCATTGGTCTTCCTCTCCATTCTGATGCCAGTACTGGGCTGTTTTTGTTATTATCTCAGTCAAATAATTTGGTGTCACCTATTACAATGCTTCCAGCATTGCTTTTTTGACTTAGATTTCTGGGTCTTTATTCTTCCAAATGACTTTTACTACTATTTTTTTCTAGTCCTGTGATGAATGATATTGGTATTTTGATGGGGATAGCATTGAATCAGTAAATTGATTTTGGTAATATGGCCATTTTAGCAAAATTAACTATGCCTATCCATGAACATGTAAGGATTTTTCATATCCTTAATTCTTAAGGGTTCCTTAATTTTATTTGTTCATGTCCTGTGGTTTTCAATGATGATGTCTTTCATCTTCTTCATTAGATTTATTCCTAGTTTTTTGTTTTTGTTTGTTTTGTTGTTGTTGTTTTTAGGCTATTGTGAATGTGATTATTTTTCTGATTGCTTTCTTAGTAGATTCTTTATTCATTATTAGTGTATAGGAAAGCTATTGATTTTTGTACTTTTATTTTGTAACCTGTTTTTTTGCTGAATTTATCAGCTCCAACAGTCTTTTGATAAAATTTTTTTGGATTGTCTAAGATCATATTATATGCAAACAGTGATCATTTGACTTCTTTTTTCCCTATTTTCATCCTTTTATTTTTTTTTTTGTCTAAGTGCTCTGGAAAGAATTTGTAGTACCATATTAAATAGGAGTGGTGAAAGTGGACATCCCTGTCTTGTTTCACATTTTAAAGGAAATGCTTTTGGTTTTACCTCATTAATTATGATGTTGGTTTGGGATTTGTAACTGAGATGGTCAAATTCAGTGAGGATAGATGATCACTGCCTTTTCTGTTTCTTCTTGGGCTATGTACCCCGTAGAGAGATAGAGCAAAAGCTAGGAGTTGTTAAGCACTTCTTTTTGTGTTACTCTCCAAGCTCCCAGCTGGAGTATTCTGAAACTGAAGCTGATTGAAATAACTTTCACCTTCCATTGTCTCAAGTGTAAGTTATTACAGCATGGGACGTACTGTGTATTGGAGTTTTGTCCAGACAGACCAGATGGATACCCTCCCAGGGTGGAAGTGCTGCAGAGCTATAAGTGGGAAGTTGCTGCATTTGAGGTATAATCTCTACTCAGGCCTTTGGAACTTTATTTTGTTTTGTCTGCTCTGGAGAGATTAAATCAACATACCCTTAGGTTCAGACAGATGCTGATCTCTGTTGGATGTCAGAATCCTCCCAATACTTGTAGGGTGGAGGAACCAATCCTCCATACTTACACACTCCACTGCCCATGAAGAGGTCTTCCCAGGCTTAGTCCCTGAGTATTACCATAACCACCTGTTTGGACTTCAGATTTTCTTCAGCTGGTCATGTGAGCTGTTAGACGTAAAAGGGAATTGCACTCCACTTTGTTACTCTGACTTGAATCCCCCTAGTTACAATCTTGTCTGAGCTGATTTCACTTACCTTCTGCTAGGAATACCCTAGGCCACACATTAGGCAATTGCCTGGACAGTATGGCAATATATCCTGAAATCTTCCAGAGTCCTGCAACAAGTTGCAACATGGCCTCCTCAAGATGGTTCCCTGCCTCAGCTCTCCACTTGCCAGTTGAAAAACAGCACCTTTAAAGCACTAGTTAACAGTGCAGCTGTTGGTTTAGCCAAGTTCAGAGAGCTTTTGATTCTATGGGTTTATCCATGTCTAATTTGTTTCATTGTGTTTCTCTCTATTTGTGTTGACCCTCCGCACTCTCATGAACAGGGTTCACTGCCACAGCTGCCTTGACTCCAGTGTATTCCTTCTTGTCCATTGTTTGGTACATACCAATTTCTGAATCTGTAAGTGTCTCTGATTGTCTGAATGAATTCCCTCATTCAACCACCTTGCTTAGAAACAATACTCCTATTGTTTGGATCCTGAACCATGATGCAAATGGAAACACAAAATCCTTTAATCTGCCATCCTGAATCATAGCGCTTCATCATTCTTATTATTTCTGGGGAAGGGGACTGGGGATTGAACTCAGGCACACTTCACTGAGCCGCATCCACAGCCCTATTTTGTATTTTGTTTAGAGACAGGGTCTCAATGAGTTGCTTAGTGCCTTGCTTTTGCTGAGGCTGGTTTTGAACACATGATCCTCCTGCCTCAGCCTCCCAAGCCATTGGAATTACAGATGTGCACCACTGTTCCCAGCTCCCTCATTATTTTAATGATTTTAATGACTTGCATATTCAATTAATTATCATATATCACATATATATCCATATATGTTATATGTATCCATAATAGTAAGATATTCATGTGTGAATTTCATATATATATATATTTATATATATATATATATATATGTATGCCTCTTCAATTAAACAAAATACAATGTGAGTAGGGTCTGTATCTTTTTTTTTCTTCATTCCTTTAGACTAGACTACTTATACCCTTTAGTAAAAGACTACTGTAGAAATATTAGAAATGAATTTTTCAAGAAAAGGGAACATGCAGAGAATACAGGAAAGCCACATGAAGATGTTTTATCAAATAGGCTGCCACTATTGATGATTTATGTTCAATCCAATGACACTTTCTGAAGATACTTATAAAAAGCATATTAAAACTGTCCCCAATGGGTACAAAAATATATTGATTTGTTGGCTGTGTCTTCCTAGCATCAAGCCCCCCATATATCCATAATATTAAGATGTATGTGTGAATTTCAATTGAATTCCTATAGAACTCAATGCCAAGGAGGAAAGAAGTCTGCAGAAAATAGAAAAAACATTTTACAGTGCAAGATGCAAAGTGCAGTTAGATTATATCTGTGCAAATATCCACAGAGGTTCCTTTATAGAGTTGTTTTCATGAAAAGCACAAAGTCACCACAAGGCAGAAAAAGCATTGTATGGAATATTGTTGTTTTCTTTAGTGATAGCACTGCCCCTTGGGAACATAATCTCTAAACTTCTGGAGGTTATAACTGCTTTTATAAGGACCAAGGATATAAAATCATTAGATTGATGATGAAAAGGAAATATCTTGGGTCTACCCTTTTTTTCCATGGTAACACCAAATCACTCTGAATGTATTCAATTTCTTCTGATATCAGAAGCCAAGTAAGATTGGGACTGGTTGATACTTGGATGGGAGTACATGGCTGCATACATCTTAGAATATTCAGAATAATCTGAGGTTCCAAGTTTTTACAGGATCATCTTCCATTATTTTCCAATTGGATTATTGATTCTGACAAGAGAGATATACCAAGGATATATTTTCAAGTTCTGTTATGGTTTTGATATGAGATTTCTCCAAAAAACTCAAATGTGGGACAATGCAAAAATATCTAGAATGAAATGATTAGATTATGATAGTTGGAGCCTAATTGGTAGAATAATCCACTGATATGAAGGTACTACAGGGTGGTACCTGTAGGCAAATAGAATGTGGATGGAGAAGATATGTCACTGGGTCACTGGGAGGCATGCCATTGGGGTTTATACTTTGTCCATGGTGAGTGAATTGCATTCCTTTCTCTCTCTCCTCTTTCTGGCTGCCATTTCTGGAGCTGCTTTCCTCTGTTATACCTTTTGGTTATATCTGATATCCTACTTTACTTTGGGCCAAGAGCTTTGGAGTCAGTCAACCATGGACAGAGACCTTTGAAACCAGGAGCACTAAATAAACTTTCACTCTTCTAAGTTGTTCTTGTCAAGTCTTTTGGTCATAGTATTCCAATGATGTTCCTCTACTCTTATTTAAGACTCTTACATGAACAAATCTGAGAAGATCTTCCCAAAGGCTACTGAAGATATTCACTGGCTTTCAAGACATGACTTGAATTATTTAGATAGATGCCCTAAGTCTGCTAATTTTTTAATTGTTTCCAAAACAGTTAACAGAAAATCTGAAAATGTGTACTCCTTATATAATCCTTACCACCTCATTTACCATGCCTCTATATATTTTCCAGATAACCCAACATGTATTTTTCTCCAGGTTCCTGGATAAAATCCCAAATCACTTCAGGTAAAACTCAGGATAATTTTGATGCTATGATAAGTATATGATGATCATCACCTAATTACCAAAATAATAAGAGACCTCATTCTATGCTTCTGTGTGATAACTTCAGTATCCTACCTAAAAGTAACCAACTACTTTAGTCTAGGTTCTCCTGAAAAAAGGATAAGACTTGCATAAAGATAATGTACTGGCTATTTGATCTCAGAGAGTAGATGATTGCACTGGTAACCTGAAAAGTAGAAGAGAAAAAGCGAATCCAAAAATACAAAATAGGGTCATCTACTCTATTAAATACTGGTGTTCACATCTATAGATAACTTCAGGATATTTATGAAATGAATCTGCCTTTATAACAAACAAAACAGGGATAGATTTTTTTTCTTTAGTGCTTGTACTTTATTGTTTAATGGAGACCTTGTGTTCATCAGTTCTCATCAACACACATATTCCCCAGGCCTGGTTGTCAAATGATGCCCTTCAGGCACCCATATCAAAGAAACAGAGAAGATCTTTGAAGAAAGCAAAAGGCACATAAAGTAGCTCATGAGGCAAGGATCCATCATGCTTTACCCATGTAAAGATCATCAAAACGTATATGGAATTTATCCCTAAATATGGTACCTGTAGTTTAAAAAGGATGGGAACAAGAGGTAATAAATGAAATCATAAATAAGATAAATTCATGGTGCCACATGTGAACTTTAGCACAAAAGAGGAAATCAATAAACATAATTTGAATGAATAAATGAATGTCTGTATGTGTGTATTATCCTTGGAAAAAAGGCAAATAAAACACTATAACCCTGAAATACTTATCTCTAGACCCAAGAACATAGCCAAACTAAGGGAACAATAAGTGTGAGTCTAGGCCAGAATGTCCAGATAAATAATAATTCAAAGGACATTTGCTTTCTCTCATGCGTGCTGGAAATTAGGGCATGTTAGCATTATTGATAGAAAGCTGTTTTCATGCATGCAAGCCAAGATCCTTGGGATGGCAGCCATTCAGTGGGACAAAGCAAGCTAAACTGATATTTTTTCTGCTTCTGTAGCCTAACCAATAATATCTCCCTCGGTATGGTAACTGGGGTGGAACTTCGTGCTGCAGAAAAGGAAGCACTGAACAGTCTAATGAGGGCTAGAGTTGCCATTTTCTTGCAAAGCACAGGAGAGATAATGTGAACCAGAGATGCACCTGTCTAGTCTGTTGCCACTCAGCTTTCTGGTGAAGCACATGTCCATCATGTTGCCACTGGACTTTCTAGTAAAATATCCATACAACCTCCCACCACTGGATCTTCCCCATAAGCATTTTTCATCTCCTTGTGTCTTCTTTGGTCTACCAGCAACTTATCCCACTGCCCAGCACAACCGGGTTATGAAACATACAATACAATATAAAACATACTTGCATGGCTTAGGGTAAACCCGTTTATATAGTTTTAGCTGAAGAAGTCATTGCTAGTTTATCAGTGAACACAATTTGATACTTACCTATACATTGCTATCTTCAAATACTATGTTATTTAGAAAAAATAATATCTTTAGGAGGTATCAATCAGTCATTATATGTACCCAATAGAGACTCATGAATTTAATCATATGGCTTCAAGAAGGTGAAAAATCAAGTAGTCTCATGCAAATACATTTTCCCCAGATTTTCCTTTTCCTTATATTATTATTAAATCCTTATTTCCACATTTACAGAAGAGTTGCCAAGGAAACCAGAAATTATGTAAAATAGACATTGTTATTTACCCTAGGGAACAAAATAGGTACTGTTCATATGCTGACCCTGTGGCTCCATGCTGTGTTAGAGATTACGTCTTTGTCTTCCCTTTAGAGAACAGCTGTGATAGTTTTCCAAAATCAGTTTATTTTTCCTTTCGATAGATTCTATATAATTTAAAGATATTTTGGGACTTTGGAAGAGTGGATCTGCAGAATACCAAAATATGCAAAAGACTAAATGATCTGGATCCGTACTTCAGAGATAATCATTCACTCTTTAAAATCTTTTACATTTTGAAGTTGCCTATATTTTCATGGACATGTCTTCTCTCTGAGATGTAATTTTATTAGGTGAAAACTTAGGATTTAAATGAGTATCTTTAGAATTTTTATTGTTAGAAAATGCAGTGGTTCTTCCCTCAAGGGTGTAAAATTTGCCAGGAGACTTGTTTCTTTTAGCAGAATTTTACACATCTCTCCATTTTGCTTACTTAACTTAGCTATCAGCCTGGGGTGTTTAGATGAAACACAGTAGGTATCTATCTATCTATCTAGCTATCTAGCTAGCTAGCTAGCTAGCTAGCTATAAATATATATGTATGTATATATATATTTGCAAGATATTTGTTTCCTTTTAAGTGTCTTCCAATTATAATATTTTTTCTTAATAAATACTGAGAGGTCATTAACTGTCAACATATTTGAATCCAGAATGATAACGTCTTTCCTAAAGATTTACCTTAACAATTCTCCTAATGTTCTCTACAAAAGAAAAAAAAAACTTTATTATTCATACAAAATAAAGAAAGAACTACTCTGCTCTATTTATTTAGTAAATAATGAATTATATGCTAAATGGGTCCTAAAAGCTTGGTACTATTTTAGGCACTGAGGAATAAGCAAACAGAATTAAATAGCTGTAGAATGGAAAGAATAATAAGATCAATCTCCAAGACATATAATTAAGTGAAAGAAACAAGACCGAGAACCTTGTAGACGTCATGCTACATTTTATGTAAGAAATGGTAATGTGCATATATATTATATAATATTTGTAAAAAATGAAAGAAATACTAAAAAACTAATAGAAATCTTTTCCATTAAAAGCATGGAAAAAACAGGATGGGAACAGAGGTGAGATTTTTGTGCAATGTATTTTTAATGTATTTTTAAATATTACTTTAATATATTCTCATTGAAAAATAGTATACATATGTTTTAGTCAACTTTTTCACTGCTGTGATCAAAAGACCTGACAAGAACTGTTAGAGGAGACAGAGTTTATTTGGGGGCTCACACTTTCAGAGGTCTCAGTCCATAGAAGCCCAGCTCCATTCCTTGGGGCTGAGGAGAGACAGCACATCATGGCAGAAGAGTGTGGTGGACGAAAGTGGCTGAGGATATCACTTCAGGAGACAGACATAGAGAGCTCTACACAGCAAGCACCAAGTATATGGCCCAAAGGCACATCCCAAAGCCCACCTCCTCCTGCCATACCCTACCTGCCTTCATTTACTACTCAGTTAATCCCTGTCAGGGGACTAATTCACTGACTGGGTTAAGGTTTTCATAATCCAATCACTCAGCCTCTGAACCTTCTTGCATCATCACACATTTGAGCTTTAGCTGATATCTAAACCACAACAACACAGAAGAAAGTGAATGAAGCTCAGCCACTGAACTTGAATTATCATACCGTGAACATGTCCACATAACTAATAACCAGTCTTGGGACAGAAGAGAGAAAGGATTACCACAAAGATGACCTTGAACCCACTGCCAAGCCACAGCCTTCTGTTCACTGTTGTATATCCAGTGATACTAGCAACACTATGTTCAGCCCTCTAACCCTGTAACATGTTATATGCGTTCTCCCTGCCAACCCTGTGTTGGTCTCATTTTGATGTTTAACAAAAAGCACCTATCCTATCTTTTTGGACCTAGATTGACTTTTGTCAACTCAATGATTATAGGATTTAACCATGTTATTTATAACAAGTTTACTGTTTTATATTATTATTTAATACAATTGATCAACAAATATATGAAACAATGTCCAATACCTCTAGCAGTTAAAGAAATGCAAATCAAAACTAAGATTTCATCTCACACCTGTCAGAATGGCAATTGTTAAGAATAAAAGCAAGAATACATGTTGGCGAGGATGTGGGGAAAAAGGTACATTCATACATTGCTGGTGGTGCAACATTATGGAAAGCAGTATGGAAATTCCTCAGAAAACTTGGAATCACCATGTTACCCCATTATACCACTTCTTAGTTTATACACAAAGAACTTAAAATCAGAATACTACAGAGGTGCAATCTCATCAATGTTTATTGCTATAAATCACAATAGCTAAACTATGGAACCAACTTAGGTGCTGTTAAACAGATGAATGAATAAATAAAATGTGCTATATTTACACAATGGAATATTACTCAGCTTTAAAAAAGAATTAAAGTATGGCATTTGCCAGCAAGTGGATGGACTGGTCATACTAAGCAAAATAATCCAATCCCAAAAAACCAAAGGTCAACTGTTTTCTTTGATATGAAGATGCTGATTCATAATTGAGGAGGCTAGGAAAGAAGAGAGGTACTTTGGATTAGACAGAGGGGAGTGAGGTAGGAAGGACAATAGAATGAATCAAACATTATTATCCTATGTACATATATGATTACATGACCAGTGTGATTTCACATCATGTACAACCAAAAGAATGAGACGTTATACTCCATTTATGTATCATGTGTCAAATTTCATTCTACTGTTATGTATATAATTAATTAGAAAAATTAAAATAAATAAATAAATAAAATGAAATAAGATATTCTATTGTACAATTATGACACATCTTCCATCCATCTATTGTTGAAATCATCCTTGGGTACTTTCAGATTTGGGATATAAATACTATTGATATAAGCATTCTTGTACATTCTTTGATCCACATATGCATACAATTCTTTTACATGTATGAGTAAAATTTCTCTATCATAGTGACAATTTCAATTTAAGTAGATAATGTAGTTTTGCAAAGTGGTTGTTGAAATTTACAACTACACTAGAAATATATTTGTGTTCCCTTTGCTCCGTAGTTTTGCTAATACGTGAGCTAGGTATTTTCCTCCTATCTTCAATCACATATTTAAATATAGCACATGGAAAAAATTCAATTTGATGCCTTATCGCAAACTATGGAACAAGCTTCTGAGATACTCCCTTAGATCAAGATATATAATACATTTTCCTAGACAATCCTGAATTGGACCTTTTTTGAAAATAGGGTCCTTTTACATATAGTTAAAATGAGATCAGACTGAATTAAAGATTGATCTACTCCTGTTTGAAAGATTCCTGTTTTGAAAGCAAAGTGGAGGGGAAAAAAATAAAGATGCAGAAAGAATGCAATGTGAAGATGAGCAGAGATTGGAGTGATGTGTCTGCAATTTAGGGGATGCCAAGAATTTCTGGCCACCACCAGATATTAGGAGAAAGGCATAAGATATATTATTTCTCAGCTGTGCCAAGAGGGACCCACTGTGTCAATGTCTGGATTTGCAACTTTCAACTTTCAGAACTGTAGAATAATATATTTATGTGCCATTTTCAGACACTTAGTTTGTGCTATTTTGTTTTTGAAGCTTTAGGAAATTCATATAGATTCATTGTCCTCTCCAAATTTAACACTATGCAGACTTGATGTAAATTAAATTATACAGTATTATTTATGTGCTATTTCTATCTGAACTTTTTTGTGAGATCTGTTCATACGTTGTGTGCAGTGAGTTTCAATATTTATAATCTTATTATATGACTACACTAATGCTTATTTATAACATTAGAATTCATAGCCCCATTTCGTTTTTGCTTTGATCACAACTATTTTTCATATCTGTCTTGGTTCATATCTGTGCATACACATATGTTGTACATGTAGTTAGAAATAAACTTGTTGAATGTGAAGGTAACCTAACTCCTGCTCTGGTCTCTAAACCTCCTGTTACTACTCTGGCCTGAAATTCTGGGCCTGGAATTCATCCAGATGCTTCCTCCTTGGTCACCAAACTCTCTGGGAGCTTCTTCCAGCAGGGAGTACTAGGTAGGTATTGGAAGACAGAACTATGTAGAACAAATATGACATTTGCCTTGCTATTTATTCCTTTCAACATACAACCAGCAGTGACTCTTCATCCTAGAAAACAGGGTTGACTTTGTACCAGCAGTTCTCTTTTACTTTCTGCAATCTTGGTATGTTTAGAATTGTCCTCCACTTTTTTCTGAGATTCAAGTTTTTTCTGACTATTCTTAAAGTTTTGTGTCTCTAAATATATTTTGAAATTACTTAGTCTATTCCTAAAACACACTGAAAATCCTTTCTGATTTGCTTACATTAAAAGTACAAATAATTTTCAGAAGAAGCTACACCTAATTTATTCCTCACATATATTGATGACTCAGATTAATGACTCATATTTCCTTTAGCAAAGATTACTTTTGATTAATTCTTTGTTTTCTGTCTGAAAAATACCTTTAAGTCTATTTTGAGAACAATTTTCAGTGGACAAAGAATTGTAGGTTGACTGCGACTATTATTTTATTTGACTTTAAACTTCTGTTTATTGAGTTTTCTTATTGATATATACAGTTAATATTTCCCTTCTCTGGTTGACTCTAAGAATCTTCTATGTACTGGATTCTACTTGGCTTTTTGTTTGTCTCTGTAGTTTGTTCATGATGTGTCTAGACTCGATGTTCATCCTATTTGGTTCATAGCCTTTATGTATTGGCCAGTTGCTTCTGTTACTTCATTTCTCACCATCATTTAAATAATTTAAAATAGTCTGTCTGCACATATTACTTGTAATTTATTCTCCTACCTCTCTTTATCTAGGTCTCTTATTAAAGGTATGATAAAATTTGCAAAATGTTTTGTATATATTTGCTATTATTTTATATTTTCCGTATAGTGTTCTATCATTGTCTTCATACTGAATCTCCTGTTAGTTCTCTTCAGCAGTAACTGCTGTTTAATTCAGCCAATAATATAAATATATATGTATATATGCTATATTTTTCAAACTTAGGATTTGTATTTTATACTTTTCAGTCATATTTCAAAATTTGTGTATTATTGTTTTCTTGAACATATCAACATTGTTATTTGAAAGATTTTTCCTAATATTTGCATTACACAGATAATTATTAAGAATTTTTCAATTTCTTTTCTGAGTTTTATTGATATTGCCTTGATCCTCTTTCACTGTAATTTTTGTTGCATACTGGGTGATGTAGATGAAAAACTAGAGTAGCTTTTGGAAATTCGGGGAATTTATTGTGCTGCACAAAACATTTCTGCTTATTTATGCCAGACAGTTGTATTAAGGGCATAAATAATCCCATATAATATTAAACAAGTGTCTGACTAGGATCAGATGATTTGGAGTTTCTGTTCCTCTGAGGGCTTGTCAGTGACCTGATTGTTTCAATTTTTTAAATTGCCATCTTGTGGTTCTAAACCAATGTTTCTGGTTTTGTCATGGACCTTCTCTCTTAGTAATTTCTGTATTACAACTTCTCTGAGCCTATTTATAGCTCTTTTATTTATGTATTTATTTTTTTTACAGATTGCATTTTGATTCATTGTACACAAATGGGATATATCATTTTGTTTCTATGGTTGTGCACAATGTAGATTCATACCATTATAATAGTCTCAAGTGCATTGCAAACTCAACATTCTCCAATAAGGAAAAAGAATACATAAAATAGGTGGATTCTTTTGTCATCCTTCTGACCTACTTCTCGGCCCCACAACTTAGGGCTGTTAATAGTTCATTGTTGACTTTAAATAGTGTGTCTTTAAAATACTTTATGCAGCTTTGGAGACGATTGATATGAGAAGTGTTATTACAATTTAGTTAGATTACCTTTAAAGAATCTAGACTTGTTTTTAATATGGTAACTTTTAAGTTACATAAGTGTTTTTAAATAAT
This sequence comes from Sciurus vulgaris, assembly GCF_902686455.1. Taxonomy (NCBI): domain Eukaryota; kingdom Metazoa; phylum Chordata; class Mammalia; order Rodentia; family Sciuridae; genus Sciurus; species Sciurus vulgaris. The sequence goes on along the minus strand of NC_136470.1, from coordinate 52,468,050 downwards.
CTAAAATTGAAAATAAGAAATTACTCAAATTAAAGATACACTTAAACAAATGAAAGAATTTTTCATGTTGGAGTTATAACTACAATGGAAATATTTCACAATTGACTATGTATTCTCTGTGGTCTTAAAGTCATGGTTTTCAAAGATGCTTGGATCTCATGAAGATATGAAGAATATTGTAAAAAATTTATTAATGAAACAACTGGAAGATATTAAATCCAAGTCAAAGAAGAACACAAATAACAATGTTTATATTTATATTGAATCAGTTGGAAAGAACTTATTTATTCATTTTACAATAATCATTTTCATTCTGTTGAACCCGAGTAATTTGTATTTATATGTATAATTATTATTTGCATTTCTCTTTGTTTTGCAAAATAACCTAGTGAAGAAAGCATAATTTCAATAAGATTAAATAATTCCTAGAATCTGCAGCATTCCATTTAAGGAGCAAAGAGTATTCTCTTTTGCCAATTGCAAAGTTGTATTTTTTCTTTATAACTGAATTTAAAAAACAACAAAAAATAAAAGAAATTTATATTTTATCTGAAATTTTCTTATTCCAGATATTAATATTTTAAATAGCCAGATGGTATTATAGAATTCATCAAATAATGATTATAATCATGTTATTCAATATCTTTTCAACATAAAGAAAATAGATATAAGTAAAATAACCAATTGATATGTAAAATCTCTGTAATCTTACCTTTGAATGGGAACTCTTGAGTAAGAGTTAATGGTTTTTCTTCATATAAAAATATGTATTTTCTCTCTCACATAAAAATTTTGGCAACCTTAGCAGTTAGGCCATCATGCAATTCAATTAATTTCTTGGAAAAAAGAACAAGGACTTGGTAAATAAATATTTCATTTCATTGAAGCAGGAAATTAAAATACACACATGCATACACAAACACACACATAAACATCTACCCACCTGTATGTAAGCATGCCCACTTGAAGTAAATAATATAAAACTAAAAAGTGGAGAAAATGTTCTAAATTAAACAATACCAAAGATAGTCATGATTTAAAATGTAATCACCTCTAACAAGTGAATCTCATTTCTTTATTTGTATCCTCTCCAAAATTCTGGACACGAAAATAATGTATTAGCTATTTGGAGAATTTGCATACTGACTAGATAATTGAGAATATTATAATTATTTTAGTTTTCTTAGATGCAATAATGGTCTTTTAGTTATGTAAAGAAATTAGTTTTTGAGATGCATAATGCAATATTTATGGATGTAATGTTAGGATGCTTTTAATTCACTTTAAAGTATTCAAACAACAACATAAGTTTGTTAGGATGCATAAAATAAGCATGACAAAGTGTTAATTGTTATTGAAGCTGAGTGATAAGTACATGAATGTTGAGCATTTTGTTCCTTTTTGCTAATAACTAAATAGAAATGTATTGTCTTGTATTAATGAAAATTTTCAAAATAAGGCAAAAGGAATGTTTTAAAAATTTATTTTCCCAGTGCATAGTTATATGAATGTCATACACTATTTATTCCTTAACTATTGAAAGGAAAATAATGAGTGAAGTCTATGACACCAACATCTTATTTATTATTCTGTGCCTGCTTATTTGTAGTAGAAATATATTGTAATAAGATCGACAAATCAATCGCATATGGTACATCTGCCAGTACAGGGAGAAAGTTATACCAGTAAGAACTTTCTTTTGCAAAGTTATTCATCATAATAGGTATTTGCCTGAAATATCAGTGTGTATTTATGTGAGTTGAAATAAAGTGCAAAATGAACTTTGGGATTATACTTCACCAGGGATCCATTAAGCAAATTTCATGGAGGCAGTTCATTCTGCATTTCTTAAGAGGAACGGGAGAAATAAGGAATCAAATTCCTTCTCCAGTAAGGAAACCATATGTTGTTTTCATCTACAACTCCTATGTAAGTAGTTCTTAATCTTTGATATAATTGCCTATAAAGCGTATTAAGTTAATGACATTGAGCCCAATTAATCAATTAAAGCAGAATATTGTGGGATTAGTTTAGGCATTTTTGAAAATCTCACCATCGTTTCTAACAAATCCCAGATTGAAAACCACCAATCTAGAACTTAAAAAGAAGATCCCAGTTTGAAAATCACCAGTCTAGGATTTGAAAATCATTCGGTACATACTTTTGGAATGAATAAATAATAACTAATGTAGTTTTCATGAAAAATAAAGTAATTGTATGATAAGATAAACAACTGGTCTATGCAATAGTAGGAAACTAAAGTAAATTTAGAAGATAAATAAGAAGTAATGGCTCAAAACACTTTGTGGATAATAGCTAACACTCAAGATGACCTTATATAGAGAATAGTAAATAGATAAGATACATAAAATTTTATTTTCAAATTATTTTGAAACTGTTAAAAGAGGAGTGTGAAAATACTATGTAAATGTTGACTACAAATCAAATAATATTGAAGTTCCAAAAATAATGATAATATTAAGCAATGAGAAAGTAATTCTGTGTTCTACATGGATTTTCATTTTCTTGTATTTGTGAGGACCAGAAAAAAGCTGTAATGTGATGATGAAGGAATGGAAGATGAAGAAGTGAATACCATACAAAGAAAAAGAGATGGGCCAAACTGATATCTTAAGTGCAAATTTGGACAGTAGGTAAATTTTCTTTGACTTACATAGCACTTTGTTTCTGTTGTTTTGTTACCTCTGATTATAGATACACCCATCCCGGTTTTCTTGGTCTTCCTTCTGCTCTGTATTTTTATATACCTGCTCTTACAAAGTTGCTTTTATATGTCCAGCACCAGGACAAGTTGCAACCTGATGATTGAGACCATGTGAATGAACACTGTTGAATCATTGGGACTGATAACTGAGACAGTTATGTAAATATGGTTTAATATCTTTGTTCTGGAAATTTTTTAACAGAAAGAAAAATTAGCAAACTCATAAATAGTCTTACTATTTGCTTTAGGAAATCCAGTTATTTGGACAAATAGTTTGCTCATCTAAGCAAAAGAAAAGTTAGAAAATATGAATGAACTACTAATTCTAGGCAGGGAAAATATATATAAATGATATAGCTCCCTGTATTTATTATGAATATATAAGTCTTAAAAATTTTCACTCGCAAATTATTTCAAATTTTTAAGGAATAAGTGTTTCCTATATCATAAATTTCTGTTTGCCTCCAGAATAGGTCTGGAGAAATAAGAATTTCAAATTATTTTATAAAAATAGTATAAGTTGGATTACTAAGATGACAAAATTATTGTAATAAAATAAATATATAGACCTATCTCATTTACTGAAGAAAATATTTGGACTTTATTGTGATTAATTATATTAAAATAATATTTAATGAAAATGCCTCTTGAACTCATTATAATAATCAATTATTAAATATATTATTTCATTAAAATTATAGATATTTGATAGAAAAAGATCCATAACCTAATATTCTTTCTATTTCTATGTACCTCAAAATTCTTTTAACATGTTTTGTCTAGGACAAAAATACTTGTATTGTTGACTGGGGAAAGTTACTAGAAATTAATTAGAAATAGATGGGAAATTTTTGTTAAAGCAATCAAGGGCAATTGTAACCAGATAACAACCTTCAATGAAACATCTCTATAAAATGATGATATTAGTTTTTCCAACTATCCTAGTTACATAATTATGATAACACCCAAACCTTTGAAATCAATATTTAACTCATTTATAAAATTATCTCATAAAACAAACAAATGAAACTCAGTGTTGTTAACATTATCAAATGTGAAATGAAGCTAGATCCATTTAGAAAGTATAATTATGAAATAACTTTCTGTCTTGAGAAGTTTTTCAGACCTTTGTTTCCAAATATAAACGTTAATAGTCAACAGTAAGTTAGGTTAAAAAAAAAAAAAAGAAAGAAAGAAAAGAAATTTTTGAACATGTGTAATTGTTGGAAGCCAACAGCTTTTCTTCTAAAATTACAAAAAAATGAAATGACTTGGAGGAAATAAATTCTAACTAGCATGTATTCTGCTAGTGTTCAGAAATGAATAGTACAAGAAATATATAAAGTAAAACTTACTGGACCAAATTGACTGTAGGTGACTTGCACTATGTCATTTTTAAAAAAATGGGTTTATACAATTGTGAACCTAGAGAATCTTATTTTAATTTTCGCTTGAAATTTAGTCAGGAACAATAGCACATAACAATATTTACATACGTGAAATAATGCATGAAAACATTTTATAAACTATTACGTACTATACAACTATTAAATAATACTATTAAATGAAATTATTGTTTTTAATAACTGCCAAAGGATGGCAAGAAAATCATATCACATTATTTATGAATATTCCTAAATTATAAAAATGTTAACACTTGAAAAATTATATTTTTTAAACTTCCCTTAAAAAGAAATTTTAATTATTTACCAGGACTAAACCAGAAAAAAATATCCAATATCAGAGGAAAATGCCATATAGATGATCTTTATTATTAAATAAGGGGAGAGAAACATAAAAGCAAAAACTGAAAAAAAATTTCTATTTGTTCCAAAGTAAAAAGTAGAGAATTTTCAAATTCCAAAGAAGAATGTACTCAGAAAAAGATGTTCTGTAGCTGTTATTCTTCTTCTGTTTCTTAAATAATGCAGCTTTTACCAGAGAGAATTTTAAGATTGATGAGTGCTTTTATATTTTGCTATTGATTTTAGTTATTTCAGTGCCCATTAAAGCATCTTGAATGTTATTTCCTCTAAGCAGTCCTGGGTTGTGTAAATGAAATAAGCAATTTGCCCTGTATTTGCACTCTAGAGACATGCAAGCATGGGCAATAATGAAAATTTCTTTTCTATTTTGGTCACATTTAACTCTATCTGAAATGTTCAATGTGACTCATAGATCTGTTTCATGAAACAAGTAAGCACTGAAAATATTAGAATTATTATTCCACAGGAATTATTATTTTTATTAATAGTAAAAGCATGTACACAGAGATAAAAATATTATTAGTTATTTAATATTACCTAAAAGAATCTTGCTCAAAAGATAAGTTTAAAAGTCTCTTCTAAAGTATATTTTAAAAAATAAAAAAGAGGAGAAATTCAGAGATCAGTAGAATAACTCAATATTGCAAAACCTGAAATTTCTCATCACCAAGATCTTTAATCTTATTCATTATTAGATACATTTAACTTAAAATTTACAAAAATAGATATTAAGAAAAAGAAGTGATCAAAATTTTCAGCACAGAGATTAAAAAGATACACTTGTTGGAAAAGCATATTCAGAAAATCTGTTTCTATAATGCCTTAGTCAAATTCCATAAATCTCTTTACTTAAATAAATCTTTAGACTAATCTGTTCTTCCAAATAACACTGAAACAAAATAAGTTCTCCTCAAGATTTAAGGGCTAACTCTAGCTGTTTTAAATTTAAGCTGTTTTAAGTGATTGATTAATCACTGAGTTTAAGTGCAGTGAATTTCCGACTGATAGGAAACCCTTCATCAGCACACCCAACTCATCTGACTCCTCTCATCTTCTTGTGGAAGCACAAATCTCTCTTTATCTTCTTAACTTATAGAAAGTCTATTTTCCTAGAATTATAACTCAGGCTTGAAAGTATTGGCTGCATCAGTCCAATTAACCACCTCATTTTCCCTTCCTAGAACTTTGATAAGAACGATGAGAGAAGGCAGCAATAATTTCTACTTTGCAGATCACTCTTTGCATGCCCCACCTATGCGATGTAATACTTGTTTCTTTAATCTTACACAAGGCAATGTAACACTCAGATCTTTAATCTTAATATATCTATGAGCTACCCAAATTCGAAATCGATAGATTAACTTTACTGTTCTTTCAGGTGTTGTTGAAATGATTGATGCTTCAGGCTCTATTTACTGTTCATGATGACTACTATTCTCTCTATGTGACTACAAGCATCTTGAAAGCTAGGACAATGTCTATCCTATTTCACTTGAGACAGGAAACTAGTACAGTGACATGCAAATTTGGATTTACTGACTATGATATAAATGCATCTGATACCCTCTGTAAGATTTTAGAATGATTTAAATAATTTGATTCAGATATAACAATTTCCATTATTTTGGAAATCTTTCACGTAGGCTTTATTACAGATTTAAATATGGTTTAAAACTTGAATTTTTCTGAACAAAATTAAATTTTTTTTATTTGAAGAGTTCAGAATTGCAAAACATGCCTAATTTATATTCAGTATGTAGTTTAATAAATCTCTCAGAACTTCAAAATGAACTGGTTAAAAGAAGGCATAGAGAACTAAAGGCAAAATCAGGAAATTGTTAATACCAGAGTTATAATACTTGCAGGTAGGAGATGAAGCCCTTAGGGTATGACTGAGATAGAACAGAGAAGCAGGTAGTGAATACTGAGGGAATCATATGGATATATCTAAAATAAACATTCCTGTATCAGAATAATATTTTCTTTTGGTAGATAGACATGTATGCCTTATTCAGCTGTGATATATGTTTACTATGTAAATATATATTTGCTTCAAAGTTTTCATTCAGTATTGTGTTACTTGATAATGTTTACTTGAGAAGTATTTTTTTGTCTCCTGTCACATTTTTATTTTTTAATATTTTTATTCTTGATAGACTTTTACTGACTTTAAACCTCAAACACTATTTTTTGCTTCTCATCCCTCTTCATAAATTCCAATGATACTCTAATCATATTTAAATTGTACATTAAACAAAGAAAATATCAAAACCATGTTTGATGAAAGAGTAAGAAGAACTGAATTCATCACTTGCTAATGGAGAAGTAAAAGTATAAACAAAATAAAGAGAAAGCATCTTTATCAATACAGGGATAATTTTGAGTGAAATAAAACATTGAACCTAGTTAACACCTAAGTTGGAAGCACTTTGCAATACTATTTTGCCCTCATAACAAATTCATAATATTAGTGATTAGTTTTTCCATCTTGCAGAAGAGAAAACTGAGGCACAATGAGCACAAGTAAATTTGTCAAGGTTCACATGAGTTATACCTCAAATCCAAGATTCACACCCTAGCAATTTTGTTCTAGGAATGTGTGTTTTTACCCAATATTCCATATCTTCTGGTAGAAAAGTCACATACTATTTTTAATGTCATTTAATAATTACATTAGTATGATAATTTAGGTTATAAAATACAAATTTTCAAATGAATGGAAATAGGTGTTTTTATTAATGGATTAATGGCCTAAGTGAATAAATGTATATGTGTGTATACATATATACATGTGTGCATATATATTTATTTTTTGGTCCATTTATTTTTTCATTTATAAAATAATTCCAATAGTCTTTTTCCTGTTAGTCATCGTATGGTACTTTGGAACTGCAAAGATGGAACTACATGCTTTCTACTCTATAGAAATAGAAGAAATGAGTAGTATTCTCCACCATTCCTGATAAATACTGGGAATATATAATTGTAAAGACAGAAATTTTTTCTTAAGGCAACCAGAGCAGACTCTTCCCTTCCGTTCAGGTTAAAATTGAAAATACTGACAGTGTCAGGAAATCTGGGAAGATATAATTGTTCTAGAAGAGCATTTTCTAAATGAGTTCAGTTTCTGAGGTGAATTATAAAAGTGGCAAGTTTTATGTGGCCTTGCGGATTATAAGAATGCTTTCTTTTCTAGGATCAGTGACCTGGGCAATCTTTCTCAGCAACATTATTTCCCTCTTAATGGGGACCTGCATAAACAATGTCAGGCTTATGTGGACAAAGAAGCAGCTTCCATGATACTGAACAAATACAAAATGCCATGACTTACCAGCTCCAACCTTCTTAGCCCAAATCCACGAAGTTGTCTGGGCTTGCTACCACATGAACATTCCATCAATAGATTGCTACTAACATTTCACCAGAATGATGAACAGGGAAAAGATAGGGGAACATGAAGTGCTTTTTGTTCCCTGGGTTTTGACTAAGAGTATGACCACAGATGCAGACAGAAGTGTAGGCAAGTGGGGCCAGTTATATGAAGTAGTCTGGTTAAGGATTGAGTTGTTTAAGTGCCTCTTCCTCTCAGACTTTCAGCTAAACCTGCTCTGTATGTTCTTAGAGTTATGGCATTCTATTACCAGTTTTTATTTTTTATTTGTTTGTTTTGCTTTCTACTGACTCATATTTGTTTGCATACTTTCTGTTGAAAATTGTTATTGAAGAGCATTGGATGCATTCCTGAAACCCCTCAGAGAAGACTAGAGAGCTGCATTCACCTGCAGGACTACTTCCGTCATCTCAGCACTGGTAGGCAGAGGATGAGGGCACAGAGTAGGCTGGGGACGTAGCTAAAGTGCAGAGCACTTGCCTACCATGTCCTGTGTATGCCCTGAGCTCCATCCCTAGGACTACAAACAATAAATAAATGAATAGAACACAGACTAGAGTATCAAACAGATCTGAGTTTAAATTGTGCTCCTTTCAATTAAAAAAAATTATGTTTTATTAGTACATTATAATTATACAAAACACTGGGATTCATTTTGACGTGTTCATATATATACATACAATATAATTTCCTTAAAGTGAATCCCCAATACTTCTTCTTTCTCTCCCCTCCTTTCTTTGGCAATGCCTTGCCCCACTTCTATTCTACTTATCTCCCTTCCATTTTTCTTTTTAATTAAAGCATTGTAATTATATATAAAAGTGGGATTCATTGTGATATATTCATATATGCCCATAGCATGTATGGATTAATTTGTGATTGATTTAATTCCCCAGTACTGTCCCTTTTCTTCCCACCCTCCCTACCCCTGGTTCCCCTTCCTGTACTGTTCTCCCTTAAGTTTCTTCATTTCAGAAATGTTAATGAAGGCCCTTGCCTCAGAGTTCTTGAGGAGTACAGAATAAAATAAGTATTAGAAGTTACCTAGAGGAGAACCAGGAACCTATTAGCCACACAAATATGAAAATTCATGTGGATATTTTGCTTACCTATTAATGCATTGGATACATAGCTAATGGGGCATAGAATGGCAGCCTGCACTTTCTCATGTTTGCATTTGCACATATGTAGCGCATCCTCTTGTGGCTTCATTTCTCCCTTCACTGCATTGCAACTGAGTGACAATTCCTTTTTTGTCAGGGCAGAGATTTATTCTTTGGCATGTAAACCATTCTTAATGAGTGTATTCGGTCTTGTATTTAGCATACTAAACCAATACTAGAGTATTCCAAGATATGAATTCAGAAAGACATTAGCAATCAATTTGAAGGAATAAAACAAGAATTGTTTTTTAAAAAATTTAAATTGGAACATTTTATTATGGGGAGGTAGACAAGAAGCCAAATTTTGACAGTTTCAAAAACTTCAAAATTCAAGGTTAATTCCATTTGAGGAAAGAGAAGAAATGGAATAAGGCAATGGGAAAAAGATACTGAAATAAATAAATTTTATTGTAGAATGAAATAATAATGAATCAGATTGATGACTTGTAGTACTTTAAAAACATACTACAATGGACTTTTCTCAGTAAACTATTATTTATGCTATAACGTGACTGGAGTGAGAAATGGCCCTTGCAATTTGAAGAAAAAAGATAATAAAAAATGTAAATAATAAGGAAGTTATGAGGAAAATTATTATGTTTTAGGAGATAAAACATAATACTAGATACTAGCACATTTAAAATAACTTTCTAAGATTATTTTTTATCTCATTTATAAATTACTATTATCTACTAATTAAAGCAGTTTTCCAAAAATGCAAAGTTAAATTTATCATTGGCTAAATTACCATGAAAATTAATGTATTATGTTTCCTATTTTGCAATTTTTATATTATTAAATTATTTTCTTAATTCATATTAACTTCCTTGTTAACATATGTTTGATTAGATTCATATGTTCATTTATTGGAGATCCTGTGAATGCAGTTTCCTAAATAGTTTATGTTCAAACCCAAAACAAAATTCTGAACAGCACAGCATAACATATGAATGGAAATGTTTATCTTTAACAGGAATGTACTTTTATGGGTTTGAAATTTTCTCAAACCAAAATCTATTTTAAAATATTATTATTTAAAAATTAGGTTTCCATTCAAAACAACTAGTATAATTAACTTCAAAGGAGAAAATGATGGTGACTTTCCTAATTGAAAAACATTTGAAGAATTAACATTTTGGGTGCTGTTAGAAAAATTTTAGTTGTGTTTTTGAATGAGAACAGATTTCTAATGCGTTATTTACGCAGTAGAGTGTAACCACTCCTTCTGTGTTCTCTGGGTCTTTTTCATCAATGCTCAGAGAGCTCATTTTTCAAAATACACATTATTTTCCCCAATAAATCAAGCAAGCTCTATGGGAGCATATTACAGCCTTTCATGTAGAAACAGTACAGGAAAACAATATTTAAAACTTATCAAGTGTAACTGATAAACTCTCTTCACTCTTGTACATTTATAATTATCTAGTTATGGTCGTTTTCTAAACCATATTTTGACTTATACAAACACAATAGATTGTTTCAAATCACACTATTTATTATTAGAGTGTCTTGTGTCTTGTTTCCTTAGATATATTTTTGTTAATGTGAAAAGTATATGTTAGATTGGGGGAAACAAAAAGACTTAGAAAGTGATAAAGATTCCTCCAATATAGTACATGATATAAATTTTACATGGAGAAATGAGACTCTTTAATTTGAAACCTACCTCAATTTTTTTTCTTCAAATTTTGAAGCCATTATAGCCCAAGTGCCTAGATTGTATCTGGCTAGCATGAAGTTCTTGCAGAAGTAAATCTATAAGAAGTCAAGGATTTATTCTAGAAAGCCAGCCAGACCTCCCCAGTGGACCTGAGCTTGGTTCCATCTCTTAGACATGATCTAATTCTCTATCCACCCATCTTGAGGTTGTGATGGGAAACATGCTGTGTACTTCTAGTTCTGACCAGCCTAATTTAGGGTTTTGAGTTTCCAATAAGGAAGGAGGATATTGGTAGTCTTACTATATGAGGGAGGAAAAAAATCTGGAAGAAATTGGTATTAAGAAGACAGATACCTCATAAGGATATAAATGATAGTTTGTGTAATCTTTGAGCTTCAATCTCTATAATGAAAACCAGAATACCTATTTTTAGGGTTTATGCAGTAAATAACATTTACCTTAGGTATTTTGGTGTGAATAATACATTACATAGTAGTATATATCTTTTTAATAGAAACAACATAATCAAGTTGATAACTCAGATCCTCATCAGTATGAACTCTGTATTATCTTTTTTTATATAATCATATTTCTGATGAGGCCATTTGTTTATAGTTAGAAGTTTCATGCTGTCACAGGATGGTGGTTACTATGAAAATACCTAGTTTTTAAATGAAGACTATGAATATGGATTACTGGCAGCTTGACTCTGTTACTTGGCCTAATTTTCTTAGTATCAAATTAGCACCAACTTAAAAGATTAGAAACTTGAGAATTAGCAAACAATTCATGGTTTACTAATTGAAAGAGAAAGTGTCAAAGAAATAATAAGTAAAATTCGTCTGTCCTAAAATTTTCTCTGTAGAATTTAAATAAATATTTACATAAAGCTTATCATTTCTTGCCAGTGAATCAAGGGTCTAGTAGATATTATCACTGTCTAGTCAATATTTCTTTGCTATCCTATCGAGTCAATAATATGTAGGATAAATGGAAAGCATTTTTTTCTAGCCATGCAAATACTTTCTGGGAAAGTTTGTCAATCCAGTATAAAATCTCCTTTTATTTTATTTAATTAGAATACAGTGATATTGTGGGTTGTATTGGGATTTTAGCCACCTAATCTTGAGGATCTTGATGGTTAAAATATAATATGTGAATGGATATGAAACAATAATGACTAAAATGGTATATGAAACATTGTAAATGAAAAGAGGAGAAGAATATAGGAAGATAATCTTCCCTCCAGAAGACCTAAAATTTATGGTTTGGAAATTCTTAGAAATGATATGAGCAATGTGAGGTATAAATCCAGGAAATATTAACCAGAGAATATGGGCACTAGTTCTCTGAAGTTCAGTTTCATCATATTTCTGAGCATGTGGTATTGGCCTCACTGTGGTAATGAAAATAATCGAATGTCATTAGAGAAGAATAGAATATTATAGTACTGTACTTTAGAGACTTTTAAATAGTGAAAATGATTTCCTAGCTGAAATGTGGTGAAATCAATGATTATGTGCTCACCTTATGCCACCTAACAAATCTATGATAGGGCTGGGGATATAGCTCAGTTGGTAGAGTGCTTGCCTCACAAACACGAGGCCCTGGGTTCAATCCCCAACACAGCAAAAAAAAAAAAAAAAAAAAAAAAAAATATCTATGATAAAGTCAGAAGTCAAAGACAGGACTAAGCTGATTATCACTGATGTAACTCTCTTTTTGCTTGAATTTTGAAATTATTTAGTTAAGTTTCAATGAATGAAAAGAATGAAAAAGCAAAGGTGATTTCTGTAGTTTGCACATTTTTTTGTCCTCTCTAAAATTCATGTTGCAACTCAATTTCCAAAGCAATGGTATAAAGATGGGTTTTGAGAGTTGATTAAGGCATGAGAGCTATGGTTCCACCTCCAGGAGTTGCATTAGGTGCTCTTATAAAAGGTCATGACAGAAGGACATTGGTCTTTTTGCCCTTTCCCTCCCTTCCATGTGAAGATACACCATCTTAGCCTTTCCAAGGAAGCAGAATTCAAGGTATAATCTTGGAAGCAGACCTAAACTTCACCAGACAATCTGCTGGCACAGTGTTCTATGTTTCACAATGCAACACTGTAAAAAATAAGTTTCTGTTATTTTTAAGTTACCCAGTTTCAGGAATTTTGTTATAGCAATACAAAGGAAACTAAAACAGTGAGACATGACTATGGTTTCCTAAACAGTTGTAATTCATGATGTTTCCATTTAAGAAAATTTTTACATTTTTTTGTCAACAAGACTTTTTTCACAAATACTGAACACTTTTTCATAATGCTATTAATCTCATGAATTAATGACAGATATTATAAATTAATGTCTAAGAACATGCATTTTGGAGCCAGATTGTTTTTGTTCAAATCTTGGTACTACTACTTAAGAGCTGTGCCACTTCACAAAAATTGCTTATCCTCACTGTGTTTCACTTCTCTCATCTGTAAGACATTGTCTATATTTTAAAATACTTAAATAATTCATATTTTATGACAACTAGACAAATCAAATGAATAAAAATATCAAAGTATAAAACTTGGAGCTTACTAAGTTTATAAAGAGGTTTAAAACAGATTTTAAATTAGAAGCACATTTCTGTCATCTCTGCTTTCTTTTCTTCCTCTCTACTTCAATGAGTAGTTTGTTCAATAAGATAAGCAGTATTTTAATTGGCAATATAAGCATGGCAATAATTATTTACTATGAAAAGTAGATTTAGACTATCAGTAATTATATTTGTCTTTTATGTTTCTAGGGAAGTTCCAAGACACTTGTATCAAATTCATAGAAATTTAAATTATGAAAAATTCCATTCTAGCTACAATTTTACCTTCTTCTTTGTAGGCAAAGAAGTTAATAACAAAGATAAGAAAAGGAATAAAAAGTAATAGACACAAGACACTAGATCTGAACATTTTTGAGTCAGTACTTTATTCTATTTAAAATAATTCTTTTTTTTTTTACAGTTTTATTTTTTTATTGTAAACAAATGGGATACATGTTGTTTCTCTGTTTGTACATGGCGTAAAGGCATACCATTTGTGTAATCATAAATTTACATAGAACAATGTTGTTTGATTCATTCTGTTATTTTTTCCCTTCCCCCCACCCCTCCCACCCCTCTTTTCCCTCTATACAGTACTTCCTTCCTCCATACTTGCCCCCCTCCCTAACCCTAACTCTAACCCTAACACTAACCCTTCCCTCCCTAAAATAATTCTTGATGAAAATAATATAGAATTTTTTTTAGAATTGTTTTTTTAATGAAGAAAATTTTCTTTATACCTATCATGTGAGCTGGTATCTAAAATTGAATTAAGTGATTGATTACTAGTAAATAAACCAGTATATTTTTGTTGTTTCTTTAGGGCTGTTAAATTCTAAGATTCTTTATCTAATTAGGGTTTGCAGGTATGAGTCAGTTATTACTTCTATCAGAAATTAAGAAATGACATCAAAACTACAATTTTATAAAACACAATGATGCATATAAATAAAATGCACCTATTATAACATACTTCAGTTTCCTTTTGATCAACAATAATTAAAAGGTTTATATTCATTTCTCAGAAAATACCTGATTTATAATCAAGATGAGGACATTTTTTTCTTTGCAATCTCAACAGTCCAATGACTGTTCTATCATCACAGAAAGAAAAAGCATCCAATTACCAGAGCAAAACTGACAATTCTATCAGAAGCTCATCAGATGAGAAAGGTCATCATTAAATTTTTGAATTACTAAGGGACAGAAACAATCAAATCTAATCTATGGCTTCAAAATTTACTTTAGGAAATAGTCATTTTTCAATAATTGATTTTCTGAATGCTTACATGTTATATAATAGAACACTTGCATATTTTAACAACTGTCACCAAAGTCATAGCCAGGAAGAGATTATTCCTACATCTACAGTCATACTGAGTGCTTGGAACTGCCCATGTGCTATTTTATTGTCATTTTACATGTCAAACTTTACAAAGATAGAAATTATGTGTTTTTTTCTTTCTTTTAGGTAAACTGCTTACATTAATGTTAAGGTACCTTCAGATAATTTCTTTATTTTGATCTTTGATTCCAAATCCTCAGGCTATTTGTGCTTTATTTGCAGAAAAATATTAATAACATTAATTTCATTACATTATTATTTTATAATAAAAATATTATCATTCTAATAAAACTTGTGTTACCCTTCACAATGTAGGTTGTAAACATAATGAATTAACTGGTCACATATTATATGATGGTCATGGGTAAACAAATTTGACTTGGTCCCTACCATCGTAGAGGTGATAGAAGAAGAGTAAAAATAGATAACAAGTATTTTTATAAATATAAATTCATATAAATAGTGTGATATTTTAAAATGTCAGAAGCAAAGATTATCTTGCTGGGTTTGCATAAGTTAGGATAGTAAACAAGAATGTGCTGAAAAAGCAAGAACTAAATGGTAAGACTGAACAGTCACAAAAATAACTGAGGTACATATCATGTCTCATATTTAGGACCAATATAAATTAAATATAAAGACTCAAATGTAGTCTAGTATTTATAATACTCATAAGGCAGATAACCTGTGATGTAAACATTGATAACTCAGAAAACATAACTATTTCTATTAAACCAATATTAAACTAGCCTCTGCTAAATATTTATCTAAATTATGTTAATGTGAATTCTTAAATTAGTTCCTATAAGAGTCCTTAAGAGAGTTCTGAAAGTTAAAAAGTCTTTAAGAATAGGAAGTTTAGGAATATTAAATTTATACGTTTTATTAAATTATTTACAATCAGAATAGATTCATAAAGAGATCTTAAAATCTAACATGCCAATACCATTTAAAGGTGAGGAGTGTCATAATATAGACAGGAAAAAAATTAGAAAGACAAACAAAATTGGAAATTGATTGTTTTCATTCTAAAATTTCAACGCTTTGTTTCCTTGAAAGAGGTGTCTTTTGTCCTTGCCTCACCTTTACATTTAAAACAAATTGTTTACAGGTTTAAATTATATATATTAATGAGTTTATAGTTATACTTCTATAGATAGGTAGTGCATGCACTGATAAAACCCAATCTGCTTTTTTCTACCCTTCTCAATTTGTAAAAATCACTATTAAACACTTAGGTCTGTATTTCTAAGCTTCTGCATGTGAGCACATGTGATACTTGTCTTTCTGTGCATGGATCATTTTATATAATATAATATCTCCCATTAAATTCATTTTGCTAAGAATGGCAGGGTTTTCATTTTCTTTTTTTAAATTATTTTTATTTAACTTTTAATTCTTTATAGACTGCATTTTGATTCATTGTACACAAATGGGTTACATAATTTTGTTTCTATGGTTGTACGCAATGTAGATTCATACTATTAGTGTAATCATACATGTACATAGGGCAATGATGTCTGTCTCATTCCACCATTTTTCATATCCCCCTACCTCTCATTTTCTTCTACATACTCTAAAGTTCCCCCATTATTCTCTCATTCCCCACCCCACCCCCATTGTATATCATCCTCTTTATGGTTGAATTGTACCACATTTTTCTCTAGCCATTCATTTATTGATAAACACCTAGGATGATTCTATATCTTAGCTATTGTGAATGGTGCCACAATAAACATGAGCATCCATGTATCCTTTGGTATGTTAATTTAATTTATTTTGGCTATAAACCCATAAGTAGAATAGCTGGATCATTTAATACAGCTATGTTATTTTTGCTTATTTTTGGAGGAAACTGCATAATTTCCTCCATAATCATTGTACTAATTTACATTCCCACCAACAGTGAACAATAGTTCCATTTTTCTACATTCTCAACAGCATTCCTTCTTTTCTACGTAATCTATTCTAAATTGATGATATGGTATCTCCTAGTTTTGATTCGCATTCCTCTGCTTGCTAATGATATTAAATATTTTTAAAATATATTCATCTTTACATTTTTATCTGGATTTTTTTGTGGAAGATAGGGCAAATAGAAATTACCTACTTAATAGCACACTCACCAGTACCTGGGAGCTGATTAAGATTTTCTTTTACCCTGATGGAGACTGTAGACTTGATTTTGTGAATGGACTTAGGAGAGACCAAATGATCTGGGTGTATCCAAAGCCTATCTGGGTAAATTAAAAATCCAACTTCTATACAGTTAATCTTTTTAGTCTTAGGTAGTTATATTGGGGGTTACTTGAGCCCCTTTAAAATGCCAGTGGTGAGAGAAGCTCCTGAAACTATGCAGATTTTCCTAGAAAAACCATGTGAATTTCAGGGGCTGGAATGAGAATGGAAATGTATGACGAAAGGATAAAGGAATTTAGAAGCATTTAAAGGCTACAGATCAAAGGAATTGAGAAGATTAGATTGATTGTGGAATTTAAAAGAAAAGAGAAGGAAGAGAGAAAAATGTAATTGATGGAAAAAGAAAGGTCTTCTTTGAAAGTTTCTAACTTTCCTAAATATCCACTGTAAGTGTAAATATCCACTGTAAGTGTAAATCATATTTGGAAAAAACAATACCGTTTTAGAACTGAATGAGTTCCATAATGGTAAAAGATGTAGGCACTCAGAAGTGAAAGAGGTAAGAACTACCCATGGTATTACATATTAAATTATAAACCCTTAGCCAAGATAATGAAGAGAAAGAGAGAACTCAAATAATTAAAATTGTGATAAAAAAGATAATATCACCATGGACACTACTGAAATAATGATGATAATCAGAAACAACTATACTCTATACTCCAATAAAGTAGAAAATCATGAAGACATTAATAAATTTCTAGAGACAGATGACCTACCCAACTTGAATCAGGAGGACAGAGAAAATCTATATTGATCAATTTCAAGCAATGAAATTAAAGACACCATAGAAGCCTACCAACAAAGAGAAGCCCAGGACCAGATGAATTCTCAGCCAAGTTCTAACAGACTTTCAAAGAAGAAATAACACCAATCCTCCTCAAATCATTCATGAAATAGAAAAGGAGGGAACCCTTCCAAACTCGTTTCATGAAGCTAGTATCACTCTGATACCCAAACCAGACAAAGACACATCAAGGAAAGAAAACTTCAGACCAATATCCCTGATGAGCATAGATGCAAAAATTCTTAATAAAATACTGGCAGAACACATGCAAAAATGTATTAAAAAGATAATGCACCATGATCAAGTGTGGTTCATTCCAGGATGCAAGGTTCATTCAAGATACCAAAATCAATAAACATAATTCATCCCATCAGTAGACTAACAGACTACATGACTATCTCTATAGCAGAAAACATGTTTGACAAAATTCAGCATCCATTCATGCTCAAAACATCAGAACATAATAGGAACATAACTCAACATTGTAAAAGGTATGTATGATAAACCTAAGACCAACATCATTCTAAATGGAGAAAAACTATAAGCATTCCCTCTAAAAACCATATCAAGACAGAGATGCCCTCTTTCACCATTCCTATTCAACATAGTCCTTGAAACCCTATCTAGAGCAATTAGACAAAAGAAAGAAAGTAAAGGGGTACCAATAGGAAAAGAAGAGCTCAAACTATCACTCTTTGCTGACAACATGATACTGTATTTAGAAGACCACTAAACTCCACCAGGAAGCTTCTGGAACTCATAAATGAATTCAGCAAAGTAGTAGGAAGCAAGATCAACACCCATAAATCAATTTCATTTCTATACACTAACAAACCCCGTGAAAAATAAATCAGGAAAACTATCCCATTCACAATAGTCTAAAAAAAATACTTGAGAATTAATTTAACTTAAGAGGTGAAATATTTCTACAATGAAAACTACAGAACACTAAAGAAAGAAATTGAAGAACTTAGAAAATGTAAAATCTTTCTTGTTCTTGGATAGGCAGAATTAATATTGTCAAAATTGCCATACTACCAAAAGAATTAATGCAATTTCTATTAAAATTTCAATGATGTTCCTCATAGAAATAGAAAAAGCAGTAATAAAATTCTTTTGGAAAAATAAGAGGCCCAGAATATTCAAAACAATTTTTAGTGAGAAAATGGTGCAGTATGAGACCTTAAGTTATACTACAGAGCTATAGTAACAAAAATGGCTTGATATTGGCACAAAACAGACATGAAGACCAATGGAACAGAATAGAAGACACAAAGACATACCCACATAGATACAGTTATCTCATACTAGACAAAGTCACCATAAAAATACATTGGAGAAAAGAGTCTCTTCAAAAAATTGTGTTGGGAAAACTGGAAATTCATATGTAGTAGATCGAAATTGAACTCCTATCTCTCACCCTGCACAAAATTTATTTCAAAATGGATCAAGGACCTAAACATTAGAGAGACCCTGAATCTACTAGAAGAAAACATAGGCTCAACTCTCCATCATGTCGGCTCAGGAACTGACTTCCTCAACAAGACTCCTAAAGTGAAAGAATTAAAATCAAGAATCAATAAACGGAATGATATAAAATTAAAAAGCTTCATCACAACAAAGGAAACAATTAAGAATGTGATCAGAGAGCCTACAGAATGGAAGAAAATCTTTGCCACCAGTAACTCAGATAAAGCATTAATCTCCAGGATACATGAAGAAGATCTCAAAAAAAACACCAAAAAAAATTGAATCAATAAATGAGCAAAGGAACTGGATAGGCACTTCACAGAAGAAGAAATATGAATGGTCAAAAAATATATGAAAAAATGTTCACCATTGCTAACAATTAGACAAATGCAAATTAAAACTACACTGAGATTCCTCTTCACTCTAGTAAGAATGGCAATTATCAAAGAATGCAAGTAACAATGAATTGGCAAGTATGTGGGGGGAAAGGTTCACTCATACATTGCTGGCAAGACTGCAAATTGGTGCAAATTAGTATGGAGATTCCTTAGAAAACTTGAAATGGAACCACCATTTGACTTAGTATTCCCACTTGTCAGTTTATACACAAAGGACTTAAAATTAACATACTACAGAAATGCAGCCACATCAATGTTTATAGCAGCTCAATTTGCAATTGCCATGGTATGGAATCAACCTAGGTGCCCTTCAAAAGATGAATGTATAAAGAAAATGTGGTATAAATACATCACAGAATATTACTCAACCATAAAGAAGAATGAAATTATGGCATTTGACTCTAAATGGATGGAACTGGAGAATATCATGCTAAGTGAAATAATCCAGTCCCAAAAACTCAAAGGCCAAATGTTATCTCTTATATGTGGATGCTAACCTACAACAAAGGAGGGTGGGGAGGGAATAATAGAAATTTATTGGATTAGACAAAAGGAATTGAAGTGAAGGGATGGGGATTGGAATAGGAAAGACAGTAGAATGAATCGGACATAACTTTTCATTTGCTCATATATGAATACACAACAAGTGTAACTCCACATCATGTACAACTACAAGAATGGGAAACTAATTGGAATGGGTTGTACTCCATGTATGAATAAATTGTCAAAATATACTCTACTGTTTTGTATATCTAAAAAGAACAACTTTTAAAATCACCTTGAAAAAAAGATAGTTACATGAGAAACAAGAGTTAATGGAACCAGAAAACAGCCAAATTTTCTCACAAAATCCTCAGGTGAAGAAAATGAAGAAATACCCATGTTCAATCTCTGTGTTCAAGGAACAAATGAAATTGCCTCATTTGATACGAGTAACTGAAGGAAAACAAAAGAACCTTCACAGAGGGGCCAAAAATATGTTCTACCTGAAAGGTCTGAAAATAGCTCCTTACCATGTTATAAGGCAAGACTGTCCAGTACACTGGATTAGGAGGTGTGACTACCTTAAATCTGAAAGGGAAGAACACAAATGATCCAAGGAGCTAGCATTAACACTTGAGTGAAGACAGCAGGATCTCCAAGGCAGATGGCCTGTCATCGAAGTCATAGCACCAGAAATCCATTAATTTAAACAAACCGGCTTTAGGTTAGGAGAGATATTTGTCTAAATGGATTATTGTAACGGGAAGAATTGTTCAAATAGAGGTAAACATTACTGAAATAGAGAACCCTCCAGTTTTAAGATCCTCAAGTCTCTCAAGGACCAGACAGAAAACAGCTTTCTTTTCTTAAGGAGAATATTGGGCATGACAGGATATTGGGAAGTGGGTGGCATATTTGGATAATTGATTAGGAAATATTTTTCCATGTGATCAAGAGGTGCAATTAAGGAGAGGTTGTATACTAGCTCAGGCAGAGGGTGGATCAAAGTTTAAGGGCCTCAACAAAGAAGAAAATGTTGAATAAAGATTGGTCAATGCAGGTGCTGAATTGTCTATGAGGCAAAGCATAAGACTTTGGAGTACCTGGCAATAGCTAAACAAGGTGGAGCATCCCTGAATTATCTGACTCAGACTGGGAATAGTAATTCTTCATAGTAAGCCATTTCCTAGGAAAATGTGAGTGGAGATATTTCTTTAACTGTTGCTATTTTCTGAGATGATTGATCAAGTTAAACAGTGGAGTTTAGTGTTGTCCATTCTAATCTGCAGGTTAAGTCAAGATTCATTCTGTCACTCAGTCTCTTTGATCCAAGACACTAAACAAGTTGAATCATTTTCTTCTCATAGTAGAACATCAAGAAATAAAGCACCAAATACATGAAATCACATATGCACACTCAACCTGGTTCTCTGGTCATGTCATGACCTTGATCAAAGCATTTTGTGGTCAAAAGAAACTGACCTTCATAGTCCATATCCAAGCAGTGGTGCAGAGTTTTCTCATTTTGCAGAGTGAGAGGAACAAAATAGCATAGCAAAAGGAATGGACAGAAGGACTAAAGAAAGGGTAATCATGATATAGTTTATCAGGCATAAAATATGGAATACCATGACAAAGTAGCATAAATTGTGTTATTAGAGATCTGGACAGACAGGACAACATAAGGAGTGTCCCCACTATTATGCATTTATAGGTTCACTTTTGTCACAGGGACCAAAATACCTTACAAGAACAACTTAGAGGAGGAAAAGTTTAATTTCGGCTCATGATTTCAGAGGTCTCACTTGGCCAGTTTTATTGCTCTGGGCTTGAGAGTGAGCAGAACCTCAAGTGGGAAAGCTTTCAGTTTGTGACAGCCAGGAAACAGAGTCAACAGGAAGGGACCAAGGAAAGATAGAGTCTGCAAGGCAATGCTTCCAGTGACCTACTTCCTCCAACCATTCTGCACCTGCTCACAGTTTTTACCACCTCCCAGTATTCCATTTGAATTATTAATCAATCAAATGAATTAATCCATTGAGGAAATCAGAGTCCTCATGATCCATTCATTTTACCTCTATACATCTCTGCATTACTTGACACACGATTCTTTAGGGGGTGTTACAGATCCAAAGCATAACAACCTTCATAGATTCATCTTAAAACTTTATCATGGATTTTCTAAAAACTACCACTTGTTCACTCCTTTCACTAAACTGCATTTATCTTCTACTTCACACTGTCTTTTCTATCACCTTCCTTGACCCCAAAGTTCTGATCTGTAATAGTTTAAAAATATTAGAACAGAACCAGATATGTTATTGCTCTTCTGTGCTTGAAAGTTTACCTAAAACAGTTGAAGACAAGTTTAACTGTGATTTTTTTCTATATCTCCTCAGTCAAATTTTGAAACTTCTAAAATCTCTTTGTATGTTATGTAGTGGTTGAACAACATAGCTTCTCTGCTAATCAAAATATGTCAAGGAATATTGAGGTACAGATTTTTCCCCTAGTTTACAGTTGCTGCATTTCTATATTTTCTATTATATCAATAATCAAACACCAATATAAACTATCATTTCATTGATGCCATACTATTATCTTGGAACCACTATTTCATATTTTACCATGTTGAGCAAAGTGATTGATCAGGGACCTGAAGATTAGGTTTTGAGAATTTAAGTAGAATATTGTCATGATTTAAATCACCACAGATTTTGAAATTGTAGCTAGAATGTATAGTGCCCTTTCCATTTTATGTGCAATTTAGGAGACAGTAATGTGAAATTTTTCACTAAGTTGCAGAGGGTCTAAATTTCTAAGACTAATCTTGAACTTGCAATCCTCCTGCCTTAGCCTCCCAAGATGCTGGGGTTACAGGTGTGGTGTAACATCACTGTTTGCAGAATACTGTTATTTAAGCAGGTTAAAGAAATTAAAGCAAAAAATGCAAATGTCAATCATTCTGATACTTCTTGATTATTTTCAAATGATGAAAAACCATATTAGAAAATACAGAGCATATGCACTTGAAAATACTCACTTTCAATTGACCTCTTATTAATTTTCTAAAATATAAGTGTCAAGATGTATTTTTATTAATGAAGACAAATAGATTTTAGAGAAATTGGAAATTTCTTCAAAATGCTTGAGATCAACTAGAATTTATGTTAAGAAAGGGACACAGTGATATTATTAATTGTCTACTAAGACATAGTGAGCATTTGACCAAGTTGAACAAATCTGCTTGTCAAAAAGATTGATATCACAAAGGAACATGAAGACTCAGCAAACTTTGCACTGAAATTAAAAACAAATTTGTCAATCTCATACAGTCCTAAAGGAAAACATTTTTTTTTTTAAATAAGAAGCATTCTTTTTCATTGACTCTTCAGAGAGAAATAAAAAAAACAATTGTTTACTTATCTAACAGATTCTGTATATAAAGACCTGAGAAGATGAATAATAAACAATTTTTCCTTCCCAAATATATTTACTTATCTGGTTATATTTTCATATGTAATTATATTTTCATATGTAAATATTTCTATCAATTAATAAATTTTGATGTAGACAAGAATTTAACAATAATTTGAAGGATCTGATTTTATCTTACAAGTTAGAAAGTTTGTCTTATATAAATTCTGGAAGAGATTTCTGAATCAGGGCCAGGGCTACATTACTTCTGACAGAGCAAACAATATGACTTTCTTGATTCCATTGATTATTCTTGTTCCAAAATTCCACAGTGATTTCTGTAGTGGCCTAGATCTTGTGAACATAATAGGTTTATGTCATTGCTGAGGACCCCACAAAACTTACTAAACCCCAAATTTAAAACTGGGCTACTAGCAAACCTGCCCAACCTTTGTCTAGGAAGGAAATGTTATCTTTTTTTTTTTTTCTGGATAACAAACAAATCTACTCTCTGTCCCATAAGAAGACTCTTTCTCTTCCTATTTCCCCAGACTTTTTAGTATAAAAACATCCTAGAACAAACAGATAAAAAAAAAAAATCCATCAATATTTCTGCTCAGAAAGAGTACAGAAACACACAACAGACAATGAGAATCTTTCATAATGTCTCTTCTTTATTTCAATACCATCTGGCTTCTAGTACATTTTTCCATGAATACTTAAGTTCATTGCCTATCTTGATATCTGGCCAATGGATAAGAACAGAAACTGTTCAATATTTTTATAGGTTATTTCATTAAGATCACTATCAACACTACCTGATATAGCAATAAAATACTGTTTTGACCTCAAATATGTCACCCAGTGTCCCAACTAAATCCTCAGTATCTACCTGAAAGACTCTGGTGAATTTATGTTATTTTTTTGTTTGTTTGCTAACCTTCCCATTTGGCCTGAAACAATAAAGTAGGTACGGCCAGATATATTAGCAAATGCACAGACTGCATACTCTACCTTAAAATGAAAAGCAATTTTATCATCTAGAGCAAGTTTTTCATCCATCAGAACTCTGGCTAGTGAGTTCATGTTGACATGTGTGACTTCCATAGTGAGATGGTATTTCTTCAATACCTGACATTTTTCTATGACCACTCCTCAATCGCAAGCCACCATGCTTTTGAGAGCAAGACAAGAAAATGTGTGACTGCCACTTAAGAACTGTTATCTAAATGGTGCACTTACTGACCCTGGAAATAAATTTTTGTTTGCAATTATAACAGCCTTCGGGGTAGAACTCACATCAGTTAGGACACACAGGCTGTCGGTACCTCCAGTGTAACCTACTGGTTGGTTGATAGACTTCAGAATTTTTAGTTTAATCTGAGTAAGGGAGTATAGCTCTTGTTTTGGAAGAAAGCCTGGGCAGTGGTTTCCCCCACCTGTATTTGACTAAATAAACTATATCGTAGCATTATTGATGCTATAGAGGGGTATGGGAAAAATACAGAAATATTCTCCATAGGAAGGACAGAATCTGGAGCTATACATAAGAGAAAATGGTATACTCTTATTCCTTCTATTTTTCACAGTTTCTCCTGTTTCTCGAAGACTTCAAAGCAGAATCACTGACAGATTTTGTTGAATAGTGTCAATTCCAGGATGTTTATCATGCCACTTTGGAACATAGACTATCTGTTTCCCTCCAGGGCAGAAGGAATGAGGGGCAGATTTGTCTATAGTCCAGGAGAATAAAGAAAATGTCTCTTTCTGGTGCAAATGTTGGGCAGGTGTGTTTGAACCTTCTGTCCATACTGATGGTTCCTTAAACTTAATCTTCATTTATGATGCAAATTCAGTATGTATGTAGGGGTCACCAAACCATTCCAGATGACACCATGAGATGTGTGGGACAAAAAGGCCATATATGACCACAAAGTTCATAATGACAACTGTGGGAGCCCTCTGTCTCTGACCCAGTGTCTCATATCTTCTGCCAATATCTGTGAAACTGTGGTCTGCTAACATGTTGTTTTATAAGCAGAAAAAAATATCAGACCCTCCAGAGTTCTTGATAGTTTTTAGTGTGAAGGAGTTCACTCTACACTAATTACCAGTTTGGTCTGAGGCCAATGAGACAGAAGAAACCACATGCAGAACAAGTCATATGAAGGGAATTTATTATTTACAGATAGGCAGAAAGACACAACAAAAGCCTAGGATTCATTTTGTGCAGTTTTTGCAAAGTTCAGGAAACTTACCCAGGGATAAATAAGTCTTATCTACATGTTTCCAACTTGAACTGCCACTAAGTGATTCTGAAAATCAGCAGTCCCTGGATTGTACAACATGGGACTTTTCACTTGTCAAGATAAAACCATGAAGGACATCCTGATCTGGAGCAGACAGGGACAGAGACCAGATATTCTGGCAAGCTCCTCTCTCATCCTGAGATACTGCATTTCCAGCACAGTTCTAATTTCAAACTACAAGTGGAAAAGGAAGGAACTGGGCACTCCTAAGCACCCAGGAAACTGTCCTGCATTTAAATTGTAACATGAAAGTATCTAGGAAGGAAATTGTTAATTTACTATTTGGACCCTGAGATTTATAGTGCAAAGAAAAAAAAATTATCATTTTGCTATTACTGACTTCCATTGCAAATATTTGATAATAACCAAACAAAAAATGATGACACACAGATTGATTTTGGTAGAGTGTAAACAGAGGAAATGAAAATCTATGAGGACAAGACTAAACTTTACCAACCTCAGTGTCCTTCTGAAAATCAAATAAAAATCTTTCCACACTTAAACCTCCTTCATGCCCAATCCTAGACCCCATAATTTCATACAGTAGGGCTGTATTCTCAAGACTTTATGAAAGCAAAAACAAAAATAAAAAATAAATTAATAAAAACTTTGTTGATTAAGAATAATTTTAGTTATGATCCTTCAGACGTCCCATTATATATTTAGATCCAGTGACAGAATCTTTAAAAAATCCATGTAAAAATGTCCTTATAGATTCATAAATGTATATCCAAATCTCTCCCCTTATATTATAAGCTCTGATATGAACAAAAGAATCATAGTTTTCATGATAACATTATAATTTTAGTATTTGTAGAGGAAATAGAAAGTTCCCTTAAGGTAACCAAGTTCTATAATATAATTCAATAATAGTCAGTAGTTAGGAAAATACTGAATGATTTGTATACTATTGGAACAATTACTCCTTTGAAAATATCGAATTGGGTTTATGGCAAGGCATTAGAGTATTCTAAAGATAAATTACCATGTGGAAAAGACTAAATGGAAAAAAAATGAGTAGAAAAATAATAAAATGGCTTTAAGCAAAGGGTAAATATTTAAAAATTCAGTTAACACCCTTAAAAATTAATGAGGATCTCAAATCAGTTTATGTGAATTACATCTATGAATGTTTACTATATCAGTGTTTAAAATGAGAAAATGTTAAAATAATAATTTTTTGTTTATTTAAAAAATAAACTCTTACATAATTCCATGGGTAACAATCTTATGAAAAATAACTTTATATTCCAATACAAAAATGTTTTAAATGTGAGAATTCTGACATTCTCTTCTTATATTTCTGCAAACCTGTGTAACGTGTCATAATGAAAGGCAGTTGGATCCTCATATTTGCTTGAATTATTTGTTGTAATGTTTTTTTTTGTTGAGATTTATACAGAAAATCCCAACTCATACAGATATATAGCTTGTTCTCAGCCCACATTTTGAAAATTATTCTCCTCAATTATAATATCATGGAATTTGAATAAGTGTTAAGCTATTACTTGATATCTTAAATCCTTTTATTAGAGAAAACTGAGACTTATGGTGGTGAATTTTTAAAGGATGTACAATTCATAACAGAGTATGATTAGAGGACACATACCCTCCAATTTTTCCAGTGTTTTTTTCCTGTAATAACATGAACAACCAGAGATCAGCATTGACTGTTCATTATCCATATTATCAGTGAATAATGTGGCTTCACAGATTAGAAAATCACCTGTCCTCCTTGAACTTCATCTGTTTACTCACAGTGTTAGAAGTCAAGTGAGATTAATTTCTGACCACAAACTGTATTGTAATCATTTAGTTTCTTTTTTATTTCCAATAAGGCACATTAAACATATTTTGTATTTTTCACTTTCCTATTATATACTCATTCCACTGTCTTCTCCAGAATCTGTACACTTTACAAACATTACATTAATTGTTTAAGAATCACTGAGTTATTGATATTCTCTAAAGCAACACTGAAATATTTCTTACGGACACATACAACCTTGGTGTTTGAGGTGACTGGTTGTTTACATGACATCTCATCACAAGATAACAGACCACAAGAAAGGGAATAGAGCATAAATAACCAATTCAGTGACTATGCTAAATACTAAAAAGTTAATGATTATGGTGCTCACTGTGTGGTAAGAAAGAAGCTAAAAAGCTCTTTTAAAAATTCCCTTATTATTTATCTATCATGACAGCCTTGTGATGTAGAATTTGTTTTCTCATTGAAGAAATGGAAAAAAAAAAACCAGATGAAAATAGCTTGCTCCAGACCATATGATGAAAGAAATCTACAAACCAAACCCATCATACTGAACATGAATTCAGACCCAAGCAATTAACCCTTGTACTATACTGTCTCCTAAAAGGAAATGCACTTTTTAATCAATTTAATAAGGTAATATGTATTCATCTTGTCATTTAATTTATTTTTCAATATATAGATATTAATGTCCTTATAGTTTGTATGTCTAAGACTGTAAGTGCTCCATTTGTTTCTGTAACACCATTGGGAAGAAAAAGTATGCATTATAACTTCTTTCAGTATTTTAAATTGGCCAGAGGTATCAAGAGATGATAGTATGGCCCAGGGTATATTAATGAACACTTCTTGTTTTATATTTTAATAATGTGATGGCTTAGTCAAGTTAGAAACACTGAGCTTTAAGTAAAAAGATGAAATGGATAATAGATTGGGTACACCAAAAGATATTCATTTGGGGAATTAATTTACAATGTTGAAAACATAATTACTGTCTGATTGAAATACATTTTTTCTCTTATGGACATTTATTTTTAATTTATTAATTTCAATGCTCATTACACTCTGATTATACTCTCTTTCTGGAGGAAATAGGATTTGAAGTGCCTTGCATTGTGTTCATTATTTTTTTATACAGAAATTGTAGATTTGACATGTACTTGAATCATTATACTTTCTGTCTCTTCAGTTTCTATTTTAGGTTGATTGTACTTGGAAGGAAAAAAAAGGAAGGACAACCAGTTATAAATCAGTCTTTGAATGATGAAAACTTACTTAAAGTGATTGATGTATCTCCTATGAAAGTTGTACTTTTAATAAAATTACCAATGAGTCTTGTGAATCATGTGAAAATGTAACATGCATAACTGAAATGCATAAATATCTTCCACTGATTTCATCTCATCACTTGATACTAAAAGTTAAGAGCACCTTCATTTTAAGTAAATTAATTTACTAGATATTAGAGCATAAAAATCAGCAGCCTTGTTTTGTATTGAACCCTCGCACAACTCTCCCTTCTTCACACATATAGTAGTTATCTTATTTTTCATATGCAGTATTTGGATTTCCATACTTGAATGGACCTTTTGAACTTTGGCATCATATTACATTTGCAGCTGATTCACTCTTACACTGTATTTTGCTTTGTTACAGACTGTTGTTAGGAATTACATGCAGGCATGTATATACATGCACAGAAAATTATATGCAATACTGTACATGAAGATGTGTTGTAGGCATTAATAATTAATATAATAAAGACAACTAATAGCTAAAATGTTCACAAATGGTTTTGAAAAACTAGTCAGAACCTGTTGAGGATTGGAATGTTTCAAGGCTTGTTTAGGAAGAAAAAAATGACATAACATCAATAAAACAGATTCAGAAAAGAAATAGATATTATTAAGAGATAAAGAAAAGTCATATTTATGACTTTTTGAGAATAAAATGCATTAAATATTCTTCATTTCATCATCAAGACAATGTTATTTT
The DNA here is from genome assembly GCF_902686455.1 of Sciurus vulgaris. Classification (NCBI taxonomy): domain Eukaryota; kingdom Metazoa; phylum Chordata; class Mammalia; order Rodentia; family Sciuridae; genus Sciurus; species Sciurus vulgaris. The sequence continues at coordinate 52,438,599 of NC_136470.1, read as the reverse complement.
TTGTTAAAAATATTAAATCACCCAACATGCCACTTTGTACAAAGGAAAGAAAAATTACTTTTGAGGATGTGATTTTCATCCTGTAGCTGATCACTGTGCACATTTGGAGTACATCCTGCTTGACCATACTCTGCTTCCTGAAGGAAAATATAAATGTGGAAAGCACAAGCTTGGGATATGGCATTATCCTCCTGAAGCCAAGAAGACACAAGGAGAGCAAGCAGGGAAATAATTTAAGCTTTGCTCAGAGCTTTAGATTTTTCTTGACTATGTAGATAGATTTCAGAATGCCTTCTTTTATTTTCACAATATTGTCACAAGTTTAACTGCTCAAAAATCATTGATGAAGAAGTTAAGGGTTGGGTTGACAGTGAGCTATTTCAAAACTTCTGTCTCAAACTACAGGCAATATTCTGAGAGTTTTTTTTTTTTTTTATTTCTTGGCATTGAGTCATTTTTCATACTTATCCCTAACTGTTGGATGATTCAAGACTTCTTTACACTTAAGCTGCTAGACTATGATATGATTTCTCAATCTTCCTAAATCAGATTTAAATAATTTATGGTATAATGTATCAATAACTGAAAAGTTCTATAGATTTAAAAGATATAGACCAATAATTCTGTTAGTAAATGAGGTGACAAGAGAATGTTATCTTATACAAATCCACGACAAAGTAAAATGAGTAAGTGTATGTTGACATTCACATACACATATTTTAGTTCATATGCTAAGTTGTGTAAATATGAATTTGTGTCACTATTTTACATAGTTCTAAACTCCAATTTATGAAAAATAACACTTTTCTAATGCTATTCTAATTAGTATAATTTATTTTTCTTAATTCCGTATTATGAATATTATTGAAATAAAAACTTGTATATTTAAATTTTAGCCACATCACAATTTTTGTAAGATAGTTAAATTTCTACATCCAAGAGGTAGATTATTCTAAAATTTTTGAAATCTATTACAAGGTATTTATTCAAAACAGAACCAATCACTCATCCAAGACATGAGTACAATTTTCTTTCAGATTTGCCAAGAGAGTCTATCATTTTTTAAAATATTGCTTATTTGAAAAGAAATGTTTTAATATCATTTTAAGCATTATTGTATTATTAATTTATCACAATATTGCTCATAATACTTATAAATTAAGAGACTTTGAAGTCTAACCATATAGTAGATCCATTATTTTTAATGTATATATAAAATGAACTCTTAAAGTTATTAAAAATCATATCCTTGATGCATATTGAGTGTCAGCAAACTTTCTTACATAAAAAAAGATTATTCAACTTATCATCACCAGATATATGTATATTTTCATCTTTCTCACATTTGCATCTACATACCATATATGAACTTTAAAATACCAATTTTCTAGCTGGATAAAAAGATTGTAGGGTATTTTTATTCTTATTTTTATACTCACTATAATTTCAACTTTTCCATAATATTTCAAGTCACTTTTTAAGCAAAAAATTCAAATATTTGATGTACATATTTTTCCTACTTATTTCTCTAATTAGGAAGGTAATGACAGCATATTATTTAGCAATATATATCTTTGATATTTAATTACTATTCTAGATATTCATGTGTATGGTTTTAAGGATTTTAACTTCTGTTTACACATAGTTATTTTATGTCATTTCTGTGAATTTTTCTTAAGAATTCTTTGTCTCGTTTTTCTATCATTGTGTTAGTCTTCGTTTTCAAAAAGTTCATATTTTAGGCAAGGAAATACAGTCTTACCACAGAGATACTCCAAGTTTAGTACAGATCAGGCTAATAAAGTAAAGAATGCAATAAATCAAGTCACATGTGCATACAGAATTTATGTTTACACTCTACTGCAGTCTATTAAGTTTGCAAAAATATTATTTCTGCAAAACAATGTATACACCTTAATTTAAAATAATTTATTGCTAAAAAATATTAACAATCATCTGAGCTATTAGGAAAACTATGTCAATCCATGATTCACTCAGAATTGCTGCAAAACTTCAATTTATAAATGAAACTATATCTGCAAAGTACAATAAAGTATTTATTTGTCTAACAGGCTATTTGCCTTCTACTTCTTTACAGTGTTAAACCAAGTCCATACTCCTATGGAGACTTTATTATTGTTTGTCTTCATGTTCATTCTTGTCTTTTGGCTTTTCAAGGTATGCTCTGTTGGTTTTGGAAATACATAACATTGATTGGAGATTGAAAAGTGAGGGAGGGAGAGATGTAGGTATTTATCTTTACCCTCTAGATATTGAGGGACACCTCAGCAATGCTGCATTCCCCCCGTGTTTCCAGGCTGATCCTGCATTGGATCTACCCTTTCCTGGGAGACCTTAGTCCTATACTCCTGTATCACTTTCCTCTTCCCTTCTCCCCCACCTGGGTGAGTGAGGGGCACTGCCTCCATGCTGTTGAAAACCCCTTGTCTTCTGCACTGCCTCCTGTGATCACAGCTTCTCTAAATCCCAGTATAGACAGAGCATGCTTTTACTAGCTAGTACTGTAATACAGAGTAGTTCAGTAAATGGCAGAGTGAGAAAATATTTGTATCAAAGATTAAGATAACTGTATTAACAAGAAAATGTGTAATGTTAGAGCATTTTATCAACCAAACAGTTAAGAGAAAAGTAAAAATTATGGAGAATAATATAAGGTCATCTACATAGTCAATAATCAACCAAATCAAATATTAATCCAATTTTCTCTGATCTTTCACACCTGTAAACAATTTCTTACATTTAGTGTTTACAATTACCAGGAAAATGTTAGTAGTTTGCATGATAGTAAACTTAATATTTTATGCCAAATATATAATTATGTAGCTCCCTTTAAATATATAACTATGTAGCTCCCTTTGTTTATGAGAAAAATTGATGATGACAAATATTTTTAACAGCTATAGAGAATTCCATTTGTTTATGAGCAGTAAAGAATTTTTCAATTTTTTATTTCATAAAGTGTTTTGGTAAACTCAAGTATGTATTTTCAGGAGCATATCTGCCTGAGAATCCATAAGAGATATACCTAGTAATGGAAACCCCTGGCCTAGGATCCCTGTGTGTTCAAAACTAGCTGATATTGCTGAAGGATTCCCAAATTAGCTATCCAACACCACTAAGAACATATATGCAAAGATAATTTTCTCACTAAATAGCCAACATAGTATTAACAGACTTTAAAATTTTGCCAATAAATGAATTTGAAATGATACTGCATTGATATTTTAATTTTCATTGCTCTGGATAACCAAGCACCTAGGATAATTTGGTCCACCATTCCTCCCTCTTCCTGTTCCTTCTTTTTTTAAAAAAAAAATTTTTTTTGGTTATTGTTGATGGACCTTTATCTTATTTATTTATTTTTATATATGGTACTGAGAGTCAAACCCAATGTCTCAAACATGCTAGGCAAGCATTCTGCCACTGAGCTACAACTCCAGCCCTGTCCCTCCTTCTTCACTTCCCTTTTTAATCACCCTTTCTCTACTCCACTGACCTCTCTTCTATTTTCATGGAATTTCTCTCCCCCACACACTTTTTCCCATTATTTTTTGCCTAACTCTACATGTGAGGAAAAAAAGAAAAAAACAAAAAAACAAAAAAACTTTCGACCTGGCTTTCTGAGTCTGGCTTATTTCACTTAACATGATGTTCTCCAGTTCTATCCATTTACCTGAAAATGCCATCAATTTATTCTTCATTGTCAAGCAATGTAATTGCAGCAACACAGATAAGTCCAGGACCAAATGGACCTCAGCTGATTCTACCAGATCTTTAAAGAAGAAATAATGACAATTCTCAAATTATTCCATAAAGTTGAAAGGTAAGGAACACTGACAAATTAATTCTCTGAAGCTGCTATCACCCTGTTACCAAAACCAAACAAATGCCCATCAAAGAAAGAAAACTTCAGATCATTATCCTTGATGAACACAGATGCAAAAAAAATCTTAATAGTGGCAAAGCACATTCAAAAACACAATAAGAAGGTAGTACACCATGATTAAGTGAGTTTCGTCCCAGGAATGCAGGGTTGATTCAACATTCATAAAATCAATAAATGTAACTTACCACATAGAGTTAAGGACAAGAATCACATAATATTCTCAATAGATCTATGGTAAGATTTTTAAATAAACTTTTTCCTTTCTGCTCCACAAAATAAATAAATAAATAAATAAATAAAATCTACATATATGGTCATTTTGTCAATTCCTTTGAGGAAGTTGGGTGAATTTTACTACAATGAATGAAAGTCAAAGAATAATTTAAGTAAGCACAACATTAAATCTTCTCATGTGTGGTATATATGTTTAAGTATTTTTGTTTTGTGTGTAAATAAAGACATAATTTTTAACTAAATGTTCTATACAATACCTTTTAAAATTTATTGGCAACCTATATCTTCTCCTTCCTAATGCATAAAAGTTAATCTTTGTGTTTTTTGTACAGCTAGTATATAGAAATGAAATTTGCTTAGTAACTTATAAAGTTTACTGTTTAAAATTTTGTGGAGATTTTCATACATCAAGTTCAATCATATTAATTTGCCACTTTCATTTTTTGTAAAAGTGAATAACAGCAATTTCCTATTATTTGTTTTATGTATGTACGATTAAATCATCTAAGACAAATAGCCATTTTCTTCCTTCTATTCAAATCTACTTGATTTGACAATAATTTTATATGTCTTAGAAAAAGGTAGATATAATTGTCTGCGATTATCCCTTCAATATGATATTTTTATATTGTTTTTTCTATATTTTGAAATATTCTTTTCTTATATGTAAAATCTATGCTCAGTTGCAGTTTGTCTAACATACTCAGTTTCTCATTTGTGTACTTTGATTTTTTAAAATTGAAATGTGCTAAATATTTGTGTTATTAGTTCTATGGAGAACTTTTGTAGTATTATTTTCTATAGAAGTGATGTTCATTTTTTCCTATATTATATCTTTTATCCAGTTTCTACTTTTCTCAGTGATTTTTTTAAATTTATGCTATGTGTCAGCCTTTAATTTTAGTCCTTTTGTCTTTCCTGGTACAATTATGTAGCTCTTAAAATTTTCTTGAAATAATATTACAAGATTGATTTCTCCAACTTTGCTGTGTGCTATAGCATAAACTACTAAGTGTTTTCTAAATTCCATTATGTTTTCACGGTATTAGTATGTCCTATGAATGATTTTGAATATTTTCTGCTGAGTTATTTTTTTTCCATGGATACTTGCTATGATTTGAATGTCTTCACCAAAAATCATATTGAAATTTAATCCCTGTTGTGAATTATTAAAATTTGGGACCTAGTGAAACATTTAGTAGGTGATTTTGAATAAGACCGAATACATAATAAAATGCTCAGGCAGTCAGAGTAATGTGCCCCAATTAAGACTTTTCAATGTAAAGGTAACTCCATGAAGTTATCCAGTCGAAACATTCCAACTATTCCAGCTAACTCCTTTGTCCCAGGGAAGTGGAAAAGGAGAACAAAACAGACCTGAGTGAAGTCTACTGAATTAAGGGTTCGCCAATAGCCTTTACACTTCTCCAATACCTGTTTAGCATGGATTTTGACCAATGGCATTGGTACTTTTCCAAGACCTGATTGGCATAGATACTGACAATTGCCCCTACTCAGTAACTATATAAGCCCCTAGAGAAACATTTTTATATCGCAGCCCCTATTGGGTCCTTTCTTGTTCTGAAAAAGTTCTGTCTCTTTTCTTCTCATTTGAATAAAACATACTCTTTTATGCTCACTCTTCTTCAACTGTGAGTTCATTCTTTGAATTCATGACATAAGAATCTGGAGAGAAATTGGCTGAGTTGCCAGGGTCTACTGTGACACTACAGGACATGGCCCATCATTAAAAGCTGGAACACTATTAAATAGTAGCGAAGAAGAATCTGGCTTTGCTAAATAGGACCCTTGAAACTCTGGAACCTAGGCTTGCAGGCATTCCCCAACTATGATTAGCTGTTAACGGTAAAATAGATTTTCTCAGCTGCAGAGACCTTCAACTTATGTAGGCCCCACCCAGGAGCAGAAATGGAGAATCTAATTTCATCTCAAACTCCACTTTCATTTAGGTCCTGAGAGCTCCACTCTCATGAATGGATTAATGCATTGGTGGATTATTGAGATTACAGAGTGGGTTTGTACAAAACCCAGTTTTGCTGTCTCTTAGATGCCCTTCTCTCATCATGTAATGTTCTGAACTGCTCAGGACTTTGCAGTCCCCAACATCAAGAAGGACTTCACCAGATATGACCCATCAATCTTGAATCTTGCAGTGTCCATAAACATGAATTGAACAAACTTCTATTCTTTGTAGATGATCATCTGTGGTACTCAATTATAACACCAGGAAATGGAGTAGATAATACTTTTTTACCTCAATCGTGATATTTTAGTCATCTTTCAACATAATGCTATCTCATTATGTCAACTTAGAGAAAATGATGATTAAATATGATTTTTAAGTAAAGGCTTATATAAAATTCTGGAAAATGTTGCTAAGTGAACTCTTCATTAAATTTAATTTGAATTTCTATTTCTTGTTGGCTATTTTCTTATTATTGCTGTTTTTGTTATTATGGTATATTAGAGTGCTATTACTTCCTTCATTATGCAGTAAAGAAAAGTCTGCCTATGATTATCTTGATAAGTAGAGCTTTTCTCTGGTGTTTTTCTGCCAGTAGTTTTCTTGAAATTCAGTTGTGCATATTTCCAAGTAGGAATTTTTTTTATCTAGAGTTTGTAATAATCACAGTGTAAATTACTTGTTGAAATGTTAGCTTACTATGTGCTTTTATTAATCTGTGAAGTAACATATTTATCTTGCTTTATCAAGATTTCCATAGAAGAAAGTTATATGCTAGTGAACCTTGAGCTTTACAGAGAAGGAAGTACAAAGGAATCTTCATCACATGTAATAGCTTTTATGATGCTCTTTTATCATCTTTGAGCAGTAATTTCCTAAATTACATTTATGTTTAAAGTGTCATGTGCATACACCATTAGCAGTAAATTTACCATAAGTTTTGCTCATTAAAGAATAAATATTTTTGGATATATAATTCTTTACATATTTAATTCTTTACATATATAATTCTTTACATATAATTCTTTACATATTTATTAGACAGATATTTGCAAATATTTTCTCCCATTCCATTGATTGTGTTTTCACTTTGTTGATTGTGTCTTTTGTGGTATAGAAACTTACCATTTTAATACAGTCCTACCTATTTATTTTTGTCCTTTTTGTTATTATTATTATTTTTAGATATGCATGACAGTAGGGTGTATTTTGACATATTATACGTACATGAGGCGCAACCCATTGCAATTTTGATCCAATTCTTGTGGTTATACATGATGTGGAGTTACACTGGTTGGCTATTCATATATGAACATAGGAAAATTATGCCCTGTTCATCCTACTGTCTTTCCAATTCCCATCCTTCCTCCCTTCTCTTCATTCCCCTTTGTCTAATCCAATGAATTTCTATACTTTCTCTTCCTACCCTCCCTTGTTATGGGTTATCATCCACATATCAAAGAGAACATACACGCCTTTTTTTTTTTTTTTAGGGGGACTGGGTTATTTCACTTACCATGATATTCTCCAGTTCCATTTATTTACTGGCAAATGCCGTATTCTTATTCTTCTTTATAGCTAAGTAATATTCCATTGTATTATCTGTGCATTTTGACATTAAATTCACGAAGTCATAGCCAAAACCAATATAAGTTAAATAAGCCAATAACAAAAAAAAAAAAAAAAAAAAAAACCAAGAAAACCAAAACCCCAAATAGACCTTTTAAAAATAGACAATGGAATTGGAGAGATATTTCTTTTTTCAAATATACATCTTTTAAAATTTGTTCTTTAGATACACATGGCAGTAGAGTCTATAAAAATATGGAACACTTCATGAATTTGTATGTCATCTTTGTGCAGGGGTCATGCTAATCTTCTCTGTATCATTCCAATTTTAGTACATGTGGTGCTGGAATGAACCCTGGAATAGATATTGCTCCAAAGAAGATATGCAAATAGGCAATGGATATGTTGAATAGTGCAAACCATCAGGGAAATACCAATCAAAATCACAATGAGATATTATCACACCCCTGTTAGAATTTGTTTAACAAAAACTAAAAATAGCAAGTGTTGATAGAAATATGTGGGAATTGGTACAACCACTAAGCAAAAAAGCATGGCAGTATCTCAAACATTAAAAATAGAACAACTATATGTATGATTTAACAATCACACCTTTGGACATATACCTAAAGGAATTTAAATAAACATTTTGAAGAGATTTTTTTAAAAAATGCATTTGGGAAATGTAGGTAGTTTTCTGCAACTTCTCCAGGTTTTGAAGAGCTTTGAAATATAGCACCATATACATATAAAACCTACAAACAAAAATCCCTGCTTCAAAACAGAAATATCAATTTTCGCTCGATTGAAACTTAATGAAGTTTACTTATGAGTTTTTATCCAGAGAAGAAAAGAAAATGAAATATTATTATCTGAGTTAGCCAAAGTAGAAATGGTGAAAATAATAGATCATATCTTCATTGAAAAATAATGATGACCTTTTACTCAAAGGAAAACATTTAGAAACAATAGAATTGATATCAGTGTTGAAGTGGAATAGATTAGTTTAACACTGCAGTATGACTCAAACACGAAGAATATCAAATGGCCAATTCTCAAACCAGGTAGCCCTGTTAATATGCACATGAAGAAAGGGCTAGAAAATTAACTTTGTGAATACTTATAAAGAAAAATGATAATAAAATGTATTTGCATTTTTAAATTGTTGTGCATCCACAGTCCAGGTTTACTTGAACAGGTATAAACTGCTTTTTCAGGTAATAAGGAATTTCCTAATTTATATCAATTACCTCTTAAAAAATATATTGGATCCTACTTTCATCCTTCAAACATTTCTATAATAAAATAAGCAATAAAAAGACTAGTTTTCATCCACCACCTTGCTGCTATCTTATTATTTTTATGTAATTGGCAAAGGAAAAAATATTATATTTTGTTTTTGATTGGAAAAAGAATGAATTTGGCATTTTGAGATAATAAAGTAAAGCTTTAAATGGGTTGTGTATCTCATCAAGATTAATCAAGCCTTTCTAATATGCATGGCCCAATCAAAGTTCCTCCTTGGTCTAAATAATTTTAATTAAGCAATTCTACCTTCTGTAGCGGTCATTACCAGGAGATAATTGACTGAATCAGTAATGAAGCATTCGGTGAATGCTAAACAAACAGCAAGGTTAATTATCTGGCAGAGATGTCTGCTATGGAAGTGCAGTGCTGGCCTTCCAAGTTTCGTAATCCCCTGTAGCACCTCTTAGTAAATTATAATAATCCTCATTCAAATATATTGTGCAACTGCAGTTGCTATGCACCATGCGGGGGCAGATCAAGTGATCATTAAGAGCCTGATTTAAATATAATAATAATGAAGTGTTTTTTTTTTTTTTTTTTTTTTCTTTAAATTAGCCTATTTCTTTTGGGCAGCATATCTCCTTATCTCTATTTAATTCTTTCTTCAATTTTAAATTTTGAAATTACTTTCCAAATTCTGCTTCTTGTTACAAGCAGAACTGACAACAAAGACACATTTTGCCTAGAGACACAGTCCAGAAGGTTTATATAATGCAATATATAATCCCACAACTTTATCTGATATTTTTATATTCACTCAGCTATTATTTTTCTCCTTCTTTCTCTCTTGCCAATAAATCCGTTTGCTGTGTTCTTACCTGAAAAATCAGATTGTTTTCAAAAAGCACAGATGTATTTCACTTTAGGTGTATTTTGCGTTTAATTTAATTCATCAGATTTTATGATTCAAAAATAATGTTTGTGTAAATTTTTTCACAGTAAAATGAGTTTTTTGAAATTCATATCAAAACAGTTCCTTCTAAAAGTGAGCATGAAATATTAATAAAAACATTTTCGAGCTTGGGTGACTTGCTCTTTGACCTACAGAAATGTCAGAAGTCTTTCTTTCCCTTTCATCATATTTACTAAGATTTTCAGCCTTATTTTTTAAATCATTTTCCTAGGTCACTGGATTTCTAGGTTTTTAAATTTTCTAAACCCTTGTATAATTTTGACATTATAATTAGAATCCTATTATCTGAATATATTAAAATCTAACTGAGGTGTAATTAAATTTTTATTAAGAGGCTCAGAAATTATTCTAGGCTTCTTTCCCTTTTTTCTTTGAATATAAAAGCCAAAGCAATATACATATCTTGCATAAATATGAAGCAATAGAAAAATTATTAGAAATATATTCATATGGGTTGTATTTGAGATATTATTTTGCCATAAGCATCCATTCTTATGAGAATAAAATAAGTTAATGCACAGTATCCAACACATGGTAAGTCACAATATGTATTAATTATACACCAATGTTACTCTTATTTCTTTTGCTTATTATGGAAGAATCAGTACACAGTGCAAAGATTGTAGAGAAAGATGAATTTTTAATTCCATAAATTTTTTTTTTTTTTTTTGCCTACAGACAAGTCAAGTAAAGTACATAAATATTATTAGATCCATTTGACACTGATCTTGGTAATGTTTTCAACTAACTTAGTTATCTTGAGCCAAAGGAAACAACTTTGTTCAAACAACTGAAAATCATCATAAGACTGTGAAATTGTTGGAATTCTTTTGGTTACCAAGTCAATATGATATACTCTAGTGTTTCTTATGGGTTTAAAAGAGTCCTCTGACAGTTCAAAGCAAAGGAAATTCAAACATCTATGTAGAAAGATGGTACAACTTCTTTGAAAGGGGGATAAATGAAGAAAAGCCCTCACACTGAAATACAATTCCCATGAAATACCAGAGATTTTTACCCTTTTGAACATGCCCTCTCTCCTAAGAGAAAAAAATTTCTGAGGCTTTTTCCTTTTTTGCAACTGAAACATATTTACCAATATACAGAAAATACCTAACAACACAAACAATAACAGCAACTTCTAAGTTATCTTGGTGACTTTTTAGCTTTAATGAGAAGCAAAATGTAGAAGAAATCAGAAGAAAAAATATTGGCACTTTTGGTTAAATCCCAAAAATATAAATTATATTTTGGTCAAATATATTTAAATGTTTTATATTAAGATAAAACAATTTCTCAGACATGAACTCATGATTATTTCTCACATCTTACAAGATTTTGATTATTTATTTTCTCTCTCTTTTTTAAATGTGTAATAGAATTATCAGTTCAATTCTATCAGGTTTTTTGTTATGTTTTGGATATGAGGTGTCCCACAAAAGCTCCTTTGTTAATGCAGGGATAGTGAGAGGTGAAATGATTAGCGTATGAGAGTTAGGAACTAATCCATCCATCCCGGTTTATGTGAACTGATTGATAACTAAAGGCATGTGGATAGGATTGGAGAAGGTGGATCCCTGGGGACATGCCCTTGAAGGGTTCCTCTTCTGTATAACCCCTTCTCCCTCTCTTTCTGTTTCCTGGCAGCATGACTAGAGTACTGCTTCTCCACCACATGCTTCTGCCATCAAGTTCTGTTTCACCTTGGACCTGGAACATGAACTTGAGTGAGTATGAACTGAACTTCTGGAATCACAAGTCAAAATAAACTTTTCTTCTTTTAAATTGTTATTGTCAGGTATTTTGTCACAGTGACACAAAGCTGACTAAACAGTGTTCTAATTTGCAGGACATTAGCAAATGCCTATTTGATCATACATGATGATAATTCATAGTGATAGTTGATTTTTTTTTTAAGCAAGTTAATTCACACAGAATTTCAGGAATCTCAAAAAAATAAAAACACAATAAGCTCTAAGAAAGATTATATACTTTTACAAGCAAATCTCTTCATTTCTTCATATATCAAAATTAGCAAAATGTTTGCCCATACTATTAGCAAATAATAATTTAGAAAAATTTTAGAAAAATCTAGTGTTAGATTAACACAGCAATTATTTTAAATATATGCCCTGTTATTTAAAATAATTTTAGGACTCTTGTTCTCATTTTAATTTTTATTACAAATATATAATATTATCATAAATTCAACTTTTCACATTTTATTTCTCAAATAATCAACCCATACATAAAATCATTGAAGATTACACATATTTTCCATTTTTCATGTGCTTCATAAATTGTGAGACAAGCTAAATTAGACTCTGAGAACAATTTTGAGAAAGTTAAAAGGTGGATTTGATCAAATAAATTGATATCATTTTATAAACATTAATTTTAAAAATTGAGAACCAGATATTTTTACAAATACTTTGTAGAACACCTCCAAGAGTTAGTTTCTCAAATTTATTCACCCAGCAATTAAGCAAAACTTATCCATAAATAATCAAATCAAATTTATATATATATATTTTTAAAAAATCAAAGTATCTAAATGCATAAAGATATAAGAATTCTAGCAACACGAATCAAACTAACAAAATTTAATGCACAGAAAATCACATCTTACACAATATAAACCATGAACAGCACAGGTTTTCATGATATCTGATCTGATTAGATTCTCAGCTCTATCCTGGGTCATATTTGTGCAGAATGAAGTCTCCTACATGGATTCTTGGTATGAGGAGTGGTGAGTCAGTCTCTCAAAAGAAAAAAGGAAACAAGCCATAATTTATCAGAAAATCATCAGAAAATAGACAAGTGTTTGACAATCAGCACCAAATGGTTAAGAAGAAAAAAGTAAATAAGTAGGAAATAAAAAGACTTCAAAGAATTTTACTTAAATGGGGTTAATTCTAGATACTTGGCATTGTCCAAGTGTATTTCCCCTTAAAGTCACAAATTCCATTTAGAACCCATGGTTTCTGTCTGACATTTTATGTGATTAAGACACTGCTTTGATTAAGAAAGTGTCTATAAAAGAGAGCGAGTTAAAGTGTTTAAACTCTTTTAATATCTTTAATCCAAACATGCAGCTAATAGTAAAAGATGCAGCATTTTTTTTAAATCTTCCTAGTTTGGAAAGGAGTGGGAGTTACCTAGCTTAGTTATCCATATTCATGGAATGATGGGATAATGGCTGAAGCTCGATGCCTGTCTTTGACAGGCTAATGTATATTTTACCTGTGGCCCACAAATCAGAATTTTATGACATGCTCAATGTTGAAGTGACCACCTGTACAAAATCCCACTCTGCCACACAACAGACATATTGATTCCCAATGACTCAGTCCTCCTGGAATTAGAAAATAGATAACTTGTAGGAAACATCACTGATTTCAATCACCCCAAAATTTTAAACCTCAATAAACCTAGCTAAAGAAAACATACTTGTTAGCTTTATTAATGTCTGTAAAGTATTTCTGATAAGAATGAATGTATATTTTCCTCTTGTTCCAAATACAGAAATAAACAAAATATCTTGAAGGACCCTCAAATGTATTATTATATTAAAATAGATACTTGTCTTCCTCACATTTCTGTCTTTCATTTACCAATAATTGGCATCTCTTTAGACTGAATTTAGGAAAAGGAACTCAATCAGTTTCAGATTTGATTTCAAGTTCCATATTAGTCACACTGTCTTGCAGAGTTGTTGAAAATCCCCCTTCCCAAATTCAACAAATGAGACAGAAGGGTTCTAGTAGAGGTTATTTTTATATAGCACATTAAACACAAAAATTCTTTTAAAGTTTCCAAAGGAAAAATTTAAGTCTATTATTATTTAAGAAGATAATTTATCCTTTTTAGATTTTTATAGTTGTCAAAACTGCAAGAAACTTCAAAATTCTTCCCATTATTTCTTAACTTGTAGAAATTACTTTATATTTCTACTCTTTTGTAATAAATGAATTTGATGAATTATGTAGATAAGACATATAAAATGAAGAATTAATATTTTTTTTCTAAATTATGCTGATCATAGTTCAACCATTAGCTATAATTTTCATCACACTTTGTCCAGGCTAATCATGATCTAACATTACATATAGGCCCAATTGTTACAACTAATATAATTTTGTATAGCATATGTAAACCAAATCATTTTAATTTAAAAACATGTTTAGGTTGCAAGATTTTAATTTGAACATCTCAATTATTGTTCTTTCACAAATACCTACTAAATATCAGTAGCTAGCAATTCAGAAATGACTGAAACACCTATTTTTAAATATGTTGTGATATGGTGGGGGCAGAGCAGATAACTAAGAACAAAACTGCAAAAAAAAAAGATATTAGAAACTTTTAAATCTGAGTTTATGGTTAGGGGTATGAAGCTGGTACAGAAGTGTGACTAACTCCTTATGGTGAAGGGGAGTTGAAGACAAGATAGGTACAACTTTCTTATTAAAAAAGTTTGGATCTGCCTGTGGTTAGTGAAAGCAGCATGTGATCAGGAGGAGTGTTAAGAGTAATTCAGGCAACTTGTGCTATAACTTCAGTGGCACAAAGGTGTGAAATAAAAGTGCAAAAGAGCATATTCTGGGAACCTCTGTAGGCTGATTATGATGGGAACATATGGAGGATATAAGGAATACTTGAAGTTGAAAATGTTAGATGTTATAGGCACCAGATTATTAGGAATCCTATATTGACTTCAAGGGATCTAGACTTCATTATGAAGAATGCCACATTCTTTTTTCTACCAGCCAAGAGGTACAGCTACTCATTTCTGTTGCTCATCTCTGGGTTGACTCATTATTTGGGGAGTGAGCACTGGCACTTCCAACACTAATGTAAAGTAGTTTTGGATTTCAAATTTCTCCTACAGAATCATTGGTATTGATTTTTTTACTGACTCAGCTTTGACTAATACAGACTATTAAAACCAATGTCACTCTGGACATTCTTATTCATGTTTCCTGGTGCATAAATTTTCTAAGACTGCATGTCCAATATGCTAGACCCTGGCACTTGAATGTGCTTGTTCTGATTTGAGATGTGCTTTCAGTATAAAATAAACACATGCTCTTGAAGATAATACAAAGAAAAAAACTTAAAATGCAATATATCCAATAAAAACATATCTAATATGAACATAAATAAAAATATATCTAGTAAAAGTGTGATGGTTTGAAAATTATATTTCAGAGAGCAATTTAAAAAAAGATATAATTAAGCTTTGTATAATTTACTATTTTTAAATTGTGCCCACTAGAAAATTTAAAATGTGATTAATTAAACATTAAAATTATATATGGTGCTTGCATTATATTCCCATTCAATGGAGTTGCTTTAACGTATTTGCTAAGTCATGAGTTTTCATGTATTCTCAATCTTTACTACAAAATGTCAATTTTTTTAAAATCTCACCAGCAATGTGTAAGAGTTCCAATTTGATCCACATCCTTTCCCACTGTTACTATTTTCACACAATTTTTACTAGTCTAATGACCATATAATAATACTTATCAAGTTACTAATGACTTTGTGTACTTTTTCATGTTGTTAATTTATGTGCAATTTTATCAAGTTACTAATGACTTTGTGTACTTTTTCATGTTGTTAATTTATGTGCAATTTTTAAAATAGTATCTTCTGTTAACATTCTACATTGCTACAAACAGTGAATATTTGTTGATCATAAAACTCTTCAGAGGAGAGACTGTCTATACATTTTTAATTTTGATAACATGTGGTCACATTTAAATTTGTAAATATAAGGTAAAATTCCCGAACTTTTGAGTACACAAATTTTCAAGTTGCATGAAAATGGAAACAAGTAATAGTTTTTTATCATACTATTTTTACCATGGGTCACAGAATATATTCCAGATTATTTAAATATATTTGAAAAAGGTTTAATGTTTTCACTCTTTATAGAAAAAATCTTATTGATACAAATGTAATGAATGAGATCCTCTCCATTGCCAAAGCTTTAAAACATAGCTAGGCTTAGACAGCCGAAGTTCTATTTCACCTGTCTTGGGGCTTTAGAGACAGGGAGCAGATGTTTGCTGGAGAGCCTGTTTGATAGCAAATCTTTGTTTCAAGATGCTGAATCTCTTATGAGAAAAACAAAGCAATTAGATATACTTACAATGGAAAGAAGTACTCACAATTTAAAGCTGTCAGCAAATTATCCTCACACCCATCATAAATTCAATTTATTGAAATTCACCTTATGATCACTTTCAGGCTTTTTAATCTCAAATTGAACAGAGCACTCAAACCAATGGTAGCGTCCATAAAGGAGAGCAAATTCAATCACAAATCATTTGTTCAGGAGCTCACACCCTGGCTGCTGCTGCATATGACACTCCATTTCCATTTCACTTCTTGGCAGAACACACACAGATTTATTTATTTTTTTCTTCTTCTTCTCTTTACAGGTCTGGTGGTTAAGCATACGAAAACTGGGAAGAACTGCAGTTAACATGGAAGTTGAGAAAAATCAAGCTTATCTCAGTATGCTCATTTGAAATATTACCTACGAGATGAATTAAAATGGATATGATGAAATGTGTGTTTATGCACACCTAACATATGACAAAGGTAAGTAAAAATAACTATTAGAAGAAATACAGTTTTCAACTTTTATCTATGCCAATATGAATATTAAGTATTAAGGCATTGAGACTTGGATGTGAACATTATTAATTTTCACTCATAACTTTTGAGGAGTTATGCTAGGTACAAAGTAACAAGATAACTGAAATTATGAATTCTAAATTCTTGGCTTTAAAGGTGAAAAAATGCATCAAAACTGAAATATTGCACTTTCAAATATTGTCTATAAATCATTTCACACTGTTTTATGAGATGTAAATCGAGCAGTAAAAATAAGCAACCAGACTAAATCAAACAATTAATAATATCCCTGTAAAAAACACATTTTTCTGTTTCTTTTTGAACTTTAGGGAAAGAAAACTGGGTAACAATAAAGAATCAAACTATTCTTAACTGTAATATGATATAGGAAATAAGCTCTTTTTACTTACTTGCTTTCTTCCTTGAGCTTGAACAACCCTTTTAGCATAGAACAGTGAGTATTTGATGCTATTTGTAATTTACTTCTCTCAAGTTTGTTTTCTATAAGGCTATGAATTCTCTAGAAAAGTGAACTGTGTGAAATTCTTAGCTGACACATAATAGAAGCTCAAAAACAAAATCAAAAGTAAATGAGTAAAAGAAGAACCTATCAGTGTTCACAGTCAGTGATCTTTTTCAAGTAAAGTTTGAAATTTCTACATACTCTTTTCTTTACTCATATATTTTGCATACAGTTGTTACTTCTAGTCATGTTAAGAAAAAAGAAACTCTTCCCAAAACTTAATCTGGTTATCAGATGTAGTGAAACAATATGAAAAGTTTTATTAAACTTTCACTTTCATAAGAATGAGAAAATAAATCAAATGAAATTCTGTAGCATTAACATCTAAGGAAATATAAGATACATTGAAATGAATTGAGGATGGAAGTGATAGTAGAAGAATAAAAATTCTATTCTTAAAATAATATTGGATAGTTACTATAAAATGTCCCAAAATGACAACCAAGGAAAGTCAATTTGAGTCCTGTCTTAAAGTTTCATGCATTCTCTATTAAAGCTACATCAACTCTCATTTCCTTTTATCTCCTCAGAGTTTAACTATGAGGAAATGGATGAAAGTTTCAGCAAACTGATACCATTAGGAAGAAGAGATAAGGGGAGAAGTATCATTATACCTCCGAGTAGAATTATAAACTGATTTGTTCATTTTGTTTTTGAATTTGTTTGCACACATTTTCTTTTATTCCAGATTTTTATATCCAATAAATATTTGCACAATCTTCCCCCATAGCTCATTTTTATACTTAGTTGAAAATTTATATAATAATTCAGAAACTTATTTTTCCATAGATGTTGAGAACCAGTTTAAAGGTGAAAGCATGAAGTAGAATAAATAAAGGAACTAAATCTAGTCATATAGTGCTGCTGAGATCTAGGAAGCAGTATGCATCTACCACTCTCTACAGAAATCTATCATCTTTCTTAGGATTGACTGCCTGGTAGTCCTTATCTCTCAAAGCAGCATTTTAGAAAGTTTGTAAGTTAAGTGACAAGTTGGGTAGCAAATTCTGGCTTTATAGTTT
Source organism: Sciurus vulgaris (assembly GCF_902686455.1). NCBI lineage: Eukaryota > Metazoa > Chordata > Mammalia > Rodentia > Sciuridae > Sciurus > Sciurus vulgaris. The sequence goes on along the minus strand of NC_136470.1, from coordinate 52,420,485 downwards.
GTTTGCTTTTTCAATACAAGAAAATATTCTGACGGACGTTATCCACAATCTGCACCTTCATAAAGTAAATAAGTACATAAAAATAAGTCGAAAGAAACATCAACACTCAAACCTTTTTGGTTAAGGAGAAGAAATAATGAATATTCTACAACATAAAAAAATGAATATTCTACAAGAAAAAAAAAAGACCTAACAATAAACCACACCTGTGAGATTATTCCTGTGTTGCATGAAAAGACATATAAACTCAGCCATGATAGTTTAAAACTTTTAAGCAAATCAGCTTAATATAATAATTTTTCTAGTATTCAAATATTTTTATTACAGTGCAAAAATAACTTCTTAATAAAATACTATCAAACAAGATATCTAAATAGAAAAGGAAGATTAAATTTATTCGTACTTCATATGGCCTTTGTTATGGTTTAGATATGAGGTATCCCCCTAAAGTTCATGTGTGAGACAATGCAAAGACATTCAGAGGTGAAATGATTGGGTTATGAGAGGTTTAACCTAATCATTGCATGAATCCCCTGATTGGGATTAACTGGGAAGTAACTGTAGGCAGGTAGGTTGTAAATTGGAGGAGGTAGGTCGCTGGGGTGTGCCTTTGGGTTATATACTTAGTCTGCGGTAAGGGGAGCTGTCTCTCTCTCTCAATCTGTCTCTCTCTCTCTCTTTCCCCACTTTCTGAGGCCATTTCCCCAACTGTTTTCCTCAACCACACACTTCCAACATGATGTTGTGCCTCATTTCAGGCCCTGAGGAATGGAATTGACCATCTAATGACTGAGACCTCTGAAACAGTGAGTCCCCAAATAAACTTTTCCTCCTCTAATTGTTCTTGACATGTCTTTTGGTCACTGAATTGAAAAATCTGACCAAAGCAGCCTTATAAAAGCCCTAAAAACCCTACCAGAAACTGCTAGCTGTAATAAGTGAATTCAATAAAGCTGCAAGATATCAAATCAGTTTCTACATGCTAATAGTTACCTATTCAAAAACAGAAATAAAATAATTCCATTTAGAATAGTATAAAATAATTAGATACTTAAGAATACATTAAAATCAACTAGATGAAAGATCTGTACATTGTAAACAATGAAGCATTGTTGAAAGAAAATGAGGAAGAAACAAACAAATGAAAAGATAGCCTATGTCCATGGATGCAAAAGTTTAATATTATTAAAATAAACTCTTTATAAGTTCAACAAAATTCCTACCATATCCCAGTGGCATTTTCTACAGAAAGGAAAAAAACAAACCTAAAATTTTTTTGGAGTCACAAAAGACAAAATAACTAAAAAAATTGGGAGCATGAAGAACAAAGCTGAAGGCATCATACTTCCTCTTCTCAATTTGTATTACGAAAGTATAATAATGAAAACAGCATAGTGCTGGCATTAAAACAGACCCATAAAGCAGTGCAGCAGAATAGAGAGCCCCAAGATAAATACTGATATTTATAGTCAAACCATCCTTCCCAAATGGGTAAGAGTATAGAATGAATCTTAGAGTGGCACACCTGTAATCCCAGAGACTCAGGGAGTGAGAGGCCTGACTAGGCAACATAGTGAGACCCTGTCTCAAAAACAAATGAATACATAAGCAGGGCTTAGTGAAAGAGCACCCCTTGATTTTAATCCCCAGTACCACTAAAACAAAATGGAGAAAAGAGAAAAAATATTCTCTTCAGTAAACAGTATAAAATCACACCCTTTTCTTATACCATTCCTGAAATCTGCTCCTCTACAGCCCCAACCTCAACCCCTTTCAGTTACTGATATCCAAAAATTTTGTGTTTTTAGATTGTGTGCCTCAAAACACAAATTATTTCAAACATAATTGAATCTTAAATTTTGTTGAAAACAGAATAGTTATAAACCAAAGTTCAATAATACTAGTTTTTAGGTGAATAATTTTAAACAATATTTTATTTCCATAAAGTGTGTAGAAAAAAAGTGAAGTCAGGATTCTTGTTACAATGCTACCAAATTTTATAATCCCTCTGAGATCTTGGTTTCTTCTTCTTGGTTTGAACTGATGTCTGTCCTTTCATTCACCCTACTGAGCACCCTTCAGTATTTGTAGAAGAGCTTTTCTAATGGAAATGACCACCCTTCAACCTTTGTATATCTGGGAAGGTCATAATATCTCCTCTTTTGAAGGAAAATTGCTTGACAGTTTTTCCTTTAAGCCCTTTAAATATATCAGTCCATTGTCTTTGGGTCTCCAAATTTCTCATGAGAACTCTGCTAAAAATCTTAATAAAAAGCTCTGTGTATAACGAGTTATTTCATTTTTGTTTTTTTCATTTAAAGTTTAATTATAACATGCCTTAATTGGGATCTCTTTGAGTTCATCTACCTGGAGTATGTTGAGCTTCCTGAATGTCTCCATGCCTTTCATCAAATTGGAAAATTTTTCAGTCATTATTTCTTCAAAGTTTCTCTCTGCTTCTTTTCCTCTCCATTCTCCCCATTACACTCATAATACTTATGTTGGCCCACTTGCTATCCCATATTTTGTCCTTGAGTTCCTTAGATTATGCCTACTTTTCTCCAATTTGGTTGCTTTCTCTTCCTCAGATTTGGTGATTTTCATTGTCATATTTTCAACTTCATTAATTTTCTTGGACCCACTTAAGTCTACCTTTGAATTTCTCTATTGTTTTATTATTTTTGATTTCAATGCTCATACTTTTTCATTTCCAGAGTTTCTTTTTGTCTTTTTTTAAGATTTTTGCCTATTTATATTTCCATTTTGTTCGTACATCATCTTGAGTTTCTCCACGTTCCTGCAGTTTTTCGAATATTTTTAGAACAGTTTAAGGACTTTTTAAATACCTTTCTCATCAGATCTTTTAAAGGAGAAATTTCCATTTATTTTCTTGTGTAATTTGTGTTTTTTTTTTGTTTTTTTTTTTTTTTTTGAGTACTGGATATATGAATCTAATATTGAGATATCTCTATAAATCAGATTCTTTCCCTTCCTCAAGGTTTATGTTTCTATTCATTCATTCATTGCAGCTTGCATCTGTGTTAATGATCAGTTGCAGGTAAATTTAAGCCCTCCTCAGGTTTTTCCTGAATCTCCACCTTTCCCTATGATATGCTTTCAACTTTCAAATTGTGGTCCTATTCAATTGCTTTTGAATGTCCTAGTATTTAACATCTGATTCCCACTAAAGAATACATATAAAAATATAAAGATAAAAAGGAGACTTGTCCTTCAAGTCTCCTGGAAGTCACATCCACTGGAGGGGGAGGGCCTTCCAACAATGATCATTCACTTTTTGTTTGCAGCTCTGTGATCAGAAGAAGCAATCACCTGTGTAAGGACTGTTCCTTAGTATTGGGAGGACAGAGTCTGTTCTGGTCCTCTGGCTCCCACAGACCATGTAAGCTCCTCCTGGAATACATACACACGTACCTGCTATAGGGGTGAGGGTTGTGCAGTGTTAACTGCTACTATGTTTAGAGCTAAAATTGATGGTTAACCTCCATTTACTGTCCAATCCTTCCTCTCAAATTTGTAGACATTCTGTTAAATCTAGACTTCAAAATAGTTCCATCAATCAGATTCTGATGCTAGGTGAGAAGATAGATTTCTTCTGTTCCTTTTCCATCTTTTCAGAATCCTTTCTCTACCAATGAATCTTAAGTATTTAATAGGCCTGTAGCTGAGTGTTTCTTGGCTTCTCCCCACAGAAAGATTAATTATGCAAAATTTGGAAATAATCCAAAGGAATTACTGGGTCTTTCAGAAAAGTTTTGGACATATTTTTATTTTTTGAGCTATGTATACTTCTTTAAGGATAGGTTTAACTTATAGATTTCCTATGCTGGAGATACAAATAACCACAGTGATTGTGGTGTTTGGGTACATTGATCAATAATCAGTTTACTATCCAAACTAGAATTTTTTTTAAATATTAACTTTTCAAATCATCTATATATAATTACTCTTTCAAATGTTCTTTAGAACTATTTAACATCCCCAGTTGTCTTTTAATTAATGAATTAATTAAAATATTTGAAAAGTGCTCATTTATATTTGATTTGTTTTACCTTTAAAATTATATGGTAATAACTTAAATCCTTGAAAATCATATATAGACATAAGCCATATTTTTGACATAAGCATATATAAAAACTATATAAAAATGGAGAAATAATACACTCTCTTTAATAAGTATTTTATTAATAGGAGAGTCAATGGAATGATATAGATTATTCAGAAAATGAAATAAAATGATAGCCTCATTATAGGTAATCAATCATGGATGTAATTGAAGCAATTCTCATAGAAAATTGCATAAGTTAAATGCCCAAGAAAAACAAATTAATGCAGGCAAAATGTCAGCTGAACCTCAAATGTGATTAGCAAAATCAATATGAGAGAACATTATGTAAAAAATAAAAATAGAACATATTAATAATAATAAAATAGTAGACATTAATAAGAGTAAAATTTAAAACATAAATTCAAATTGATGGTTCTTCAAAAAGAGTAACTATTGAAAATAAGCAAATAATAACAACAATAATATATGTTGTTACAAAATACATAATAAGGAAAATATATCACTATTGACAAAGGCCTATAACAACATACATATTTGAGAAAGAATATGAACTTTTAAAAATATATTAAACTAACAGGAATAGTAAGATTTAAGTATTAGCAATACAGTTTATTTTTAAAGAAATAAAACTGTAAAAGTGTCTTCAAAATTAATGAAAAAATCTAATAAAACCTATATCATTGTGTAGAAGGCAAAACAGGATTTGAAAAAATCATATAGAAATAGCCTCTGTAGGCTATATAAGGAGCAAAGAAAGCCTCTTTAGAGTAGTAATATTAAAGCAGAGATTTTAGTGAGGCAGAAAAGAAAACTACCCAACTACAGGAAGAGGTAAAATTTACAGGCAGAAGTTAACAGAAATTGCAGACTATATGATATGCAATGACTTAATATATTTTAGAAATAATACAGGTCATTATGGATAAATTAAGTGAATAAAAGAAAGTCAGATAATGTCATCATATATTTGAAAAGTAATATTATAACTGCTGCACAAATTAATTGTTATAGAATTATCATTAGAAAAATTCTTGTACTATATAGTTATGAATGTTTCTATTTCTTAAGTTAATGAAACATTTTAAGGTTATAGAAAAATACTGAAAAACTATAAAGAAAACACAAATCAAATACAATACTACAGAACATATAATTTATTGATAGTGATGTGAATATTATATGTAATATTAGCAAATAGCAGCTCACAAACATTCAAAAGCTATGAAAATATATTTATTTCAGAGATACAAAGATAGTTTAATATTGGGAAATAAATTAGTACAATCAATAGGCAGCTTTAATTCAAAGAAAAATTAGCTATTTCAATAGATTTTTTTAAAATTGATGAAACTATTAACCATTCATCATAAAACAAAAAAGCTAACATATAAAATAATAGAAATTTAATAATAAAATAAATTATCATATAATAAAATCACCATATAATAAAATAATAAACCAAATTAACATATTTTTTGTGGGGATATCTGGGATTGAACTCAGGGTTATTTAACCACTGAGCTCCACCTCTAGCCCTTTTTAATGTTTTAAGAAATGATCACACTAAGTCTTAGGCCCTTTAAAGTTGCTGAGGTTGCTCTTGCATTTGAAATCTTCCTGTCTCAGCCTCCAAATCATTGGAAATAAAGGCCTGTGCCACTGCAGGAGTCCCAGTAAGTCTATTTGGGAGGGGTTTCCCGAGATTGAATTCAGGGGCCCTCCACCACTGAGCCACATTTGCTGCCCTACTTTGTATTTTATTTAGAGATAGAGTCTCACTGAGTTGCTTAGCGCCTTGATTTCCTGCTGAGGCTGGTTTTGAACTCTCGACCCTCCTCCCTCAGCCTTCTGAGTCACTCGGATTACAGGCATGTGCCACCTCACCTAGCCAGATTATTCTTTTTTATTTATTTATTTTTCCTGTTTTAAATTTTTACAGACTGCATTTTGATTCATTGTACACAAATGGGGTACAACTTTTCATTTCTATGGCTGTAAACAATGTGGATTCACACCATTCCATTCGTGTAATCATACATGTACATAGGGTAATAATCTTACAGCCCAGAAAGAAAGCAGCAAAGGAAAAGTAGAATGGAGAGGTGGGTGACAAAATAAATGCTCTAAGACTCAGTCTTACAAATTCTGGGGCTTGGGAGGGACTTGAAGATAGATTACCTGAGTAGGAATTAAGCACAGAGTTCTTTCACTCTGAATCCAAACCAGAGTGGGAGAAGGGGGAGGGGCAACAGAGGGCCAAAGAAAAAGTGGAAAAAACCCTCAGCTCACCCATATAGAAACACTTGGAAAGGCAGACAAAATTTAACGCATCAGGGGAACACCAGCAAACAGCTTAAAACCAAATCATGAAAAGAAACCTGAGCTGGTGGTCTGCAGCCATCTGTGGAGCCCTCAGCCATCCTGTCACCACCCCCCACCCCACCACTTAAATCAGCACAGCTCTAAATTAAAACAGAGGATCATCCCCTAGCCAGAAGGAATTTTCCAGTAGCCCAAAATTGCTGAAACCCCGCCTTGCTTTCACCTAGTAGTCAGTAGAAAGCAAGTTAGAACTACCCTGAGATTTTACTTCACTCCAGTCAGAATGTTAATTATCCAGAATACAAATAACAATAAATGTTGGCAAGGATGTGGGGGGGGAATGGTACACTCATACATTGTTGATGGGGCTACAAATTCGTGCAACCACTGTGGAAAGCAGTATGGAGATTTATCAGAAAACTAAGATAAAGCCACCATATGACCCATATTCCCACTCCTCCTCTAAGGGATTTAAAATCAGCATGCTATAGTGATGCAAACACATCACTCTTTCTAGGGGCACAATTTATGATAGCCACACTTTGGAACAAACCTAGGTGTCCATCAAAAGATGAATGGATAAAGCAAATGTGGTATATATACATAATGGAATATTACTCAGTCATAAAGGAGAATGACAGTTATGGCATTTGTAGGTAAATGGATGTAACTGGAAACTCTCATACTAAGTGAAATAAGTCAGTCCTCAAAAGTCAAAGGGTGAATGTTTTCTCTTATATGTGGAAGATAATCCAAAATAAATGAGAGGAGAAAGGAAGGAAGGAAGGAAGGAAGGAAGAAAGGAAGGAAGGAAGGAAGGAAGGAAGGAAGAGAGGGAGGGAGGGAGGGAGGGAGGGAAAAGAAAAAGAAAAATGAGAAGACAAAATTTGATCAAAATAGAGGAAAGATCAACATAGTAGATGAAGGGTACCGAAAAGGAAGAAGTGACAGGAAAAGCATAGAGCACTGGAATGAATCTGTCTGAACTTCTGTATGTGCATACATGGATGTGGCATGATGGGTCCCAGCATCAGGCTAAACTAGTTAAAAAACCAGCTAAGCTAGTTAATTTAAAAATAAATGAATAAAAGTAAACTAAATGGATTGATGCCGGATCATGGAGTTGGCAAGGTGGGAAGTGCTGGGGACTGAATTGCAGGAGGATGGATTTCATGCTTTTGTGATTATGTCAAGATGAATCCTGCCATTGTATCATAACTAACTAAAGAAAAAAATATCAAACATCTAGAATGTTACAACCAGAAATAAAATAAAATTTTCATTATGGCTACTGACATTATACATTTTTTGACAATTCTGGTTAATACAACATTAAATAGAAACACAAGTTTTACCCTTAGAAGAAACAATATCTTCCTAGTAGATGATACAGTTGCTGATTTATTACTTCCAAATGGATTACAAAACTTGATCATAATATGTAAACATAAAATCACAAAAAATATTTTTTACCCTCTAAGTGAAAAATTTGTCTTTGAGAACGTAGTGGAAAAGACATACCCTATTTATAATAGCAAGAAAATGTCTATATGTCGGCTTATGAACAGAAGCATGGAATCTATGTGAAAGTTATAAAATGTATGCATAATCAAGTTTTAAATACATACAGAATGTATTCTATTATCACATTTAATACTTAATTCCAAAAGAATACTGATTTCCTGCAAATTATCTATACATTAAATACAATCTCACTTGAAATTTATTTATGATTATTTTGAAACATGACAAATATTCTAAAATTAAGCAAGATAAATAAATATATAAAACTAAACAGAAAACAAAAAGAAAATTAGTGAAGAATTCAAAAGACAGCATTTTTTTTTCACAATATTTATAACAATATGATGCTGACACAGGAAAAGAGACATAGCAATTATACATTGAAATATATAATGCTAGAAGTAGCATTAAAGATGCTATTTTGAAAATCAAGACATGGAGGGTTTTGGGGTTTTTCCCCTATTTTTTTTAAAGATAGTATTTTAGAAGCCCAGCTAAATCAAAGTTGTTATTTGTGCCTATGTGTAGAGAGCCCAAACACAAAATTCCAACCCAATTGTGAAGGGGGAAGTAGAGTGGAGAATGCTACCCAACGGAGTGGAGAAAAATAAGTGGTACAAGAAGATATATGTTACAAAATAGGTCCCCACAGTTATTTCTTTGTAAAGAAATCTTAAGAAAATGGCAGTAAAGAAAGGAATGCCAAATTATTTGAACAAGGGTATGAAACCAAATGTAAAGTCTGATCCGTCTTGATGCCGAAGTCACCCAAGAGATCTTCAGCACTTGCAGTGAAGACTATGAAAGAATTAAGCTCTTCAATAATTAAAGAGCGTTATTGGATCAGTTCTCATGAGCAGTAATTTTTAGGATGGAAGAACAATGATATGAAGCAGTAAATGAGAAATTAGAAGTTGCCTGACTCCACCTCTTCATTGTCATTTGCTTCATCTTCTTCTTCCTCCTCATTTTTCCACTCTGCTTACATTCCTTTTTGTTACTTTTTTTTAAAAAAGTTTTGTACAATTAGGTATAAAATATAATCGCTCTATTTCTAAAATCCCCAATCAATTTTTTGGGTTGTCTTTCCTAATTTCATGACTTTTCGGTCTCACTCATTAACATTAAAATATTTGTTTCCCAGCAACTCAGGCTGAGACACGAGGATTGCAGTTCAAAGCTAGCCTCAGCAAATTAGCAAGGGCCTAAACAACTCAGTGAGATCCTATCTCTAAATAAAATATAAAAAGAGGGCTGGGGATGTGGCTCAGTGGTTAACTGTCCTGGTACAAAAAAAAAAAAAATTGCTAACCAAAACAAGTATAAACCAATGGAAACTATGCAACTACTGTAACACATAATGGTGAAAGAAAGCATGCTTCTTAATTCCTAAATGTAATAGTAGGTGTGATATTAAGGCTACTAATACATATGTTATACTGGTAGCATGAAATGTTAATGTACAAGTGTGACTTAAGTTGATAAAAATAGGTAGGTTATACAGGAGAGCCTCAACTATATAGACTAGGGTAACTTGGGCTCTATCTTCAGTAAATAGGGCCCATTACAAATTGAAGTGTAAGTCAATAAAGATGAATACTTAATCTAGTCAAAATATATTGAATAGCAGTTCTTATTTTTTTCATGCCTGTTATGAAGAAAACATATTATTCAATTTAGACATAATTCAATAAGTAATTTCTAAATATGAAACTTTTAGAGAAGGTTAGTTTGGCAGAGTGATGGTGTCATATAAATTATTTTCTGTGTCTTTGTGAAACGTTAAATATCACATTGGTCCCCTTTTTCATATGTTCCAGTAGTAAAGCTTGGTGTTGGTGTAGGATGTATTTCTTTGTTTCTCTTTTCCTTTCAGAGGTAGATGGGGTGTAGATAATAAGGTTTCCACTGCAATGGGTAATGTTACAAAATACTCTTGGAAAGCAATGACTTATTCTATGGATACATTCCCACAAATATACAAAATCAACAGTGAAAACAGTTTAAAAAAGTGAAATTGCTTGAGTTCCTTTTACTTGGATTTTACAATTGCCTTATTATTTCAAATCATATTGAGTGATAATGCAAAGTCAACTTAATAAGCTCTGAATATTTACATTTGCAACCACCTTTCATTAGTGTCAGAATTTGCTGATAACATTTATTTATTTGATCATTGGGAAAATTTTATATTTAATATAAACCTGTGTAGTAAAACCACCATAGACTTGAAAATTAGACAAAAATCTCACTGAGATTCTATATACTAATCTGCAAAATGGAATTTTTCTTACACTGGACATTTGATAAGTATTATTGAACTGCTGCTAGGAACCAACACAATCAGGGTTTCTCTGCTTTCCCTGGCTCTAAGTCTAAAGGGTAAAGCCTCTTGTGACAAGTTCCTAACCCAGTGTGCTCTTGAAATTCAAAATAATCCAGTTCTTACCTCTGAAAAATAACTGATTTAGAATATAGTATTCAGAGATGAAAGGAGTTATAAAAATAATTTAGATCAATCCAGTCATTTATGAAAACTGTATAAATTTTCATGCACAAGTTTCAAAGCAACTGCAACAAATTCATGCCACATAGACTTGTAAGGAATATAAAAATAAGTAATATTTGTGATTAATATCTAACACCATAAATAAAAAATTCATACATAGTGATTGAGTACATAGTTCATATAATAAATAAATTCAAATAGAGCCCAATAAATGAGCTATATTACAGAGTGCTTTGTGCAAAAAATTAACAAGAAAAATATGGAAGGTTTTTTGTGTTGGAACATGTTAGGCTTTACATTTTCCATTTTAAAATAAAATTTCTGGTTATAACTGGGGGAATATTTTCATTAAAACAAAATGAAAGAAATATTAAACTGTTTAATTTTAGTGTTGCAACATGCTAACTCTGTGTTATATACTGAAGTTCTAAGACGCTGAGATGTAAAAGTGTCCTTTTGCATTGTCTCTTGAATTTGTAACTATTATTATAAATATTTCTACTCTGACAATAAAGGCAAAAAAATACCATGAAGAGAGTAATTAGGATGCTCAAAGTTTCTATAAAAACATCATGATTTAAGCATACAGAATCTGGTGTGAAACTTTCTGGTTCAAATTTCTCTCCATTACTTAGTAGTTGTGAGAACTAATTTAATTCTTCATCTACAAAATGGATTTTTAAGATATCCTATTACATAAAGTCCTTACAGTATTAAATTAAATAATTCATGTAAAAGGTTTGGTGCTTAATAACTACTCAAAATCTTTGAAATAGTAATTTTTATATATTGGATGGAATTCAGTTCCTTTCACAGATGAAAGTCCAATGAGAGTTTTGGGGGATGGGATGAATACCTTTTCTGATGTTAATAGTCTGAAACTACCTAAGCCAGTTCTCATTTAGACATTTATTTGATCTTTGCTTAATAATTATATTTACGTTGGGCTGCTCTCAATTGTCTGTCTTATATATTGTACCTATCTCTCATAGTAGCTCATGGAGTTAGCTTTCAACCAAAATGGAACATGTAAGAATTTTCCAAGATGTAAAAACTGTCATCCCTAGTTTGCTTTTATCCCTTCATCATTGCCAATCAGAAATCAAATTAATTTTTTCTTAAATTTTCTTTTGTAAAAATGAAGTTACAAGGATTTTTGTCAAATTGCACACAAATATATTGAAAATTGATCTGACCTGCATGATTCATGCTTAATTATACAAATTGGTTTGATCTGGAGGTTTGAAGATTTTTTTAGTATGAATTCATGCTATTGTTTCAGCTGATATTCATTTTGAACTTCAAACATGCAAAAAAAGAGAACTGAATATTTGACCTTGTATTAATGAGAAAAGAAACTAAGAGCAGAACAAAAATTGGTTCCACATAGTATTCATCTTCTACTGCTCCCCACCAACAAACATGCTAATATTACTATGTCTACACAATGTGGAAAAGAGATAGCTGAAAACTAAAAGCTCAGTCACCTAAATCCTACAGGTTAATTAATCATTTCAGGATTATTTTTAGACCCCTCTGTAATATTTTTTCATATTTATAAGGGTGTATTTCACATTTAAAAATTTTTGAAGCAAATTTGATCCATTCTGCTGTTCACATAGACATTATCAGCAATGTGTTTTCTTGTGGTGGGAGAAAAATTTGTTTTCTGAACTACTTAAGACTCCTGATAAAAAAGAAGTCTAATCATCTTTGGTATTCCCCATGGCTCTGCACCAGTATGATAAGTCTTCTACCATAATAGGTTTACATTAGTATTGAGCCATTTTTTCCAGTCAAATGACTGTGCTTAACAGGGAGCTAATAGTAGTCCAAGTAATAATACAGACAATTCATTGAATAGAACGGTCTATTAGTGTATAGCCCTGTGGTTTTGATATATTTAACTACTAACTTTCAAATTAATTTGTGGTTCTACTTGTATTAATGTATTATAAATCAAGTTAGATTCAGTGTTGCTAAAAAAGCATTTTGATGTAATACAAAACAATGTAATAATCAACATTTGTGCTTTTGCTCATATTAATGTGGAGTGAGTAAAATCATAATTAATATTCATGAAATAAACAAGCTGGCATTAAATTATAAATGCATAAGCATAGGGTATTTCTATAAAATATATCTGCTTTCATGAAAAGTTCATGTTCATAAATACTAATGATTTGGTGAAAAAAATGAGCATGTATGTTGCTATATAGTATATTAAACAGAATGAGGTAAATAATTTTATTTTTTCATGATTATTTATATCAATTAATCCCTGTTTTTCTTCTCTTATAAAATGAAGAATTATTTTATTCAATTCTGTAGTGCATTTTTACAATTGAAATGCATTTAACAAAACTTAATTTTACTCCTGCAGGGTGCAAAACAATTGGCTAGAGTGACAAGTAAACCAAATTTATAGATGTTCCTCAACTAATCTTGAGGTACGTCATAATTAATCCATTGCAAATCAAAGATACTCTTAATACATGTAATGAACCAAACCTAACTTTAGCTTACATTGCAGAACACTCACATCCATAGGCAAAAACCATCTAACAAAAAACTTATTTTATAATAAAGTGATGAATGTCTCATGAAATTTAATGAAAACTGTAGTTGAAAGTTCAAAACAGGATGGTTGTATGGATATGCTTTTGCATCATCATAAAGTGGGAAAATGATTGTCAAACCTTTTTAAATTAATGACCTTCTGTATAAGACATAGTACCTGCCACCTCTACATCTTGCATCCAGTGGGAAGGAAGATGTTGTTTTGATAATATGGAGTAGCAAATCATGTTGAAGAAAGGGAAGTGGAATTTTGGTCATATGCAATAATAGTTTCTTAGGACTGTTAAAACGTATCAAAAACAGGATGGTTGAAAGAATAGCAATTTATTCTTACAGTTCAGGAGGCTAGAAATTTGATATCAAGGTGTTGGCAAGGTGGATTTTTTTTTTATTGTGGGACAATGAGGGAGGATTTTTGCCAAGGCTCTCTTAACTTTGGTAGTTTTCTAAAAATCTTTGCCTTTGTAGATGTATCACTCCAATCTCTGACTCATCCTTATATAACATTTTCCCTTTATTTCCCTCTATGCATGTCTAAATTTCTCCCTTTTAAAAAGACAGCATTCATGTTTAATTAGAATCCAATTTAAGAATTTCATTTCAACTCCATTATCTCTGTGAACATTCTGTTTCATATTCTAAAGTGTTAGGATTAGGATTTAAGCATACATTTTGGGGGCAAATACAATTCAACCCATAACATCTCCTGTACTTTGCTCTTTTTTTTCCTCTTGTAATTTCAGTCCTACCTGGTAATACCCGGCCAATTTGCAACCTGACATCAATATGTTGATAAGAGGGATGAAGGAGCCTTCAGGGAGTAACCATACATCTAAAAGAACAGACTAGGCACAATGAACTTAAATTCTTTCTCTCACGAATAAATAAATTGCAAAAAAAGCTTTAGAAAAGGAGAATTTGTATGTGTTAGTAGCAACATGAAGCGAAGGTTCATGTTTGGGACCTGGGAGAAGTAATAGGCATCAAAGGCAGAGAGAGTTGTGAGTTGTGGCTAAATTATGTTGCTGCCTAGTAGAAAGAACAAATGTTATGGAAGATGCTTTATAAGGATGCCCAAACAGATTAGAATACATTAACAGATTAGAAAAAGAGACAGAAAAAAATGTTCCACACAGAATTTAAAATTTATCATTGGTGTGATTTTAAATGGTACCTAAAGAAAAGTGGGCATATGGCATCGAGAAATGTTTTAGATCTTAAATCATAGCACCCTGCTTTGATGAACCCAATTTAAGTCCAATTCTAGTCAGCTATGTTTGAGTGTGGGAAGAGTACAGTGCACATCAGTATGTGTCTTTCCTTCCATTTTGTTGAAGCTCATACTTTGTTTCACGCATTTGAACTTGATACTGCTGGGGCACATCTTTATAACAGTCAGTGCTGAATATGATTCTTAATTTTACAATTAGAACCCTGATAAGAATGCTTGCTTTGTCTAACATCTTCTCAGTCTTCCATACCTAATTCAAGTACCTCCTTCTTTGTAAAATTACCCTAGCTTCATATTGTAGAGTATGGACTGCCTATCTGGTGTTTGTATGGGGCACAATTTACTATTTTTGTAGTTATTTCTCCCTGAACATAAGGAATACACCACATTTCTCTTTAAATGCCTAATACCTAGAATAGGGTCTAGTAATTACCAAATAAATGTTTGCTAAATGAATGAAGACTGGAATGAATAATTTGGTGACAAAATAGCTTAGAAAATGAATGGAATAAAACAAACTGCAACATGTTTTCATATAGACTTTTTTCCCATTTTTGATGATAGATGGCTGTCGAGTAAATAGTAGCTTATAATACAAATTGAAACATGAAGATGCTACTTAATATGTGCTAAATACACCCCAAAATATGGATATACATGTAGGTATTTATAAAATTCTCCACCTATTTGTAATTGTGCAAGCAATGTTGTATATCATTGTAGAATTTGTAATATAAAAATTGTCTGAGTCACCAACATACTATATGAGGAATTTCCAATAATATTTATGTTCATACCATTCTATAGCTATACAATATTGGATTCCGAACATTTAGGTTTTTCTATATGCAAAAAAAGCTGAGTGAAGTTAATTAATCTGAGCACAGTAAATATATGTAAATGTTCATCAGTGTTCGTATTAACAGGAATAACATTATCTCCGTTAGCAGATGGTGTGAGGCAGTGTCCTTTGATGCCTCATCAATACTTTAGTCTGAGAGCAGGTGAATGTTATTTATCCATCACAATGTGCATATGCAAGGATCCCATGCCTTGGATTCTGTGGTGGATACAGATTCTAGCATGGGCACTTTGGAACAAGCACTACTCCCCTTTCAATCTTATGATGCAGTCATCAATTCAGAAGAGCTTTCTTCAGGGTCTGTCACCCCCGTGCACTGTTAAGCACGATTTTGTTTCAGTGACAGGAGATGTGAGTCCCACATAACTAGATCATCATTAACATTTCTAAAGTGCTTGGAGACTCCTGTAAGATAAAAGACATGAAATAAATATTGCTGTGATTGTTTTTTTCTTGAGGAAGATTTGATGATTTGCAAGGTTTTCCTTTACTTTTTTTTTTTTTCTTTCTGGAAAATATTTGTCAGGTTGATGCATTCTCTAGCCACTGCCAATGAAGAAAAATGTTTGCATCTTTCTCTTCACATACTGTGGGTGGGAGAGACTTCAAATTGAATTAAGAATACATCAGTGAGCTCCAAATAAATGATTCAGCCTGAAAGCTAAAGTGTTACCTTTTATTCTATGGCCTATAATTGACACAGCGTGTGTGTAGAGTAATTCATAAAACACAGACTATGCAATATGAGAATGTTTTATTACAATGAAGGATCATTATTTGTTACAGTCAAAAGAAGCACAAACATCTTGATCATTAAGCAACATCACATATCCTGAGTTGAATAGTTAGATCATGGACTGAGTGTACATTTTAATCAGATTTGATACATTGGTGTTTTCTCTTTTCTGAACTCTGAAACTAAAAATCTTCTCATAATGAATTCCATGTTATTCTGTTCTATCCTGGACTTACTAACACTAAGATATCATGGCATTATATTTGGGAAAATTACAAAATGTTGGAAATTTTGTAAACCCTAATAATGATTTGTTCCAACAAAAGAACTTGAATGATAATAATAGTACTTTAACACATTATCTTTAACTTACAGAACATTGATTGCTTAACTCCTAAATATTCAAATAAAGTACATGAATGAACCCCAAAGGGTTTCTAACCTTTGCCCAAGATCAGCAGCACTAGTTAGAGTCCAGTCAATACCACCACAATGCGGGTGGAGCTGGTTCTCCACCAGGGTTACTTGCACTGCTGAATCTCAAGGAAGCCTGAAAAGCTGACAGAAAAGTATTATTTGAAATGATTTGAGACAGAAAGATGTTTTAATGCTCTTACAACAACAACCCAAAACTCTCTTATTTAATATAAAAATTTTGAAATAGAAAACAATGCTGGATGTGTAAGCAATGGACTTCATTTTCTATAAATTTCATGGTGCTAAAATTATATAGAGGAAATTTCACAATTGAAGAATTTAGTTTGTGCTTTCTTTGCTGTTTTAACCATTAAGTATGATAAATACAACATTTCTGAATGTTCCTCTTCTACTCCTTGTTTTAATCCTTTAGAGGTTTTATTTATCACTGAACCAATTAATTACCATTTTAAAGACAGCTATAGAAATTCTGGATAAAAAAGGATTATCTTTGTGCCCCCATAAGTAAAATTCAAAGCATACAAATAGAAAGCCATTATCATCTCCATGATTTATTTTCTTCATCATATTTCTCTTTCTGTTATTATTCCTCCTAAAGTGTTTATATTTTTCGTTAGCCATTTTGTGATTCTTTTGTCAAGTTTTCTATAAAACTTACACTGACATTTTTAGTGTGAGAGTTTGGGTGAACTGTTTTCAGTCTTGAGAAACTCTTGAGACTCTGGGTTCTTTAGAGGCTATATGTTTATATTCTCAGATTATCCAACTAAATAGTTTAGGGAACTTTTTATAAGCAAAGTTTCAGGTTTTACCTCCTTCACACTTAGTGTTACTTTAACTGATTAATGAGGATTAGAGGAAAGAACAAAATGTTGCAGAAATATTGAGAGGTAATCTTGGAAACAGGACACTGGAAAAGCTTTGATCTGCATTCAGTGACTACTATGGTAGAAATGAGAAGCAGAGATGAAAACCAGACTAACTGAAGATCTACATATAAATGGGGAAACTAATCCTTACATTTCTATTACATTACCTTCACATTGACTATATCCTCATTCTTGTATTATAACCCCCAACTATACCTCAAATGACACCTAAAACACATGTGCATGTCATTGAGGTACTTGAGTCTGTCCCCAAGAAAACCCTAGACTGTTCTACAGAGAAACTGTATATGATTTGTACATACACACACAGATACTTCTTATGTTGAAATTTTCATGACAGAATCAAGCTCTGTTTTATTCAAATCAGATTTGCCACATAACAGTTCAGATACCAAAGAGCTTACGCAAATGGATAAATGATATATTTTAACCTAGAATTCTCTGTCTTCCAAAAGCATAAATAAATGTCCAGAAAAAAAAATTTACAAATATGCAAAGACAACAAAAATTTGCATACCACAATTATTTTATTTGAAAATTATTTGAAAGTTGTATTTCAGTGAAACAAATTTGGAAATCAAGACAAAGGAAGGCTTGAATTCAGGAAATGATGCGTATAAAGAAGGAGGATCAGGCACCAGGGTTGGAGGGACCAGGGACAAGGCTCTGGGTTCAATCTCCAGTAGTACTAAAAAAGAAGGAGGAGGAGGAGGGAAGTGAAGTTGTTCTGTTCAAGGAGTAGGTTCTGCAATAAACCTAGGCCAATCTATACAGATCAGTATGGTGTGATCTATGGGAGAGAAGCAATTGGGAAGATTAAGAAATAGAGTACACAGCATGTTTAATAGTTGTAAAATTTGAAAATAAAAACTAAAATGGCAAATAATGCCAAAACGAAGATTAAAAACCCCAGGGAAAATAAATAGCCTAAAAGAAGATCATCTCTCAATTATTTTCCCTGATCTCAGTAAAATATTTCACAACAGTGATCAAATACATAGATCCTGTATTATTTTCCTAGGGCTGTCATAAAAAATTCCATGATGGGGTGATTTCAAAACCGTTTTTTCTCACTATTCTGGAGACCGGATGTCAAGATGAAGGCAGAGGAAGGTTTCATTTATTCTGAGTCTCTCTAGTTGGCTTGTAGACAGCTCCTTCTTTGTGTTGCCTCACAAGGTTCTTCTTCTTGTGTTTGGACTTTATATGTCGCTGTAGGTCCTCATTTTATCTTCCTATAAAGACATCAGTGAGCTCATGAAAGGGCTACTCTGAGGACTTTATCTGAACATAGTCAACCTCTAACAACCCTATCTTTAAGTACAGTCAAATTTTTGACGTACTGGGGTAATGACTTTAACATATAAATTTTGAGTGAAACTCAATATGATCCATACCACATCCCTACTGAAAATAAAGCAATTTTCACATATTAATGCAAATTGATAATTTTAAGATTTTAAATCATTTTATGATCAAAGACTAGAAGATTATTTTGTATTTTCATTTGACAAAATTATAGCCTTAAAATAGAAAATCACGAGATATTATATAATTGATGAAAATGTTGCCAATTAATAATATAAAGATAATAGAAATACAAATAAATATTTTTCTATCAGATATTGCACAAAAAGAGAAACATTTTCACAGTAGAGAGTAAGTGGATATATTCAGTGGTTTGATAACCCATAAAATGTAGTTTATTTATTTTATTTTTATATTTGCAGAGCTGGAATTGGGCCTAGGCAAGCACTCTACCACTGAGCTATACCCCTAGCTCAAACTTTGGTATTTTATGTGGCATTTTGAAATAACCTTTTGAAAAAATTAGGACAAAATATTTGATGTGATAAGCCATCTGGAGTGAGATTGAGAATATATCAAAAATATTTCTGAACTTTCTGATTCATCATCATTATCGATGACTAATATAGAAGATAGCACTTACTATTTTTAGCATTCCATTATTAAATAATAGATGGCTAGATTTAATTCAAGGAACATATTATTAACTTTAATTTTATCATCTATCATTTTGAATTTAAAATTTTTTGTAGTTTAACAGCCATGTTTTTCTCTTATAAATGAATCAAAGTTTCTCCAAATAAAAGAAAGTTTAAATTTTAAATAGGAAAACTCAAATATAATTACTTTTAAAAACATAGAAAAAGTTATTTGAAGTGCACTGGAACACTTGAAATCTTGACAAACAATTTAATTTTTCCTAATAAAAATCTGAGGAAAAGATTATGACAAATATTTCGTAGCATACTTACACAAAATTTATTACAGGGTTGATTTTTTAATTAAAATTTCATAATCATTATATTGCTATGAAGAGTAATAACATTTTTAAAATATTTTCCTCTGGAGTATTTAATTGTTACAATTCTGTATTCCTTTTATACATATACCTTATATTTCCCCTCATTAGATTCATATGAAATTTTTAATTGTTAAGAAATCCCTATAAAATTTGACCAAATTACTAAAATCTTAAACCCCTACAAATATTGGATTCATCTCTAATGTACTTACCAAGTTTTAATTCATAGGTTATGGTAGGCTAGTTATCATACGTTAGTTATCAAATATCTCAGATAAAATAATTTTAAAACATAAGGATTGCAGAATTAAGGAAAAAGAATAAGTCATTTATGACTTAGACATAAAAATATATGAGATATTTCAATCAATAGTCAAAGTTATAAATGGCTGTTTTCTAATATCTTCATTTCATAGTGTTGAGGTTTTTTCATTCTAAATATCCAATATGATCTAAAATGATTTTGCTTTGCTCTGTGCTTTTTGTGGAGTTACAAACACTTATTGGTGAAAATGATTCCTGGATTTATTCACTTATTCAGATCAACACTCTTGGGGACTCATTAATCATTCCTCTGTGAGTCCTTCTATTATAAAAATTCGAGGACCAAAGTCCAAGCAATCAGAGCAGGTTAATTTGAAAACCAGTGCACAGTATCAACACAAGCACCAGCACACCTTTATTGTAAAAGAAGTTTTGTTCTTTCCTCAGCAGAGAAGCAGATTTCCATTTTGACATACAAATGTATAGAATCCACCGAATTCATAGGATCCTCATTAACTAAAGTCAGTACTCTTGCAGCAGTACCCAGCAAAATCCCTGCACCATTTCCCCCATCCATATCCTTAATTCACCTGAGTTTATGTCACCTTCTCATGTCCTTTGAAGGACATGACATTGTTCATTATCCTTAAAAGAAGCATGTTCTCAACTCTCAATTTTTTTTTTTTTTTTGGTTTACCATAATTATTGTTATAGTTTGGATATGAGGTGTCCCCCAAAAGTTCACGTGTGAGATGGTGCAAGAAGGTTCAGAGGAGAAATGATGGAGTTGTGAGAGTCTTAACCCAATCAGTGAATTAATCCCCTGATAGGGATTAACTGAAGTGGTATGTGGCTGGAGGAGGGAATTAGGGGGCTTAGCTTTGGGGTATATATATTTTGTATCTGGACTGTGGGGTCTCTCTCTGCTTTCTGATCACTGTGTGAGCTGCTTCCTTCTGCCACACTCTCCTGCCATGATGTTCCACCTCACCTCCAGCTCCAACGAATGAAACCCGCCTTCTATGAACTAAAACCTCTGAAAACGTGAGCCCTCAAACAAACTTCTCCTCCTCTGTAATTGTTCTGGTCTGATCTTTTAGTCACAGCAGCAAAATAGCTGACTAAAACAATTATTGTTGATTTTTATTCCTTATTATTTTGAACCTAAAATCCCATCCACCATGGTAATTTTAAAGTAATTACTAGAAAAATTGAAGATAAATATTCACAAAGAAGAGAAAAATAAAGGAACATAAGCTTAGAAAGGGAATAAACAAGGAGAAGAAAATATAAAAGTAGAAGAGAAAGTTAAAATAAAATAAAACATGAAGGTGACCAGAAAGATAGACAAAAAGACTCCTGTGGTTGAAGGGCACTTTCTGTTCACTGTGATCATACAAATTTACATTCAACAAATTTGTCACTGTTAATGAGGAATATTTGAGCCTCGTATGATGTGATAAATGTTGTAGCCTTGAAAAATTACTCCAAATGGTACAGTTTCCATAAAATAAACAACATCCATACTTTTTTATTCATGATCAATTTAATATTACTGACAAGTCAAATAGTTACAGTAAATCATTTAAATAGAAGATTAGTAAGGAACTGTATTGCATATTATTTTTAGGTTAGAAAGGTAATTTTAGTTTGTAACAAGTAGAAGATGTCAATGAGGGCAATCAAACACAGGCCAAGTATTAATTAAATGACACTTCGAGGGACATGAAAAGTCACTTCTTAATGTGAGGCCATAACACTGGGATACATTTGCTCACACCTATTCAATTACCCATCCCATAATATTACTTTTAGTAATTTAGGTTCACTGTAGCACAGGAAGTTTGATTTGACAATGATTAAAAAAAAAAGAGAAGGTTATTTCTGTTTTCCATTTTCAGGCTTAATGTCTGATAAGGAGAAAGAATTACAAGAAAAGTTGATATTTTCACAAAGGAGCAATGCCTTAGTGTCTCAATTTGACACCTAAGATTTTCCATTTTGTTTCAAAAACTAGAGGACTATTATCTATTTTGTATTTATATTTTCTTCTATTTAATTATTACTCCTTTTACTTAAAATATATTTTTATATTCAAAAATGCCTTCAAAATTTCCCTTGTGGATTAAAGAATTACTAGGAAGCAAACTGTGTTACATTAATTCATCTTGGCCTTCAGCATCAAAATATTTCATAGCACTATCCAATTTTTAGAAGAGAAACACATCAAACTTTTTCTTAGAAATTTAGGCTTCTGGGGCTGGGGATATAGCTCAGTGGGTAGAGTGCAAGCATAAGGCCCTGGTTCAATCCCCAGCACTGCAAAAAAAAGAAAAAAAAGAAAAAAAAACCTTCTATTTACACATTAAATAGCCTGATATATTTGAATTTGGAAATTCTAAGTTGAAGTTTTAAATATCACAACATAGATATATAATTATGAAAAACAACAGTTTTGGGTTAGTTTACTGAAATCAGAAATATTGTTAAATATGACAAGAATTACAATATGTAGGTGTGTGTGAATGCACACGTGTGTTAACCTGAGTAGTGATTACCATGCTTCTTACCTACATATATTTTATATTTATTAGTATACATATGCATGTATATATAATACAGACATATAAACATAGATGTGATTTATTTATAACATATTTTATAAATAATTGCATATCTTTAATACATAATATTATATATAAGTAATTTTTATACGCATACAAAATGCATGTGAACTTATTTATACTTTGTTACTCTTATTTAAAATATGCCGATATACTTTCCATATATTAATGCTATTGCATTTTTCCTATTTAGCACTTAGAGTCATGTTGGTTTGTACTATGTACTCTACTCTGTTCATTTTGTCCCTGTGCAATAGAATTTCCACATATTCACACTAACTACATTAGTATCATTCCAAGGAAAGTGATCAGTATGTGGGAAAATGATCAATTATGTAAATTTTTAAAAATACATTTGGAATATTTTGATATATTATGCTTAAAATACACCAAGTGTGCATGTATCTTGGAGTTTAACAGTACTGTCACTCAGAGACATTCCATGAAGAAAGAAATCTGGTAGCAGAATTCTAGGAAAGAAGCACTACTGAGGCTTCCCTTAAGAGAGATGTGTCAACTGAAACAAGAATTGACCATCTGGTTTTATTAAGAGTATTAATGGTCAAAGAGGCCATAAAGCATCAATTTCCAATTTTCACCATGCAAAACAATATTTCAAATGACAACATACTATTCTAATTTTCTATAAATTTTGTAAAAACTAAAGGTGTGCTAAAATCAAGATCCTGGAATGATGTTCCCTTCTGTCAAATGGTTGTGATTAAATGCATTCGAGGAATGATATCTATATCAAGAGAAATTTTAGTATCTACTAAAATTAATGATTTGATATTTGTTAAAATCTATTCACGAGTGTTTACTAAATATATTGCCATACAGTTTTCTAGTTTCAGGAGAATGTATAAATGCTAGAATGTATTTTTTGCCAATAAATCTTGAAATAGTACTTTATTCCTTCTTTGATTCAATCATCAGTTCTCCTTTAAGGATTTCAAAGCAAATATACACACAAATAAGAGATGAAATATTTTTTTATCAGAGGGGTCAGTGTTTTGATGTTGTCTGCAAAGGCTCTTGGGTCTCTAAGGACCAGTTATTCTCTACTGAGCCATATTCTTATCACCTATGTGAATATTGATAGACTGGTACAAGTTATGTGTTGCTTAATGACAGGTATATGTTCTAAGAGATGCTGAACTGGGTGATTCTGTCATTGTGCAAACATCATACTCACATAAATCCACAACCTACCACACAATGCAAATAGGCAATGTGGCATAGCCATTATTATATATGTAATCCATCATTGACTAAAACATCACTACATGGAACATGACTGTATTTCAAAATTAGACAAGAGAGAAGGCAAAATGGGTTTTGATAATCCTAATCTTGGATGCTCACCCTAAAATAGTAGATTCTCAGGAAAGTAAAATATAAGAAGATGACAATCGAAGGATTTAGCCAAGCTCTTTCTTCAAATACATTTCCATTGTCCACAGTCCTTGAAACCTAACTCTTTGGTTAGATTTGTGAAACAAAGGGAACTGACACCACTCAGAGAGAAGTTTATTTAAAATAAGACCAGAAAAAAAATTGAAGTGTTCAAGGAATTATCCCATAATGAGGAAATATCAGATTTGCCTCAGGAACATCTCAAGAATGACTTTCTAAGGTCTCAATTACACACAGTCTTGATTTGAAAGTAGCAGCCAATGCAACTACATAAAAAATACCCTAAAAAGAGACCAGGCATGGTGGCACACACCTCTAATCCCAGCCACTTAGTAGGCTAGGGTTGGAGGCTGAGGCAGGAAGAACAGGCAAGATAATACCCCTAGCTACTCAGCAGATTGAGGCAGGAGGTTGAGGCAAGCCAGGGCAAGTCAGTGAGACCCTGTCAGCAAATAAAAAACTTAAATAAACAGAATGCTGTGATGTAGCTCAGTGGTAGAACATTTGCCTAGCATGTGCTGAGCACTGAATTCATTAAGTACCACCAAACCAAACCAAACCAAACATTAGAATGGAAAAAAGTAAGATGATCTTTGTTAAGAGATATTATTTGTAAATATTTTGAAAATCCAAATGAAATTCATGAAAAAAATACTACCGACAAGAAAATCTAGTTTGGTAGGACATCAATTAGTAAAACCAAGAACTTCCATAATTGAAAAAAAGTAACCTTTTAAAATATAATGGTAGAAATGTACTTATTTAATAAAAACTCAAAAGTCACTCTCCAAATGAATATAGAAATCATGTGAAATCATTATAAGAAAAATATAATTTCTTTAGGAAATAAAAGTATTCTTACCAAATGCAACGTATATTCTGATTTTGTACTTACGTCACTTAACTTATGAATTTAGACAACCCAATTAAAAAGGCAATCAATTTGTTTGTTGTTTGTTTATTTTTTTCTAAGTATTTTGAAAGAATAATGCTTATCAGCATAGTGATGGACAAGAAAGTAAAATTGATGAATTTTGTTAATGCTACTGCTAAGGAAATTTAAAAGACAGAATTGAGGGAAAAGAACAGAAAAAACAAAACAAATGAAAAATTGCAAATACATCTCAAAGAAAGAGTTATCATGCCTAAGATAAAATTTTTGACAAATAATTAATAGAAGGCAAAAATGAACACAAATGTAGTATAAATAGAAAAAGAAAAGGCAATCATCTTTATACATAGAAATATATGTTTGACCTCACTTAAAATAAAAACTCATATTAAAATGAAACTGAGTTATTCTCCATAAATCTATGTAAGTAATATAAATTTGAGACCCTATCCTACTGATATGTATACCACTAGAAAGACATTTGACAGTGTCTAAAAATATTTCAAATGAAATCAATTTATGAAGGAACATGTGCAAAACATTTACTTGGTAACTCTATTTTTAACAGTAAAAGACCAGAAGTTATTCAAAAGCCCTTAAATAAAGGACTGGCTAAACTATGGTGTATCTATGCAGTGCTACTAAAACTTTAATATTCCATATATATATATATATATATGGAAAAAGAGTATTTTATACATGTGGAGAGAGAGAGAAAGAGAGAGAGAGAATCATTGAGTAAAAAAGCAATCTTCAGTACACCTGGATGGTATTCTAAGTCTCTTTGAAGGGGGAGGAATAAAACATGTATAATCATTTGTGTGTTTCTTCTATATAAACATATCCATTTTCTTGTATTTTCAAAAAGAATAAATTTAAACAAAATAAAAAACTAAAATGAATTTGCCTATAGGAGGATGAAGTAAACAGAATTAAATGTATGCATTTAGAAGTTGGATGTCTCTTAATAAAAATAAACTATAATTTGGGTCTTGAATATTTACATACATTTTATTTAAGGGTTTTATATAACTAGAATAAATAATGAGAGAAAATTTTTCTTCAAATAAGAAAATTCAAATAGCAGTAAATGACCCTGGTTGTACATAGACTTTATGCAATAACTAAAGAGAAGTTAAGTTTTATGGGTGTTAGCTGTACAAATCTTCCTAAAAAATAAATTCAAAGACAAAGATTGCCCCAAATTTGCTTCATTATCTCTTGTTTTTTGTAGAAAAAAATGGTGTTGCTATTTTAAAATTATTGTATGGATGTTGAGCATAAGGGAAGTAGGTAATTACGTTATTGTAATTAGAATAAATATACTCCATGAAAGCAAAGACATACAAATATAAAATTAAGCTAAGTAAGGAACCAGCAATCTTAATTTTCTTTTGCAAATCTCAGAATAAACTTACGATTTTTCTCTACATAGAATATATATTTGTTATTGTCTGAATGATTGTGTAGCCACAAATTCATATGTTGGCATTTAATGACCAGTATGATTAGATTTAGAAATAGCACCTTAGGGAAGGGATTAGGTCATTAAGAGTAGGATTATTAGTTTTATCAAAGAAACTTGTGCAAGCTCCCTTGCCCCTTCCATCCTGCTAGAACCCCATGAATTTGATTATTTCTATGAACCAGACATTTTCTTTGAATTAGGAAGTATGTCATCACAAGACAACACATGATCTTAGACTTACCAAGTTCCAGAACTGTGCAAAAAAAAAAAATTCTGTTGTTTGTACACTCCCTTATTTTGGGTATTTTCATAGCTGCCTACATGGAGTAAGACAATGTTATATTGTATTGGTCTCTATTATTATAAACTGTATATATGTGAGTGAGTATATACTTTAAACCATCATTATAGTTTGGATCTTGAATGTCTCCAAAAGTTCACATATTGAAGGCTTCACCCTCAGCTTGTTCCACTATGAGAAAAGTGATAAAAAATTTTAGGGTGTGAAACCCAGTAGGAGAAAGTAGGCCACGGGGGTGAGCCCATGAAGGGGATATTGGAACCCCTAAACCCTTCTTGTCTCTGTCTATCTCACTCTCTCTCTCTCTCTCCTTTCTGACTACTATGAGGTGACTAGTCACATATTCCTGCCACCATGATGTTTTACCTTTCCATAAACTCAAAAGCAACTGGGGCCAACTGTGCACTGAAAATTCAGAAACCATGAATCAAAATAAATCTTTTCTTCTTTCACGTTGGTTTTCTTAGTTTTTTTTTTTTTCACAGCACCAGAAAGCAATTAACACAGTCATCATTAAGAAGAGTAGTAAGAAACATATTTAATTTATCTTTTATGGATAATGTCCCAATTGGAACATTTTTTTTTTAATTTTCTCCTCTATACTATTCAAGGTTTTATATTTTCTTTGGAAACCACATTGCTCTGATACCATTTCTCCTTTAGTTTTTCATTCCTTATTTTCTAAGACTGTGAAATTTCTGTAACATGATATCCTTTAACTCTTTTAAATTAATAAGTCATAATTCATATTTTCTGCTGCCCGGATGCCCCCTTTATCTTTGATAACTGCATCACCATCCTGTCAGTCAATGATATCATCTTTATTTTCCCTTGTCCTTAAACCTGATCATTTCCAAAATTCTCACATTGTTCCATAAAATGTATTGTATCTCTACCTTATCTTCATTTTTGCAGCCACTTGAATAATTCTGTTTTCTTCATCATTACTGCAGTGGTACACAGCCTCACCCTACTAATTCTAGTTTATCTTACACTTAATATTTATGTTAATATTTTGGAATTATCATGCTATTTGAGTAATTCTGTTGTATTTAAAACTATACCCAAACTCCTTTACTTGATTTTTCAAATTATCTGTGGTTGCAAACTATCCTAGGTGAAAATAATGTTTATGCTATATGAATATGAAAACTTCCTTTCTGAAAAAACTCTACTTTTAATCAAATGCCTACCATTTTATTGACCTCAGAGCGTGGTTCTTTTTGGTCTCTAAGTAATCAGTGTGGGAATAGCATAATGGTAGAACAAGAAATTTAAATTGAGACAAGGAGACCAGAAAGCATTTGTATTTCATAGCTGGGTGAGAACTTTGCCAACTCATTTCCTCCAGAGACAAATAGCAGATAGGTATAATTCCTCAGGAACTGATAGCTTTCATCTTGTATACCTGAAGGGGACCCACTTGAAAACAGAGCCTACATCTTGAGAAGTACACAGAACTGAGAGAACTGAATAGAAATATAATTGAAACATCAAGTTCCTTTCACTGAAATCTGCTTACCTATGGACTTCTTGTTATAGGAAATGAAAAATTTATTATTTCTACCAACCCAAATATAATTTTCTGTTACTGTAGCCTGAAGCTTCCTAATAGACACCCTTTATCCATATCTGCTGGTAGATGCTCTATTGTACTTATTATACCTGATTTTTTCTTCTGCTATCCCATCTCTTAATTTGCTTTCTTTCTCTGCTTCAAGATGATTCAATTCTACTGATTATGGGCTACAGTTTGTTTGTCTTGATCTTTCCAGGTATAATTCCTTCTCTAGACTCTCATAATATTAATAAGCTCTAAATTACCATATATACTCACCCCCTTCTAACACGTTATGTTCTACTAAAGTTAGGTTATGTATCTAATTCATTCTATTTATTTTCCCCTAGGAACACTGACAAAATAATTAGTTCATGTTGATGGTCAATTATTCTCTATGTGCATATGTAACTACACAACCAGTGTGATTCTACATCATATACAACCAGAAAAATGAAAGTTATATTCCACTTACTTATGATGTGTCAAAGTGCATTCTACTGTCATGTATAACTAATTAGAAAAAATGTAAAAAGAGCTAGTCATAGTATTAGACTTAAATGAGTGCATAACACTGTCAGTTACTTTACTAATCTGAGTCATCAAGAAACCTTAGGACAGATTATCTCTATCAACCTATCTACATACTACATACCTATTTGTAAAACCTTTTATCATTTCTGTATTCTAGGCAACATTCCTATATTTTTTTCTCTTTGTTGTGCAAGCTCACACTGTTTTTCTTGCATTTTAAAGATATACAATCTTCTGCAACTTTTTTCATTTTTCTTCTGAAATGATTGCTACAGTTTCAGAGTTCTCTGTTTTACAACATTCAATAGTATATCACACATAAAAAATAAACTTTTTATTAGGAATTTCTGCCTTGGAAATATGTAGAGTGTTTAATTTTTTTCATAATGTTATCTATTCATTTTAATTGGAATGCCCATATTTCTTCATTGAAAGCTAATCTGTCAGGGCTTTCTCTATGAAAGCCTTTTCCATCATCATAGTGATGAACATTGCTAATAGATGCTGCTAGTTTACTAGAAAAAGAAAAATCCCCAATAGTAGAGGACTGGATTATGAGATACAGCATCATATACTTATTATACAAAGAAAGAAAAAGAAGATCATTTTGGAGAAAATCTTGCAGTGAAATCTGTTATGTACTTTCAAAAAAATGCATTGTGGTTCAGACCTACAATTTTCAATATGAGGCCCAGAAAAGAGAGAATTGGCTACTTCGGAATTCTAATATTAGCCAACTCAGGAAATGCATGATTTTCTAAACAAGATAAAAACTATGTACCTGTTCAGTGCAGACACATTTTTTTTAATTTTTATTTTTACAGACTGCACTTTGATTCATTGTACACAAATGGGGTTCAACTTTTCATTTCTATGGTTGTACACAATGTAGATTCACACCATTCATATAATCATACATATACATGGAATAATACTGTCTGTCTCCAGTCTACTCTCTTTCCTTTCCCCACCTTCTCCTTCCCCATTTTCTTCTACACTATCCAAAGTTCATCAATTCTTCTCTTGCCCCTGTCACCCCCCACCATTATGTATTATCATCCACTTACCAGAGAAAACATTTGGCCTTTGGTTTTTTGGGCTTGGCTTATTTCACTTAGCATGATATTCTCCAACTTCTTCCATTTACCAGCAAATGGCATAATTTTATTCTTCTTTATGACTAATATTCCATTATGTATATATACCAGTTTCTTTATTCATTCGTCAATTGAAGGGTATCTGGGTTGGTTCCACAATGTAGCTATTGTGAATTGAGCAGCTATGAATATTGATGTGACTGCATCACTTTAGTATGCTGATTTTAAGTCCTTTGGGTATAAACCAAGGAGTGGGATAGTTGGGTAAAAAGGTGGGTCCATTCCAAGTTTTTGGAAAATCCATACTGCTTTTCAGAGTGGCTGCACCCGTTTATAACTCCACCAGCAATGTGTGAGTGAGCCTTTTTCCCCACAATCCACACCAACACTTATTATTGCTTGTGTTCTTGATAATAGCCATTCTAATTGGAGTTATATGAAATCTTAGGGTGGTTTTAATTTGCATTTCTCTAATTACTGAAATGATTAGTACTTTTTTTATATATTTGTTGATCACTTATATATCTTCTGTGAAGTGTGCAGACACAATTTTTAAAATTATCTTTAAAATTATTTTTAAAATCCATGACTAGTTGTATCCATGGATGCAGATCCTTCAGATATATAGGATCAAGTATATTCTACTGGAGAAGAAATGCCCAATGACATTTGTATTCTAATACCCCAAAATCTGTGAATACATTTCTTTAATGAGCATGTAAAAGGGGCATGGCAGATGTGATTAAAGTTAAGGACCTTGAAATATGGATGTTATCCAGGGTTATCAATGTAAGCCAAGTTCATATGACTCCT
Source organism: Sciurus vulgaris (assembly GCF_902686455.1). Classification (NCBI taxonomy): domain Eukaryota; kingdom Metazoa; phylum Chordata; class Mammalia; order Rodentia; family Sciuridae; genus Sciurus; species Sciurus vulgaris. The sequence goes on along the minus strand of NC_136470.1, from coordinate 52,390,010 downwards.
TATAAAGCCCTTCCCAGTTGTAATTAAAGAGAGATGTGATGACTTTAGTTGAGTTGGAGAGATTGTGAAGCTGTTGTCTTTGACAATGAAAGAAGAAGAAATCAAGGAAGTGGGCAGTTTGAACTCTCTCTCTCTCTAACTCTCTCTGTTTCCTGACTCCTCTGAACTGAGCAGCTTTTCCTCTGCCATGCCCTTTCACCAATGAGACCTCTAAATCTGTAGATCAAAATGAATTTTTCCTCCTCTAAATTGCTATTGTTAGCTATTTTAGTCACAGCAATGGAAAGCAGACTAATAGGAAACTATGAAAGTTTAAAAGTTGAACGATATCTCAACCAAGAAAGAAAGTAGGAGGAAACAATTACCGTGACTGATTTTTTTTGTTTTTGTTGTTGATATCTTTCAAAAATCCTTTAGACTACTTCTCAGATAAAACAAAATTCATAAGAAAAAAAGATTGATTTCCTAAAAACCAAAGGCCAAATGTGTTCTCTGATAAGTAGATGCTAATCCATAGTAGGAGCAGTGATAGGAAAGAATGAAGGAATTTTGGATTGTGCAGAGGGGAGTGAGGGAAGGGTTGGAGGTGGGGATGGGAAAGAAGGCAGAATGAGACAGACATAATTACCCTATATACATGTATGATTACACTACTGCTGTGATTCAGCACCATGTACAGTCAGAGGAATGAGAAGTTATTGTGTACAATGTGTCAAAATGCATTCTACTGCCATGTATAACCAATAACAAATTAAAAAATTAATTAAAAGAAAGGAAAAAGATGATTTCCCAGGAGACTGTGAATATTATTTCCCAAAAATATAATCAGGGATTGACATCATAATAAGACTTTAATTTGTGCTCCCCTGTTCATGGGGTATATTATCAGCAAGACTAAGAATCCATTTCCAACAGATTCATCAGATTCCGTAAAAAGCTATGACTTAAGTAAAATTCAAAAAAATTGGTTTCTCCTCATGAAAAATATCTACTAATAAACTTCCTATGAATCTCTATGAAGAAGTTAAAGGAATTCACTCATTTCACTTTGGAATATTTGATTGAAATGTATCAGACAAAGAACGAAATGAAAGAAAAAAATTTGGAAGTGAAAATAAGTGATTTTCAGTCAGGTAGCATTTATGGTTATGGAGTTCATTAAGATTCAAGAGTTGAGATTTGGGATTGTATTGTAGCTCAGTAGTAGAGTGATTGCCTTGTACATGTGAGGCACTGAGTTCCATCTTCAGCACTACATAAATATAAATAAATAAAATAAAGGTTTTGTTTCTATCTACAACTAAAAAAAATTTTTTAAACGATTCAAGAGGTGCAACTCAAAGAAAACCTGAGAACTCTCTCAAATCCAAGCATGCTGTCCAAGAAACACTGCCTTCCTTATCTGCCTCTATTCTCTCTCCTTTTTACTATAATACTTCTCAATGCCTAACAGTCCCCTACAGAGCTAAATTTTTAATATCATTTCCTTTTCATTATCAAAGTTTTTCTACAAATATTAGTGCAAATTGTTGACTTGCAATCTCCTGCCATCATTTTATTTCTTCTCCCAAGTTAGTCCCCTCCAACTGTTTGTATGACTTTGCCCCTTACAAAATGTAGTTTGAGCTCATTATCATGAATTGTTGATAAGAAATAGGTTGTAATCAAATTATCTTAAATTATCAGTAATTCTAGAATTTAGTATTTTGCTTATTAGCAATAAGAAAACTAGATAACTGAAAAAAAATTCAGGAAAGATTTTGCTAAAAGTAGCAATAAATGTAAATAATTAAGAACAAACATAATCTGCAAAAGAAAATGAATCAGATGTAATTTCCCAGGAAAATTCTCTTATATACTTATTAATTGAAGCATTGGAAAAGCTATATAAATTTTCTACACTAAATTTGTATACCAAACATCTCAGGCTAAGTTTGATAGATAAGATTAGAATATTTTATCTGTTTTTGATTTTTTAATACATTGATTTTTCAAGTTAAATGTTTTATAACATTTAAATGAATAGATAATTTCTATTTGTATTAACATGTTTGGTTTTGAAAACAACAAAAATCTACATTTCTTTTTTCAAAGTTATTATTTCTAAAGAACTTGTTTAAAATATAATTCATTAGAAAGGTGATTTCTACTAAAAATCTTTCAAAGAATTATAATCAATCAAGCCAATGAAACATAGCTACAAGTATATTTTAATTCACTTCTGAACAATAAATTATTCATATTTTAAATTTGCTTTGTTAAGTACTCGTACTAGTGTACAGATTTTCTTCAAACTGAAGTTCAATCTTGATTTTTTAATATTTTGCATGGATTTTTAAAAATCTACTGTGTATCTCATTGTATTATGCACTGCTCATATAATTTCTACCTTATAAAACTGTCATGATGAAGACATGAATTGTGCTTTGTCATTTTGTAGGATTTATTGTGCTTTATTAATTGAAGATGTTATAACACCTAAAAAATAAAAACTATGCTCCATTGAGTGTTTGCAAATTTAGCATGAAGACATACAGATAATAACTATCATAATGAAGTCTCTTTTATTAAAAGGATACAAAAAGCATTTAAAATCCCTTATAGAAAGTTAAAAATAACATAACAAGTTGGATAATAGTAATGAATACTACTGATATGCATAAGATTTTATATGTATACATATATAATAGATACATGTGTATATAACTACTATATAAATAATATTATATATAATATATATAATATTATATATATTAGAAGTAGTTACATATATATACATATTATTTTATATATATATGTATATATATGTAACTACTTAAGCAAATCATTCCTATGGTAAATATGAGGAGGAAAGTTAAACAACAGGATTTGTGAATCTTAAATTTGCTTGGGAGAAGAAATAGTTCTTACATTCATAATGTGTTCTCATTCCTCCTATTCATTTTGATCCTGAGTACATTCTGTATCATCCTTTTTCATGGTCTCCAGCACACCCTCTTTAGTCCTACACACTGAGCATTTCATCTCAAATTGCCTGCATTTTCCCTTTAAAATGACAATGCATATTAGACATGCCATTTTTTAGAATTTCTTCCACAAAAGAACATGTAAATTTTGCTAGCAGCAGATCTTATACATTCATTACTTGTCAGATATTTTAAGGGGGGAATGGAAGAGAAGGAAAAATCTTTGAGAATATAAGGTTTAGTATCAAATACTGTACTTTCAAGAATCGGCAGATTAGAGGAAGACTCAAAAAGCACCCATAAGGTAGCAATTTTATTTATGAGTCAGAATTGATCTACTACCACTTAATTAAGTAAGTCACCTTTATATTTTATGTGACTTTCATGTCACAGAAAACACATCTTAATGGTTGTTTCTTTTAGTGTCATAAAATGGAAGCCTGCCATGAGTATCTTAATTTTTAAAAGCACTAATCCCACTGGTGTGACTTCTGAAGAAAAAAAAAAAAATACACATTCATGCCTCTAGAATTTTAAGGAAAGCAGTTGTTACATTTAACACTTCATTAGTCACCTCATACATCAGAGTCTCATTATTTTTTTTTTCTTTCCATATCAAGAAGGATTTCCCGAACAGTTGAAAAAAAGCCTAAAAGAATATTAGGTATTTATGGCATAAATGGAAGGAAAATGTAAGTGAAGGCAGAGGAAAGAAGTAAACAGGGTGGGAGCAACACTTCAGTGACACAGTGATAATGACGGTTAACACAGTGAGAAGGCTCGGGCTGCCAACCATCTGCTCCAGAGAGGCAGCACCGCAAACAATGTCAAAGGAAGAAAGTGCTTAGGATTAATAATTTCAATTTCATTAAAGACTTTTTTAATTCATAGAGTCGTTGTTCAAATGAAATGAGATACTCAGAAATTAACCTGTGATGGGAGTGTGAGAGGGGTTCAAGATCCAATCAAAATCCCATCCACCTGGATAGAAGCAGGATACAACTATGAGAAAGGCTGAGCGAGTAATATTGAAGTCTTTTTATGTCCATTTAGTGAAGAATCTGACATCTGGGGGCTTTTTCCTGAATAGTGTAGAAAGGAATAATAAGTGTCCTAAGAATATGTTAGTAGTCCCTGGATAAATCTGTAGCAAACAAATGAAGCTTCTCAGCTTTTCTCCTCGGGACTTATCTAAGGTTTGGCAGTATTTTTCTGAAGTCCTTTCTGACTTAAAGACCATCATCTCTGATCTTAATCTTAGAGCTTTTCTTGCCCTAATATCTGTCTCAGTCCATTTTTTTTACTCTAACAGAATACCTGAGGCTAGGTATTTTTAGAATATGGGACTTTTTCATAATTCTGCAGCTGGAAATCCGATATTAAGGGGCAGACCTCTGATGAGGGGCTGCTTACTGTGTCTTCATGTGATGAAAGTGCAAGAGATAGAGAAGGGGAATGAACTTACCCTTTTAAATGCCATTAATTCCATTGATGAGAGCTCTCATGATTGAATCAAAAAGGTCTCACCTCTTCATACTATTAAAATTATTAAAATGAAATTTGAATCTCACCAAAAAAAATTTTTTTTTGGTGGGGGGTTACCAGGGATTGAACTCAGGGGCAGTCGGCCACTGAGCCAAATCCCTGACCCTATTTTGTATTTTGTTGAGAGACAGGGTCTCACTACGTTGCTTAGTGCCTAGCTTTTGCTGAGGAGTCGAACTCCAATCCTGGAGCCTCAGCCTCCAAAGCTGCTGGGATTACAGTCCTGGGTCACTGTGCTTGACTCAACATAATATTTGAAGGAGGCAAGCATTCAAACTATAGCAATATCTATCTTTTCATTCTAATATGTTCCTATAAATATTTTCATCTTTGACCTGTTTTTATCTAATTCTCAAGTCATTTACTTGATCCAGTTGGGATACAAGATACTCTTATCTAATCTCAGTTGCAAACGCAATGTAGCAAAATACATTTCTAAACGTCATTTACCTTCAATTATTCCATGTTTTGCTCTGCATCGTGTCCCAAAAAAGCATTTCTTGGGACTGGGCCTGTGACTCCGTGGTAGAGCACTTGCCTAGCATGTGTGAGACACTGGATTCTATTAGATCCTTGGCACCACATAAGAATAAATAAATAAAGATTAAAAAAAAAGTAGTTCTCTTCCTTGCATGTCTTCTCACATCTGCTGCTATTATGTTTTAACTTTTTATTTTTGAAAAGTTATGGAACCACAGAAAGTAGCAACACTAATAGAGATCCTATGTGTTTTTCACCCAGGTTCCCTAAATGGTTACTTCTTATGTAACTGGTTAGTATCAGAAAGAAGAAACTGACTTTAGTACAGTGAGTGTGTGAAGTTCTACACACCTATCACCTGTGTAGGTTTGTGTAATCACCATGACAGCCGAGATATGGAACTATTTCATCAACAAAAGTCTTCCCTTTTACTACTCCCTTATTTTCTGTTGACCACTGTCCCTCCTCCTCTTAAATCCAAGCAATCACTGACTAATGTGTTCTCTGTCTTTAATGTTGTCACGTTAAAATTATCAACTAAATGAAAACTTCTAGGATGTGACCTTTTGAGATTGGCTACTTCATTTACATGTTTTGCCCCTATTATAGACTGAATATTCTTATTTTGCCAAAATTCATGTATAGAAACACTTAATTCCCAGTAGGACAGTTTTGGAGTTGAGACCTTAGGAAGTAATTACAGTTGGATGAACTCAAGGGGGTGTGCTGTTATGATGGCACTAGTATTCTTATAAGAAGAGACACCAGTGAACTTGCTGTTCCTCACTGCACATGCACACACTGACTGTGGACCATGTGGGCTCACAGTGAGATAGATGGTAGCCATCTGCAAGTCAAGAAGAGACTGGTCCCCAGACTCCACCATGCTGGCACTCTGATCTTAGATTTTCAGGCTCCAGAACTTTATCAAAAGGAAATTCTGCTTTTTAAGCTATCCAGTTTATGTTATTTTGTTATGGCAGTCTTAGCAGATAAAGGCAGCCTCTGGGATGCATCCAAGTTGTGAATTAATAATTAATTCTTAATTATTGCTGAGTAATATTCCATGATATATTTCTACAATAGATTCTATAACTGATGGACATTTTCTTTGCTTTCATTTATTGGATGTGATCACCTATGCAGTGTGTGTGTGTGTGTGTGTGTGTGTGTGTGTATGTGTAAATAAGTTTCATTTCTCTAGGTTAAATGATCAGGAGTGTAATTGCTGGGTTGTATGTAAAGAGTATATTTAGTAGTTTATGAACTCATTAAGCAAGTGGATGTATAAATTTATATTCCCAACAGTTTCTCTGCATTTATGTTAGCATATAGTTTTACAATTTTTAACTTCAACTGTTTTAATATGTGAATAGTGTTGTATAAACATGGTATTTATTCACATTTTCTAAGGACCATTGATGATCCCTTTTCATATGCTTGTTACCGGCATAACCTATTTAGTAAAATCACTTTCTATTTCTATAGAATTCTAATTGGATTGTTTGTTTTCTTTCGTTTCACTTTTTTACTGTTAAGTTTTAGGAGTTCTTTATACATTCTAGATAGAAAGCATTTTACCAGATATATTTTTTTCTATCTATAATTTGAGTTTCCATCCTCTTTTCAGGGATAAATCCTTGCTAAAGCAAGGCAAATATTCATAATTTTTTGAAGCTCAATTTGCCAATTTTTAAAAAATTTTATGTATCGTGCTTTTTATACTCTATCTAAGAACTCTCTACCAAATTCTAGGTCCTACAGATTTTCATCTGTTTTCTTTTTTAACTTTTAGATCTTTTAGTTAATTAATATAAGTTTACTTGTGGTATCCAATTAATTATCATGCCTGTGATGTCCAATTGCTGTAGCCCTATTTATTGAAACACTTTATTTCCTGAATTTAATTCATTTTTCAACTTTTCAAAAAATCAATTGGCTGTATACTTGTATAGATCCACACCCAGGTTCTTTTATGTATCCATCCTCTTCTGATATCATACAATGCTTACTATCATATTTTATGTTAAGCCTTAATATTTGATGGAGTCATTCTTTCAATTTTCTTCTTTTTTTAACAAAAAGATCTTTCTTTGCTTTTCCATGTGAATTTTATCTATATTCATATGAAAATTTGCTAAGCTTTTAATAATAATTATATTATATGTCGTTTTTAAGATGTACTAAATCTTCTGGTTTATGGAAAATATTTCTCTAAATATATTTTTTCTTATTTTTCTATCAGTATTTTGTAGTTTTCAGAATATAAGTTTGGTCATATTTGCTTTTGGATTTGTTAAAGCATGCATTTATCACCTTTGTGTCAAAATACATTGTATTATGAGTTTGGTTACCCTATTTTCAATGCTAGTATTTAGGTATAAATTTTTTAATATTCTTGTTATATCTGTGGTCTTGCTGAACTACTTGAACATTGTATAAAATTTTCTTTATAGACTACTTAGATTTTATACATATCCTCAAATAGAGATAATTCTGTTTTTCAGATATCTATTTCTATACATATGTGTGTGTTATTGTTTTCTTTTCTTGTCTTATTGCTATTTTTAGAAACTTCATGGTGTGTTGAGTGAGATTGGAAAATATAAGCATCCTTGAGTGTTTCTAATCTCAGGGGGGAAAATTCTGTCTTAAATTATTATGTATGATGCTAGCAGTAAGTTCTTTAAAAGTCCATCATCATGGTGAAGAAACACCCCTTTACTCCCAGAGTTTCTCAGGAATTTCTTTACAGACAGTGAATATAATCAAATGTGTTTTTGACATTTTGAAGGATCTAAAATGATCATCTTTAGATAGTTAAGACAATAGATTGCAAATACTGAACCAAAAGTGTAGAAATGGAAATCCCAGGTCTGTACCTGGTCTTCTCGACCCTGCTCCCACAGAGGCACAGAGTGACTCACTGTGATCTGATGAGTTTGAAAGTCCAGAATCCCTTTTATCTTTGCCAATGTGAGTGACTGTAGGGTCAGAATTTTTTCCCCTATTTCCTTAGTTTTGGGTAGTTATTGTTAGGTTACTCCTTTTCTTTTCTTTTGGCTATTGACAGCAGGCGATTCTTGTGAATGTCTTTCCTTTCTTTCATAGCTCTTTGGAACTTGATTACTTCTCTAGCACTTAGTAGTAAATAAGAAGATAGAAATCCCCATATTCAGGAAATTCATTTCCATGTCGTTTCTCAAGTTGTGGTATCCCCAAGCAATATGCCTTCTTCCTTCCTTGAGACTCTTTTGTTTGTTTTATGTATGATGTCAAGGTATTTTAACTGTACTTATTGGTAGGAATAAGAAGTATGTCCACCTCATCTTGTTGTCAAGTGAAACTTTACAGTTTAATCACATTAACATCTTCTTTTGTACTAAGGATTGAACCAGGGGCACTTAACCACTGAACCACATCCCCAACTTTTTTTTTTTTTTTTTTTTTTTTTTTTGAGACAAGGTCTCACTAAGTTGCTGAGGCTGGCTTTGAACTTGTGATACTCATGCTTCAACCTCTCAAACAGCTGGGAATTCAGGTGCATGCCACCACACTCACTAATCAGATTAACTTTCATGCATTATTTTCCTCATATATTTAGAGCATTTATCATAAGAGTTTTCAATCCTTTCAGAAATAAAACTTCCATCCAAGAGGTAGAGTCATTTTTATAAAAAATAATACTTTATAAATTTATCTTTGATAAATACCTGACCTCGAATCTGACAGATTTAGACGCTAGAGTGTAAAAATGAATAAAAAAGAGTTGTTTCCCTAAACATGGCACGATGCTGATTAGTAGATACAAAAAAATACATAATAGGAATGAAGTGCATCAAATGCAATGAGTGTGATATACTCACGCTAATACCAGACAACAAAGGAAAGGAACATACTCTGAGTTCACAAACTATATCAGATTTACCTATTGATCTTTTTAAATCAGAAATTTTAAAACAGAAATGTAGTACAGTAAGACAGGGGAAAAAAATTATATTTTTACCAAATTCCCCGGGGTAGCTAACACGCTGCTCTAGAGAGGACATTTTGAGAATTCCTAGGATAAAGAGTCTAAAAGGATCTCTGGAGAGTGTAATTTTTTGATACATCTTTGAATTAAACATGAGTTCATGGGAAAACTCAGAATACAATGCTTGAGTTTCAAAGATGTTCTAAGGATTCAATGTTAATTAAACTGTACATTGATTAAATGTTATACAGTTATTCTCAATCTTAATTTTGCAGTGTAAAAACTTGGGGTAAGAGAAAAACTTTGTCATCAATAGATACATAAATAAGAGAATTTTTCAAATTAGGATGTTAGGATGGAAAGGACAAAGGTGAAGTTTCATCATGAGTCATTGGGAGTTAAAAAGCAAGACATACGAGCAGAAAAAGGTTTATTGGTCCTTAAGTTTAAACATTTTTTTATTACATTTGAGGCTGAACCCACCTATTTTAATCTGACCAGTCTAATTAAAAGGTGAATTTTGAAGGTAAGGTCAATGCTAGATTTACTAAGTATAGTTCTCCTCATTTATTTGAACCACAATTTTTTTTAAATTATTGTATAGCAACTTACAATTAAAACTTTTATCAGACTTTCTTTTTTTTTTTGCACTAAAAAATTGAAAAGATTATTTCTCTTTGTCACAAACCAGAAACAGGTACCACTAAACTCTAGATAGATTAAAGAAAATTATGTTATTTTAAAATCTCATGTTGTCACACTGTAATAGTTACTAGGCTGGAAATAAGATTCATAAAATTCTCTATTTTCTTCTAATGTATTTCTCTGATATATGGTTACTTCTAATTTTTTTACTTACTTAATGATGATTTTTAATTATTTGTATTTATTTTAAATATTTGTATGGAAAAAAGAAAATTAGCTCTACCTTAATTATATTATTATTCAATTTTTTGTGTAAACCATATTCATTTGGATAGACTACTGGTCAGATTTGAAGATTTGTGCCACATAAAACCTTATTCAAAGAAAGTAATCAATAAATAGTTGTAAAATGAAAGAAATATTACTTTTTTCTTATGCAGTATTACCATAGTCATACAATCTTCAGGGTTCCTAAAATATGTTTACCCATACACCTAGGTCTGTAAAATGTGTGCTATGCTTATAGAAAAGAGTTAGCCTAAAATAATGACAGGTGGGGAAGGTGGAGCCAGACTTCCTTAGTTGTGACCAACTTCTCTTCTTAACGGCTATATTACATTAAGCAATTTACTTCCTGTTATACCTCAAAATACCCATCTATAAAATGATAGATGTTGTTTACAATAGAACTTTTGTCCCTAGGCACATTTAAAGTCAGTATATGTAAAACATATATGTGATTTACACTCTATATTGAAAAGGGACATTAGTTCTTCAGAACTGTCATTGCCTCCAAGTCCCAGGAGGAAATAGTGGGACTTCTTTAAATCTTAAGGGACTCTGGAGTCCCATTAATGTCTGCATATTTTAATTGGTTTTCTTTTCCTTCTTTGGATGATATAAGGGAAGAGACTCAAGGCAGAAATGAGCCAAAAAGAGGCAAATGATGGCTTATGGCCATCATCCCAAAGCATGGAAAATTTTCAGCCCCTAAGCAATAGGAAAAGATGCTCTGAAAATTATCACTTGCAGTGATGGGACTCTGCTTATTCTCTGGCTATGACAATACGGGCACTGATTTCCTTCATCTACTCCTCAGTGATTTGAGTCATATCATTAGCACACTATATTATGTGGGCTATTCAGCACAGTGATCTTAGGGTGACTTATTGAGGCCATGTATGATATACTGATTATTCAAAACAGTTATCATTGATTGACATAATCATCTTGTCATTTGATTCTTTCAGCTGTGGATAAGCCTAAGATAGCCTGACCATTGTAAGTCCATAGTTCACAAAGCAACATCGACAAGCTATTAATAATCTCATAAATAAAACTTGACAAAGGAATGTTGGTATATAAAGAAATATGCAAAGGAGCTGAGTCAATTATTTCCACTCCATTTATAAGAAATCAAACAAGTGAAAAACCTTGATTGTATGTTTGACATATAAAATGGACAGGTTAAATCCACTACACTTGGTATACAATTCAGATAAGAAGGAGGCAGGTCCACAGGTCTTCAAGTTTATACAAGCACAATTTCAATTGATACCCAGAGGTTCTAAAACTTAGATACACAATTCTTTCCTACAGTAATCTGCGATAGTCACTGATGTGAGAAATATTGATCTATGCACTTTTTCTCCAGTTTAACCGCACACTTATTTCCAAACTTCATCCCCTCCAATCTTCTACTGTTGTTACTTCCAAACTGCTGACCTACTCGTTGAGCTTGACCCAAAAGATCAGTATATTGATCACTCAAAATACCTCTTTACACATCAGGTTATGACCCTGTGGGATACAAAAAATCCAGCTAAGAAAATTCCTTGCAATCCTATTGTGCAGGACCTGCCCATTTGATGCTGAAATGCAGCAGCAGTCCATTCTAGCCCTTGCCAATGGATCAGAGCTTCCCAGCCATGAACTAGGACCATATTTTTATTCCATCTCATTACCTGGCAGTAGGTGACACCCTATAGAGTCACCTGTTATCTATTATATGGTTTTTTTACATCCTTGTGTCAGATCAGATCAGATTCTAAATAAATTCTTTTACTACATGACTTACTAATGTGCTTTCTTGAATTTATGATTTATTTTACTTAAAATACCTATTTCTATATAATCATTTGATGTCCCAGATATAGAACTGATCATAAACTGCTTTTCAAGTAAAAAATATGTATCTGATAAATATGACATAACGTTTTTCTAGAGGCTTTACCAGTCTGTTTTGCCACCCTCCACACATGGGTTTCAGAAATTCACAGAACATCTTTATGTACCACAGACACCTGTGACACCATGGGATCTTTCATGCCTCTTGGTCCAAGAAGTAGGGTCCATTTGTATTACAAACTAATCTCTTTCAAAAAAATCCTCTCTTATATTCTAGACCTTAATCAAACCTGGGGTCCTGAAAAGTATTCTTACTAGTGTGTCAGAGAACTTACCAATTTGTTCCTCAGATTGAGTGACATCAATAGAGTGGACCAATGTGATATGTTGTGGAACATCTAAACAATCCAGTTCCCTTCATGCTGTATTGCTCAAGACTGTAGGACAAGCAAGCATAGGAAAAGATGTTCAGTGTCAGACTGGGGATATAGCTCAGTTGGTAGAGTACTTGCCTAGCAGGTACGAGGCCCTGGGTTCAATGCCTAACACCATCAAAAAAAAAAAAAAAAAAAAAAAAAAAAAGTGTCACTAGTCATTAAGATAATATAAATCAAATCCTGCACTGAGCTATCACCTCACAGCCACTAGAATGGCCATTATCAAACACAAGCAAGGAGATTAAAAATAAAAGCATAAAATAACACACAATGGCAAGGATGTAGGAAAATTTGATCCTTTATGCAGCTTCTAGAAAAGTTAAATGTGGTAGCTTCTATGGAAAACCGTGTGACTTTTATAGATAACTAGATTTTTAAATTAAGCTTTGGTGATAAGAACCAAGGTATATTCCACTAACAACTTAAATATGCCACTAAGAATAAAATTTTCAAACCTGTGGAAGTCAGGCAAAGCAGATACTTTTGGTGAAAATATTTTTGTTTGGCAAAACTTAATCCATAATATTTAGATGAATACCTATATACAAATCCATTCATTTATAGTATAATAAATGTTATTTATGACTATATATGTATGTTTCATTATGTTTTAATTTAAGCTTTCTTCTTTTTCCTGGGCTGGAGCAAATTTTGCCATTTTTAGCCAGCAGATTAATAAGTTATATGGTAATAGTTATTTTATTAATTTATTAAACCATTTATTTATTGAGCTACTGGAGATTGAATCCAGGCATACTCTCCCACTCAGTCACACAACCAGAACCCTTTTCTTTTTTTTATTTTGAGAAAGGGGCTCCCCAAACTGCTGAGGCTGGCCTCTAACGTGCAATTCCCCTGCCTTAGTTGCCCAGGTCACTGGGATTTTGGACATGCAAGGAAATTATATACAGTTAATCTATTGTTTTAAAAGATCTGGCATGGCATGGAATGCATCTAGAACTAAAAAAATCTAAAATAAAACAACTCAAGACTCATTTAAAATACTTTCTGGAACTTAAAATGAATCTTGAAGTACATTATAATTTCAAAAATAATCATTTCCATTTTATTAAAAAATGTTTCAACCATTTTTCATTTATCTTAGTGTTTCTTTTATTCCACTTTTAAAATGTTCAATAAAATTAAATATGAACTTTTGCCATCATCTAAAAATTAAGATAGTGGCTATCTGCAAAAAAGAACCAAAGAAATGCCCTGAAAACATTTTTTTGTTAACATCTAAATTCTACAGACACTTTTTAGGAAAGTTTTCTAATTCTCTTCTTCCTCCAGCCCATTTTTTCTTGCCTAAGTGAAGCATAGTGCAAGCAATTATTCCTGTAATTAGGGGGGAAAAAACAACTGTTTATGACTTTGGATTTGACTTCAGAGGTCACACACGGAGAACCATCGTAAGGATAATTATTTCCTTTACTCTGATGGAAACGATGATGGCAATAACATATTAAGCTTTTCCTGTTTTCAAAAGGCCAAGACCAGAACTTACACCATTTTTGTTGCTTTATTGTTTTGGGTGTGTATGATAGTTCTGAAACTGACATTATACCTTGAATAAACCCCAATTTCAGATTCTTTAAGCTACTCAGATATTTTGAGCACTGTCAACATTCTTCTAATTCAGTTTCTTTTTAGCTTCACAGTTAGAAGTGGACAGCTGGCTGACAGTTCCAGAGAACCTCCTACTCTAATTAAATATGAGATTATCCTTTTCAGTGGTGCATGTTGCTGTGTTTAATATCATCAGGTGACATTCATGATGACCTTTCATACTCAGTAACAAACAGATTTTCAGGTCACTGAGCTACCTAATGTAAGTAACATGCCCTCCACATCATAATAAAATAATTTAAAGAAAACAGTATTTCCATGTGTCCGTTATGTCAGAAGAAGTGAATTCTGAAATTATACCTATGAAGTTCTAAATTTTTTTTTTTTTTAATATTTGAGAACTTATCCAGATAGGCAATATTCTTAGAGCAGGTCTTTTGTCAGTCTACTAGTTTATGTTGCCTTTTATTATTTAAATCATGTATGAATGCTACAGAAAAGACCCGAATATTTGATTTTTGTCTTATTGCTTCTAGTTGAGTAAGATAATATCTTCCTGTATGCAAGTTACTCAAGTAAAATATAATAATAATATAATAACAAGAATTTTGCCAGTTTACCCTTTTTAATACAGATTGACACCATATTTTTACCAGTAGCATGTTTCAAATCTGCATGTCATCTCTCATTCTTTATGTTATTTGAGTTATCAGCAGCATTTGGCAGCGGTAATAATTTTGTCCTTAAAACGCTTTTTATCTTTAGTTTTAGTCATATCCAAATGGATTTCCTCCTAACTTCCCCTGGAAATTTCTCAATTGGATGTTCAACAGAGATCTCAGACTCTGTATGTCCCAAACTCCACAACTTCCCCATCTCAGTTAATACTAACTACATTCTTCCACTTGCCCAACCCAAAACCTTGGTGACAAGTTCCAATTCTCAAAATGTCTAGTCTCCCTCCTTTATGATAAGTCAGAAATCCTATCTTCTTTATCTTCACTCTAATCAGAATTCAATCATTTCTAATTGGACCACTATGGCCAGCCTGGCTGAAACAGACAGTCAGCTTCTAACTAATCTCTTGCAGTTTTTTTAAATTTATTTTTCTTTATGTAGCAACTAGAATATTCTTCTTCAAATGCAGATATGATCACACCTCTGCCCTCGTCAAAATTTTCTAATGACTTCTCACATCACTGAGGAGAAACCAGTGATTATCAGAACATAAAAGATCTATATGATCTGGTTGTTATTTACTTCTCTGAATTTTCTTCCTGCTATCACTCTTCCCATTTTTAACTGTTTTCTGAGACACTTGCTTTCTTTACTCTCACTTTGTCTGTCTACATTTGTTTGGACAGTCTCTTCTGGTCTTCTACTATAATATCATTTGACACTGAAATTTGAGAGAATTCTTTTCTCTGCTGTTTTCTGAAATAGATTTGAGTAATTTCCTTACAGAGAATGACAGAACTTGATACAGTACTTCCACCAAGGTAAATGTTACCAGTGTTTCCAGCAAGCCAGAAGAGTGCAAAGTAACCAGACAGATGTGGAAAAGCATTTAAATTTTTTCCTGGTTTCTTTTAGAGTTGTCAAACAAATATGATGATGTGTTTTATCTTTACGTTCAAGTAAAAGGGTTAGGGAGAAATACAGCTCAACCAGAAGTGCACACTAATTAGAGGAAACTCATTTGATGGGAGTGTCTAGGTGGCAGCAAATTAGAGCCTGTGAATTTATTTTTTATTTTTTTTATTTTTATCATAAGGTTATTCTTTATGTAACAAGCAAAGGAATTAAGATTGCATCTAGAACATGTACAATTACATTCACTCTATTTTAATGTCTTTTCTACATGAGCTTCTTTATACTAATTCTAAGGATTAGCAATTAACAGACTACCACCTTTCTTATGAAAAGTGTGGTATGATGTAGACATTGAGTTGTCAAGTTAAGAAATTCAGCTTTCTGTCTTTATACATGTTTGATACCCAAATAACATGCTTTCATTTTCCCAACAAATGATGTCAATCCAAAATTTTTAATTCTTTCCACTAATTCTTAACTGATCATTTAAAAAATAAAAAGTGATTAGAAAAGTACACCTAATGAAATGAATTCACAAACTCTTCAAAACTCTAAATCAATCTTAGAGTTTTCAAAGTTAACATAAATGTTGCAAAAATCCCTAGGGGGTATAGAGAATAAACTAGACATCTGGAAAAGAAGAATGATTATGGGGAATATTTTTAAAGTAATTAAACCCCAAAGTCTGTTTTTGATGAATGACTGCTTTATCTTGCCCTATTTAATCATGGACATCTGCATAAAATCAAGGATTTAGAGGAGAATTTATTTATGGAGAAAAATAAAGAAAAATGAAACTGTTATAACAAATGAGAGCATACCTCTACTGTTTGCAGACCTGAGGATGATAATGGCCTACTTGTGGGTTAAGCAATGTTTGCATTAAGATCTTCCTTTAGTCCTGGAGAAGTTATAGAGTGATTATCACTTAGCCTAAATAGCGACCTATGCCTTGTTCTCTGAAATTTAGAATAAAACAACGATTGGAAAGTTACATTACATCCCATGCAAATTCTTGCATTAGTATTCTTCATATTCATATTTCTAGAAACACACACTGTTAAGCAGAATAAACATAATAGTCATCAGTGTGCTGATGAAGCTTAAAAGTTTACATCTTTGTAAAACATTAAAGAAATTTAAGCTTAGATATTTAAGTAGATCAGTTTCTGCCAGACAGGTAATGCATTAAGCATGATGCTATATGGTTTCATCTTTTCATTTCCTGACAAACTATAGTAGATGAAGAGGAAAAGGGAACAGATGGACTCAAAAGGCTGGGGAACATTCTTGCATTGCATCTTACCATATTTTGATAAAACTCCAAAAGACAAGTATTATATGTTTTCTCTCATATCTGGAAGCTAGAAGGGGAATAAAAAGAAAAAGGGAAAAAGGGACATCATGAAAGTATACAAGAAACCATATAGTAGAGGAAGTATATCAGGGGAGGGAAGAAAAGAAGGTAAGGGGAGGTATTGGGGAGTGAAATTGCCAAAATTTTGTTATATGCACTGACAATATGTCACAATGAAACCTACTATACTGTATTACTAATAAGCATCAATGAAAAATACCTGAGATGACTAATGTATAAAGAGAAAAGAGTTATTTGGACTCAAAGTTTCAGTCCTTGATCAATTGGTCCCATTGCTTTGGGCCTACATTAAGGCAGCACATCAAAGCAGGAACATGCAGTGGAGCAGAATTGATGATTTTATGCCCTAGGAGGAAAAACAAGAGGAGAGAGCTAGAGTGCTACCTCCACTTAAAGGCCATGCCTCCAATGACTTAAAGACTTCCTACCGGGCCCAGTACCACCTCTCAATAGTGCCGGGTCAGACTAAGCCTTTATCACATGGAAACTTGGGGCACATTCAACATCCAAACCAGAGTAGTAATCTATTAAAGTGAAAAATCAAATTGTGACTAAGCATCAATCTAAATTAGTTATAAAAAAAACTTCTATATAACAGTTATTTATGAATTTCATTAAATGTATAAAAGTATTTTCAACCCTTCCATTCAATGTCCATTGATCTCACAATGTAAATCATCATCATATATCATATGTTACATCTGAACTTGAATATATATGTAATTGGTAGTTACATAACTACCAACATCTATGTATACATCACTTAAAAGTGATATGATTTAAAAATATACTTTATAATATTCTTTGTTCATCATAAGTGCTACTATAAATGCCATCCTAATTACCCTGTATCTTCAGAAGTTGGAGTTGGAACATGGAAGAGAAGCAAGAAGATGATGGTTGGTCTTATGCTTAAAGACAATTTATTATACAAAATTACATTATGTTCATGCAGTTTAAGAGAGAATATGACTGTATAATCTGTCTATTCAGTGCAAAAAAAAAAAAAAACTACCTCTTTCTGATGTTGAGAATCAGAAAATCTCCAACATCTTCATCAATTCATTTCAGCACTCTTTTCAACTTTGACTTCAAATTTGCATTAGTCATGAGCCTACATTCTTAGAGATAGAAGTCATATTGCATCAACCCTAAGCACTGCTGTGCTATTCAGTTCTCTGTTACTGTAACAAATACCTAAGATACTCAATTTACAAAGAGGACAAGTTTTTTCTGTGGTTTCAGAGTATTCACTCCGTGGTCTGTTGGCCCCCCTTGCTTTTGAGCCTATCGTGGAGCAACATGTCATTGTGGTAGAATAAAACTGCTCACCTCATAGCAGCCAGGAAGCAAAAGAGAGGAAGAGGGGGAGACCAAGGTTGACCCTTGAAGGTCATATCCCCAATGACCTAACTCACCCCAGTTATGCTCCACCTCTTAAAGGTTCTACCACCTTCCAATGGTTCTGTGAGGGGGGCAAATGTTCAACACATGGGCCTTTACAGGACATTTAAAACCAAATTATAATAATTGTTTTATTGGATAAAATAACTCCAATATATTCTTTAATAAGTTGAGTGTGTACATGTGTGCATGCTGTGTGTGTTAAGACAGAAGTGGTCCACTAGCACAAAAGGGACAGAGCAGTGGTCTATCTTGCCTGAGATTGAGAATGCTATTAAATTATTGCCTGAATATGTTTAAATATACATGATACAAACATCATGTAGAAATTTTATTTCTTAAAAACAAATAATAATGATGTGTTCTATTTACATGTTTCTAACTTTGCAGACTCAACAGATATAGTGCCATGTCTTAAAGGAAAAAATAATCATCAGAATAAAAGAGTGACAGATTGAATAATATAATTAATTACTGAGAACATGGTAAGCAAATTTCAGTTGTAGATAAGCACCCATCTGAGGTGCATTAGTTTTCTGTGTAAAGGCTGTAATACATTTTCGTAAACTTAGAGGTTTGAAAAAATGTATTTTCCAATAGTTTTATAGATCAGAAATCCAACACAGTTATTAGTGGGCTAAAATCTTGGGCGTCTAAAGGCTGGATTCTTTTCTGAAGGTTCAAATGAAGAACCATTTCCTTTCCTTTTCCACGTTCAATGTATTGCTTAATTCCTTTTGTGGCTTCCTTCCCTAGCCCACAAAGATAGCAACATTGTTTTCTTTATTTTTTTAATTGCAGAACCTCATGTAACATTAAACATTTAAAAGTATAAAACATGGTAGTATTAGTTCATTCATAATGTTTCCCAATCACAATCTCTAACAAGTTCCCAAATTCTTATCCCAGAGGAAAACCCTATATCCAATAAACAGTCACTTCCATTACACAAAGATCCACACTCCCGCTCCGCCACCCCTTCCTCATTCCTAGTCTCTAATCCATCAATCTTCTTCCTTTCTACTGATTTACTCACTTGGGGCATTTCACACACATGGAATCATATAGTATAGGACTCGTTTCTTTTGCTTAAGAAAATATGTTCAAAATATATGCACAGGGCTGGGGATATAGCTCAGTTGGTAGAGTGCTTGTCTCGCAAGCATGAGGCCCTGGGTTCAATCTCCAGCACTGTGAAAAAAAAATACATGCACATTTTAGCATATTTCAGTACTTTATTTCTTTTCATAAATGCATAATAGTCTATTGTATGAGTTCTAAGAGTTCTTTAAATATTCTGTACACTAGACTGAAGCAGTTATAGGATAGACAGATCTTTTCTTTCACTCTTGATTATATATTAAATTCCTTGGTAATGTCCTTTGATACACAAGTTTTGACATTTGGTGAATTCCAATATACTTTTTTTTTTTTTTTTTTTTTGATGTTGATACTTATGGTGTCTTAAGGTTTCATTGCACAATCCAAGCTCATAAAGAAGAATATCTATTTTTTCTTCTAAGAGTTTTATAGCTTACCTTTCACATTTATGTTATGGAAACTTTTTTAGATAATTTTTATATGATGTAAAACAGGCATTCAATTTTTATTTTGCATATAGATGTGTAATTGTCTCACCACTATTCACAGAGATTATCAAATCATCTAGGCATCTTCGCCAAAATCCATTTACCATGGGTTTCTGAGACTATTTATATACTTTCAATTCTATTTCATTAGTCTACAAAACTATTCCCATGTCAGAGTCACACTGTTTTGATTAGTGTAGCTTTGCAGTAAATTTTGAAAACAGAAAATTTGGATTCTCCAACTTCGTTCTTTTTAATATTGTTTTGCTATCCAAACCCATCAGTTCCATATGAACTTAAGGATATATACTCTTCTGATTTCACAAACAAGCATGCCATTTGAATTTTAGTAGGAATTGCATTAAATGTGTAGATCTCCATGACGGGGCTTTCATCTTAATATTAGTAAGTATTCCAATTAATGACTGCATGATGATTTCAGTATAGAGTCTTCCAGATCCTTGGTTAAACTTACTACTAAATTTATTACTATATCTTTAGTTGCTTTTAATACTGTATTAAGTGGAATTGTTTTCTTAGTTACATTTTTGTATTTTTATTGCTAGTAGACAGAAAGAAAATTGATTATTATATGTTGATCTTGTATCATCTTGTATCCTGCAACTTCACTGAATGGTTTTATGACATTTAGTAGTGTTTCTGTGAAACTTTCAGGAATTTCAATATGTGAATAAAAGATGCATGTGTTCTGAGAATAAAGATAATTTCACTTCTTGCATTCCAATTTTAGATTTTAAAATTTCTTTCTCCTGTCTAATTTCTCTGACTAGAATTTGTCATACAGTGTTGAGTTAAAGTAATGAAAAAAAGAATTTTTCCTACTTTAGATTTAAGGAAGAAAGATTTCAATCTTTTATCAGCAAGTATGATTGATGAGGGTTTCTCTTAAATTCCCTATATTGAATTAAGAATGTACCTTTATATTCCTAGTTTGTAAAATCTTGGTATAGTACTGGATTTTGTCAATTTTTTTTCTCTACCAATTAAGGTCCTCAAATGCTTTTTTCTTCTTCATTCTATTAACTTGATATATAACATTGATTGTATTTTGTATATTGATCAACACTTGGACCAACCCCTTCCACTATTTTCACTGAAGTGTCTTGAAACACTTTTATCATTTCTTCATCTCACATCTTTCTCTCACCACACACTAAAAGGGTTTTGAGGGGTTTTTTTTGTTTGTTTCTTTTTGGTTTTGTTTTTGTTTTTTTCTGACTCATGGAATCATATTGATCATACCAAGATAACATTCTCATGTAAAGGTCTTACCCTTAATGATAGCTGCAAGGTATATTACTGCCATGTAGTTAACAAATTTCATGTTTCAGGGGAAATAATGTAAATATCTTTGAGAGACCATTATTCTGCTTTAACTATGAAAAAGGATGGACACGAATGAAAACTCTGTTCACATTTCTTATATCATATTATATTTTCTTTGTGGTATTTTATTATGAAAGTAATATAATAATTAGCTTATACATATGTAGTAGATGCTTGTCTCCTTTATTAGACTATACTCTAGTTTGGATTTGGAATGTCACCCAAAGGGCAATATGCAGACAGCGAGGCTCTCAGAGGCTGCAGTACCCATCGGGCATAGCAAGCAAGCTCATACTGACAGTTTACCTTTGCATCATCTATATGAGGCTGGTAGTGTAGTCCTTCAGAATAAAAAAGTTATGGGGTCATGGAGCCTATGACCAAGATTTCAAAGGAAGACCTAGGATGCCAAGCAGTGTATGTTAAGGTCAATGTCCCTGCAAACAGTCCTACGCAAGGCAATGCACGGAGCTGTGAAGGTGAAATTGAAGTTGCTGTGGAGGACTCAAGAGAGTTAGAGATAATTCCAGTAATAGGGAATGCCTATGTTGTAAGTGGGGTCATTGCTGTGACTAATCTGATTACGTGATTCAGAAGCTTTAGAAGAGTCTTGGAATGTGTGGGAGGAATTTTGGAAAGTTTAGTCATGCAAGCTGGAAAAGCTGTAGATTATTGTAAGCAGAGCTAAATAGGCAATTCTGGTGAGAGCACAGAAGACCAGAATTCGGATACAATTTGAAACAATAAAGACAGGGCACAGATTTCAGAGGAGGAGGACTCTTGGAAAATGGAGAAGAGGCCATTCATGTTAGGTTCTGTCTAAGAAGTTGTGTGCATTTTGCCATGTGCTAAGACTTTCTGTGAAGCTGATTTTAAAAGTGATGCACCTTTTTTTCTGGTGGAAGAAATTTTTAAACAGCATAGTATTCAGGCAGTTATATGTATATTGCTGGCAGTGTTTAGTCAAATTTATTGTGATAATCAGCAGCAAAAAAGCAGAGTAGAAAGATCTGAAACTCTTGGACTTGAAAGGTGGGAGTAAAACTAAGACTCAGGAAGTTGCAGTTGTTAAAGAAATCACCTTCATAAAGAAGTGCCAAAGACTGCCCAGAAACAATAAGAAAGATGACTTGAGAGCATTTCAAGAATTGGCAAGACCACTCCCATTTCAGGCTCAGGAGAATGAAAGTAAAAATTCATTTGCGACCAGTGGGGTGACCTGCTTGCACAAGGTGGTCTAGGAAGTTGTTTTACCATGGCCCTCAAAGGCTGCTGCAGCCAGGATCCCTGGAGGCGTTATTACTGCCTCTAGATGGCAGCAGACGTCGTCGGCAAACTCCTGGTGCTGGTTCTGCAGGATTGCAGGATGCTGGAGTTAGGAGATCTTTGAGGATTCCACCAAGCTTTCAAAGGAACGCCTGGGAGGCCAGGCAAAGTGCAGCAAAGTCAGAGTCCCTTCAGGTGGCCCCTGAAAGGGCAATATTCGAAGATATCAGGAGAAAGCTAAAGCTGCAGTGGAGACCCCCGAGATTAAGAAATGCCAATACCCTGGAACATCTGCCCAGAAAAGCTGCAGGAATTAAGCACAAACAAGCCAAGAGAGCGGCCACATGTGCTTCAGTCAGCAAACCCACACGGGTGGAGTTACACAAGCCCTTTGGAGTAAACACCAAAATGCCATGTGTCCCAGATGCCAGACACGAAACTGCAGGACTTATTTGCCCAGCTGGATTTCAGTCTTGCTTAAGTCCCATCCCTTCTTCTTATGCCCCTATTTTCCTGAATGGAAAAGTTTTAATCTTTATATATTAGATACTTGTAAATTGGTTTTATTTTTTTATAGGAGCTCACTATGTGATTTTGCCTTTAATTTCAGAGGAGACTTTGGACTTCAACTTTTGGGCAATGCTTGAACTGTTGAGACTATCAGGACTCTTGCAAATGAACTGAATATATTTTGCATTGTGAGGTGATCATGAGCTTTCAGGAGGAGCCAGGGATGGAATGTTATAGTTTAGATATTAGGTGTCCCCCCAAAGTTCATGTGAGATAATGCAAGAATGCTCAAAGGCAAAATGATTGTGCTATGAGAAACTTAATGGGGATTAACTGAGTGGTAACTGTAGGTAGTTTGGGTGTGACCGAAGGAGGTGGGTCATTGGGGGTGTGTCTTTGGGATATATATTTTGTCCTTGTTGAGCAGTCTTTCTCTCTCTCTTCCTCCCTTTATCTCTCTCTGCTTCCTGGTGCCCTGTCCCCAGCTGTTTTCCTCTGCCACACACTTCCACCCCAAGGAATGGAGCCAGCTGTCTATGGACTGTCTCTGTACCATTTTTTATGAAACTACCAAGATTGCCATTACAGCCCATCTTAATGACCTCTTTGAAGCCTAACAACTTTTCAAAGTTCCCACAACTATATACCACCATCAGATTTAAATTCACATTCTTTCAATACTATTAACATGACTTTGAATATTCAACATAAATATAGGAACAAATCATTTAAACCAGAGCACTTAATTTCTGTTCCTGAATTCCTCTAAGGTAGAGATTGGCATACTTTTTCTAAAAGACTGGATGCTGAATATTTTAGACCTGATGTTCCACATATAGTTTCTTTTGCATATTCTTGATGGTGTTATATATATATATATTTTACTTTATTAATCAGTTTTTTCACTGCTGCAATTGAAAGACCTAACCAGTACAACTGTAGAGGAGGAAATGTTTATTTGAGGGCTCAGGGTTTTGAGGTTTTAGTCCATGGAAAACTGGTTCTATTCCTTGGTGCTTGAGGTGAGGCTGAACATCATGGCAGATAAGTATAGCAGAGGGAGGGAAGCAGCTCACATGAATGATCAGGAAGCAAAGAGAGAGTCCACTTGCCAGACACAAATATATGCCCAAAGCCATGTACCAATTCCCACCTCATCCAGCTACACCCTACCACTTCAGTTACCACTCAGTTAATCCCTATCAGGGGGTTAAATCAATGATTAGGTTAAGACTCTTACAACCCAATCATTTCTCCTCTGAAACTTCTTGCACTGAGGGGACACCTCATATCAAAACCGTAACAGTTACCTCTTAGAAATGTAAAAAACTATTCCTACCTTGGGAATCATGTAAACACAGACTGCAGCATCATTACAGGATGACTGTAATTATTACTAGTTATTATTTGAATTTTTATGATAGAGGCTTTGCTTTTTTCTTCCAGAAAAATCATACATTTTTGTTCTAAAGAACTGATCTTAGGTAAGTATTGTAAATTCCTCTGACATCTCCAAAGTTATCAAATACTAGCTTTGCAGAATTTAAAACATTTTCCACTCTCCTTCATTGTATAATCTCACTTCCTCTATAACTATGTCTTATCTTCTATGTAAGTGGAGACAACCATGCATTGTTTGTATTACTCCAGGTCATCCAAGAAGCAGACCCCAAGATGGAAGGAAATAGAGCCACAGGACATCTAATTGCAATTAGGCTTCACCTTTGTGGATGAGAGATGATAGGTAAAAATGTACCCTAAAAGCTACTATGAAAGAGGCTCAGATTGATGAATATTCAGTAGGACTCATGGAGTGTTCCACAGCCAATATCTGCTATTGGAGTTGTCTCTTATTTCCTAGAAATGAGCCCAACTTAGTAACCCTGCCATGCTCAGTTCTTGCCAGACAGCAGCTGGGAAGTGTGTCCTCAGCTTGCACCTAATGATGAATTTTAGGGCACAGTGGTTGGGACAGTTGATCAATTAGGTTTCTAATGATCAGGAATCTAAGACTTGCAGTTTGCCATGGCGCATGCCAGTGCCACAAAATCACCTGGAAGCCAAATTCCTGACTTTTTCCATCCAAGCGAGCACTGTCCTACAGCTAGCTATCTAGCTGGATAGATAATAGGTAATTCGATAGATAGGTAAATAGACAGATAGATAGATTGATTGATTTAAATTGTTTCACCAGAATTTCCCTTCAAAGACACCTAAGAAAGTCATTTATGATTATCAGAACACATCGTAATATGTCCAATTACAATTAATTAAGTCCTTAAAAGACAGAAAATGTGGCAAGTATTTTTTTTAATAGTGTTATTGCATAACTGAAAGGACCAGACCCTAAACTTGCCAGAATAACTCAAAAACCCCTTCTCCCCCAGTATCCTCTAGGCTTTTTCTGTCATCCAAAGTCTTTTCTATGGTTTTGGAAGCCTTTCCAGGTCTACTTCAAAATCCTGGTCTCTCTTAGAATATAATCTTTTCAGTTTAAATGCTGTGTAGTTCAATTTCTAAGATGTCAGTTTTCTATCTTATAAAATAATAATGCCTGTGATACTGCATAGAAGCTTTATAGAACTGTTTTTAAATTATTAACAACTTAAAACCTTGCAAAAAATTCATCATGTATTAAGCTATTTATGGATCACCATCCAGATGCAAATAGTAGCTAAAATTTGTTGTACTATTACTAAAAGCAAATTTTCTATAAGGTATACCTTCTTATAGAGCCATTCTTCTGAAAATGTGTCTGAATTGGCAGTATGTCACATGTTCATGTCTTATTTTTCTTCATTAATCACAGAAAGGGCAAACATAAGATAGGGCTGAAGATCGCAATTAGAAACAAAACTCACATGATGGAAAGTAACAGGTACACATACATTATCTTTATGCATATGAAGGTGAGTTAAAAAGTGATCACACAGGAAGTGTTCTATTGCCCATTTTTTTAAAATATGTATTTTTTTAGTTGTAAATGGACACAATACCTTTATTTTTATGTGGTGCTAACGATCAAACCCAGGGCCTCATGTGTTGTAGGTGAGTGCTCTACCACTGAGCCACAACCCTAGACCCTCTATTGCCCATTTTTTCAGGAGTCATGTGTTGATTTTCATATCTTTCCTATACATGGTTTGTCTACTATAGGTTCATACATAACTCTAATGTCCATCAGTTAATTGTTGATGAATTAACTCTCTTCACGTCAGAAATGAATGGGACAGCATATATATTTTTTTCGAATAAGCCTTTTGTGTGTCTTATCCCAAACAATCAGTGAGGGTTGAAGAATACTGGCATTGAATGCACCTTAATTGTCAGTTATCCCAACAGTCTATTCTTATACTAATTCTCCATATATCTTCTGTTCTTGGTACTGATTCTCTCTATATCTTCTGTATGCATCATCCCTATTTGATAGTAAGTGGAAAAAAGAAGAAGAAAACTTTCATCTTTTACTTCATGTTTTCGGTAAGAAGGAATATTTTACTATTTCTATTGTATTTTCCATATTGTGATTTTTTAAAACATAGTCTTTTCACTTTCATTTTTTCACCTTAATCCTATTTTATGTATCGGAAAAAAGAAATGTTTGTTATTGTTACCTAATAATCACATATCAGATAACCAAAAGAGCAATATGTCTCTCCTTCAACTTTTAGCATAAAAAGTAATTTTCAGTTCTTACCACCATTTCTTATGTGATAATTTCTAGGAGACTCAACCATCAAAATTCTGGAATAAATTCTGGTTTGATAAGCACCATGACTCCATGAGTGTAGGAATTAAATTCATAAAATGAAAAACGTGTTCTCGGTGTTCATCACTATTGCACTCTATATTGTTGAGTATTTTTGTAGTGTTCAGTCCATGTTAAATATGTAAAATTGTGAGCTGGATATGAGGAGTGCCCCAAAATGTCAAAAATAGCATAATTAAAAGTGGAGTAAAAATTATAATTTTTAGAAAGGCCAATTATTCTGGTTAGTTTTAAAGCATTAAAATAAAATAGTATAGCAAATAAATAAAAATTTGCAAAATCATAAGTTAGAAAGTTCCTGGACAAATCAAAGAAGTTGGGCATTCATTTGAAGAGAAAGATCTAAGTTACCTGTGTTTGAAGTGCCTATTGCAAGGCCTTACAGCAATCCTGCCAAAAGGTGTTTCTCCTGATTGTACCCATAAGGGAGAGAGATACATTATGGGCTTTTGTGTGTATCATAAAGTTAGCAACATTTAAGAGGTAGTTATTTCTTGACAGCATTTACATGTGAGATTATCAAACACCTAAATTGATACACTTAATCCCGTCACAGATTTAGTAAGTATTCTGCTCCTAATCCTACAAATATCCCTGATAGTTTGTGATGTCCTATGAATTAACTTGAAAAAAATCTGATGGAAAAAATTTAAAATAAAAAAGAATAACCACTGCCATAGAGGACTTTGAAAGATACCTCAAGGTTGATCAATAGATACTAAGAGTGTACTGAAGTGAATGTTCATCTAATAAAAACTGTGTCTAAATAAAAATTGGGAAAATTAAAACAGCCAAATATTTAAAAAATAAGGGTTACAATTTCCATATGAGATTCTTCCCAAAAGCTCATGTGTGAAATAATGCCAAAACTTTATAGAAAATGATTAGTCTATGACAGTTTGTTACTGATCAGTAGATTAATTCACTGATATGGATTAACTAACTGAGACCTAATCATAGGCAAGCCGAGTGTGGCTAGAGGAAGTAGGTCACTGGGAGAGTGCCTTTGGGATTTATATTTTGTTCCTGGTAAAAAGAGTTTTCTCTCTCTTTCCCTTTGCCTCCTAGTTGTCATGACCTGAGTCACCTTCCTCTGCCACACCCTTCTACCATGATGTCCTGCCTCACTTTGGGCCTAGAACTATGAAGTTGGCTGACCATGGACTGAATCTCTGAAACAGTGAGCCCCAAATAAACCTTATTTTCTCTAAGTGTTCTTACCAGGTCTTTTGGTCACAATGATACAAAAGTTGACTAAAAAACTAATCAAATTAAGAATGTTCAGTATGTAATTAGGTATTATACAAAGTCTATCACAAAGTATTACAATCACCATATGATACATAACAAATAGATCATCAAAGAGTTTAAATCAAGTTCTCAGAATTATACAACTTTTCAATATCAAACCAAGACTGAAATTAAAGCCTAACTCAAATGCCTGTGGTTAAGTGAATATACTTTGACAAAATTTTTGAAAACACCCTTGTAAATCTATTTTTGAACATATTCCTAGAAAATTCATGTATCAATAAATTAATAGTAATATCTAAAATTAAAAAGTTCATATACTGAAAGTCCCTGGGACCTCTTTATTTTTATTAGTTTTTATTCCAGGAACCTCATCACAACTTGATAGCTATTGTCCAAAAATGGTCACAGAACTTTAAAGTTATAAATAAGAATTTGGAAATTATATATAATTATTAGGTTGTTTAAATCTCATTTAACATATGAAATGTAATGAAAAATTACCATTGGCCTTAATAATAATATAATATGGTTATACATAAAATAATCCTAGAGGAATCTTTATGCAATGCAAGCAGAAATTTTTATATATAAATTAATACTGGGCTGTCATCGTGCCATATAACAGATTAGACCTGTGGGATTTAGAAGATAAAATATTGATTTTATATCAGAGAATGAGGGGAAATACCAGCATGGAATAAAATGCAATATATTTCAATAGCAAATAATCATGGTAAAATCACAAATGAGAAAAGCAACAGGACTATCTTCACATTTTTTTTAAAGTCTGATACTCAGAAACCTTGACCATCTGGAATATAACTGAAATATGAGACTCATACAAACATTTTTATCTTAACAATAAAATGATGCATAAAAGATTTTTGTGGTTTACTCTCAGATAAGATCTTCAAAGAGACTGTCATATGCGATTCTTCAAAGGCAATTATCTCTTTTTTCAGGCACATTTGAGGGGGTAAATTAGCAGATGCAGAAAGAAGCCATTAGAAAGCAATAGTAGGAAGTAAAAGTCTACAGTCTGAAACTGAAGTGAGAGTAAATATCTGTGAAAATCCAGAATTCAGTGGATCATATCCATTTATTACAGGGCAAGGAGTTTCATATTCCTCAATAGCCTGTGAGGATATAATATTTGTGCAATATTTATGAAGGGAAAGGTGTTTATATGAATATCTCTGTCATTAGAAAAAGGTAAATTATACTGTAGTTATAAAAGCAGGAAAACATGCAATACTTTTAAGAGAGCGCAATTTTTTTCAGGAATGTCTAAAATGGGAAGTTAACAAATAATCTTGCTTCTCCCAAATTTGACCTTTAAAAGACAAGCCTCAGTTAACAAGAAATGTGCTTAGAAAATGAGACATCTTTACAGGAATGTACAATGTGCAAACACATATCAATAAGTACAGGCAGAAGAAGAAGGTTAATGAGATGCTGAGACACAGTAGGTCATTTTCAGTAATAAATCAAGATTAGTCACATTTAGTACTTATTAAATGTTTCCTACGAGTTTTTTTTTTTTTTTTTTTTTTTTTTAATAGGGGGAAAAGAAAAGAGATCTTTTCCTACCTCAGTTCTTTTTCCAATCATAATTTGTTTTATCATTTTCCTGTGAAGGAGCTCACTCGCCTGGCCTTCCCACCTTCAGTCCTATAGCTGTTAACAGAGCATAAAGAACTCTATGAAACACATAGACAAATCTGTCCTTTCAGTGAGCAGCTCTCTGTCAAGCAAGCTGATGCAGTAAATCTCTCAGAAGACAAATTTGTCAGATTTTACTGAAATAGCATGTGAGCTCTGTACTCAGTGATTCTAAAAGAACACAAAGAGCTTAGGGAAAAGTTAAATTTGAAAGTTACCAGTATGGGAAATGCATTAGAAAGAATCAGGTCAGAGAGGCAAAAACTCAATTATAATCCCCAAGATTGAGATGGCAAAAATCTCAACTGACTCAAATTTCTTGGCTCCGACCACTAGCTCCATTTATATTTGAAATGAGCTGAAAGTCGAACTGTGCTGGCAACCTCACACCTGCTCCCTCCTTTCCCCTTGGGTGGCTGAAGTAATTACCCACCTCTACCTGCACTGGCTTAGGATCTGTGAAATGTTGGTCATGTACAGTCAATCATTTCCATGTTCTGGGGTGCCAAATGATCATCTGTTAGTCAGAATTGCAACATTGCTGGCAGGCAAATCTATTTGTCCTTCCATTTTTGAGTCTAGTCATGCCCACATTTTTTTATGGTCAATTTGCATTTGTTTTTGACAGTATGACCACTATGAAAAGAATTCATATGAACTATATTTTCTATATATCAGTCTTTAAAACAATTTTTACACATGATTACATTTAAGAATTGTCTTCAATTAGGCCTTTGAATGTAGGCATGATTTCCATAGAAGAGGAATACACACAGTGGGGAATATTGCTTCTCTTTATAAGCACACGATTGTGCCAACTCTGTGGAACATTTATCAGATTAACTATGGCAGACTTTAATTTATAGTTCAGACCTCAGCCATAAATCTGTTCTACCTGGGCAAAATCATCAACAAGGGGTGCAGCCAAGTCATAACATCACTGCATATCATTGTGAGTCAAATACCTAAGCAAAAGATTAGTAAACTTTGTTTTCCAGTTATACACTAAATAGCTATGGGGAAAACACCCAACATTCTCTGTTCCATCCCACATTCTTGATTAGTGGAATGAAATCACTAGTTCTGATTAGAGGATATTTTGTACCTTATACATCAGTGCAAACAAACATTTTTTTTTTCATTCATCTGAAGAAAAGACAAAAATGGTCTCAAGAGCCTAGAACATAACAGAAGAAGTTAAAGTGATGAGCTGATGAAAAACCTGCATGTGAAGGATAGAAATTTTACAAACCTCATATTGTTACTTGAAACTATTTTTATTAAAGACATAATAATTTATTTTGTTGAGAAAAGAATTGGCATTAGATTTAGAAATATTAGAAGAGACCATTTACTGAGGCATATTAACTGAAGAAGAAACACACAGGGAGGCACAAATGAATCATGACTTGCCAGCTTACACGTAAAACTGGGCTTTGAAGCTCAAGCCTTAAGTCAAAAACATTAATATGAGAATATGCATTCCATTTGTGAATTCATCAATATTTGTTTATTCAAGTCAGTGATATGGTATTGTGTCCATCCCTGGACAGGGCAATTATGGATAAAGTTAGAAATACTGAAGCAATTTAGAAGCAGAAATTTAACCTCCCATATGGCACCAATACTATGCTAAAGACTTTAGCCAGGCGCACACCTGAAATCTCAGAGGCTCAGAAGGCTGAGGCAGGAGAATCATGAATTGAGTTCAAAGCCAGCCTCAGCAACTTAACAAGACCCTGAGCAACTTAGTGAGACCTTGTCTCAAAATAAGATATAAAAAAGGGCTGGAGATGTGGCTCAGGGGTTAAGTGCCCCTGGGTTCAATCCCCAATACATAAAAAGAAGACTTTATAGTAATTCAATTTAACTACTTTGAAAAAGTAATATCGCCTTACATAATAAATAAAACGAGGACTAGAATATGAAATTAGTCTCAAACTCACACATCTAATTTAGTAAAAGGCATAATTTATGTATGTAAGTAAATGTATAAAATTACATAGGCAGAGTCACATATGAAGAGAATCAAAATAGCTCAAAGGTACAACTTTAATACATGATTTCAAAACTGAACACTGAACTTATCCTTCCTGTGGCCATTAGTATTAACCTTTTTCTGTTTGAAATAATAAATATATTCAATGAAACCATTAGAAAAAAATATTGTTACATTCACGCCTGCTGTTAAGGGAGAAAAAAAAAATAAACAGCTTTTATGGAATAAGTTGAATTTAACCCACATAGAGAATCTTTCTTAATTCATAGCGAAGGAAGGACAAAACTCATTAAGACATTTTGTTAAGAATAATTAATAATGGGCTGGGGCATAGCCCAGTGGTAGAGCACTTGCCTAGCACATGTGAGGCACTGGGTTCAATCTTCAGCACCGCATACAAATAAATAAATTAAATAAAGGTATTATGTCCTTCTACAACAAAAAAATTTTAAAAGAGAATAATTAACAAATTATTGTAATGAAAAAAAATTGAAGTGTTTACTGGTGAAGTCACTTCAGATATAAGCAGCTAAATAGAAGTTTAAAATGTCTAATTGAATTTGAAAAAAAAATCAGTAAGTAACAAAACATAACTAACAGGGAAGAAAAAGAACTGGATGCTATCTGATTACTTTTCTTACACTGAAATTTATCATTTGATATATTTAATGCCAGAAATATATCAAGTGATGGCTGGCATAATAATCAATTAAAAAAATAAATGAAAGTGTGAACATTTAGATTCATTATCTTTTCTAATGCAGAATATATACTGTACAAGCATTTATTATTGATTGCTTGTTCCTAATTTACAATAATGTATTATAATGATGATTATCCATTACTCTTTATACTCAGTAAAAGAGTATTTTCATTAAAAAGACATGTTGGAAAGGGAAAATATATATAACTGAAATTTATATTTTCCCTTTTTCACTTTCTTAAGAGAGAATATGCTTTTAATTGATGGCTAAAATTATAATTCATAATTACAATCTATAAATTTATAAATTGTGAATTTCTTTTCTTAAAAATCCAAGGAAAAT
Source organism: Sciurus vulgaris (assembly GCF_902686455.1). Classification (NCBI taxonomy): domain Eukaryota; kingdom Metazoa; phylum Chordata; class Mammalia; order Rodentia; family Sciuridae; genus Sciurus; species Sciurus vulgaris. The sequence goes on along the minus strand of NC_136470.1, from coordinate 52,357,451 downwards.
GTCTGTAGTATTCTGAAGGATTGTGCAGTAACTATAGATAGAAAAAACACTATTTTAAAATACCAAATATTTCTCTTTGTTGATTAAAGCAAATGCAATATATTTACTTTTGTTTTGAGTACAATTAATTTTGTACTTCAGACTTTTAACAATTGTAATAACTTGTTATGAAGAGAGTATAATTTAACTTTTTATCTTCTATAGAAATATATTTGCCAAATAAAGTAAAAGTATAATAGGAAAAATGTAAATAAATTTGAAAACATGTCATAAAAACTAAATATGTTGGAACTTTACAAATTGTGCTTATATAAATAATTTTGGTTTTTCTGTTTATATTCTGCTTTGCATTAATTGCAATTATCTGTAGATGAATATTATAATTACTGAAGCCTTAAACAAAAGTGTGACAATAATAGAAACATGGTAATCTATACTTTCACTCATCAGTCCACTTCTTCATTTGTCAAATATACATCATATACCAACTGTACATGAGGCATTTTCTTCAATGTTTTAATAAATTTATCCTTAAGGATCATTATGAGATTTTCAGTAAGAAAATGGTTTATAACAGCATCCTAAAGATGAATCAGACCAAATGATATAGAATAGACTGATATTGTTTCTCCCTCAAATTTGTCCTCTCCTCTGAACCGTCCAGACCAATCACAGCTACTACCTTTAACTCTGCTCTTTATACCAGTCAGGTGAAGTCATAAAGTCATTCTTTTTTATTCATGTATTATCCAAGAGTGTCAAAATTTTAATATTTTAAATGAAGTTGATATGTTCATTGCTAAAATTGTTGAGTTAAAGAGCATATTTTAACACCTATTTTCTAAGAGTGAGGGCTTAATATGACTCTAAAATTTTATAAAACTAATTTATTATTCAATGTGTACATTTATATGGAGTGATAATATGTTAGTATAAATTTTTTTAGAAGTCTTAACTTGGTTTATTTAAAAGTTTTAAGATTACTAGTTATACACCAATTCATCTCTTGCTCAATGACTGGTTGTTTTTTAAGAAAAGGAATGTGGTGGATGAAACATCTCCTCAAACATAACATACAAATATTTTCCAATGTGGAATATCAATCTGTAATGAGGACTCTTATGAGATTCAGTGAGTCTGTTTTTCTATTCATTCTTACTCTTTTAAATTGTGTATTCATTGATTTAGATTGACAAACAGACTGTGATTGATGGAGCATGCCTGTAATCCCAGCATTTCAGGAGGCTGAAGCAGGGAGATTATGAGTTCAAAGTCAGCCTCAGCAAAAGCAAGGCACTAAGGAATTCAGTAAGACTCTGTCTATAAATAAAATACAAAATAGGGCTGGGGATGTGGCTCAGTGGTTCAGTGCCCCTGTGTTCAATCCCTAGTACATGGCCCCCCAACAAAGAAAACAAATAGTGTAGTTAATAAATATGTGGTCAGCAGAAAGCTGATAGAAATAGTAATTATTTTATGCAAAAAACATCAAATTCTATTTCAGTGGATAATCTCATGTATTAAAAAACAGACAATAAAGTTAATATCAGAGATTGTATATGATGGTATGTATCATATTGTAAATAGATTGTAAATAGATTAATAACACTAGATAAATTCCATTTAGTTGTACTTTCTATTTGAGAGGCATTATTTTTGTGGTATTCTTTTATTACTCCCGTATTTAAACTTTAAAACAAGCCTATGATGCATTACTATTACCTATGTACAGGTTACAGCTGTGGAAAAATCACAAAGATCTTCAGAAACATACCCAAGGACATATAGCTAAAAAATTTCAGAGCCCAATTTGAATTAAGATGAATATCAAGTCACACACTTAAAATATTTTGGAGGATGACATATATATGGGAAAGGTGGATTATGGAACAATGAAAACCACAAAAAAATCAATGGGGATGTTGTCAAAACACTGTCAAAATTAACTTTCAGAACTTTGGAAATTAATCAAGATTTCAGCAATATGGGGAACATTTATTCAAGGAAGCAAGCAGGAGAATCTAAGTAAGTACTATAAGCATTTTGGCTTTCACCTTGTCTCTGTCTCACCCTTGCAGCTCTTGAGTAGAATTGAAACTGAAGTCCTGAATTCCTGCTGCATACCAGGAGCTCAGAGGTCATTGGAGAATAAGGAAATAGTTTGGAGCTCATCAGAAGCACTATTCAAAGGACACTGTCATAATATTATCTTCTTGAAATTCTCTGGAACACCTTTGTGAGGATTTGTTGATGTTCTGTAGTAATAGGTAAAGTAGATTCTAAGACAAAAAAATATCTAAAAAATAAGGATAGTTTATGAAGATTAAAAAGATTTATGTATCCAGAAAATATTATAAACATTTGCACCTGTCTGATTCTTTGAAAATTGGTGAACTGACAAACCTTAATGAATTGAACTATGTTCCCTAAAAAGACATTTGAAGTCCACCTCTAGCCTTCATAATGTGACCTTATTTTGCAAAAGCACCATTGCAGATGCAATCAGTTAAGATGAAGTCATGTTGCTTAGAGAACAGGCTTTTAATCTAATATGACTGGTGTCCTTATAAGAAGAGGAGTTTTAAAAGACAGAGGCATAGATGAGAAGAAAGTCATGTCAGGACAGATTGAAGGGCTGCAACTGAGAGCCCAGGAACACCAAATTGCCAGCAAGTACCTTGAAGCTAGTATGCAAAGAAGTATTCTCCCCTGGAAATTTCAAATGAAACAATTCCTACCAACAACTTCATTTCTACTTCTAGGCCCCAGAAGTGTGAGAAAATAAACCGGCACTGCTTTAAATCCCTAATTTTTTTGTACTTTGTTATCAGACAACCAAGAAAAATATTACAGACTCCATCAAAATGACCCTAAAGGACATGACATGAAAACTGTCAGATCTGAAGAGCAAACTAGACCATTCAGCAATATTTAAAAGTTTCGATACCCCACTTTCAATAATGGGAAGAACAACTTCACAGATGATCAGCAATAAAAGAGAAGCCCTGAAAAATGGTATAAAGTAACTAGGCATAATAAACATCAGTATAACACTCAAAACAACACCAATAGAATAAACCTTATTCTTAAGACCACATAGAATATTCTCTAGAATAGACCATTTGTCAACCAAGAGAAAAGCCTCTCTAAATTTAATGACTTAATATCATAAAAGTATTTTGCTGGACACAGTGGCAAATGTCTGTAATCCCAGAGACTCAGGAGGCTGAGGATGGCAAAGCAGGAGGATGGCAAATTCATAGTCAACCTTAGCAACTAAGTAACTTAGGAAGACCCTGTTTCAAAATAAAAAATAAATGTCCTGAAGCTGTGGCTCAGTGGTCAAGCAACCCTGGGTTCAATCCCTGGTACAGAAAAAAAAAAAAAAAAATATATATATATATATATACATATATATATATATACTTTAAACACAATGGAATGAAATTGAAGTCAAAACAGAAGAACAAAAATAAACTTCACAAATATGTAGAAATTAAACATCCTACTCTTTTTAAAGAGAACACCAGATCAAAGGAGAAATTGCAAGAAAATTCTAAAAATAATTTGAGAAAATAGAGCAAAATATAACATATCAAAATTTATCCTAGGCAGCAAAAGAAATATATAGAAGATAGATTTGGGGATGGAGTTCAGTAGTAGAGCACTTGCCTAGCATGTATGAGGCCTTGGGTTCAATCCCTAGCATTTTACTCCCCTTAAAATATATGTACAAAATATAATTTATAGTTGTAACACCTAAGTTGAAAAAAAAAGAAAAAAAAATATAAAGTCTATAACCTTAAATTATATTTTAAGAAATTTGGAAAGAGAAAATAAGACTCAAAACAAGCAGAAGAAAGAATTTTGAAAACTAGAGCAGAAACTTATGAAACAGAGCATATGAATACAGTGAAGCTAAATTTAATTCCTTGAAATTTTCAACAAAACTGGCAAAACTTTACATATATAAACCATACGAACAAGACAGAAAGTTCAAATTATTAAAATTTAAGTGTGGAAGAGTTTTCATTACTACTGATTTTAAAGAAATAAAAAAAACTATTATGCTAGATATCATAAATAAATTAAAAATCATAGATAATTTAGGCAGAATAGATAAATTCCTCAGAGCACACAAATTACTGGAACATTCAAGGCTAATTGGAAAATATGAACAATCTTGTAACAAGTAAAGATAAGAAATTAATAATTATTAAACTGCCCATGAATCAAAAGTCAAGGAAAGATGGTCTAACTAGTGAGTTCAACCAGACATTTAAATAATTAACATTAGTCCTTCAAAAAAACTTCCCATGATTAAAGATGACAAGGCATTTCCCAAATCATTTTATGAGATCTGTATTTGCCAGACACAAGCAGCAGAATACATCATCACAGGAAGCAACAAAATTTCTTGTGAATGCAAATGCAAAATGTCTTCAACAAAAGGTAAGCAAGTTGGAACATAAGGTTGATTTAAAAATGTGATTAAGCAATGTACTATATTAATAGAGGAAAAAAGCCAATAGATGTAAATGAAAGCATTTGAAAATGGCTAATAATATTTAATGTTGGAATTGCTCTAAAAACTATGGAATATGAGACAGTTTCCTCAATTTGACAGAGGAAATCAGTCAAAATACACAGCTAATATGGTATTTATGGGTAAAACTGAAAGATTGTCCTTAAGATTAAGAGCAAGCTAAGAATGCCCATTTTTGCTATTTCTATTCAATATCTTCCTGGATATGGTAACCACAGAAATTAGGTAAGAAAAAGATACAAAATAATAGTTTTGAAAGGAAAAAGTAGAACTATTTTCTAGTCTTAAATTTTGCATACAAAAAAATTCTTAAGTAATTCACACACAAAAAAACAATCAGATCTGAAAAATAAATGCATTAAATTTGAAGATACAAAATCAATTTAAATCCAGTTTTGTTTGCTTGTATGTTTGTTTGCTTTTTGGTACCAGTAATTGAACCCAGGGGCACTGAACCACTGAGCCAGATTCCCAGCTATTTTTATTTTTTATTTTGAGACAGGATTTCAATAAGTTCTGAGGGCATAGCTAAGTTGCTGAGGCTAGCTTTGAACTTGCTCCTACCTCAGTCTCTGGAGATGCTGGGATTACAAACATGTGCCACCATGCCTAGCTAGTTTTATTTAACAAAACAAGTACATGATGGATGCAACAAAAACATCATAAAGTAAATTACCATAGCCAGATTGTGGAACCAACCTAGATGTCCTTCAATTGATGAATAGATAAAGAAACTGTGGCATATATATACAATGGAATATTAACCATAAAGAATGATAAAATTATGGCATTTGCAGGCAAATGGATGAAATTGGAGAATATCATGCTAAGTGAGATAAGCCAACCTCAAAAAAACCAAAGAACGAATGATCACGCTGATAAGCGGATGAGGACATATAATGGGGGGTGGGAGGGGTTAGCGTTAGGGTTAGGGTTAGGTTTAGGGTTAGGGTTAGGGAGGGGTCAAGAATGGAGGAAGGAAGGACTGTATAGAGGGAAAAGAGGGGTGGGTGGGGTGGGGGAGAAGGGGGAAAAATGGCAGAATGAATCAAACAACATTGCCCTGTGTAAATTTATGATTACATGAATGGTATGCCTTTACTCCATGTACAGAGAATCAAAATGTATCCCATTTGTTTACAATAAAAAAAAAAAAATCAAAGAGAAAAAAAGAAAGAAAAACCAAATTTAAATAAAGGTATTTTGTATTCATGGATTGAAGACTCAACATTATTAAGTTAGCAATATGGCCCAAATTAATTTATACAGTCAGGGTTATTTCCACAAAATTTCATTCTTTTTCCCAAGAAACTGAGAAGCTGCCAATATTCATAAGATATTCAAGGGACACAGAATAGCCAAAAAATATTGAAAAAGAAGAATAAATTTGAAGGACTCAAATTTCTGATTTTCAAACTTATTACAATGCTACAGTAATTAAGATAATATGATAATGGAATAATCATGCATATGAGATCAAATGAATAGAATTGAGAATTCTGAAAGAAATTTACCATTATGCTCAATTTATTTTCAACTAGTTTGCCAAATCCAGTAAATGAGGAAAAAAAGAATTTTTTAAAAGCAGTGCTGATACAATATCTACCTGCAAATGATAAATTTGGACCTCTACCACAGATACAGAAAAGTAACTCCAGATGGATCAAAAACCTAAATGGAATTGCTAACACTATATAATTCATAGAAGGATATATATATATATATATTATATATATATATATATTATATATATATATAATTTTTAAGTGGCTTTCATAATGGTTGGATAAGGGATGATTTCCTATATATTACACTGAACATGTATGCAACAAAAGATTGACTTATTAAAATTAAAACCTTTTGTGCTTCAAAGGATAATACCCAGAAAGTCAAATGCAAATTGCCATGGTTTGAATACATTTTGTTCCCACAAAATCTCAATGTTGCTCCCTGGGTCTCAGTTTTATAGTTTTTAAAATACATATAACATTAGAATCTAAAATATCATTTTATTATGAAAAATAAATGACATACTCTATATCAATTGGTCTAGTGACTACATTAGTCAATATTCAAATATATTGGCTGTCATCACCATCATTTCTTTTTAGTTTTGTATGTATAGTCCTTATGAAAATACCTCTCACATAGTCGCCACTCAGTCTTAAATTAATAAATGTACATCTGCTGAATCTTGAAAAAGAAAAAAAATAATCTCAAGTTGTGGCTTGGGTTTTGTTGTAACAGTGTCGAGAGGTGATAGAGCCTATAAGAATTATTAATTTCTTTTATTGCAGGCTGGATTCGTTCTCATGGGAATGGATTTACTGTTAGAGCTGGTTATTATAGAGAGGCTTTTCTTCTTTATCTTGTTTTCTGACTGCCTTTCCCCTCATGTAATTTCTTTTCATCACATGTCCACTTGTGCTTCTGCTTTCTGCCATGAGGTCCTCAATAGAAACTGAATATTTTTGGAATTGCGGAAACATGAGTCAAAAAAACCATTTTTCTTTATATATGATCACGCTCAGATATTCTGTAATAGTATTAGAAAACCAATTAAAGCAATAACCTAAAAAATAGGAAGTATCATTTGTGAGTAATATTCTGATAAAGGATTTGTACCCAGAATATATTAAAAAAAAATTCCCACACTTCAACAGTAAAAAAATATATATCACAATTTAAAAATGGACAAAGTAACTGAATAGACATTATTTTCCCAAAGACATTGTGGTGGCCAGGAACTACATTTAAAAAATAATCAACATTAGCTGGGTACAGTGCACATGACTATAATCAAAACAACTCCGGAGGGTGAAGCAGGAAGATTGCAAGTTCAAGGCCAACAATTTGGCCAGCAATTTGGTGAAGCCCTAAGAAAGTTAGCAAAACCCTGTCTCAAAATAAAACACAAAAAGGACTGGGAATGGAGCTCAGTGGTAAAGGACTCCTGGGTTCAATCCCTACTACCAAAAACAAACAAACAAACAAAAAAACAAACAAATAAAAAAACATAAAATGTACTACTCTAAAAGTAAGCCCTAACGTAAACTATGGATTCTGGCTGATGGCGATGTGGTGTTAATATTAGGTCATTAATTGTAACAAATCTGCCACACCAGGTGAGATGTTGACTGTAGGGCTTGGCTACGACTATACAAGAGCCAAGGGTACATGTGAGAACTCTTTGAACTTTCAGTCTATTTTTCTGTTAACCTTAAAATACAAAATAAAGGATACTAATAAAAAAACACATTGTATTTGATCATGAAAACCACCATTGTATGGACACAGCTAGACATTCACAATAGCTATTTGAATATGGTTTGGATGTGAGGTGTCCTCCAAACTATTATGGTTTGGATGTGAGGTGTCCTCCAAAAACTCTATGTATCAGACAATTCAAGAAGGTTTGGAGGAAAAATAATTGGGTTATGAGAGTTTTAACCCAAAAAGTGAATTAATCCTTTGATGGTATAAACTGAGTGGTAACTGAAAGCAAGTAGGGTATAGTTGGAAGATGTAGGCCCCTGGTGGAATCCCTCTGTTGCCTGACAATCACGTGAGCTGCTTCCCTTTGCCACACATCCACCATGATGCTCATCCTCACCTTGAACGCTGAGGAATGGACCCTGTAGTCTATGGACTGAGATCTCTGAAACCAGGAGCCCCAAAATAAACTTTCCCTCCTTTACAATTGTTCTGGTCAGACCTTTTAGTCACAGGAGTGAAAAAGCTGACTAAACCAAATACCTAATTACGTTTTTATAATTATATTTTTATAATTTCTAAAATCTGAAATGGACATTCAATATTTTACACATTCTTTTTAAGTTTTTGAAAATATTGTTTAATTTTAACTTAAACCTTAAAATGCTCTGAAATATAGAAAGAATAAACTTAGACCATTTCTTAAGCAAGTCTTTAAATATAAAGACTGAAAGATGACCTGCCCAGAAAAAGAGTAAAATTTGACATTAAAACCCTAAATCCATGTATTTTCACACACAAAAAAAATGTTGGTTAGAAAAAATTTATTATGTATTTCTAGAGACAGGAGATTTAAAAAATTGATTCTCTTTTTTTTCTTAAATCTCTTCAATTATCTAAGACTGTTTTACTTATCTAGGTGTTAATTTTAATTTTCAGGTAATTTTCTACGAATAATAAAGTCTGAAAAACTATAGCTAAAACAAGAATACAAAACAAAGTTTGGGAGGCCCTAAGCAACTTAGTAAGACCTTGTCTCTAAATATAAATTTTAAAAAGGACTGGGGATGTGACTCAGTGGTTAAGAGCCCCTGGGTTCAATCACTTAAAATAAGTAAACAAATAAATAAATATCTTGTTTTAAATTTTGATGAGGACTTTGGAAAAACTATCAAAACTCCCTGAGCTTATTGCTACTGAGTCTCATAAATGTTATAAATGAGATTATCACAATTAGGTCAAATTCCTGCTGTCATCTAAAACTTTAATCTAAGAACAGATACTAGTTTCTGACAGGGAATACTAAAATAAAATTTAACTTTCAAAAATGTCAATATGGTTAATAATTTGAATAGCTATTTATATATTTCTGATGATTATGATTCATATTAGTCATTTGCAAATATTTCAGAAATAGAATGGTGTTTTAATCAGAAATCTCAACACTTAAAATAGTGAAGCTTTTCAAGTAGGTAAAAGTATGGGTATTTCACAGGTTTTCAGCTAACTCTGTCTCCCTCCATCCCAACAAGATCTCTAAAATATATGCTCAAGATCCCCAACATCCAATTTAGATATTCTGAAATTGCTGAAGTCAAAACAAAATTCTGCCATGGACTGACTCCCCACCTTTCCCTTCCCCTCCTCTCTTCCTTCCTATGCCCTCTAGCATTTGCTCTACCACTGAGCTTCAGCCCCAGGCAGGAATGGGTTCCTTTTTCAAGGTAATCAATAAACAGCTTTATATACTAAACTAAAGATGCCATCAACAATTCAAGCCATTCCTATTTTTCAGTTTCAATATTCTTTGACATATTCAAGGTGAGAGTAAAGAGAGGTTGAAATGGATCTTTCCTTTGATAGAGCTGATATTTCCTTGTGTTAATGAAAGCATCGCATTGAACCCACTGAACCACTTACATCTGGTTGGCCAGAGTAGTGCTCACCCTTACACAAATCACTGCTACAGAAAACACATTTCCATGACAGTTTTAGTCAAATAATGATTTATTCTTTTGTTATTTACCTTTCCTAAGTCAGTGGGTTTTGATTCTTGACCTAAGTGACATATTTATTTTAGTAGGGGAAAAGGTATGTGGGGAGGGCAGGGTGAATGTATGACTGTGGTACAAGAATTGCAGTATTGACCAGACATTCAGACACAAGTCACCCTTCTAAATTCTCCAGAATACTGACAACTATAAGAGTTAAAATTCATATTAATGTTTGAAGTAGTCTAAAAATTGTCAGGCATTATACTTTAGTAGACCTCAACAGTTTAGGACAGTTAACCATGAACAAAAGTCTTTTTCAGATCCTGAAAGCTAAATAGAGATGAACTAGTTCTCCAAATAAAAAATTGGGTAAGGTAAAGGAAAAGAGGCAGAATATCTTTAGGATTATGCTACTTCATAGACAAGAATAATATAATGGAGTGGATTATGCTAGATAGATCATAAATCTAGAAATTTAAAGTATTAGAATTAAATAACGAATGAAATGATGGTACAGAATCTTAGTTTGGGTTTCCTTGAAATCATTCCCTAGGAGGAATTAAGAGTAGTTTATTCAGAAGATGATTTCAGAAACCAGAGGAAATCAGGCTGGAAGTGAGACATAGGAAAGATAAAGCTAAAATTATGCACTGATGAGGCAACATGGAAGCAGAGATTGGGTCAAACTAGGACTTCCTAAGAAGCTTCGACAATATCTGCCTCAAAGAAGGCGCTTTATCTATTATTTTCATTCCCTATTCTTCATGTTCCCTCCAACTCATTTAATGGATATCAGAGACTCAGAAAAGGTGTTGGCATGTACACAGAGCACTCTTGTGCCAGGACTCTGGTGTCAGGACATTGTGAGTTGAGGTGAGACTGAATTGAACTGCTTCTCATAACTGCAGCTAAATATAGTAGCAGACTAAAATCTGGCACAGCAGAAGTGTGATTGAAGGTATAAGATTTTTATAATTTATAGAATTTAACGATGAATTATTATATGTAATAAAAGGGAATGGAAAAACTACAGTAAGGGGGAAAGAATTATTGACTATAATTCATTTGCAGACGTAGGCAAAATTAAAGAATATGTTATTTCAATGTCCCCACAATCCAAAAAAATAGGTATTATTAATGCTATTTTAAAAGAAAGAAGTCTGTCTAATTTCCCACAGCTAATAACAGATAAATCTAGGTTATGAATTCCATTCTCTTCCTACTTTTAGTTGATTCTTCTTAAAATATGCCTTTTCTTGAACCAATTAAGTACTTACGTAGCGTAATTCCTATTATCAGTCTCCCAATGCATACAAACAAAACACATATTCTTAATCATAGTGTGCAGATTTCTTTCTTATTCATCAGTGTCTTCTTCCATGACACATTCACAGAACTTGGATTCACAGAACTGTAGAGACAGTGGGATGTCACAGTGACACTGATACTGATTAGGCCAGTAGTTTGACCTCACCAAGCTTCTCCTGTAACTGGTTGTGGTGTTTCCTCTTTTCCCTTTCCATCTCAGTACAGAGATAAACTTTCTCTGAACTTTCCTGACAACCTTTCCTATACCCTGATTAGATTAGAAACCTGATGGTCAACTTCATTCTTATGAATCTCTGACAACAGGGAGGATGCCTTTTATTTTCACTGTTACATACCCATATTCTGTGCCCTTCTACTATCGCTGTTTTAGTCAGCTTTTTTCACTGCTGTGTCAAAAAGATCTAATGAGAACAATCAGAGGAGGAAAAGTTTATTTTGGAATACACAGTTTCAGAGGTGTCAGTCCATAGAAGGCCAGCTCCATTCCTCAGGGCTCAAGGAAAGGCAGAACACCATGGCAGAAGAGTGTGGTGGAGGAAAGCAGCTCAGAACATTACCAGGAAGCAGAGAGAGAATAATCTCAGCTCACCTAATATATACCCCAAAGCACCTGTCTCCCCAGTGATCCAGCTCTTCCAGTCACACCCTAGCAGCCTACAGTCACCACTCAGTTAATCCCTGTCAGGGGATTAGTTCACTGACTGGGCTATGGGTCTCACAACCCAATCATTTCACTGCTAAACCTTCTTTCATTGTCTTGCACATGAGCTTTTGAAGGACATGTAATGTCTAAACTATAAAAACCTCTTTGGAAGTTGTATTTTAAATTCCTTTCATGTTTCTGTTCTTTCAAAATTTGATGTTTCCCATGGATTTGTTATGAGCTCTTTTAATGAAAAATAATCTCTAGGAAATAAATAATCTCTAGGAAAAAAACATCTCATTCATTTCTCTGATTCCCAAATTGACTTAAGTTCCCAGAATACCATAAGTAATAAAAAGCTAATTCATACACGGAATATCCTTGTTGCTTCTACCGTGTTGTGCAATAAAACCAAGGAAATCAAACAAACATACATAGAGTTGATAATTTTTAAATACATCTTCCCATCTTATATATATATTTTTTGCTTTTATGCACAATTTTGATGCTACCCCTTTAATTCTTAAGCACAAACTACAAAATTTGGTGGGAATATTTTTATTTAATACTTTTAAGAACTTTTTAAACCAAAATTCAGTTTTGGAATAACTGAATTCCTCAATGATCATTTGAGAAAAATCAAAGTTATATTATCTTTTATTACAAAAAAGTGTGTTTAATGTAAGAAATAAGTATTTTAGATCAATTTTCTACTACAAACCATTTTTTAATGGTTATTGTAGTAATTGATTTAGACATTTATCACTAACAGACATTGAAATTAGTGGAACAAAGTAGTTGAGGAACATAATATTTACATAGTGTGAAAGCATCTCTAAATAACCTATTGATTAGAAAGAAAAAAGAAAAAAATAGTAGTATTTTAGTGAGAAACTTGGCAGGTAAGACTTTAAGTGATCAACTTAACTTTAGGAATAATGGGGAAAACCAAGAACATATGCTTCTGGACAGAATACACTGAGAAAGTATCATTTTCTCTAATGTTCCTTCCAAAGATGCAGAATATAACATTATCATGAAATAGCAATTGATCTATATCAAGTCAAAGTCTACTAAATAGCCTGTATTCTTTAAAAATATCAATGTCTTGGGGAACCAAAAGTCTGAAAAACTGAGTCAGAACGAACAGAATCTCACATCAAATTCAGAATAAAGAGAATGTCACACTGAATTTGGATTTCATGTGACATTATATACAGAATCATGGAACTTAAAAATCAGCAATGATGTTAAGTGAAACATGGTACACTGTTGCACAAACCTGTAATCTTAGCTACTCAGGAGACTGAGGAAGAGGATCACAAGTCAAGGCCAGCCTGGGCAATTTAACAAGACCCTGTCTCAAAGTTAAATAAGTAAATAAATAGGGCTGGGGCTATAATTCAGTGGTAGAGCCTATGTTTAGCGTGTCCAAGTCCCTGGGTTCAATCTATACTACAAAGAAAAGAAGAAATGACATGAAAGCTACAAATAATTCTTTTGGAAAAATTTCCTTTAAGTTTGTAAACATGTTTCAAAAATAATTTTTGTCTTTTGTATATTTTCTTCCAAAACTAACTAAACAAATTTTTGAAATAGATATTATTCTGATTGAATAGGGAAAGATAAATATTTCCAATAAACTGATAGAGTTCTACATTTTGACATGATTAATAGTTATACATATGCTTTTAAAATACATTAATCATTAAATTTAAATTTGTACACCTTTAATGTTACAATTCAATTTAAAAGTTAAAAATAATCGTAGTTATGTCTGATAACAAATAAGCAGTAAACGGGTTTATTTCTATTTCCTTTTTTCCTTTGGTCTTCAGTCATTTTGTCAGCAATTACATAGTAATACAATAGCAATATTATTGCTTTTTTACAATAACAATGAGTGAAATATCATTCTGCTTTTTATTGGCATCTCCCTGATGAGAAGTGATTTTGAATATATTTTAATATACCTGCTGACAATTTGCATGTATTTTTTGAGAAATGTCTTTGTTTCTTTTTTGAACTACTTGTTTCCTCTCTCTTGATTATTTGAGTTTGTTTGAATTGTTTGAGACATTTACTCAAATTTATTGAGACATTATAAAATTTACTATTTGAAAATATTTTTTTTCTCCTCCACATATTGTCCCTTCACTTTGTTAACTGCATATATTGCTGTGCAGAATATTATTACTGATTTTCTTTTTATTTATTGTTCTTGGATTTAGTATGCATCGCTTAAAATAAATAAATGCCTTGAGAAAAAACTGAAACTAGAATGTTTTGTAAAACTATCTTCTCTCTCTGTTTTGTTGACACCAAACTTTAGTGTTTTTCTTTTTAAACAAGAGTATGCTACAATCTGTACAGTTTTCTATTTCTCTCAGCCACTTGGTTTGAAATGGCAAATACCCCAAGGGGACAGAAAGTGTAGTTAACATGTACCGGACTTCTATATATTTAATACTAGTTTCTTAGTCACGTAAGATATTTATGACTTGATTAGTCTCCAATCTTTTCAAACAGCCTTTTCCAGTTTATGCCAATTTCTTTCAAGTGAGATTACAAACCATTCCTTCAGACTTGGATTTGAGTAGAATTTCCAATAAACGTTTATGGCAAATTTTGATTTCTTCCAATTTAAATTGATAATTATTTTAATCACATGAAAAAATACTTCTTTTTGACAAATAATTTAGAAACCATTTATATCATATTTGGATTTCAAACTAATTGCTTCCTAAAGTACAGGTAGAAATGTATTTTTTGGATAAACTATAAATAAAGCTAGAGGTAGAGGTTTGAATTCTGTCATTCTTAAATGAAGTTTTATCATTACCTATCTTTTTAAGATCATGATGTTTGTTTTAAAAATCAGGATAAATATTTATATTTAATGTGATTATTGATATGATTCATTTAAATCCACAATTTTGTTTGTTTTCTAATTATCCTATCTGTTCTCTATTCCCCTTTCCCACTTTTTCTGCTTTTGGGGGATTTAACAATATTTATAATTCTGTTTTACTTCATTAGTTTAATTATTAGGTATAATTTATGATGTTTCATTTTACAGGTTGCCATGAGATTTGCAACATATATTTTTACCATCACCCAATCTACCTCAATTTAAATTGTGTTGCTTCTCCATTACTGTAAGCAACTTAGAACTTCCCTTTTTCTCTTTCACCTACATATGTGTTATTATTGTTATCCATTGCACTTCTGCATTTATTATAAATCTCATAATATGTTTTCATTATTTTTAAATAAATCATGCCTTAGGCATGAATATTCACATTATATTTAAATTTATTTACATTTAATATCATGACAACCAATATGGGTAGTCTATTTTTCTTCTTTATCCTTTTGGGAATTATTTACTGTTCAATTAATTAATTTAATACATTTATCAAGTGAACAGTACATAAAAGAATAATCATCATTTTTCTAGTATATACTGGGCACTTTCACAACTAATAAATGTTACAGGTTAAACAACTTATATTTCAAACATTTAAACATTAAATGTTAACAAGTATTTATAAGCATTTAATTATTACCCCATATTTCATATAAAATTTTTGTATTGGTCCATTATAAATACACATATTAGTGGGATTTATTATGCCATATTCAAATATGCACATAACATAATTTGATCTACTCATTCTTCAGTACCTTCCCTTTTTCCTGCCTTCCTCCTTTCCCCTTACCCTGCCAATTTACCCTTTTGACTTCCTTCCATTACTTTTTAAAATTAGTGCATTATAATTATATATGAATGCAATATTCATTGTGGTATATTCATACATGGACACAGCACAATTTGGTTGAATTTGCTCCCCAATATACCCCATGCCCTCCCTTCAACCCTCCTCTCAGTCTCCTTCCTCTACTTTATTTTTTATTCCAACCTAGGTTGGTTCCATAACTTGGCTATTGTAAATTGTGCTGCTATAAACATTGGTGTGCAAGTTATCACTCTAGTATGCTGATTTCAGTTCTTTTAGATAAATATAGAGAAATGAAATAGAAAGCCATATAACAGTTCTATTCCTAGCCATTTGAGAAATCTCCACATTGCTTTCCATGGGCTTGTAGTAATTTCCTGTACCACCAGCAATGCATAAGTATACATTTTCCTTCCACATCCTCTCCAACCTTCATTGTTATTTGATTATTGATTATTTCCATTTTTAACTGGAGTGAGATAAAATCTCAGTGCCAATACCAGTAGTCTTGATTCCTTCCTGTAGATCCAAAATTTCTTATGGTATCATTTTAATTCCTTAATATTTTTGTGATATCATTAACCATTTCAGCCTTTTTCTCTGAATATATCTTTCTTGTATCTTAGTTTTTTAAAAAAATGTTTTTCCTGAGTCAAGAATTTTAGATTGACAACTTTGTTTTCCTCAGTTCCTTATCACTCCAGTATTTTCTGGCTCTCATGGTGTCTGAAGAGCTATCTGATGTCACCCTGTTTCCTTATTTATGTAATGTGTCTGTTCATTTTCTTGATTTCTTTTGAGAATTCTTTCCATTTGTTTAAATTTGTTTTATTATGATACATCTTGGTGGGTATTGGTCATGCTTCTCCTCTGAAAGTTGTTGAGCCTCTCAGATCTACAAGATAGTAGCTTTCATCAAATTTTAAAGCCTTAACTATTATTTCTTAAAATATTGTTACCCCACTCTTTTGAGGAATAAAACTGCATATATATTAGGCATCTGAAATTTTCACCTAACATATGAAGCCTCTCTTTTTCTCTTTATTGTA
Organism: Sciurus vulgaris; assembly: GCF_902686455.1. NCBI lineage: Eukaryota > Metazoa > Chordata > Mammalia > Rodentia > Sciuridae > Sciurus > Sciurus vulgaris. The sequence continues at coordinate 52,340,937 of NC_136470.1, read as the reverse complement.
ATTCTTTTTACTTTACTGCTTTATGTATGGGTCATTATCATAACTTTATCCTTAATTTTATTAATCTTTTCTATTACATTATATAATCTGGTATTAATCCTTCTCAATACAATTTTTATCTCATGTACTATTTTTCTATCTTACAAAGTTCTACTTAGGTCTTTTGAATATTCCCATGCCTCTAAGTAAAATATCCAATCTTTATTCTACCTTCTTGAACTCAGTGTATATAGTTGTAATTGCTGTGTAAATGAACTTGTCCTTGTATCATATTTCTACCACCTATATTGTCTCTCTTTTCCCTACATATATGGGTCATATTTCTCTCTTTTTTTACCTGCCTAGTAAATTTTTATTAGATGCCACACAAAGCAAATTTTACTTGTTTGGTGCTGATCTTCTATAAATATTTTAAGCTTGTTCTGGAACTCTAGATTACTTGGGAACAGTTTTATCCTTTTGAGTCTTGCTTTTATGCTTTCCTTGTAAATATGATAGCATTACCTAGTATAGCCATGAGGAGAAAAATGAATATATGACCCTGTGTCCCATGAATTAAACCACCAGAGTTGTTGGCAGGAACAGGAAGCATTCATTATTTGATAAGCTCAGTTTACTATTTCCTCTGGTCATTTCAGGCTATTTTTTGCTAACACCTAGATAGTTTATCAACATGTGCTATAATTCAGATATGAGGTGTCCTTGAAAGACTCATGTCTGAGACAGTTCAAGAATTTTCCAAGGTGAAATGATTAGATTACAAGAGGTGTAACCTTATCAGTGAATTCATCCGCTGACATGGATTAACTGGGTCCCAACTGTAGGCAGGAAAGTGTGACTGAAGGAAATGAGTCAATGAGAGTGTGTCTTTGGAGTTGATATTTTGTCCTGGTGAGCAGAGCTTTTTATGATTCCTGGTTGCCATGTTCTGAACACTTTCCTCCACCATGTTCTAAGATCACGATGTTCTGCATTATCCTGGGCCAAGAGCTGTGGAGCTGGCCAAGCATAGACTGAACCTCTGAAAACATTAGTCAGAATAAACTTTTCCTCTTTTAATTTGTTCTTGTGAGGTCTTTTGGTCACAGCAATGAAAAAACTCACTTAAACATGCTAAACCTAGTCAATACTCTGCAGAATACCCTCAAGTTACTTGTACAGCCATGTCTCCATGGAACTCTCTCTTAGTATGCAGCTGTGTGAACTCAAGCAGCCTCTATCCCTAGGTTTCCAGTCTAATTAGAAGTATGGTGGGGGAAAGGGAAAAATAACAGAATGAATCAAACATTACCCTATGTAAATTTATGATTACACAAATGGTATGCCTTTACTCCATGTTCAAACAGAGAAACAACATGTATCCTATTTGTTTACAATAAAAAAAAAAAAGGAGAGAGAAAAAGATTGAAAAAAAAGAAGTAGGTTATGGGGCTCTCCCTGTTTTCCCCTCCTGAAGATGAAGTCCAGAAACTCTCCCTTAGCAGCAATTTTAGGGAAACATAGAGGTAAAATTTCTAGTTTCCTTTCTTGAAGAGATTATTCACTTTTGATGCTTGATGATTAATATATTTGAAATCATTGTTTCAAATAGGTGTGTACAACTGGTTCTGCATTTAGGACCAAAGAGGATATGGTGAGGTAATGATTTAAAGTTTTCTTTGTTATTTCATTATGATGAGGAGGGAAGGACCTAAAATTCCAGTTCAGTTTTTTACTTATCTGAGGTAACCTGTTAATTTTTAATGTCCTTTGCATTGTTCCACTTGCAAATGGCCTTTTCCTTGGAGTTTTCAGCATATATTCTTTAGTTTGGAAATTGAGAATCATCTAAGTGAATCCTAATTTCAATGAATACCTACTTCGGGAAAGGAGAATATGCTTAATATTGTTAATTCTTATTTTAAATTTAGAGATATTTTTAGATTTAGGATTCCTTCTTTGATATTGATGGTGGAGGCTTGTTTATTCCCCACACACAAACTTTAGAGACAATTTACTCCACTGACTTAAGTCGTACAGTATTATAGCTGTACCTTTAGGGCCAATAACACATATCAAGAGGATTTCCTTTTAGAGTTATCTCTGATGCATCAACAAGAAGTCCTCCCTAAAACAAGATTAAAAATAGCTCTGATGCTGTTAAACTGCCTTATTAACAATATTATCACTCTAACTTGTTAATAAGTTAAGTATTACAAGATTATGCATGACTATTGAAATCATGTTACATACTTTTTTATTTATGAATAATAATTTTCCTTTTCATAAACAATATCAATTATATTCCTATATTCTTCACCTCAATGATACCAGGGATGGAAAAAGAAAATAGAGTAAGAGACAATAAATAAAATCAGGAGTGCATAATTGAAAGTTACTATAAACCAGGATTTTCATGGTTGCTCTATATTTATTAGTCCCTATAGATACCTTTTGACCTATTAGAAATGGAACCACAGAAAATATGAGTTGAATGTATTTCAACTTTTAACTAATATACTGAGGAGTTTTAAGAAAGATTTAATTTCTTTTTAAATCTTTCTACCAAAACAATTTTGTAGTTTTTGTTTGTTTGTTTGTTGTTTGCTTAACCACTGAGCCACATACCCAGCCCTTTTTAAATTTTTATTTTGAGAAAGAATCTCTCTAAGTTGCTTAGGACCTTGCTAAGTTGCTGAGTCTGGCTTTGAACTTGTAATCCTCCTGCCTCAGCCCCCAGAGTCACTGAGATTACAGGTGTTTGCCACTGAGCCTGGCAATTTTATTGTTCTAGGGTTGAACATAAGATCTTACCAGTTTGCTAGTGTTTTTGGCATAACTTTATTTTGTTATTGTTGACGTCATTGTTTTTGTTGTTATTATTCCTATGAATAATCCTAACGTTTGGGTGTATACTTGGTAATGTATTTTTCCTTTATAAATTAGGTGAAAAGATTATTGAAGAAAATATTTACAGACCTATAATTTATTTATAAAATTGAATGGATTTTATAGGAGGTGAAAGGCAGTATCAGTGGGCATTTTCCTTCAAGTTGGACATACTTGGATGCCTGAAATTTAATGAATTTATTTACCTTCAAGATAAAGGATAAGGAATAAAATACTAGCATAAAGCCATGAAAACATTTAGAATTAAATATTTCCAGGTTCCTAAACTGCAAACTGTATCCACTAGAAGATCTTGGAATTTAAGCAATCTATTTCATTTCACCAGGTAGATATAAAATGGTAATAAGCAAGTCAAACACTGTGTAATAGTATTATAATAGAACAATTTACTTTCTGAGACATCAATTATTAAGTTTGGAGAAAATGGGGACATTGCTTTCAAAAGACCTGAAAGCATGTGAAGGAATGGGGGACTGTTCTCATAACTCCAAATAAATTAGTTTTCACTGTCTCCAGGGACACCCAATAAATGTCCTTTTCTGTATTCAAGTTTTGAACTAAATGAGTCCTTAGACCAAAGGAAATATAAAGTTTAAAATGTGATCCTTATAGATGATTAAATGTAAAATGACAACATAGGAGTTAAATTTGGTTTTTTGTTTTTTGTTTTTTCTCTGTTACAGGTTTTAATGGAGAATAGCAGTCCTCCCCAAAAGAGGAGTCCTCACAGTGACCATCAGTATTAGAGCAGAGAATCCTTCTTGTTTACCATTGTTGTTTTTCTCCAAATAGGGTAGAAATAGGAGTATATTAATAGCTGCTTTTCTCATGGATGGTGTGGCCAAATGAGGCATCATTTGAAAGTTAAATAGCAGTGGGGAAAGTGCAGAAGATTTATTTTGTATAAAATTTTATTTTTCAGTTTTGAAAAAAGTAACTACTCTATTTTGGGACACCTCCCAGTGATTCTCAGTTCTAAATAGCATTCCTCCTGATAATTTTCCCAAACTAGTGTAGGGTAATATGGAAATTGAATGTAAAGTAATGCAAAAGAGTTTGGCAAATCTATTATGAACCATAAAATCAAAATGGTATTTCTGTCTTAAATTATAAACCTTCAGAGTTTACATGCTTTATTAAGCCATAATGGTATTGCTCAAAAAGTGTTGTGAAATCTCTCTTTGGAATTGCTTTTGAGATTGTCTGATGATCTTTACCAGGGGATTATATTTTTTAAAGATTTCAAATAACCCATAAATGAGTTTTTCTTGTTGGTTTAAATTATTTATTATTTAACTAGATGAACATAGAGATGAGACAATGCAGCTTTGTGTTAAATAAAACTGCAATATTAGGCTATTCATACTAAGTGAGTGACATAATGGTCAGGAAACAAAGCAAAGTAAGTATAATTTAAACTGAAGATAATTATGAAAGTAAAGTATATAGAATTTATTTTTAGAGTAATCACATTTTTTTCCATAAAAACTTATCAAAGTATGTCTTCTGAAGACCTCTTAAAATCTTTTACTCTCATAAAGAAGGTATTTAAAACTTGAATAACTATATATCATTTATATTTGTGTGTATTATGTACACATGTGTTTGTATATGTAGACAAATATATATGTAATACACATGTATTTATATATATTTATATATATAAATATATATATATATTTATATTTATATATATATATTTATATTTATATATATATATATATAGATGAGGTAACAAAAGCAGACTTGAATAAGAAACAAAGTTACAAGAACATTATTGTGAAAAACAACTTTCAGTGGAAAAGGCCATTCCCCCTCATCGCTTCTGCTTCCATAAACACACTTCCATCTCGAGGTCCCTGTGCAAGGTCTTCATTCACATAGGCTAGAAATGTTAACCCCCCAATGAAAGGACAGGTCTGAGATGGTACCATATACCCTATAAATGTAAGAGACTGTGGATCAGGGCTCAGACTTCCAAGTAGACATTCCTCTGAGTCCTCATGCATAATAAACCTGAGTTCTCCCACTCTCTGAATGTTGCTTGGTGCTTCCTGACCAGTAATTCACACACACATACATATACAGAAAGAATATTCTAGGGAATTCTGAATAAATCTTGCTAAAATATTGTTCTCCAAAATATTTTATTATCCCACATGTTTAGAATAGTCATCTGGGAGTCATGATCAGCAGATGTTAAATTAATCTATGATAGTGTAAATTCCCAACTACCTGGGTAAATTTTGTTTGATTGGCATCAATATGTCTATTGGGTGTACTAATGTAACAGGGCTCCCTTGAAATTGCTCTCTGCCAACCACCTCCCTTTTGTTCTTCCATACTTTGGCTGAAAAGAAAGCCACTCCTAGATGTTAACCGTTAAATAGTTTTATATTCCAGGTGTAGTTTGTAAAATTGTCCTTAGTAACGTGCCCCAGGAGGTTGAAGTGCATTACCTATTTCCTGGAACAGACACAGTCCTAGTCTGAGGGAGATCTTACTCAGTCTGCAACTTCACAGACCCTTTTCCCTCCCCCATTGAAGCCCTCTGCATTCCTGAGACAAATGAAGATAGAGCTCGGAGGAGCTGAGCTATCTTCAGAGTCAGCACTGGATAAATCATACTCCTTTCCACCAACTCCTGTCTTTCAAATTTTGGTCACTTCTAGCACCTGGCATTTGACATTCAGACACTTGATTCCTGTTACAGTTAACCCTCTTTAGTATTTTCTTCTAGATTGTCTCTTTCTCCCATGCATTATTGTCCATCATTATTGCTAATGAAAAACCTTAAAACTAATGACATAATGCTAAACTTATCTAATGCTTCTGGTTGTCACAGGCATAATTCACTGATAAATAGCTTTGAGGTTGTTAGTCATCAAACTCTGGCAAAAGGAGAATGAAAATCAAAAGTCTATACTATAGCATGAATAATTGTTAAATAGTAATTAGTCAAACATATTATTAAGAATCATCACACTGAATGGCAGGAAGGAAACATTGTGAATAGTCCAAATATCAAATAGAAAATAGCAAGTAGTAGTCCAACTTCTACTAGTGAAATCCAGTCTTTATGAGTGAAGTTATTCTAGAAATATAAACTATCACATAATAAGTTATAATTTTAGAACTAGAACTTTTTTTTCTCTATAAGCCAAGAAGATCTACTGGAAGCTAGTCTGGGAATTTAAATGCAGAGGAATAGATCTTTTTGAGTATAACTGACCTTCATGGTTCATAAGACAGAGATTCTCAAAAATAGGAAGATTTGGCTATTTTGACAAAGTCAAATTTTTCTAATTTGTGCTGAGTAAGTGAAAGGTAAGTTGAACCTTGATAAAATGGTTAGTTATCTTCAGAAGAAAGCCAATGAGTTAGAAATGACCATTTTTAAGCACACTTTCTTATCAAAATTTGCATAGAAATCATCTGGTCATTGGATTCTTCTTACTCTATTATAATATGCTTATTTTATCCTTAGTACTCATAACAAGTTATTATTATCTTGTTTCTTTACTTGTTTCTTTTGTCCCTTCCAGTAAAATAAGCTCTCTAAAGTCAGTCATCAAAGTGCTTTAACCATCATTTAACTCTAATTGTTAAGAAATGGTTAATCCATACTGGATGTTTTGAGGTATTGTTAATTTTTTTCCCAATAGGTAAAACTTTTGAAAATTTAACTCATGTAATAATATAATTATTTAAACAATTTATAGAACCTGAGGACAGATATTTGTGGTTAAGATCTTCAAACAAAAAATTGGTTAGCATTATTTTGGTATAGTCATTGTATTAGTTGTTTTTTACTAGTATAACAAAATAACTGAGACTAGGTACTTCATAAAGATAAAGTGTTTATGTAGTTTTCAACTTTGGAAGGGGAAAGTCCAAAAAAGCATAGGGCACATGTGATCATGTGACCATGATTACAACATGGTCAATTGCATATTGATAGAAATGTGTAAGGAGGGAATGTTCACATGGTGAGACAGCCAGAGTGAGACACGGAGAACTATGGTCCCACAAGACCTGTATATTGATCTCTGATGAGACATACCCACCAATCCCCTAAGAGTCCCACTAGGCCCCACCTATTAAAGTTCCACCATGTCTTGACCTCATGACACTGAAAATCCCAGGTTGCAACACAAGAAACTTTAGGGTACACACGTAAGCCACATCCCAACTCTGAGAAATAGAAAATCCCAGTGGTCCATTTTCAGAATATAGTGTTTAGCTTTAAATGTAAAATGACTGGGGATGTAAAACAGACAACTACAGACTAGAGCAAAATGGAAAGTCACAGCAGTTAACACCAGTGTGTAAAGATTCACAGCCCCTTGACAAAAAAGAGGTGAGAAGGAAGGGGCCTGATTGATCAGCAGTATACAACTATGCTCATGCCTAAAAGCACTCAACCCAGGGCCACTTTATACCCACAGAGAACAAAGGGAGGTAAGGACAACTAAAAGATATTTCTTTAAATAACCCAATAGGAGATAGTGTAGTTGGCCTGACCAATGAGTAGTCGGTAAGTATTCTCTTTCCTTAATAGCTATTCAAGCAAAAGATCGTGTGGTTAGTTCTGACCAGTAAGCAATCACCTAGAACCCTGCTGTCAGGAATAAAAGACCATCAGACTGTCTGCTTCATATGCCTGCTTCCGTTTTGATTGCTGTGCACCCTTCTGTGCATGGAAGTTAATTTCTTGCCTGGCTAACAGAACTGATTAGTCTCTGTTTATTTTGGGTTCTGGGGTGCCAAGAACCCCCAATATTTCCAACACAAACTGCAGCAATGTCCATAACACAATGTAAAATTCATTGATTTTATTCCTGATAGTTACAAGGACTTAATTTGTTCCAGTGCCACTCAAAAGCCCAAGTCCTAAGTTTCATCTGAAACTCAAGACATACACCTTCATTGATGAGCTCCTGTATAAAACAAAAACAAGTTATATACATCCATGATCCAATGGCAGGACAGAAACAGGGTAACATTCCTATTACAGAAAGGAGAAATAACTGAAAAGAAGTAATTGGATCAGAGTAAAACCCAAACCTAGCAGAGCAGACATTAAAACTTAAAACTCCAAATCCAGTATTTCTTCCCCAAGACCTTAGGAAGAAACCCTGCACTTCTGGTCTTACTGTTTGAATGACCAAGGGTTACTCTCTCAGCTGGGTTTTGCAGGCTGTCTACAGCTGTCCCTGGCAGGCACTGCATATCAGTGGTTGCCTTACCTTCCTAAGATCCCACCTGCAGCTCTGCTTACTCCCATGACTCTACTAGGTGAACTCCCAGGGAAGAGTTCTGCAGGGGTTCTAATCCTGTGACAAAGTTCTGCCTGGACTCCCAGGATTTCCTTTGAAATTTTGGTGGAGCCACCATGACCCTGCAACCCTTGCATTCTATGTGCCTGTAAAACCAACGCCCTGGATATGCCAAACTTAGTGTTTTGGCACCATTACAGGCAAGGCCTTGGCCCACTTGAATCACCTCTGGAGCACCTGTGAAGAAGGGAGCAGAAGCCTCTGTTGGCTCTGGGAAGCAAGTCAATGGAAGGTACCCGGGGAAGCTGCTATGAAACAATTTTGCCCTAAAATTCCCACTTTTGATGGAAAGAGTGGCCTCACAGATTTCTGAGATGTCCTCAAGGGCTCTTTGCTATTGTCTTGATGCAAAGCACTTGATTCTTTTAATTCATTCTAATATTTTTAGTAGGCGGCAATTCAGCTGTATCCTTCCAAACTTGGTCCCTCATCTGCATCTCGATAAGCTGTGTTGTTCCTTCTTTTGTCATAATGTGATTTTTCAAAATCTTTCCTCTCCAGTTCCTTTTGTTCTTGAGTGTCACTAAAGCAGATGAAAAGTGTTCAATAATGTCTATGCTGAAGCATTTGTGCTTTGTTGTTTTGAAATTTCCTTTGCCAAATAAACCACATCTATCACATTTGAGTTTGGGCTTCCACAAACTGAAAGCATTAACACAATAAAAGAGAGCTCCAGCCTATAATCCCAGCCACTTGGGAGGCTGAAGTGAATGGATCACAAATTCTAGACCAGCTTAACCAATTTAGCAAGACCCTGTCTCAAAATTTCAAATTAATAATAAAAAAGGACTGGGGATGTTATTCAGTTGTAGAACCCCCTTGAATTTAATCCCCAGTATCAATCAATCAACCTATTAAAAGTTTTGACAGTGTTGTAGGAATGATCCCCTTTAGTTCGATTTTTTATCAGATCTTTATTTACATCTGAGATTAGTTTCCTGGTCTCCTTGCCTTCTGAACCCTCCCCATAGTCTCCCTTACTGCTCTGTTTATAGCATTTTAGTCTTTTCTAATCTATTTCCCTAAATTTTTACAACCTCAATCCATTATTTAATTCCAAAGCTGCTTGAACATTTTCAGATAGAGTTAAAGCAATGATCCTACTCCTGGGTAGCAATTCTCAGTGTTTGTTCATTTGTAGTTGCTATACCAAAATACCTGAGAATGAATACTTTATAAAGAAAAGAGATTTATTTACTTTATGTGTTTGGGAAATAAAACTCCAAATAGCATAGCATTGGCCCCATTAAGGGCTACCTAACTGCATCACTGTGCCAAACTCTTGCCAAAGAACAGCATTGAGAAGGATGCCCCAGGATGCATTATAACTTGGAATCTGAGAGATAGCCAATAGTTTAAACTATTGATTAGAGATAATGAAGTCCATTATGAATTAATATTAGTTTAAGTTGTATAATGTAAGGACAATAGTGTCTTCTTGGTCAACCTACAGAACTATAAAATATTTTAAAAAGAGGGGACACAAGAGGTATAATAACTACATAGGCAAGAAGTTGAAATCTCAAACACTAGGAGACCTTCTACGAGTCTTTAAGGTATCTGGGTAGTTAGTTAATGAACTAGGATGACAGACGAGTTCCCAGATGCTAGCCACAGTGCACAGTTTATAATATGCTGCTGATTTTATTCCTTCCTAGTTTGCTCAATTGCTCATTTATTCAGTGTTCTCTTGTTGAGTGACACCTACATGCCCACTACTGTGCAAGGCAAGGGGAAAAATGTATTTTCATTATTAAAGAATTTTTGTCATTGGTCTATATGCTGAAGACATGTTTCTATATATGGGGCCGGGAGCTTTTATAATCAATCCTTGAAAATTACACCAGAAGCTAACTCTTAAGGAAATATGTGGTTGAATGCTGATTACATAATTTTACCCTTCTATGTAACTTATATCCTTGCTAAAGTGGGAGACAATATCATTTAGAATTCACTTGGTTTCACAGAAAAAGGAATTTTTATTATATAATGTTTGAAGTAAAAATATAAAAATTTTCACAAGCCACAAAATAATCCCAAAACATATAACATGTGGTAGAAAAACAAGAATTATAGTAAATTTAATTTAAGGTCTGAGAATGAATCAAGCTCAGTTATCTATGCCAAAAAGGTAACACATCACCTTATATTTTGAAACCTTATTTTCTTCATCATGAAATAGAGATTCTTCATCAGTTTGTGAATACTAAATAACATAATTTCTTGTGTTTTCTATGAACTCAATGTGCATTAATTTTCCTATTTTTATTATAGCTACTTTTTAATGAGGAACTAAATTTCTATTATATAATCAATATGCAGTCAACACATATTTCTCTGCCTTGCAATCGTACAACTAGTTATAGTTTACAACACCTCACATGATTTATTTTACTTGATGTCCACAGCAAACACTGTGAGGTTCAAATGATAACCATTATGAGGACATAAAATATGTAAAATAAAGATACCATGTAGGATTATAAATTTGGTGTAGAATATAACATATGTTTAAACACCTATGACACAAGATGGAATGAAACAAATTATATTGAACAAAGAAACTCCAGAGGTCCAGATAAGGGTGACACACCTGATTTAGTCACAAAGATTAAGGCAGAGACTGGAAACTATCATCTTACCCCACAAGGAGCATTAGAAAATATGTACTGGGCATTGTTTACAGTACCTGGGTCAAGTGAGCTTGTGTTCTGAGTGACCAGGGAAGATAGATACAAAGGGGCTCAAGGATTAGCTGATAATAACACAACTACTTTGTAATACAATATAAACTTCAAACTTAAACTCCAACTCATAGTCTATGTTACTGTGAAAAATACGAATGTAAGCCATATAGGGATCTCTTAGACCAAACAGGTGCAGGAACATGCAATTTGAAAGACTTCCAACAAAGAAAATGTGACTTATGTGGCCTACCTACCATGGCAAATAAAAGAGATTCAGTAGCATCCATCAATATGGTGTTCAACCTTTCCAGGAAGAGCAACATAGTACAGAAAGGAATTTTGAAGTGAGGATACAGGGAGCTTCTTAGGAATACTATAAATTAATAAAAAGAGAGAGAAAAGAATATGAAAAATACTTGTACTTATCATTTTTATGTAAGTAATATTAGAAACAGGTAAATGAGCTTGCACCTTCCTCTATCTTCATAAACTTGTTGATGTTGAACTATTATTGAGTTTATTGGAGTTGTCTCTGCTCTCAGAACTTGGGAAAACTGTCTAGAAAAGATGAAGTTCAAGTGCAGATATTTAGCTCATCTTCAGAAACTCCACCATGAGGTTGGTGACAGTGATTTGACTATTCCTCCAGCAGACCTTTGCCAATGTTCAACCTAAGTGGACAAATAGCATTATGTCTGTTTGTATCATGCCTATATGTTGGAAAAGGAAGATCGAAAAGGAAAAAGCAAATAGTTTTTCCCTTAAAGTTCATATTAGGAAATTATAATGAAAGTCAATATTCATTGAAATAAAAATCATGTAAGATAGTTGATGAGAAAGGGCAAACCTTTAAGTCTTCCCAGCTGTCTTGTCCTCCAGGGATGAAAAACCAAAAGACCATGTGGTTCTGATAATGAAATTACCACTAATGTAAATACTGAGCTTTTTTTTTTTTTTTTTTTAATCCCTGGAGACTATTTCTATCATAGGTATTATCATTGAAAAAAGACTTTAATTCAGACATGTCTAATTACACTATAGGTTAATTCTATTAAGTAGAAAACCTCCAAAGGATTTTAACATTTCTGACTGTTAAATAAGTTTAAGTGGTCTAACCAAATTGCTAATGATTGCCTTTCATTGCAAAGCAGGAACTATTTGATAAATCTGCTCTTCCTTCTGGAACACTGGGACAAAGACTTGATTTTGAGGGCAACCATAATTTATTGCAATCACACTTAATGCATGGTAATGATGGCAGTATTATGTGTAGTCCGTATTTTTCTCATGGATTACTTCCTTTGCCATTATCATCCTCGTGTGTAGGCACAAGAAGCCTTTTATTAATTAAAACAATAATAAAATAAGTGGGATCCCTTATTCATAAATGCAAGAAAGATCAGTTTGCAGTGGACTGGATCAGAAGAATTCTTTTTATTCTTTTAAAAAATGTTTTTATTAGCATATTATAGTTATATGTAATATTTTGACATAATCATGCATGCATGGAATATAATTTTCTCCAATTCAGTCCCCAATACTTCCTCTTTTCCTCCCTATTTCCTCCTCTTGCTACCCTTCCTGTTTTCTACTGGCATTTCTTCTATTTATTTATTACTGTATTTTTAAATGGTGCTTTATAGATATAGATAAAGGTGAAATTCACTGCAGTTTATTCACGTATGTATGTAGGATAATTTGAGCAATTTCTTTTCATCGTTCCTCTTTTCTCTTTTTCCCTGTCCTTCCTCCTTCTCCCTTCCTCTACTCCAGTGATCTACATCCTATTTTCATGGGATTTTCCCCAACACTCTCTCTCTCTCTCTCTCTCTCTCTCTCTCTCTCTCTCTCTCTCTCTCTCCCTTTTTACCCTTATTTTGTTCTAAGACCCAGAATAGCCAAAGAGTTCCTGAGCAGTAAGAGTGTTGAAATTACTTCTCCAAAGACACTTCTCAAAAGAAAAAATACAAATGACCAACAAAAATATATGAAGACATGTTCAATGTTTCTCCTAATCAGGGAAATACACATAAAAACTTCCTTGAGATGTCATCTCACTCCAGTTAGAATGCAAACCATCAAGAATATAAATAATAATAAATGCTGGCAAGGATGTGGGACAAAAGGGTATTCATATATTGTCTCCACTCTGAAATGCAGTATGAGATTCATCAAAAGTCTAGGAATGGAACCATCACATAATTCAAGTATCCCACTCCTTGATATTTATCCCAAAGAACTAAAATCAGTATATTCTAGTGATATAGGCACATTGATGTTTATAGCAGGACAATTCACAATAATCAAGTTATCAAATCAGCCCTGGTGCCTGTCAACAGATGAACAGATAAAGACATTGTGGTACATACAGTGGTGTTTTACTCAGTCATAAAGAAGAATGAAATAATAGCATCTGATGAAAAATGAATGGAACTGGAGAACATCATGCTAAGTGAAATAAGCCAGACTCAAAGTCAAGGGTCAACTGTTTTTTCTCATATGTAGAAGAGTTTTCCTTTAGGTACAGCATTCTGATATAATAGACAAATATTATGTTTTCGATACAGAGTAGATGATTCTCTAAATATAGTTCTATTTCTTCTTTAAAGTGTGGGCATTGTTCTAAACACACTGGAACAATTAGAATGGTTAAATTTTTTTATTAAAGTTATTTTAGCTACGACTAAGCATTTAACAAACCCTTATTTGTATTTAGGAGAATGTTATATTCAATTCTTATCCCTCTTCTCACATCAATGAAAATTCCACATTCATTGTTTAATTCAGTGTTTGTCATTTAGTATTGAATAAGAATTCAGCACAGTGCAAAACACAAATGATATATAGTGTCTTTTCTCAGAGTTTACAATTTTTTAAATAAGATGGATTTGCAAAGGTAACTGTGATATAAAAAACAAGAATATATTTAATCGACTATTCTGAAGTTGATTATCAGCTATAGCTTAAGCATCAATGACTGGTTCCAGCTCATTGAAACAAATCAGTTCAAAACAAGGAAGAGTCTGAAACACGTACTGTGTAAGATTCACTGGGAATGCTGAGGTGTAGATTAGGCAAAATTGGAAAGATTTCATATAATATCATGACTTTGACCTGTACATACAAGGAAAGGCATAGAAATAGTAATCAGATAATCAGATTCAAGCATGAAATGGGCAAGTAAAATGTTTAGAAATTTGAAGGTCAGGTGGTGAGTTTAACAATAGAGAAGTAGAAGGTGGTATATGGTATAAGCAGGTAATTGCAGAGAAATCACAAAGGAAAGGCTTTTACAAAAATGATTCAGGATGACCACCTTAAAAAGAAGAAATACTACCCCAGTCCCCCCAAAAATAGGAGGAAGGAAGCAAAGAAATAAAAGATATCCCACTGAAGAATAATTTTATTAATAAGCATGGCCTATGCACTAATTAACCTTCACTCCCTATTTCAGCTATCTTACCCAATAAGTAAAATGTAAAATAGGTAAAATGTAGAGAATATGGTCAATGTGAGAACATTAATCCTGTATCTCATTTCTCCTTTCCTTTCCCCTCTCATTTTTGTACTTCCATTGTTAATACAGATGTGAAAGTCCCAGTTCACCCTTCCATCTGTGTTCATGGTCTGGATATGCAGCGTCCCCAAGAAGCTCACATATAAGACCTTCGATTTTATCTGGGTCCAAGTGATCCCTTTCTCACCACTAGCACCACCATTTCATTTAAGCTGTGCAGAGGACTGATCTAAACCCCCAACGTTTTTATTCAAATGCTCATTTATTGTTGTACTTGGATGTCTTGAAGGGAAATGAACTTGACACATGTGGAATCAAACTTATTAATCTCTTCTCAAACCTAGTGTTTTCCTGTTCCCTCTAACTCTGAACAAATCCAAACAGCTATGCAAGACTGAAATCTTGACAATTTTGATTTCTTATATCCTACAGGTTAATGCTATTTACTAGATAATACATAGCATTTAATAAATGCAAGGTACATTTTAAAATGAATTGCGTATATTAACATAGGTAATCCTTATGAAATATCTATGTTCATTTTAAAATGAATTGCATATATTAACATAGGTAATAAAAAGAGCATACTATTATTACTTTTGCAAACAGAAAGATGAAAACACAGAGATTGAATAATTTGGTCAAGATCTCAGTAAATGTTAGCACTGGAACACAACTCATGAAGTCTTCAACCCTCACGTTCAGTTTACTAGACTCTTTCCCACAAGGAATAGTGGTGAATATTTCTTTACAGTTCCCCTGTACCTGATATTGCACTAAGTGCTTGACTTAAAAAGTAATGTAAATCTCATAGATATTGTGGTTATTCTTGCGTCAAAGATGAGGAAGCCAAGGCACACAGTTGCTAGTCTCACAGCTGAGGACATCAAGGTACAACTTTCACAACAGTCATTACTCAGTTTTGGTGCCATAGTTCAAAATCTGTCATTCTCTCCAGATCCCACATTTTTAATAGCCAACAGTCTTGGCACTTAATGGTCCATACTAGGAAAACACATATAATCTAGCTTTGATAAGGAGAAAATGATGTTAGGAAAAAGAATATATTCATAAGCAAAGTTTCTGCCTTTTTAAGAATTATTAAATATGAAGAATAGATTTAAATTAAAGCTTGAGTTCTCTCACTCAACCCTCTAACCTTGTTTAACATCCAAGTTTTTATAACCTTGTACATACTCGACTTTATTATGAAGAAACTAAGTTTTTCACTGATGGACTTAAATTGTATATTAACTGATTTTAGCTATATTTCCTTAAATTTTCAACATTCTTTTACTTCCAGACAGCCAACTTTTATTTCTGAGGGATTTGGCTGCTGTGGAGGCAATTATTTATCTGAATTTTGGAACATAAGCACCAACTTTCGTTTTTTTTTTTTTTGTTTTTTTTTTTTTCTAATTTGCTTTCTTAGTGTAATAGAACTCTGTAAGTCCCTTTCTGATGCCCAAGTTCTACAAAGTAAATTTTAGTGCATGTATTACCTTAAAAGCATTTTATTTACCTAGTAATCACTCTTTTTGACAGAACATCATCTTATTTTTTAAGTTTTCAAATATCTCATAAAATTTCTCTCTATATATATGTAATAAATATCATAAACAGTTTTTCTTGTCCTGTTTCATTTTTATGAATAGAGTTCAATAAGTATATATATTTCGGTTTTCTTCATATGAATATTTTTACAATGAGACCTGGTACTTGGTTACTTCAAAAATGTGGATGTTTCATTTTGGGAAATGATAAATTAAAAGCATGTTTTCAGATTTGTTACACTCTAGTTAACTTTTTTATTGAAATAATTATTTGTATTGTCTATATGAATCTCTTACAGTAGAGTTAAAATACAGACCATCTTAAAGCATAAGTATTAATTTTACTTCAAGAATCATACCAATGGTTTGAGTCTGCTATGACAGTTTCTCTGGATTTTAAAGATGTTGAAAGAAATCAACTCATGAGTATAATATGAATGTTTTGCTCACTTGCAGAATTTAAGGGAAAAATGACTAGAACTTTAAATTAGAGTGATGATCGGTTTTGTTTTGGAAAGAATACCTAAAAGAAAGTGCAGGTAAAGAGATAATGTTCAAAACCTAAATGAACTCATTTGGTATTTAATTAGATGTTTCATATACAAAGACTGCCTCCATGAGACCACCTCAGGAGTTAGCTTTGCTTGCCTTCCCTATAAAAAATGGGGACTTCTGCCCCAGTTATCCAATGGGGAGAAAGAACGGAGGCTTCAGAGCTTTCCTGGGAAGGGCAAATGAATAATAAGGGCTCTTCCTCCCCTCTAATTCATTTACTTATTTATGTCACTATTTGCACAATTCTTTTCTTTCAAAAGATTGTCTTATAATTAGTAAAATACAGAGGAAGGAGAGGTTTGGTTCTCAAACTTCCAATGAGGTCAGCCCTGGAGAAATGCTAGAGGGCAATACAGTAAGATGGGCAGCTGGTGACACTCAGCCTCTGAGAAGAGAATTGAGTCCATTAAGCATTCTAACATTTATATAATTCCTTTCATTCCTTTATCCTCAGAGTGCTTTGCAAACATTAAACTAATTCAGCAAAAGGAATTTGTGAGTTAAGGCATATGTATAAACAACTGCCTGTCATTGAAATACTTGACCTTGTTTGTTTGTTTATTATTTTATTACTAATGGGTAGCATTTTAATCTTAATAGCATTATCCAATGCCACAGGAATGGGAATGCCTGATGGTAGTCACCCTTTTAGTTTTGTTGTAAAATGATCAACCCCCCTGACAGCACCTCTCCCCTAATTCACTTAATACATGCTATTGGGAGAATTTAACTAAAGAAACTTTTTTTTTTTTTAATAATAAAAATTCTCTTAACTTTATCTATTTTTATTCTCAATGGTTTACAGAAAAAACAAAATGAACTTGGATTCTATAGGCAAACTATCCATTTTATAAATATGTTTAAAAGAAATGTGAAGTCCAACTTCTTAAGATGAGACATAAATTAATGGGAAATATGAAGTGTTGTATAAGGAAACTTCACAGGCACATTCAAATATTTCAAGACCCTAAATATCTCTTTGAAATAGAAGATCACAGCTATGAAAGGTACTCCTAAATTATCAAGATTTCAAAATTAAGATGTGTCTACCATTACCCAATCAGGAAAAAAAAAAAAAAAAAAAAAAGAAGGAGGCAAATGACAACAGAATAAGTATCTTATCAATAAATTAAGAGAAATTAAGATTTTATTCCATCTAAAATCTTCAAGTGATCAAAGTAACTGCTCTTACAATTTGTACTGAAAAGAAACTAAAATTCTTCAGGCAAAAACTTTGAGCTGATCTAGGAAGAAACCTGCATGAAGAATTAATTAGCAGCCAGAATGTCTTAAAATATATCTACCTGGTTTTAGAAACATGGAACTGTGGTCAATATCTAAACAATTCTAACTAAACAGTGAAAAGATAGGTAGTCTTTGACATTTTGAATAGTGGAATAATCAATACAATAAAAATCTCACAACAAAACCCCTTTGTTAATGCATTTGATTACACTGGGAGTAAAAAAAAGAAAGAAAGAAAGAAAAAACTTTTTGTTGAGGAGACTATAGACAGCTGTAGTAGAATTTTAGATCTGAAAAAGCTAAAATGTCCAACTTTCTCATGACATAAATAAAGAAGTAAGTTCCGAAAATTTAGATAATAGCAACTTTTCAGTAGAAGTTTGAGTATTATTATGCCAGGTGCTCTCTCCACCCCACCAGACTGCTCTATATCTAATTTGAGAAGCCCACGAAGCAGGCACTGTTCCAGCGTAATTTACTGTGATGTTATAGACGTGTTTTTATGTGAAGAGATGCCATTTGGCATCTTCTACCTTTAATTTGCTTGAGTTGTAAAAGAGGGGATTGTTTGTCAGCATAGAATTTGCTCTTAGTTTCTGAAATGTGCTCAAATTTATTAATGCTAAACTTTAATTTGACCATGACTTGCTTAGCTTCTATAGAATACATTTCTTTTTAAAAATATATGTATATCTATAGAATACATTTCTTTTTAAAAATATATGTATATTTTAGTTGTAGATGGACATAATACCTTTATTTTTATTTTATTTGGGGCTAAGGATGGAACTCAGTGCCTAGCACATGCTAGGCAAGCACTGTATCACTGAGCCATAGCTCCAGCTCTATAGAATATATTTCTGCTCACAATAACCCAGGAGTTCTTAACTTTCCATGTGCTACTGAGTTTTTGACAATCTTTTAAATGCTGTGGCTCTCTAAATGCTTATCTAAATAATTTATTTAAATATTTAAAATAAATTATATATAATCATAAAGGAAACAAACTTCATTGACATGTAATTGCCAGGATATTTTACATTTACATTTGTAATGCAGTAGTATATGTGATATCAATGTGTTATAGTGCAGGTATTATAGGCTTTAGTTCAGTGGTAGAGTGAATGCTTAGTTTGTAGAAGGTCCTGGGTTCAATACTTAACAGCGCAAATGTTACCTTAATGTACTAAGTAGCAATAGGGCAAACAATATATTTAGGTATCTACAAAAACTGTCATGGATAGGAAAATATAATTTCTAACTGTTTTTGTTTTTTTTTTTGTTTTTGGATTGTTTAGTTACTGGGAATCAAACCCAGTACTTGCATATTCTAGGCAAGTACTCAACCACTGAGTTACATCCCCATATAGCTATAATTTCTATTGGTAACAGAATTATAGACACTGCTATGCATTATGATTTTATCTACATTCATAATTGAAAGAAATGATGAATTTTAATAAGAGATTGCAAAAAAGAATGATGTACATTTTTTTTCCCTATCCAATTTCATAATCTCTCTAAAATCTCACCTTAGATATCTCACAGTTCTCACAGGTTCAAAACCTCAGTTTCTGTTGTTGTATGTCTTTGAAAACACTATTAGTTCCATATTTTCAAATTAATTCCTTCCTTTGAGAATTTATTCATTTTCTTTGGGATCCAAGACTCTTATGAGGATTTTAGAGCTTCATGTCTTCATTCTCTACTGCAGTTCTTGAGTGTAATGATTTGGATCTGGAATACCTCTCACAGTCTCATGGGTTCAAAGGTGGAGCTTTTGGATAATGATCAGATTACTAAGGCTCTGGCCTAAACAGGGGATTCATCCACTGATACTTGAATGGACTATAGGGAGGTAGGGCTTAGTTGGAGGAAGTAAGTCACTGGTGGCATGCCCTGGAAGGGTTTATCTTCTCTCCAGTCCACTCCTTCCCCTCTCTCTTTCTCTTTCTCCCTGTTTCCAGGCTGCTGTGAGTTGAGAATCTTTCCTCTGCCACTCCCTTCTGTCATGATGTACTGCTTTACTTCAGACCCCAAAATAGGAGCCAGCTGACCACGCACTGAACTTCTGAAAACATGAGCCAAAATAAATCATTCCTCCTCTAAGCTCTTTTTCTCAGGTATTTGTCACAGCGACACAAAGCTGACTAACACACTGGGCAATCATTGAATGTAACATCTTTGAACAATTGATCTAGTTTCACAACATTTCAGCAATTTGCTGCCAGCCTTGTTAATACCTCGAGTTGCTGGAGACACTTTTGTGCTTTTATAGAAATAGCAGCATTGCCAACTCAAGCTCTTTTGAAATACAACAGCATGATAATGACAGCAGCCACTAACACTGCTAAGTTGTAACGAGTTATAATGGTAAATCAGAGCTGTCTGAATATCTTACACTCAATGTGAGTCTTTGCATGTGAGCCTGTTATGATCTGTTTCCTAACCCCAACAGAGAGGACTAAGGCAACTGCAATGCCAGGCTCCACACAAAACTACTGGATCTCAAAGCAGCACACACTCATTGCAGGGAATATAGATTATTTGTCAGTCTGTGAGATTTGAATGAAAAGGATTTGCTTACCCTGATCCCCAACACTGGCTTCCTCATTCCAGCAAAAATGTTACAGTAATTAAGTGTTATATTTAATACAGATTTTTGTTATGTTTTAACTATTGTTGTTTATTATTGTTATTTCATTTTAATTGTGTATTTGATGCCCCCAGCACCTTGATCAGCAGAGTATAATATAAATAAAATTATCTTGACACATAAAGATTGCAGGTGGTGTTTAAATTTGTTTTTCTTGTCTTACATGAAATCATAGAGGTATTTAATTTATTTTCTTCTCTTTTGCTCACTTTCTTCTTCCCCTATGACACTCAATCTAGAAAACACCTGCAATTAACTCATGTTTCTCAAGAAACTTGTGTCTTTCTAACTCAAGTATGTCTTTTTAAGGTAACATAATTTACATTGATCTTCAAATATGCATGAAAGATTCTTGTCAGATTTATTTCTCAACAAGTTTCCCTCTTCCCTGGAGACAAAAGTCTCCTTCAGAAAATAGAGATTATATAATTATATTAACAATGTCCCTTTTAAACACATTACAAATGAGTATGTATATGTATATACAGCAGGTAGTCTTAACAGTAACCATGGAAACAAGTAGAATCCAGCAATCCTTTCATAAGTTGCCTTGCCTCCTCTGTGCTGAGGGCTGTGAATCCAGGGATAAAAACAGTGACTTTCACCCTAGAATCACATTCTCATTTAGGAAATTTAAAATAATTGCAATAACTAATCCTGTGTCTATTATATATAAGGAAATTACATGCATCATTTGTTTTATTTATACTTTTCAGGCATCCTGGAAATGCCATGATATTCTTCCATTGTACTAATAAGACAAAGGAGTTTTAAAGTGATTAAATAACACCTGAGACTGTGGAGTAGTAAATGGTGAGTTAGCATTCAAACTCAAAACTCTTAATAGCCATGTTGTCTCTGCCAGGGCAAGCCTCCTGTTGGTCAGGTAAGGCCTTCACCACCTGGAGTTGAGCAGTTTGTAGTTTGGTGGGAGGGATTTGGGAAACATAACTCTTCACAGGGTATTGACTACTTTTTGAGGGAGTCATATTTTCCAAGAACGGCACCATTCTAAGTCAGAAAAATATTCTGCCTTTAACAGGTCATTTATTTGCATCTTCTACTATTTTCACACAACTTCATAAGAGCTGTGTTCTATAAAAATAACAACAAAAATAATAAAGTGGCATTGAAGGAGATTAGTCTGATTTGAAATAGATGTGCACACATTCAGAGCCCTCTGAACCTGATGCATCAGTAAGTGACCTCAGGTCACATGGTAAAAGTGTCACTATCCAAAGCTGACAATTCTGTTGAAGGCACACAGCAGGTAATTTGTAAATCATTGCCTCCCTGGAAGAAAAATTTTTTTTCACCAATAAATGTATTATTAATGTTAGAATAGCTTAATAGCTGGCTAGATAGCAATATTAATAGGCAGAATAAATTGTTTTAGGAAAGGCAAGAGAGAAACTGATCAAAAACACCAGCATAAATGGAAAATAGGATGTAGATTGTGAAAAACATAGGAGAGTCTGAAGTGGTGGTTTCAACTTGATGCTAAGAATTCACTCAATTCAGTATTCAAGAGAATACAGACCATTTATGACTTGTCTTACTGAGTTTTCTCATGCTATAGCAAAATACCCCAGGTCAAGAAGTTTATAAAAGAAAGAGATCTATTTAGTTCACAGTGTTGGAGGTTGAAAGTCCAAAATTAGACAGTTCCAGTTGTTTCATCTCTGCAGAGAGCCTCCTGGTAGGGGGCACCACGGTTCAGGAATATATACAGAAGAGATCACAAGATGAGATAAGAAGACAGACATTCAGGGTCCAGGCTCACACTTTCTACAAGAACGTATTCTCCTAGGATCCAGCTGGGATTTCATCAGAGCTATGTTAAACATTCTAAGGACAACACGTCCAGTGACCTAAACACCTTCCACTAGGCTTCATTTCTTGAAGGTTCCGCTACCTCAACACCACCATTCATTGTGAACCAAGCTTCCAGCACAGCAACCTTCTGAGAACACACTCAACATGAGTGAAACTCATTGTTCATGGAAAAAAAGGGAAATAACTCACTGGTGACAGTTTGATAATGACTTATCATTTACTGTGTGTACTTGGATTTGATATGATCATTTTTTTTAAAACATGTATTTTAGGCATAAAATATTTCATCTCTGTTTTGATTAAGGGATAACTCAGACTCACTGGAAGACCTACGTTCCATGGAATATTGATATAAAGGAAACTGAAAAGGAAAGTCATACCAAAATAAATGAAAATGATATTGTAATTCATATATGCTTAGTGTTAGGAAACTATTTAAAAAGAATATATATATATATATATATTTTTTTTTTTTTTTGGCCTATTTTTCTCACATTTACTGAGAGTGTGTAGGCATCTAAGGACAGTAAATGAAATCAAGAGCCTGGTGAGTGTGTGTGTGTGTGTGTGTGTGTGTGTGTGTGTGTGTGAAAGAAGTGTATGGACCAAAAAACAAAAACAAAACAAAACAAAACAACAACAATAAAAAAAACCAAAAGCCAAAGGTTACAGGAATTAAGATTAAGTTCCCTGTGATGGAAAATTTTTCCTCTGAGGCTTTCTTAAGAGCAGATGAACAGAGATGATGTTCTAGTCACCAAGTCTCCAATAATTAACAAAATTACTAATACTTAGTAGATGCTGAGCAAACACTAAATGTAAGCAAGAACAAAAAGATGGAAAGAAAGGAAGCTAAATGAACTCTTAGTTATTGAACAATATAATTTGCAAAGGGTATTGTGTAGTTTCTCAGGGTAGAATTTATCACTTTTCAAATATTCTACTTACGGCTAGCTAAAGTATCAGTTTCTCAAGTTGGAGGGTGTTCCAGAGAGACAGAATGAACAGGGAAGAGAAATATGTGAGGGGAACTAGATGACACAATTTTGGAGGCTAGGAAATTTCATGACATGTCATCTGCCAATGAGACACTGACATGTCACTAATGTGCCATAGTCCAGGTCTCAAGGCCTCTGAATCAAAGAAGCTGATGGTGCCAGGAATCCTGGGGTTCTAGGGATCAAGATCAAAAAGCGTTCCCCAGTAAAAAAAGGATAGGAAAAAATATTATTTTCTTCTTTCTGTTTTCTTCTAACCAGGTCCTGAGCCTACTGGGGGAAGATCTCTCTGATCAGTCCCTCACTCACATGCCAATCACCTCTGGAAATACCTTCACCAATAGGTTCATTGACATTAACCTTACCAAACAGTATTTATTTTTCTGTTTTCATTTCCTTAAATTTTCATGAAAGAGAAGTTAAGCCCACTCGGTAGTTAATATCATTGTATATTTACCATGCTGAAGGATAGTGGAAATTTACTAAAATTTCATTGAAATAATGATAAAATCATAATTTAGACTGAAATTATAGGTGTTCTAAAATTACTTTTGGTTTTTGTTTATTTTTATCCTTTTCTATAGCTGTCTTGTAATGACAGGTGTATTTCAAGCTTTTTGAAGCCTGAAACCGTATCTTCCTTACTTTTCTTTCTTTCTTTACTTATTTATTTTGCTCATTCTGTACTGTCTCTGAGTATAAGTCAAGGCTTGTATTCTTGGGTTCTGTACATCTTCAGAATTAACCAAATACTTATGAGTATATCATTATGGTTTGATTACAAAATGTCCCCCAAAAGCTCCCATGTCGGTGCAGAAATATTCAGAGGGGAAGTGATTAGATTACACAGCAGAATCCTAATTAGTCCATCACGTGTGAGTGGACTAACTGGGAGGTAACTATGGGCAAGTGGAGCATGGCTGGAGGAGGTGGGTTGCTGGGTGTGTGCCCTGGGAGAGTTCATCTTTCGTCTGGTCCTCTCCCCACCTCCCCTCTCCACTTTCTGGCTGCCATGTCCTGAACAGCTTCCCTCCACCATGCCTTTCCACCATGATGTGCTGTCTCGCCTTGGGCATAGAGCAATGGAGTTGGTTCAAATGGACTGAACCTCCAGAACCATGAGCCAAAATAAACTTTTCCTCCTCTAAGTTGTTTTGTCAGATATTTTGGTGACTGCAATGAAAAGCTGCCTCACACACATATTGAGTTAAAATGATACTAAAAGCAGTAAAGTGTATCACAATTTCAATAATCAGAACTAAATCTGTGACAGAAAATGTTAATTGTTATTTAAGAACAAATTTGTAAAAAACAATTAGAATTGCATTTTTGCTTCTGTGAAAAATTATGTTCACTGCACACTGTTATCTCCGTAAGAATACTCAATATCTTAAAGAACACAGATCAGAATAGTGATATCAAGGCTACAAACATGAGCAATTTTGACTAGCTTCACAAAGAGAATAGCGACACCTTTGCCTACCAATGAAATCCCCTTTAGTACCACTTGAAAACATACCTGCTAAATATGAGGCACCTCTGTCAAATTGAACTACTTAACCTTTGTTTTCAAAGACACCATTTAAGGCTGAAGGATTACTCAACATGATCTACTTGCTGACTATATATAAACCCAAAGTAAAAACATGCTATGTCATTAACATTACAGATATATAAAATACACAATTGTATACAGCACATCTAATTTTTTTTTAACTTAAGTCTTTAGATTGCACCAAGGAATAAGGTTTATTAAATAAGTAGATTGAGTTGTCCATAAAATATTATTAATTCCATTTGAAATGCCACTCTGCCCAGTACTTACAAGAAATAATAAGAGCTCCCTCTGCTGCCAGGAAATTCATTCTGCCTTAATTTTTATTAAAACCTTGCATCCATCTTCTCTGATGTTTACTCCATAAACTATATTCATATAATCACTATCTGATTCTGTTATTTTTAAAAAATTAACTTTTAAATCACATTATTTTCTTTTTAAGGTAAAACAGGTAAATTAAATTTGATTCTTATTTTAAGTAATTCCAAATTGTCTCCACTTTAATAGTAATTGCAAATAATTCTTTGTTTTAAAACCAAACATCAAAGTGCACAGAACTGCATTAATCTCAGGAAAGTTGTAACTACCTAAAATTCCAGAAAAATTAATATTTCAGTGCATATCTTCAGAGAAGCTAGCATGTAAATATTTCCTTAAATGGAGTTGATGTCCCAATATTCATTATAATAACCTTTGTGTATCCAGAGCATACATAAGTTATCAGTTTCAATGTACTTATAGAAATTTCAAAGTATCTTTCTGAAATTCCTTGAAGAGTTTGAAATGTGTCTAATTGAATCCAGTAGCATGATTGAGATTATGGAGATATCTCTGCTATAAAATTTTATTCCAAAACATGTACACACAATAATGAGCATAAAAATAATTTTGTAATGAGGATGATGATGGTTGAGATCATTTAGTAGTCATTTGTGTTCTTGCAAGTCAAATTCTGCTCAAGTTATAAATTACTTCATATTATGGATCTTTGAGATCTCAAGAATAGATAAACCCCTACATAAATTTTAAAATTTTATTGTACTTCAAACTGTTGGTAGTTTTATGACTTTATTAATAAGAAACTTCACCATTGAGATTAATTTTAGTGATAGTCCAGAAAATAATCTAAATGATAAAAGTGATATTGAATGGAATGTAAATAAAAATTCCAGAAAACATCAGAAATGAGCACTTCTTAATCCCAGCCACTTGGGAGACTGAGACAGGAGAATCACAAGTTCAAAGCTGACCTATGCAGTTTAGCAAGGCCCTACACAACTTAGTGAGACACAGACAAAATAAAAACCACGGGGAATGTGACTCAGTGGTTAAACAGCCCTGGGTTCAATCCCTGCTACAAAAGCAAACAAACAAAAACCTTTAATACTTACCTTGCTAGAAATTGGAAGATAGTTATATTTCTCAGCCTTCTCAATGATTCAGACACATCATAGGAGAGAACCAAAATCTTCTAATCTGTAACAATAATCTGATGTACATATTATATAAGATTTTCCTGAAAAATAATTGGATTTTTCTTGATTTTGTTGTTTTGACATACGTGTTAGACAATACAAATATGCTCAATATTAGGTTGGGTATGTAGCCATCAACCTAATAATTCATATTTATCTTGCTCTTAGAGTAAATCAAGTCCAGTAGTCATGAATGGCAAAGGATTAGTATGTCGATACAATCTAACACTAAGCCAAGACTTCAGAAAATAAAATTTGGTGCAAATCTCAAGTAGATTTTGTGAGATAAGTGGGTGTAAAAACAAGAGACTGAAAGCCTTCAAGCTTAATCTCAAGAAAAAAGTTAACTTTACATTTCCACATCATAAATAAAACAGTTGTTGTGGCTTGGCTTTGAGTGGCATTTCTGTACAGGAAGTTTAAAGTAGGTATGTAAAGGTGAAAAAGAAATCTGATGAGGCACCTAAACCAGGGATGGTTGAGACAGATAGAGTCTGACATTTGTAAATATCAGAGTCTAGGAGAAAAGACTGTGAGACTAAGACTTCAAATTTGAGGACACTGAGTTAGTTTAAAAATTCTGAACCTACAAAAATAAAGACATTTTTATGAAGAGATGATATATTTATGCTCCCTGTGTAGTGAACTGACAGATTATCCTCAGTATTAGTATAACTGCATTTCAAATAACTAGGTAATTTTTAAAATTAGTTCAAAATGAATAAAAGAAAATATATTTATGTAATGTGTGGAGCCTCACAAGCAAATTTACTACAAGATTTTATCCCTTTTGTCAAATCGAAACAAAATAACTATTGAGGTTTGAGTGCCAACATCTTTCTAGGTGGAGGGGGAATATGTCCAACATTCATTCCAAACTTTCACAAAGAAGAAAGAAAATACTGTCACATTTTACAGTTGTTGGAAAATATCACTTGTGTTAGGTTAAGACAGCTCCCATTTTTGGATTTCTGATCCTTCTTTTGCCATCTTAAAACATCTGTTATTGACATATTTGTACAACTGGGTTTTTGTTCCTTTTTCTTTCTTTTCCTCCATCTCACTAAATCCTTATATCTCACTGTCATTATTTGAGCAGTAAGTTTATTTTCCAAATTATAGTCAGTGTTTCAACAGCCAAATATTTATTGAAAAGATTTGATGTACCTAATTAAGATATATAAAAGGTTTATGTTTACCCATAAAGCGAGTCACTAAGAGATCATTATATTTTGAATTATTGTAAAAAGAGGTCAGTGATGAAAGAGATCATTTGTGAATTAATGCAATCTAATAAATTAGGGTGGGATCATAATTAGGACTTGGGAGATAAGGGGATAATATTTGTTTTGCAGAGATGAGACCATTTTATTGAGTAAGCAGGAAGAGCATAAAAAGAATCAAGCAGATTCGGGAAAAATAATAAAAGTATATTCCAAGACTAAATAAAGGTATTCGTAATTTTAGGAGGATTAGGAGAAACAGAGTTAGTGAGGAAGTTTATATGGTGAATATATAGAAAGATCTCACAAAGACATTGTGAAGCCAAACTTCAGTCATTTGTAGTAGAAAGTGCAACTATTTATTAAAAGTTTAGAGAACATCTCATGCCTACAGCTACAGGTAGTGTTATCATTGGTTCATACCCTTTTCTGACTCACAGCCATCAGATGTGACAATTATTGCAGGTCATATAGAAGGAGCAGGAGCATCTGCCAATGTTAGGGAAAAGGAAAAGAGAGCAAGGCCAGCTGTGGAAATAAGAATCTGCTTCTCCTTCCACAAGCAATGTGAGAAAACAACCGCCCACCTTGGAAGGCTGTTAACTGAGAAGTTTGTCTTTAAAATGGCTCAAAAATAAACAACCAAATAAATATACCATTACAATAGATTTGTTTAAAAAAAAAAAAAAAAAGAAGAAGAAAGAAAAAAAGATGCAGTCCATTGACCTGTTGGAACTTTACTGACCACAAAGGGTCTTCCACTCCTGCATACCACTTAAATACACTTTCATTATATAAACAAGATTTCCAAATCCTTAACACTTAAAATTCATCTTTGACAAAGCTGGGCTGTTGAGCAAATTTTGTCTTTAGCTTTCCCTCAATGAAAGTTTCTACAAAATAGATGACAATAATGAGTTGTTCTAGATGAGTCTAATAGTACATCTACAGGACATTCTATGAGGCCCACTATGGAAGATTTATAAAGGTACGGTGAGAGACAATAAAGTCAGGACAGTATTCACTTCAGAAGCGATGCAACAAAGTGGATAATAATGCAGTTCCACTGCTTGGACCAAATCTTGGCTCTCCATTGCTGCTGTGACTTTGACCAAACCTTTTATGTGCCCATTTCCTTTTCTGTGAGGTAAGGATGATCCTAGCATACTCCTGATGGCATTATTCTGAGAATGTCATAGTGTTCTTAGCATGAGGAACTGGTAAGGACTGTGTAAATATAGCTGACATTTATATCAAAACTGTTCAGTAAACACTGCACAAATATAACTTTATAGAAATCCCAAAGCTATTTCCATTATTATTCTCACTTCACAGATGAAACTGAGACTTAAAAATTTCATGTATATTTCCCAGGATCATAAAATCTATAAAGGCTCAAAATGTTTTCATCTAATTCTGAAATTTTGTTCTATCCTTTCCCTGACTTTGAAATGTGGTACTTTAAACACATCCTTTTGTATCTGGGGCTGCACAATCCCAAAGAGTAAGAAAGAAGAGAGGGAAAAGAGTCTCTTTTTTTGAATTTCACTATATATTTCAGGCTACACTCTGACTATTTTGAGGCATGACACCTGTATTATTAAGGAATGTGCCTTCCGTATAGTGTTTTTCTGTCCCTATCTTGCCCTACTTTTATCAGCAACTTGTAAACATATTATACCAAAAAAGTTTCTACTTACTTGCAGATATTCCTTCCGAAGTATTAGCTAGATGGTAAATCTTTTTATTATGTCTACATTAACCTACAATTCCCCTTTTCTTAGTACCATAATCGCATTTAAACAATGCAGTGACATTTATACTTTAGAAAGCATTCAAGGTGAAATGAGTTTGATTGGAAAAAAATGCATGCCACAGGCATATGATAGTCAAGTTCAAGATGCACATAGTTCTGTTCCAGATATTTAGAAAAAAACATATTACATTAACACATGAGCACGAAAATGCCATAGCCTATCCAAGGGAGACAGGTGTTAAATTATAGACGTGTGTATCGTTCATATGGTATTTATATATTTCAAGTTTGTTTGACATTTCTGAAACAATGTGACTGAGATTCATGAATAATATTGAAAGCATTTTCTTCCCTTTTTTTTAAATTGTATTTTTTCTCATTCTCACTTCTATTGGAAAGAAAAGTAGAAGTAAAGTCATCTGCATATCTTATTAGCACCAAACAAATTATGCATAGAGAAACCAATTAACTAGGTGGAGCACATTTTACATTTGTACTCCCATATTATTCTTTTTCTGATTCCTGTAGTCTCAAGCGACAGGAGTTTTTTTAGTTACTTTGAAAATGGAGTGGCCATCTTTCTAACACTGATCAGAGAATGATAAACAAAAGGATACAGAGATTGTGGAAGAGTGAAATAAATAAATAAAACATCTCTTTTAGGAATATCTCAGATATTCTAATGTGATAATTTATAAGACAGCTCACTTCACAGGGAGTAAGGTGTGCATTTGATCTACTAAATCTTTAAATGAGACTATGGCTTTTGAAACTAAATAGATAAAACATATACTTGAACACACACAAATGGGGAAAAATAATTGCTCATATTTAGTAAATGGCTCTTTAACCTCTATTATGCTTATTTCTATCTTTCCTTTAATCTATCTTTCATTATAAATTGGATGAGACGTGACTGAAGTGTGGGCGTGAGGTATTTTAATGAGTTGATTCTGAAAAGAGAATTATATTGTATGGAGGGCTAATGTAGTGCTACAATGTATTCTGAAAGGGTGTGTGTGTGTGTGTGTTCACAGACAAAATATACGTATGCATTTATATTCATATACTAAACTCAAATATATCAATTTAAATGAATCTCACCATCAATATTCAAAACCATTGCAAATTAGGACCTACTGAACTATTTCACTAATGGTGATGTTAATATATTACCTTTAATGTCAATGCCTAATCTTCAAAGAAACATTTAGTCTAAAGCAAATTCATCTGTGTGAGACCTTCAACTCCTCTAAGCTACTGAGGTATTATTTAAACACTCATCTCTCCTGAACAGTCAAATACTGTCATTGAATATATTAATTTACAAATATTTGAAAGTACATTCAAGCATCTTCTGTTTACCTAGAAGTACAATGAATAAGATTGACAGAGAAAATGCAGTTCTCTTCTACAAGGAAATGAAAATTATAATTGGAAGAGACAATGTATACTTGGAAACTCAGAAAGGCAAAAGTGTCAGAATCAAAATGGAGTTACTTGTGTCAAACTTAATAACAAAAATGTAAGTAAATGAAGCCAGGGCAATATGAAGGAAACTTTCTTAAACTCAATATCCTGGCAGTAACTATCACAGAGTATCAGAACCAAGAACTTGCATAGAGGCCGCCACCACCTTATACCTAAAGTTATTCTGCAATGACATCTGCCCAGCCGCAGTCTATTCACTTTCTGACTAATTCCACTCTGGTTATTAATACTATTTTTGAGGTCTATTGTTTCTAAATATCTGATTTCATCATTCTTAATTTTGTCTTTAATAGCTTCCCCTTGCCTCAGCCTCTTTGTCCCCACAGTTTTCTATGATATCATAGTTTCATTGTGGTCCTCTGCTATTCTGAAATAAATATCATTATTCTTTGGCAGGGCAGTTTTTCCTGTAAATGTTTTTTAGGTTGACAAAGCAAACAAATTAGAGAATATGAAGGCATATTAATAAAATACATGTGTTTAGACATATACGTGGATTAGCTATGTGCAATTAATACTATTCAGTAAGCAAAGTTTTGCTTATACCTTTGGAGATTGCATTAGTTAAATCTCTCCAGAGAGACAGAACTGGTAAGATATATAAAGGATGTATTAGAGGAATTGGCTCACAGGATCTGTGAGACTAAGAAGTCCCACAACAGACTCCTTTATGATGAAGGGTCAGAAAAAAAATATAGTCACATGATTCAATCCAAACCCGGAAACCTCAGAACCCTGGTTTCTGATTCAGACCCTGATCTGAGTCCAAAGTCCTGAGATTCCCTGTGAGTTGACTGGTGCAAGTCCCAGATTCTGTAGCTAAACAACCTGGACTTCTTACATCTAAGTTCAGGAGAAGGACAATCCAATCCAGAGTTGAGAAAGAGAGAGAGCACAAAGTGCTCCTCTTATTTCCTCCTTTTCTTGTCATCCAGGTCTCAACTGATACAACAGTGCTCATTCACACTGAGGGCAGACCTTCCTCACTCAGTTTGCCAATCACATACAGATCTGCTCTGCACTTCACCAGCAATCTAGGCATACCACATTCCAGTCAAGTAGACACAGAGATTGAAGTAAACTATAGCAAATATCTGAAGGAGAAAGATTATGCACAAACTGAATAAAAAAGTCACATGGGTCAAATGAAATGTTTGTTTACTTTCAATATAGGAGACCTACATTAACTATCATTAGGCCAAAAAAGAATTCAGTAGACTTCAAAAGGATAAGTAAAAAAAAGTAAAAACAGAAAAATAGGATTACCTCAATCTAAAAATAGGATTACCTCAAACTAAATGGAAACAATCAACAGAGTAAAGACACAACTTATACAATGGTAGACAAAGTTACAAATTATGGATGTATCTGGCAAGGTGTCAATATGTAAAATACCTAAGAAATTCTAACAACTCAATAGCTAGGAAACAATACAATTAAAATATGGGCAAATTACCTGAATAGACAATTCTCAAAAGAAGTTGTGAAAATGATCAGCAGGTATGTGGAAAAAAAAAAAAAATGTTAACTAAAATCACATTGGTTTGAGTGACTATTATCTATCAAAAAACAAAAACAAACAAAACCAAAAAGATAAATGCTGGTGAATATAAGCAGGAAAAGAAACCCTTCTAAATTGCTGATGAAAAAGTAAACTAGTATAACCATTATGAAAAACAATACATAACACTCTCAAAAATTTAAAAATAAAATTACCATACAATATAGCAACCCTACTACCAGGTAAATATTTTTTAAAAAAAGTAAAAGAAATAAATTCTCATTTCTGTACAACACTACTCACAATAACCAAGATATGTAATCAATCTGATTATCCATCAACAAATGAGTAGATAAAAGAGGAACTGTAGTATTCACATATAATGGAATATCAGTACTCAAAGCGAAGGAAATCTTTTTCATTTGTGGCAACATGGATGAACCTGGAGGATATTATGTTAGATGAAATAAGACAGGCTCAGAAACACAAATACTGCATGATCGCACTCATATGTGGAATCTAAAAAAGTTGAACTCTAGGAGTAGAGAGGACAATGGTGGTCACTAAGGTCTGACAGTGGGGAGAGGCAGGGAGATGTTGGTCAAGGATATAAAGTTTGAATTAGGAGGAATAAGTTCAAGAGAGCTAATGTACAACATGATGACTGTAGTTAATAACAATGTATTATATTTTTGAAAATCACTTAGGGTATATTTGAAGTGTTGTCACCACACACACACAAAAATAAGGAGTATGGGAGAGATATTGTATATGTTAATTAGCTGCATTTACCCATTCTAAAGTGTAAAGGAATATTCTGTCAATGAAAAAATTACATAGACCTGGTTCAGTAATGAGTACCCACTACTTAAAAAGCTGAGACAGGAGGAATGCAAATTAGGTGAAATTAGGGAAACCATGTCTTAAAATAAAATTTTAGAGAGAGGCTGGGGATGTTGCTCAATGGTAGAGCACTTAGCGAGCATGCACCAGGCTCTGGGTTCCATTCCCAGTACTTAAAAAGAATAAGGAAAAGTTAAACATGTAAATATAAATAAAGGATAACAATGGTGATCAGGGTCTGAGAGGAGGGGGAAATGGGAAGATCCTGTTTAATAGGTATAGCGCTTCAGTCATGCAAGTCAATAAAGCTCAAGAAATCTGCTGCGCAGCAATGTGCCTATCTTTAACAATACTGAACTGTACATTCTGCACACTTAAAATTGGATACAAAGCTAGGTTTCAGATTAGATAGCCTTTATCATAATAAAAAAAGAAATGATACGGTATGAGATAAAAAAGAACACAAAATGAGATAGAAATGATATCAGGAGAACATGAAAGCAGGATTATGTTCTTTAAAAATAATAAAAGTGCATCTTAGCCATACACAGTGGCTAATTCAATACATTTGAATGGACAGAGATTCTGAGCTATAGTTACAAGGTATATTCAGGTACACATTGAGATTTCATTTTCAGAACATTACAAGCTGAGTTAAGATGGAACCCCACATTAAAAACACACAGAAATTATGAATAAATGAAATGAAAACTCTACTAAAGTTCCAAGTAGAATCACAAGAAATAATTTAAATCAAAGCACACTACAGTTTTTGTGTTTCAGGTGGTATATAAATAAAGATAGCCTTTTCCCCAAAACATGCTCTAGAGTAAAGCTGTGAGTTTTCATACACACAGAAAGGATGTAAGCCTTTGTCCCAAAACAAAAAGAAATTCAGAACATTATATGACACTAATTTCTTGAAAAGATGCATATTCAAACACAGAGGGCATATTTGCTGACTCTTGAGATAGAGTAGTGTGGGTTTTTTGTTTATTTGTTTTTGTGTTTTCATATTATTATTATTATTATTATTATTTGCTCTAAGTTGAGAAAGGAAAAATACTTCCTGTAATAAGAAAACACACATACATACTCACATACACACGCACACACACACACCAGATTTTAGAAATCTATTCTATTCATGAATGTATCATAGGAAACAAAAGACATTAAATTCATGTAAACAATTTGGTCCCAAACTACTAATACCCTTTCCTCCTATAAAATAAGAAGCCTGGATTCTCATGGGAAAATTTTTCTGTTTATAAGTACTCTCATTCCAAGAAAGCTCATTATAGGAAGTCTAAAAAACAACAAAGTAGAAAAACAACAAAACTAGAGAAGAGAAACTCTAGGGAATTAAAATAATGCAACAATCTGAAAGATAATATACTCATTTTTAAATGATTAAAGATATTAATAGAGGAAAACAAAAAAATACGAATCAAGATTCTATGTAAAAGGTAAGCAGAAAGAAAGATATGAAATAAGATACATATACTTTGAAATTAAGAAATCAATTAAGAGATTCACAAATTACAGATTAAACTCTGTGTA
This sequence comes from Sciurus vulgaris, assembly GCF_902686455.1. Taxonomy (NCBI): domain Eukaryota; kingdom Metazoa; phylum Chordata; class Mammalia; order Rodentia; family Sciuridae; genus Sciurus; species Sciurus vulgaris. The sequence goes on along the minus strand of NC_136470.1, from coordinate 52,306,252 downwards.
GAAAAATATTTCATTAGCTAGAAAGTGTATCAGGAAATGGCCAAATGAAGTTTAAAAATGAAAATGAAAAATATTAAATCAACATCAAAATGCTGGGTTCAGAAATTTCAGAACATGACTTAAGGAACTAGGCAAAGGAATTTATTACAGGTGGACTAGAGCTGCTAATTTAGTCTCCTTGAATTCACTGCTCATTAAAACAAGCACAACATCACTGTTTAAAATATTATAACAAAAGATAGTCTCCAGAATGCAACATTCATAATGTCCAAGATAAAATCCCAATTTACTTAACTTATGAAGAATTAAAAAATGGTGACTTTTTCTCGATATTATAGTAAAATCAGGAGACAACTCTGATATGTAGGGTATCATAGTAAAGAAATAGAAAAAAATTAATGGAAAATGTGTAACTGTGAAATAATAAATAAAATTTTAAAAAATACTAACTGGATGATCTTAACAGTAAAACAGAGATGACAGGAAAATAGCCTATGGATATTAAGCTAGACAAACAGAAGACCTTTAATATGTAATAAAAATATTTTAAAATAGAATACATTGAGTTATTAAAAAAACAGCAAAACATACAATAAAATTGCAAATCACAAGATAATGAAATTACAAAGGCTACTATGGTGAAAATAAAGTCAAGGGAAATATAATTGTAACAAGTATATAAGTACAAAATGGAACATATTCCGTAACCTAGTACATTTCTTTCCCATAGATCATATATGTTTTTTTCTTTGTTTGAATTTTTCCTCCTTCTCTGGGTGTGGAGATTAAACCCAGGGTCTTTTGCAAACTAGGCAAGCATGCTACCTCTAAGTAGCCCAAGAAATTTGTTTCTTTTCATGGGAGAATTATAAAATAATTATTTTAGCAGCACTATTATTATTAAGTAAAATGAAACAAAGCAAAATTCAAAAACTCACAAGCTTTTTTGTCTATGGAGTGTAGAGTGGAGAGGTAAAATCTATATTCCTTCTGGGAATATTGTTCAATCATAAAAAAAAATTCAAGGATTGTTCCATGTATCAAGAGGGATGAGTCACGTGGTCTAGACCGAATGAAAAAGGTTGAACAAATGTATATATTGATGAAATCATTTTATATTAAATTCAGAAAATGTAAAACAAAAAAATACTTTATTATTTGGGAATATATTTATATACAATGCAACAATAAAGAAAAACAAGATACTTATGAAAATGAAATAAAATTGAGTTCATGGTTACCTCTCCGGGAAAGAGAAAGGCAATATTTCACAAGGAGTCGTTTCTTCTTTTCAATTATTCTTTAAACAGTGGACATAATAAAATTCAAACTGTTTAGTGTAAAGATATTGGATTGTGTTGGAGTAGCATTATTTTTTCACCATAAAAATATTTTCTTTATGTAATTACTAATTGTATAAAAATTACATGCTGATTGGGAAATAATTGTAATTCAATGAAAATATACATTAAAAAGTCAGTCTCAACACCTTGAAAAAACTGCCCTGAGCATGTTGAATACTGTATTTGAATGCCTATGCACATGTTCCTTTTTAAGTAAGATAATCCTTTCAATTTTTCTTTTCCTGGTATACAGTTGTTGAGGTCCATGCACTTGGAAAGGTGGACTAAATTACTGCTGTCTTGTTTACTTTGCTTGTTCCTGGAAAAGTCTCTTGGTTCTAACATCTGGACCATTGACTAAACACTTATTAATACATATCTGTTTTGATACACCCACCACTTTTATATTTAAAGGAACAAAAAGAGATTTACATATTGGCCTGAAGGTTTAAACATGGATTCTCTGAAAGAACAAGCAACAGGAAATTCTAACACTGGGGACATTTCATTGAAAAAATCCTGCCCCTGGGTACATAAATTGAAATTCCTGAACTTTCAACAGAAGCTTATCTTCATTGCCCTATAGGAAGAAAATGAAGGAAAAGTAACGGGAAGGATAATGAGCAAAGCAGAGCTTCAATAATAGTAACTTGAACTACATATTCCTCCCCTCTATTTACATAAGTAACTGTGTGTATGTTCATGTGTGTGTGTGTGTGTCTAAGAGGATGATCCCAAACTCTTCCTTAAATGAAAAAGAAATAAAATAGTATAAAAACCTATGATAAAGGCAATAACCATCACATTAACATTCATAAATTTTATGCTATTGAATTTATGGTTTCTCATTTATTCCGCACATGAGCTATCTGAGGTGGCAGAGGATACACTATTATTTTATTTCAAAATTAGGAATCTGAAACACAAAAGGTTTTTCTGTGTGTTTGACTTATCCAAAGTCGCAAAATTTGTTTTATTTTTACAACAAGAAATCAGATTAATATATCTCATTGATACCTATTTTATGGTTCTTTCATTCTGAGGAACACAAATATTTCCTTTAAATCAAATTTGGAAGGAAACCACAATCTTATATTATTAAATACAGTTCCATTTCGAATGTAATGATATATTTAAAAATTTAAGCTGCAAACATAAATAAATAGGTGTTGCATATTAAATGCTTTGCAAACAATTTGTATAAATATTATTAACTTTGTAAATATACCGTACACAGTAAATATACTTTCAGTTAGGAGAACTTTAGAAATGTCACTCTAATTTCATTTAAAATGAGAAAAATTTAGAGGGTTTAAGTTACTCATGGTCATGTAGATTTTCTAGAATACAGTTTCATCATTGTGCAATACAAAATGAAATATGAAAATATGTGTGTGTTTTATAGTTCATTGAATTATATAATATTATGAATCTTGATGATTTATTATCCTGTGATGTTTATCTGATAGATAATTATTTAATTGTTGAGTTACACAGTTGTACTTTTTAACTCCATTAAGATATAATACACATATAAAATTTTATATATACACATATACACATACATATAGTACTCAGAGTGACATTTTGATATATGAAGGCATTATGAACTGATCATCACAATCTAGTTAATTAACGTAACTATTACATAGTTATCTTTTTGAAGTGTAAGATAAGAACATTTAAGATGTACCCTCTTACCAGTCTTCAAGTATGCAATATGTTATTATTGTCATCATGCTGTACAAAAGATATCCAAAACTTATTCTACATGAAACTTTGCACCTTTTGACCAACATCTCTCTATGGACACCCTCCTCTCTCCTCCCCTTCCCCGCAACTCCACCTTTGCTCGACTATCTGCTTCTCAGAGTTTGATATTTTTAAGTTCCACCTCTGACATGCATATTTGTATTTCTGTGCCTGGCTTGTGACATTTAGCAAAATGTCTTCTGGGTTCATCCATGTTGTAGCAAATGGTGTAAATGACAGGATTTCCTTCTTTTTGAAGGCTGAGTAATATTTGGTTATGTGTGTGTTTGTATGCATAACATTTTATTTACTCATTCATCTGTCAATAGGCAAAGTTGATGGCATCTTTGGGCTATTGTAAATACTGCTCCAATGAACCTGAGTACTTTTGTATGTAATCCATTTTTGCAAAAGTATAACATACAGAAATGTGTCTGTAACATGTGAACAACTTTAATAATTATCCCAAAGACAACACATCAAGTATTATAACCACACTCAGATTGAAAGTTAGATCATTGTCAGAAACTCAGAAACCCCCTCCTGCTCTTCTGAAACAAATAACCCATAACCTAAATTCTAAAAATACAGATAATTTTTTACCTCTTTTTTTGTGTTTTTCTATATGAAAAACACAAGAATCATTTATTGTTTCTGGAGTATTTGCTCAACACCATGTTTGTAAGATTAATCCACATTATTGCATGGGAATACATGAGTTGAAGCATAATTTATGTAAAATTATTGATAAATGTTTGATTTTTTTCCAATTTTTGACAATTACTAATAGTACTCATGCAAACAAATTTATGTATGACATTTAATAAACAATGGTATGTGTTTCTATTGGGTCTATTCCTAGAAGTGAAATGAATTGATATTTACTCTTTAGTGCATCTTAAAGAATATTGAGGGATAGATACTAAAGTACTATATAATAGAATCTGTTAATAAAAATTTCTTAAAAATATGATCTTTATATTACCTTGTGTTATATTGAATTAACAGAAAAAAGTAAAAACAAAAAATAAATTGGTTAAAACACTGTTTCCTAATCCACAACTCTATCTATATAATGACAATTTTATTGCTTGCTGTATGATCTGTATTTTTTATTTCTTTTACTTGATTATTTTGTATCTAGTGTATTAAAGTAATAAAGGCAATAATGACAATTGTTCTTGTATTTTTTTCCTAATTTGAGAATATATGGCAATATTTTACCATAAAATATGTTTGCTTTAAATTTTGTTCACTCTCATTTCATGATTGCTTAAATTCTCCCCCATTACTAAGTGGTAATTACATCAGGTTCCGCTATTTTTCAACTTTATTTTTTTATTTTTTTGGTAACATGCAAAATATGTTGTTTTTTCTTTTGTGCTTTTCTCCTTTTATTTATTAAAGTACTATTGACATATGATGCAATTTACTAATTGTACATGTAAAGGCTATTGGCTTGTGGTAAATATGTATAGTTGAGTAACCTCCACCACAATCATGAAATAATTTCTTCATGATGAAATGGTTTCTCCCTATGAGGCTCCTCCACAACTGTGCCCCAAGTAATCAGATTTGTGGTTTACAACAGAATTGTCTTAGAATTTTATTTAATGTATTCTTTCTTTTGTTTGACTTCTTTCATTTTGGATGTTTTTTCAAGATTCATCATGCTAGCTGGGCGTGGTGGTGCATTCTTGTAATCCCAGTGATTTAGAAGACTTGAGACAGGAGGATTACAAACTTGTGACCAGGCTCACCAATCTGATGAGACCCTATATCAAAATAAAAATGTAGAAAGAAGGACTGGGGATGTGGCTTAGTGGTAAAGCACTCCTATTCCATCCTTAGTACAAAACAAAAACAAAACCAAAAGAGATTCATCATGCTATTGATTACATTTAAAATAGAAAGAACATAGAATAGCCAAAGTTATAAGATTTAAGAAATTGTAGAATTTAACATTTCTTGATTTCTTGTGTTACTCTCAAATCACAATAACCTATCCATGTTGGCTTGAGACAAACATAGACCAACAAAGTAATAAAACAGGTCATGAACTTTAAAAACCTAATCATATATAACATGTATCCAACTTATTATAAATGAAGGAACTAAGTTAATCATGTGAAATACTCTTAATAAATGATACTGGGATAATTGAATAAACATATAGAAATACAAAATTGACCAAATTCTTACTTTATATCCTATATAAAAGTCAATCCTTTCAAGTTGTATCATAATTCTAAAATTTGAAGGCTAAAACTGTAAAGATAAAAGAAGGAAATCAGTGAAAATACCTGTGTGAACCTGACATATACAAAGATTATTTTAGTAAAATTAAAAGCACTAATTAAAAAAGTCAATATACTTCTTGAAAATTAAAAGAGGCTTAGCAAAATACATTGACAAGAAATATGAGAAAAGTCACAGATTGGAATAAAATATTACATTTATATTGTAATAAAATCAGATTGTATTAAAGAAAAGTAACAACCAAAGAGAAGGACCCAAGGAGGAACAATCAGAGAGGGAAATTGGTCCACCCCTGGGCATCTGCACATACATCGAAAATAGAAGGCAGTCCCAGAACAAGTAAGGATTACACACAAAATGGCATATGCAAAGAAAAAAAGGTAGAGGAATTTACCTCAGTTGATATGCAAGACAAATCCCTTTGAAAACATGGGAAAACAGGCAAAGGAATTTCTCCCCAAAATCCATAATCCTCCAACAAAAGATCCCGTTGATAGCAAGGTGTACCAAAAAAAAAAAGAAAGAAAAAGAGAGAGAGAGAGAGAGAGAGAGAGAGAGAGAAAGATTATAAAAATCTGATTATTAAAATATTCAATGAACTAAAGAAGATCTAAGGAAGAAGTTAAGAGAGCAATTACAAGGGACGAAAAATCACTTTAATAAGAAAATGAACATAGTGAAACGAAACGAAGTAGAATCCCTAGAAATGAAAAACACAATCAAATTATACACTCACTTGAAGTCATCACTAAGAGATCAGATTGTGTAGAATATAAAACATAAGTCCTTGAAGATAATACTGCAGGCGTTGAAGATAGGCTATATGATCTTGAAGTACACAGAAAGCAATAAAGGGAAAAAAACTATTCAACATGACCAGAATATATAAGAACTCTGGGGAACTTTAAAAGACCAAACCTGAGAATGACTAGCATAGAAGAGAACATAGAGATACAAACTAAAGGCATAAAGAATATTTTCAATGTGATAATTACAGAAAATATTTCCCATAACAGAAATGAGATAGACATCACATTTAGAATGCTAACAGAACCCTAAATATATCAAGTCAAATAAGAATCTCACCAAGATATATCATAATCAAAATATATAACACAGAAAATAAGAAAAGAATATTAAAAGCCATGAGAGAAACATCAGATCACAATTTCAGGCAAACAAATAAGAATCATTTCTTATTTCTCAGCTCAGACCCTAAAATCAAGAAGGGTCTGGAATGAGGTATTCCAAGCCCTAAGGGGAAACAACTGCCAGCCAAGTTTACTAAACCTATCAAAGCTATTTCAAATTTGAGGGTGATATAAATCTTTCCACAACAAGAATAAACGTAAATAACTCTTGACCACCAAGTAAGCAATATAAAGAATGCTCAAGGATCAACTACACACAGAGGAACTGAAAAACAATTTCCAAAGCTCCCAAACAGAGGAAGTTCAATGGAAGAGTAATCCACTAAATGGGAAATGAGACAAAAGAAAATATAGCACACACACACAAAAAAAAAGCAAAGTGGAAGGAAACCACAAACATATTCAAACTGATCCAGAATGTTAGTGGTCTCAACTCAACAATTAAAAGATACAGATTAGCAGAATAGATCCAACTATGCATTGTTTATATGGACTCATCTAATAGGCAAAAACACCCACAGGCTGAAGGTAAAAGGATGGTAAAAATATTCCATGTATATGGTCCAACAAAATAAGCAGGAGTATCTGTTCTGATATCTGACAAAGCGGATTTCAAGCAAAGATTAATCAGCAGAGACAAAGGCCACTATATCCTTGTAAAGGCAACAATTCAACAAGAAAATAAAATGAGCATAAACATTTATGTCCCAAATTTCAATGCACCCAATTATATGGGGAAAAAAAATGTTACCTTACCTGACATTAAATTCTTCATTGTTCACAACAGAATAATACTGAATGACTTCAGTATACCCTTATCACAAATAGACAGGTCACCAAAACATAAAATCAATAAGATATATCCATTCTAAAAAAAAGTAAATATTAAATGGACCTAATGGACATCTACAAAATATTCCATCCCCAAACAACTAAATTTATCTTCTCCTCAGCTGCAAATGAAACTTTTTCCAAAGTAGATCATATTCTAGGCCACAAAGCAAATCTTAACAATACAAAAAATTGAAATAATCCCATGCATTATATCAGATTATAATAGAATGAAGCTAGAAATCAGCAGCAAGGAAAATGATAGAAACCACTTGAACACATGGAGATTGAAAAATATTCTCTTAAATGAAGAAAGGATCAAAGAAGAAATAAGAATAGACATTGAGAAATTCTTATAAATGCATAAGTACAGAGATGAAACACAAAATCTCTGGGACCGTGTGACAGAAGTTGTAATAGGAAAATTTATAGACTGAGTGCTGACACTAAAATTTAGAGAGATGTCAAGTTAATAAGCTTATATTTCCACCTCGCGATGTCTTTAAAAAAGGATAAACTCACTCCAAGACCAGTGTAAGATAAGAAATGATTAAGATCAAAGTCATAAAATGCCTTTATGACAAACCCAAAGCCAACATTATATTAAGTGGAGAAAAATTAAAAGCAAATCCTCTAAATTCATGAACAAGATGAGGCTATATACTCTCACCACTCCTATCCCATATAATCTTTGAAACATTAGCCAGAACAATCAGGCAAGAAAAGGAAATTAAAGGGATATGAATAGGAAAAAACAGAAGTCAAACTATCTGTTTGCCATTGATCCTTTCTCTAGAAGAGCCAAAAAATCTCCACCAGAAGACTTTTAGAGGTTATAAATGAGTTTATCAATGTAGCAGGATACAAGATCACACCCAAAAATGAATAGCCTTCCTTTACTCCAATAGTGATTCACCTGATAAAGAAAACAAAAAACCATTTTACTCGCAATTAACTTGAATTGATCTAACCAAAGTAGTAAAAGAGTTCAACAATGAAAATTACAGAATGCTGAAGAAATTAAAGAAAACCTTAGTAGATGGAAAGATATCACATGTTCTTTGATAGGCAAAATCAATATTTTAAAAATGGCCATACTACCAAAAGCAATATACAGATAAAATGCAATCTCCATCAAAATATCAATAGCATTCTTCCCAGAATTGGAAATAAAACCAATTCTTAAATACATTTGGAAGAATAACAGACCCTGAATAGACAAAGCAATACTAAGGAAGAAAAGTAAAGCAGGAGGCATCACAATATCTGATCTGAAATTATACTAAAGATCTGTAATAACAAAAACCACTTGATATTGGTATCAAAAGAGACCAGTGGAATAGAATAGATGACCAAGACACAAATCTGTGTACCTATAGACATTTGATTGTTTTACAAATGTGACAAAACTATATCTTGGAGAAAAGATATATTTTTGAACAAATGATGCTGGGAAAACTGGATAGGTATATACGGAAAAATGAAATTAGGACCCTATCTTTCACCCTGCACAAAACTCAAAATGAATCAAAGAATTAGGAATTAGACTAGAAATGTTACATCTGCTAGAAGAAAACATAGGATCAACGCAATATCATACAGGTGCTGGCATTGACTTCATTAACAATACCACAAAGTGTAAGAAATAAAACAGGTATCAGTAAGTGGGATGCCATCAAACTAAAAATATTCTGCACAGAAAAAGAAGTGATTAAAAACATGAAGAGAGAGCCTACAGAGTGGGAGAAAGTCATGCCAGTTATTTCTCAGATAAGGCATTAATATCCAGAATATACAAAGAAATCAAAAAACTTGACACCAAAAAAAAAAAAAAAATTCAATAAATGTACAAAATGACTAAGCTGAATTTCTCCAAGAGGAAACACAAATGATCAACATCTCTAGCAGTCAGGGAAATGCAAATCAAAACTACACTAAGATTTTATCTCACACCAGATAGATTGGTAAGGATCAAGAATATGAACAAAAACACTGGCAAGTTTGTGGGGAGAAAGGAACACTCATATATTGTTGGTGGGACTGCAGATTTGTGCAAACACTCTGAAAAGCAGTATGAAGATTCTAGGGATAGTAGGACATACATCAACATTGTAAAAGCTATTTATGCCAAACCCAAGACCAACATCATTCAAATGGAGAAAAATTTAAAGCACTCCCTTTAAAACCTGGACTAGGACAGAGATACCCTCTCATACCAATTCTACTTAACATAGCCTTTGAACTCTAGCCACAGCAATTAGACAAAAGAAATTACAGGAATGCAAATGAGAAAAGAAGAACTCAAATTATTACTATTTGTCAATGACATGATTCTATATTTGGAAGATCTGAAAAATTCCATCAGAAAACTCCTAGAACTCATAAATGTATTAAGCAAAGTAGCAGGATTTAAAATCAACATCCATAAATTAAACAATTTCCTATACATTAGTGATAAATCCACTGAAAAAGAAATTAGGAACACTACCTCATTCAAAACAGCCTCAAAATAACAAAAATAAAATACTTGGGAATCAATCTAACAAAAGAGATGAAAGAACTCTACAATAAAAACTACAGAACACTAAAGAAAGAAATTGAAGAAGACCTTAGGAGATAGAAAGATCTCCCATGCTTTTGAATAGGCAGAATTAATATTGTCAAAATGGTAACACCAAAAAAAGCATTATAGAGATTTAATGCAATTCCTATCAAAAATCTCAATGACATTCTTCATAGAACTAGAAAAGGCAATCATGTAATTCACTTGGAAAAGTAATAGACCCAAAATAGCCAAAGCAATCCTTAGCAAGAAAAATAAAGCAGGAGGCATCACAACACCAGAACTTAAACTATACTACAGAGCCATAGTAATAAAAATGGCATGGTACTGGCATCAAAACAGACTCATAGACCAATGGAACAGAATAGAAGACACAGAGACAAACCCACATACATACAGTTATCTCATAATAGACAAAGGCGCCAAAAACATTCATTGAAGAAAAGAAGACAGCCTCTTCAAAATGGTGCTGGTAAAACTAGAAATCTATATGTAACAAAATAAATATCTCTCACCCTCTCAAAATATCTCTCAAAATATCTCTCACCCTTTACAACACTCAAAGTGGATCAAGGATTTAGGCACCAAAACAGAGACCCTGCATCTAATAGCAGAAAAAGTAGGCCCAAATCTTCACCATGTTGGCTTAGGAACTGACTTCCTTAATCAAGTATATCTTAAAAACTTTGTTCAGAGTAACCAAGATATGGAAATCACACATAGATTTATTAATAACAGACAAATTATAGTATATTCAGAAATGGAAAAATAAGGAAAGAATGAAAAAGAACAAACTATTGACGTACCCAACAAGGAGACACTTCCAAAACAATATTCTAATGCAAAGATCCTTAACAAAATATTGGCAAACCGTATCCAAAAATGTATTAAGAAAATTGTGCACCACGATCAAGCGGGGTTCATCCTGGTAATGCAAGGATGGTTCAACATTCGTAAATCAGTAAATGTAATCCATCATGTCAATAGACTTAAGGATAAAAATCATATGGTTATTTCAATTGACGCAGAAAAAGCATTCGACAAAATACAACACTTTTCATGCTCAAAACACTAGAAAAAACAGGGATAGTAGGAAAATACCTGAACATTGTAAAGGCTATTTATGCTAAGCCCATGGCCAACATTATTCTTAATGGAGAAAAACTGAAACCATTCCCTTTAAAAACAGGAACAAGGCAGGGTTGTCCTCTTTCACCACTTCTATTCAACATTGTCCTCGAAACTCTAGCCAGAGCAATTAGGCAGACTAAAGAAATTAAAGGGATACGAATAGGAAAAGAGGAACTTAAGCTGTCACTATTTGCAGATGACATGATTCTATATTTAGAGGATCCAAAAACCTCCTCCAGAAAACTTCTAGACCTCATCAATGAATTCAGCAAAATAGCAGGCTATAAAAACAACACGCATAAATATAAAGCATTTTTATATACAAGCAACGAAACAGCTGAAAGGGAAATGAGGAAAACAACTCCATTTGCAATAGCCTCAAAAAAATAAAATACTTGGGCATCCATCTAACCAAAGAGGTAAAAGATCTCTACGATGAAAACTACAAAACATTGAAGAAAGAAATTAAGGAAGACCTTAGAAGATGAAAAGATCTCCCATGTTCTTGGATAGGAAGAATTAATATTATCAAAATGGCCATACTACCAAAAGTGCTATGCAGATTCAATGCAATTCCAATTAAAATCCCAATGGTGTACCTTACAGAAATAGAGCAAGCAATTATGAAATTCATCTGGAAGAATAAGAAACCCAGAATAGCTAAAGCAATTCTCAGTAGAAAGAGCGAAGCAGGGGATATCGCAATACCATATCTTCAACTCTATTACAAAGCAATAGTAACAAAAACGGCATGGTATTGGTACCCAAATAGACAGGTAGATCAATGGTACAGAATAGAGGACACGGACACAAACCCAAATAAATGCAATTTTCTCATACTAGACAAAGGTGCCAAAAATATGCAATGGAGAAAAGATAGCCTCTTCAACTAATGGTGCTGGAAAAACTGGAAATCCATATGCAACAGAATGAAACTAAACCCCTATCTCTCACCCTGCACAAAACTCAACTCACAATGGATCAAGAACCTCGGAATCAGACCAGAGACCCTGCATCTTATAGAAGAAAAAGTAGATCCAAATCTTCACCTTGTTGGCTTAGGATCAGACTTCCTAAACAGGACTCCCATAGCACAAGAAATAAAAGCAAGAATCAATAACTGGGATAGATTCAAACTAAAAAGATTTCTCTCAGCAAAGGAAACTATCAGCAATGCAAAGAGAGAGCCTACAGAGTGGGAGAATATCTTTGCCACTCATACTTCAGATAGAGCACTAATCTCCAGAATCTATAAAGAACTCAAAAAACTCTACACCAAGAATACAAATAACCCAATCAACAAATGGGCTAAGGAAATGAACAAACACTTCACCGAAGAAGATCTACAAGCAATCAGCAAACATATGAAAAAATGTTCACCATCTTTAGTAATAAGAGAAATGCAAATCAAAACTACACTAAGATTCCATCTCACCCCAATTAGAATGGCGATTATCAAGAATACAAGCAACAATAGGTGTTGGAGAGGATGTGGGGAGAAAGGTACACTCATACATTGCTGGTGGGGCTGCAAATTAGTGCAGCCACTCTGGAAAGCAGTGTGGAGATTCCTTAGAAAACTTGGAATGGACCTACCATTTGACCCAGCTATCCCACAACTTGGCCTATACCCAAAGGACTTAAAATCAGCATATAAAGAGATACAGCCACATCAATGTTCATAGCTGCTCAATTCACAATAGCCAGACTATGGAACCAATCTAGATGCCCTTCAATTGATGAATGAATAAAGAAACTGTGGTATATATATACAATGGAATATTACTCAGCCATAAAGAATAATAAAATTATGGCATTTGCAGGCAAATGGATGAAATTGGAGAATATCATGCTAAGTGAGATAAACCAATCTAAAAAATCCAAAAGATGAATGATCTCACTGATAAACGGATGATGACACATAATGGGGGGGTGGGAGGGGGGCAAGAATGGAGGACGGAGGGACTGTATAGAGGGAAAAGAGAGGTGGGAGGGGTGGGGGGGAAGGAAAAAATAACGGAATGAATCAAACATCATTACTCTATGTAAATGTACGAATATGCAAATGATATGCCTTTACTCCATGTACAAACAGAAACAACATGTATCCCATTTGTTTACAATAATAAAAAAAACAATATTCTAGGTAAAATAACCTGGAAATAAAAACTATGTAGTGATCCTATTTACATTAAATTCAAGAACAGAAATGTAACCTATTGGGATAAAAATACACACAATTCTTGCTTCTGTAGATGCAAGAGGCCTTGACTGAGAAGATACTTGGAGAAATTGTGAATTGATGAAAATCTGATTGGGCTGATCATTGCTTAGTGTATACATTTGTCAAAACTCTTCAAATGATTGTGTGTTCCACTGGTTTTTTTTTTTTTTTTTCGCCTTAGACGGGGGAAAAAAATCATAAAAAGCAATGAACATACTTTGTGAACAAATGGGGATTTGGAGTCCCTATCATTTTTGTTTTGTTTTCTATCATAGACTTGGACTACTTTGAATATTATAAAATAGAGGATATTATTAAAGTCACATGTTGATAAAAATTAAATTGCTACTACCTAGAAAATAAGGTATGTTGGATTTTTTATTGTCGTTTTGTTCCTGTGTAAATCTGCAAATTTATATTTGCCTGAATTCATTTTCCTTGAGTGTCCCAGATTACAATTAGCTAGTTAGAGAAACTCATACCTGATTTGAAGGCATAGGATTCAGAGGCCGTTTTTCTCACAAGATTATGTTGGTGATACATGGTGAAGGGCAATATAGTATTACCTCATGAGCCTCTGGTTATTCTTGCTCCCTCCCTTGCTCATGTCTAGCTGAACATCCTGGCGACTGGCCTTGTTGACCAATAGCAATCCCAAACTCACCACTGCGTGCTTGGTCAAGGACCTAGTTAAGCAGTAGTTGCTACAGAAGTTATGCTTGCCAAAGAGGCACCAACTGTCAGTCAACAGAGGTGGTGGCTCCCACATCTTCCTATAAGCTCCCCTTATGTGTTACCACTTCAGCATCTAGAATTGAATGGTTTCCTGAATTTTTCATTATGCTCTGTTTTGTCTCATGTACATGTGTTTTGAGTAGTATAGTGACTATTTTGTTGGCTTTGGAATTCTAGCTTCTAAGTATTAAGTATCCCATCTTTTCCCACACTCAAGTTATTTCTAATTCCCATATTAAGTGTATATTTTCTTTAATACTTAAAGTAACTCTTTTCCTAAATTCTGAATTAATGATGGGGGAGCACATAGTATTAATATCACATTCTATGGTTCCTGATTAACAAAGCATAATATGTCCTATTGTGATGGGCTGAAAGATCTGACTCCATGAGAATGTTATAGACCAGACTCTAAGGGAAATGACTGAACAGACTCCATTTTGCTCTGAGACTCCATGTTATGTAGGAAATAAGCTTCTCCCATGGGAACACCCCGCCTCTGTGCCCATCTTCAGTTACTTGGTGTGACATGTTTAATAATATACAATGTCAACTCCTATGTAGTAAAGAATTGCTCTCTTTTGATTCCTATTGCTCCTAAACAATGTACCATGTGAACAGAGATCATGTGAATGTTAGTAACTATTTTAGTTTGTACCTAGGTAGGGTCATTTTGACCCACTTCCCCTTCTGCTGATGATCTCATGATGTTAATATGTAATTTTGAATCATAGCAACAGACACTTATGATTAATGTGATTTTTGGTATAAGAATTCCTACAACCCTGTGGTCTGGGCTGTTCTCCCAATAGCCATTTTTTGGGGCATTGTGTGAGACAGTCAGCTGGCCGGCTTAATAAAGACTCTCAAATTTGAACTTCTCAGTGGTGATGGTCTGTTCTTAAGTTGCACCCCACAACATTACTACTTTACTATTATTGCTGCATTGGCGATATTGCTTTCAAGAATAGTTAATAGTCCCATCTGCCCTTCCAGCCTCCTAAAGAGCCAGGAATATAATGACTAATACATTATTTTTTAAGTGAATTTCTTGTATCCCTCACAGAGATTTTTACTGGGTGCTAAAGAATTTATATTCCCAAGATTAAGAATATAGTTCAGTAGTAGAGCACTTGAGGCATGAGTTAAATTCCCAGTATCACAAAAAAATAAAATAATTGGTGTTAAATGTCTTGTTCAGGGTGCACAGTACTTTAAAAAAAAAAAAAAAAAAACAGGATAAGGTATTCACAAAAGTAATTTAAAATTATTTATCACACTTAAGATATTAATATAGGGTAATATTAGGGAATGCTATTAAATTCCCATGTTTTCTTTCATCTCACTGGAACTTAATATAAAAATACTAGCTTCACTCAACCTCATTAATTATTTCTAAACAGAAAGGAGGAGTTACCTAATTTGTTGGTCTGAATTTGATGAGGAAATTAACATCCTTTGCTCTGGCTTTTTTATTTTCTGTGTTTTTTCCTCTTTTTTTGCGGGGGGTGGAAATCATCTGCTTGCATAGAGTATATCATATCAAATGCCCTTAGTCATGTAGTGTCTTTCCATGTTTGTGTAGGTAGGGGCCATGAAATTATCCATTTTCAATGGTGACTGAGCTAATAAATCTGTCTGTACCAGTAAACCTATTGTACCAAAATCACAAACCACTTTAACATCCATTTTATTAGAAATAAAGGTGATTATTTCTGTCTTATCTTTTAATTTCTTAAAAACTCAGTTAAAAACAAGATGTTCCCTGCTAATGGGACACCATCAACCACCAACAGGCCATATCAGATAGTTATAATTTCTCTACAAGAAAAACTTCAAAAACAAGATGCTACTATTAAAAGTAACACTGTTTCTACATTTTTTCCATCTATTTGGAGAATGGTCAATTGTGCAGACAACAAAGTGAAGTAAACTTACTTTTGCAGAGAATTGAGGAAATTACCTCCTTTTAAAATTTTTAAAAATATTTATACATTCACTTTTCCAGCTTTTTAAGAAATGTGAAATTATATTCAACTTCTGGCATTTTTTTTTCCTGTCTTATAAAGTATGTAAACATTTTTGTCCAAACTAAAAGCAGATATTTCATTAGCATAAAATCATAGTTTCCTAGATGCATTCTATAATGTTTTCAAAGCTTTTAATGAAGACTCTTAGTAAATAAAATATTTTCAAATAGCATACTATGTAGAAGTAATACTAATTTTTTATATGCTTATTTTATTAAAGCATCATATATATTAAATTAACTTAATAAAACTATATTTTGTTAATTGAGTAATCATGTAATTTGCAGAGTGTAAATATGAGATGAGGGAGTAGGAGACAAAAGTACTGAAAAAAATCACGGTTTCTTTTTCCAGTGCTATTACTGTAGTCAGTTTTGTTGTAAGATACTTTTTAGAAATTTGGCATGAGTTAATAGTGTAATAAAATATTTCTGTAAGGATTTCTT
Organism: Sciurus vulgaris; assembly: GCF_902686455.1. Classification (NCBI taxonomy): domain Eukaryota; kingdom Metazoa; phylum Chordata; class Mammalia; order Rodentia; family Sciuridae; genus Sciurus; species Sciurus vulgaris. Next base: position 52,289,787 of record NC_136470.1, on the reverse strand, counting down.
AAAATTCAGTGTCAATGCTTTATAGTTACACCAATATCACACCTGTCATCTATATTAACCCTTTCTAAAACTATAAGGAACAGGGATTCTAAAGGTGAGACTGTTTTTGCTGAGAATGATGTTTTAAGATACCTAAGAAGTTTCTGTTTACATTAAAAGCAAAACAGTCTGATTAATGTATTTACTTTGTGACTTGATGTTGTCAGTTTAAATGTCTGAAGTTTTCTAAATACATGGTCTGAAATTGTGCAAAAAACTTTTGTAAAATTTTTTTCATTTTTCTCAAATCTTTGATGGGGTCATAGATGAGATATCCTTAAAATTAGAGCTGAGAGGAATTTTTCAGGGCTTCTATATTCAGGGTATTCTGTAAGCATGGAAATGTCTTATGCAATTAAAAATTAGGGGCCTGATCCTTCTGAAACAATTAGAATCTGTCTGCTTCCTATGATGAGTCTTCCTCCCAGGGGTCACTTGTTACAGATGATTACGTCAGGTGTTCATGGCTGTGTAGTCCAGATCTTCTCATTCTGTCTAGCTAGAATAGATAAGCAGAAATAAAATACGGCTTATAAAAAATGACTTACCAAAACTTTTTATTAGGAAGACAGTACTTTGGTAATGTGCAAAATTTCATTCTACATGAATATTTTGAGTTCTATTAATTTCCATTTCATTTAAGATTTAAATTGATGACATAGTATAAAATAATTCACCAAATATTTGTCAAACACTGTTCTATTTTATATGCTATAAACAAAATAGGTCTCTGACACTTTTCATGACTTTGGTACCTGAGGACAAGAAAGAAGAAATACATGAGCATAAAATGCCTGTTATGAAATATTCCATAACAATAAGCATGTGCACAATTAGGTAAAGTAGCATTTGGTCAAATGAAAATATTATGTGCTTATTTAAAAAAGAAAACATAACAAACATTGCAATAAATGTTGAAATTAGGTTGCAATTACAGGAAGACCAATAGTATACTCTAAAGGTTCATAAAGCTTCCCTTGGGATGCTTAAATCAAAGATAAGATGACCAAGTGATCCTAATCGGTCTATATTTAGTGTTCTCATTCCAATCACAGAATTCTTCACTAAATGATATTTTATTTTTTAATGTATATTGTCTGGATTTGGAAAATCAACCAGAATGCATGAAAACTGGAAAGGTATTCAAGGTTTTAAAATTTCTTTCTTTTACTTTCCAGAAGAACCAAGAACAAAAAAATGCTTCAAGTAGGAACGCATCAGCACACCAAAGGTATGGAAAGTTTCCTCTGGAAAAATGGGTACGACAAACCATGTAAAAGTGATATCTTTGTTCTACTTCTGCTTTTACCCCCTGAAAAATATGTGATTGTTTATGCCTCCATAAAGTCAATCATCTAGGAAACTTACTCAGGTGGTTGGTGGAATGGCTGAAGAGAAAGAATTATTGACTGTAAGTGGATACCTGAATGATAAGATGGAAGTCTGGTTGTGGTTGACAATAATGTATAAATTTCAAATCATGCCATTTTCAAGGTAGAGGGATTTTCACTCTTGGGTCTTCTAACTCACATACATCCTTTCTTTAGGTAATTGTCTGCATGGGTGGAAGGCTAAAACTGTCTGCCATGACTAAAGCTAAAAATGCTAGAGACTTGTCTTCTGCAACTAGTCTATGACCTGGGAAACAAAATAGTTCATTCAGTGGTGAGCACTATAGAGAATCAGGGGTAATAGTAGCACCACGTTTCCAGGTGCAACTGGAACTTTAGGGTAAGTTCTGAGAAGGACACAGGGTCAAAGAAACAAAGAAATAAAGCAGATTTAAGAACCACACCAAGGTAATAATTTCAGATGTGTTTATGGCACAAAGACTTGCCTGAAAGGAAGTGAATCAGAAGTCTTCTCTGATTCTGAAGGAATGACATAGTCAAAAAATCTGAAATCTCATCTAAAAGTGATTTGAGCTTTGAGATTTAAAATAGTACTCTGGCCTATAGACAGCAGGACGGAAGCTACAAAAGCTGCACCTTCCCAAATCAGCCACCTTTACCACAATTAGAGGTAATCGTGGAGGATGAAAATGCAGTTCCCAAGAGGCTGGGAGTTGGGATCTGAGAGGAAAGTGGATGAGAGAGTTCCTTTCAGAAAAGAGAAGAGGGGTTCCTAAAGGGAAGGACTTTTCCCTTCCAGCACTTTCTCTATAGAATTCCATTCTCACTCTAAATCAAGGATGATGCTTGTCTATTGTTCACTTCGCTTTTATAATGAAAATTATTATTGTGCTGCTCTTTTCCCTATAATACCACTGTCTGTGAGGAAAGGGGTATTGAAATCTTGCTTTAGCTTTCACAGATAGAGTGCAGGAACAGAAGGAATCTCTGGCAGATTTGCAAAAGATGAAGTTTGAATTGAGTTCAGTTAGCAGGTGTACCTTCTGGTTATCTGTCCTGTGTGTGCTGGGTGTTGACTTGAGGGGGGGTAGACTGTCCACTGGTATTCAGTAGGGGAATTCAGCACAGATGCCTTGTTATAGCCCAGAACCTGTGCCCTATTTTATGGATTGAAGTTCTTCCAGGGAACCTGGCTGCAGTCAACTATACTTCCAGCCCTCTTCACCCTTGTCACTGACCACTGGAGATTTTGAGGGCATAATTGTGACTCCAAAAATTATGTGGGAGAAAAAGTGATGGTTTTAATTTTTGGGTAAATGTAGTTTAGAAGTTTTTGAGATTTTTTTCTGCATTTGGAAAAACAACTAAAATGTATGAAAACTGAAAATGTATTTTCTCTCTTTTTAATATTTAAACTTTATGTCAATGTCAAGGGTCAATGGGCATTTATACAGTGAAGGTATAAACGCTTGTGTAAGTCTATAGTCTTGACTGTTGACCAGAAGAATAGACCACCCCTACCCATCATCAATCAAAACAATACCATATTTACTTCAATACAAAATTAAACATCTACTGACACAATTCACAGATATGTTGACCTGACATTAATCTAATTAAATATCATGTAGTACCTGATAGCAAAAATGACTCATTATTTTTACTATCAGCTTGTACTTATATTGAATGGCCTTCTGGCTAATAATAGTAATAGTGTTATGGGGTGCAGTTCAGTCCTGGGGCGGGGCTCCACAGACCGTGCAGCCTGGGGCTGAGGAACGTCTCTCAGAGGCCCTCCCCTAGGAGCAACGTCGTGGCCTCTCCCCTCCGCAGGAGTTTCCAGGTCAGTGGTGAGTGGTGGTTGCTCACCAGGCAGCCAGGATCTTGCTGAGGCCTCCAAGTGTTATGGGCGCAACTTAAGAACAGACCATCACCACTGAGAAGTCCAAATTTGAGAGTCTTTATTAAGCCGGCCAGCTGACTGTCTCACACAATGTCCCAAAAAATGGCTATTGGGAGAACAGCCCCTACCACAGGGTTGTAGGTGTTCTTATACAAAAAATCACATAAATCATAAGTGTCTGTTGCTATGATTCAAAATTACACATTAACATCATGAGATCATCAGCAGAAGGGGAAGTGGGTCAAAATGACCCTTACCTAGGTGCAAACTAAAGAATAGTTACTAACATTCACACGATCACTGTTCACATGGTACATTGTTTAGGAGCAATAGGAATCAAAAGAGAGCAATTCTTTACTACATAGGAGTTGACATTGTATATTATTAAACATGTCACACCAAGTAACTGAAGATGGGCACAGAGGCGGGGTGTTCCCATGGAAGAAGCTTATTTCCTACATAACATGGAGTCTCAGAGCAAAATGGAGTCTGTTTAGTCATTTCCCTTAGAGTCTGGCCTATAACATTCTCATGGAGTCAGATCTGTCAGCCCATCACAGTAAGAATGTTCAGGCTATTAAGAATTTTGAAATGTGGCTAATATAATTAAGGTATTAAAATTTTAACTTTATTTTATTTTAATTCATTCAAATTTATTTTAAGGAGCCACATGTGACTAATTACCATATTGGGCAATTCAATTCTAAGATCTAACAGTTTAGGAATCCTTACCCAGAAGATATCAAGACTAATGTAGAAAGACAGAGAATTAAGATGACTGATCAGAAGCTAAAAATTTTGGCAAGGATGTGGGGAAAAAGGCACACTTTTACATTGCTGGTGGAGTTACAAATTGGTGCAACCACTCTGGAAAACAGGATGGAAATTCCTCAGAAAACTTGGAATGGACCCACCATTGACCCAACTATCCCACTCCTCAGTTTATCCAAAGGACTTAAAATTAGCATACTACAGTAATGCACCCACATCAATGTTTATAGCAGCTCAATTTACAATAGCTAGATTGTGGAACCAGCCTAGATGCCCTTCAATGGATGAATAGATAAAGAAATTGTGATATATATTTTTTAATTAGAATATTATTCAGCCATAAAGAATAAAATTATGACATTTGCTAGTAAATGCATGGAATTAGAGAATATCAATCTAAGAGAAATAAGCCAATCCCCAAAAACCAAAGGCCAAATGTTTTCCCTGATTAAGTGGATGATGATACATAATGGGGGTGGGGAGACTTGGGGATAAGAGAAGAATGGAGGAACTTTGGATTATGTGGAGGGAAATGAAAGGGGAGAGAGGGTAGGGGTATGAAAGATGGTGAAATGAGACAGACATCATTACTCTATGTACATTTAGGATTACACGAATGATATGAATCTACATCATGCACAACCATAGAAATGAAAAGCTGTACCCCATTTGTGTACAAGAATCAAAATTCAGTCCCTAAAAATAAAACCTTTTAAAAAAGGAGGAATCAAATAACCTTTCTGATCAGCACATCGCATTAATCAGGTTTAAAGTCTGACTAGTGTTGTTAGAGACAGATCTGGGAAGTTTCCTTGCATAAACTATTAAGAATAAGTTGAGAGAGGATTACAAGAATTAAAGAAGAAACTTGTTACATTCATATATACAGGTAAGTTTTAGAGAAAAGTAAGCACATTTCACAGGAAACAATTGCCCCAATCAGATAGAGTTAATTCAGGTACAAGAACAGAGAAAAACGACCCTTTTATTGCTTGATAAAACCTGCTCCGGGGTGTCTATGGGTTCTCTGAGATGTCTTCTTTGACAATTCTCATGTCATCTTTTGGAAACGGAGTCTAACTTATATTCTTCTCATCCCCTATACCTACCCTCTCCACAAGTAGATAAAAATAGCAGAGAAGTTGGTCCTTAAGTAAAAGAAAGAAAAGAGGGAGATACAGCAAAGATTTATTCCTTAGGTTAGACCAATTGTGAGGCTGGTCTTAGATTTCATGACAATTTTATGTATATGTGTTCTTAGTAGGCTTATCTTTTTATTTATGATATTTCCATAAGTTTCTATTGCTGAGATAAAAAAAAATGAAATAAACTACTACTCTATTAGTTATTTTTGTTCATAATGCTCACCTTAGAGTTTACCAGATGTTGCAATTTGCTTTATACTGTAAGATCTAGCTTTGCAAAGTCATTTGTATTTGACTGTGGTGTATTTTTTAGAATTTTTCTGGCCCACAGATTTATCGATCACTTAATATGAGACAAATATTATGCTAGAAACATATCCATTTAATGTCATAAAAGCTGTAGATATTTGTACTTGATGCTCTGAAATTTTAGAAAAGGGAGTAATTAGTAATTGATACTCTCTAAGAGTATCTGAAAGATCACTTGCAAACTATTATATTTGAGCTAACTAAATAAAGGAAACGAGGAAGTACCTGAGCTGATGAGCTAAGTGGCCAATCCCTACGATAATGGGAACTGTAAAGAAATAAGTGGAATGAAACATAAAATAAATAGAAATGGGAATAGAAAAGAAATAAAGGACTGAAAAATCTCTACAGACCATTGGATCATTTGGCAATAAGTGCTTGTATGGAATGCGGAGGTAAGGGTAATAGAGGGAAGCAGCAGTCACATGGGTCAGATGAGTATTTTGAGACCAATTAGGAAAGCTCTTATATTCTTCTTGTCAGATTCTGACTTTGTTAATTAAATATGAAAGATTTTCTTTTTAAGCTTTCTCTTTTCTTCAAACCTTTGAGATTACAATTGAAGTCTTTCTAAAGGGTCTTTGTTGTCAGTAGGAGAAAACAGAAGGATACAAAAGGCGAAGAGATGGCCAGCTTGGCAAAGAATATATGAAAGATTTCCTGTAGAGTGAGAAATGGCCTCTATGATTTGAGTCTCCTCAGAAAATTTTTTCTAGAGTTATAAAAAGAGTTTATTATTTCTTTGGTTTAAGCGTTGATGTTTTTCTGAAGTCAAACTTAAATTTGCAAGTATCTGTGAAGTTAGATAAGAAATACATAAAATGAATTAATTTCTTTGCGTTGAAATGTGAGAATATTAGTCATCTGGACAAAGGATAGGATGAAGCATCAAAAAATAAATAAAAGATATTCAGGACAAGAGACAATTTTTATGTACATCAATTTTCTCTAAAAGCTTGGATAAGGGAATGAATAAAACTAGATCCAGAGAAGCATTAATATTTCATGAGTTTTTAACAATCATTTTCTATGGAACTGAAAAGAAGTTTGGAGGCAAGAGTAGGAAAATGAGAAGTTCGTTTATTCAGAAAAAAATAAAAGATGGTATTGCAAAGAACTTCAAAATTTCACAATAAGAATATTTAATTGAAAGCAATCTATTGTAGTATTTCAATTTATTTCTATTTTTTCTGACATAGACCATATGCAGACTATAAAGAGAGTGTATTGTACATGTACATCCATATGTATGTATAGTGTTAGCTTCCCATCACTGTGAAAAATACCTCATGTATTCAACTTAATGAGAAACAAGATTAATCTTGGCTAGTGGTTTCAGGAGTTTCAGTCCATTGTTTTATATCCCTCTTGCAAGAGTATGTGGCAGAAAGTTGCTCACCTCATGCCTGATGGCCTACTCACTGTTGGACAGGGAATAAAGAGAGTGCAAGGGGCCAAGGTCCCAATAACCTCTTCAAAGGCATCCCCCAAATAACTTTTTTTTTTTTTTTTTTTTTTTTGGGTGCTGGGGATCGAACCCAGGGCCTTGTGCTTGCAAGTCAAGCACTCTACTGACTGAGCTGTCTCCCCAGCCCCTCCCCAAATAACTTTTATTCGAAGAGTTTCCACCTCTTAAAAGTTCCACCACTTCCCAAGAGTGATACAGGTTAGGGACCAAAACTTAACACATGAACCATTGGGATATATTTGAGACCCAAACTATAATATGTATATACATAATGTACATGATTAATATGCACATATATAATATATACATGAAGAGATAGATTTATACATGTGTACGTATGTGCATACATGTATGTGTGTATAGACACATAATCCAGATAGTCTCATTGCTTATGCTTTTGTTTTGTCTGTCAGAATAGGTAGTATTCCTTCTCTCAGAATAGGTTAAGTGTATTATAGGAAAATGTTTTGGCTGTCAATTCAATATTTATTTCTCCCTTTCTAAGAGATCTCAAATTGTGCTTAGTTATTCCCCTCGAGTAAGATAACACTAATAAAAATTAAAGCCAATAGTATATCTTTTTTCTTTTGGGTGTAACTATTTTGGAAATATAAAACCTTAGGGAACATCTACCGATAATGTTTTGAAAATGAGTCCTGATTCTTATAAAAGAGACACTGGAGGTAAAGATTTATTTCTTTCCTCTACATACTGTTGTATGTAGACAAATAGTGTAGGCAAGGGTTGATGTGCCAAATTGGGGTGGTTGAATCATGTACACTTCTAATACAGTCCTGAGTTTAGGGTGGGCCCTTGGTTGGTTTCTGTTTGCTGAGCTCTGAGCCGTTGAATATGTTCTGCCCCAGAAAAGACTTTTGTATGCCTGAGGCCTTGGGCCATGATAAACCAGTTTAACCAGATAGTGTAAGTTAACAATGATTTATGATGAACATCTGTTTCTTTTATAGGGTCTGTAATCCAAGTAGCTGATAGTGCTGCATGGTCCATGTGAATAACCTCTAATAAAATTTCTGGGCACAGACTCAGGTGAAGCTTGCTCATTGGCAGTGCTTTGGATTTTAAGGCTACCCATTCTTCCTGGGAGAACTGAGCCCATTTCATTTGTGCAATCCTACCAAGAAGGATAGCCTAGAAGTCTGTACCGTACGTCTGCCAGACTGTGCCAGACTGTGCCCCGTGTGCCCTTTCCTCCTACCGATATTACCTTGGGTCTTTTCAGTGTAACAGATGTTCCCAAGAGTGTAACAGTTTCTAACCCTCCTGAGTCCTTACAGAACCTGAAGGTGATATAGGAGACCCCTGTCACGAACTCCCTTGAGGCCAGTAGATAAATTACCTTTAGGACAAAAACCAAAGCTAACACAATTACAATTTTACTAATTATCTATTCAGAAAATTTATATTTCCCTCCTTCTAAGCCATGTCGATTTATAAAGTAAACACATTATATTATCACTGATATTAATTAAAAAGGATTAATTGCTGTGTTTTCAAAAAAATATTTCAGGGACTTTAGTAGAGAAATGCCCTCAGAGAAGAATAAAGAAGGTCTCAAACTATGCCATTCTTATATATGCATATTGGTGTATAATAAGTTTTAACATAGTCCTGTACTATTTTTCAATAAATATTAAACCTCAATAATCATACAAAAAATGGCATAGGAATAAGATGTAATCCATTTTAATGCATGTTTTATACATATTTAACTTGATGAAACATTAATGAAAATTAAGATTCTAAGAAATCTGCCGAAATTACTCCCTAAAGAATATCAATCTCACAAAAGAGGTGAAAGACCTCTACAATCAGAACTACAGACACTAAAGAAAGAAATTTAAAAAAACCTTAGAAGATGGAAAGATCTCCCATGTTCTTGGATAGAAAGAATTAATATTGTCAAAATGGCCATACTACCAAAAGTGCTATACAGATTCAATGCAATTCCAATTAAAATCCCAATGACGTAACTTACAGAAATAGAGCAAGCAATTATGAAATTCATCTGGAAGAATAAGAAACCCAGAATAGCTAAAGCAATCCATAGCAGAAAGAGCAAAGCAGGGAGTATCGCAATACCAGATCTTCAACTCTACTACAAAGCTATAGTAACAAAAATGGCATGGTATTGGTACCAAAATAGAAAGGTAGATCAATAGTACAGAATAGAGGACATGGACACAAACCCAAATAAATGCAATTTTCTCATACTAGACAAAGGTGCCAAAAATATGCAATGGAGAAAAGATAGCCTCTTCAACAAATGGTGCTGGGAGAATTGGAAATCCATATGCAACAGAATGAAACTAAACCCATATCTCTCACCATGCACGAAACTAAGCTCAAAATGGATTAAGGACCTCGGAATCAGACCAGAGACCCTGCAGATTACAGAAGAAAAAGTAGTCCAGATCTTCAACATGTCAGCTTAGGACCAGACTTCCTCAACAGGACTCCCATAGCACGAGAAAAAGAGCAAGAATCAATAACTGGGATAGATTCAAACTAAAAAGATTTCTCTCAGCAAAGAAAACTATCAGCAATGCGAAGAAAGAGCCTACAGAGAGGGAGAAAATCTTTGCCAATCATACTTCAGATAGAGCACTAATTTCCAGAATCTATAAAGAACTCAAAACACTCTACACTAAGAATGCAACTAACCCAATCAACAAATGGGCTAAGGAAATGAGCAGACACTTCACCGAAGAAGATCTACAAGCAATCAACAAACATATGGAAAAATGTTCAACATCTCTAGTAATAAGAGAAATGCAAATCAAAACCACCCTAAGATTCCATCTCACCCCAATTAGAATGGCGATTATCAAGAATACAAGCAACAACAGGTGTTGGCGAGGATGTGGGGAAAAAGGTACATTCATACATTTCTGGTGGGGCTGCAAATTAGTGCAGCCACTCTGGAAAGCAGTGTGGAGATTCCTTGGAAAGCTTGGAATGGAACCACCATTTGACCCAGCTATCACACTCCTTGGCCTATACCCAAAGGACTTAAAATCAGCATACTAAAGAGATACAGCCACATCAATGTTCATAGCTGCTCAATTCACCATAGCCAGATTGTGGAACCAACCTAGATGTCCTTCAATTGATGAATGGATAAAGAAACTGTAGTATATATATACAATGGAATATTACTCAGCCATAAAGAATGATAAAATTATGGCATTTGCAGGCAAATGGATGAAATTGGAGAATATCATGCTAAGTGAGATAAACCAATCTCAAAAAACCAAAGGATGAATGATATCGCTAATAAGTGGATGATGACACATAATGGGGGGTGGGAGGGTTTGGTGTTAGGGTTAGAGTTAGAGTTAGGAAGGGGGGCACGAATGGAGGAAGGAAGAACTGTTTAGAGGGAAAAGAGGGGTGGGAGGGGTAGGGGGAAGGGAAAAAATAACAGAATGAATCAAACAACATTGCCCTATGCAAATTTATGATTACACAAATGGTATGCCTTTACTCCATGTACAAATGGAGAAACAACATGTATCCCATTTGTTTACAATAAAAAAGTAAATAAAAAAAGAATAAAATCAGATTTTAGATTTGTGTCCATCTCAATACAAATCTATACCACTTGTTTTACATAAGAGAGTTTGCCTTCATTTCCAGTCCATTTCTATTCCAGTATTTTTGTCCGTCCTATCCATTCAATCATTGAAATATTTTTGTACCTATCAATACAATGTGTAGTTTCTATTCCTATTAGTACTTATGTACCGAGTTCAAAACCTGGGAGTGCAATGAACAAACAAAAAATCCCTGCTCTGCTGGGATGTCAAAAGACTCATCATCCTTTACAAATATGTAATTTTAAAACAAAGAAAATGTTACTGATAAGAGGGAAGTGATTTCACACATCAAGCATACTTCAACTGGAATCACAAAAGTTTGGTATCGCAGAAAGGTATTTTTGGGGAAAAATAATACATTAGATGAGATAACAAAGAATATTACGGGATAGTAAGTAAGGGTGTACAGCTCTGTTGTCCAATACAGAAGCAAGTAACAATGGACACTTATTGAAACTTGAAATGTCAGTCCAAATTGAGAACATGGTAAGTGTGAGATACACCCTGAATTTCAATGACGTGGTACAGATGGAAATTATGCAGCTAAGTTAAGTAGGATGACCCTCTAAGGTTGGCAACCACATATACCACAACCTTGGCTCCTCTCTAGTAAAGGAGAATTGCTCTTTAAATACATTTTCCTGGAAATCTTGAGTACAGATTTAATGCTCACATTTTAAAGAAGAGATATAATTAAGAGTGATGAGCTGGGAAGTCACTTAGAATCTAGAAGGCCTATTCATGTGGACTGATGACAATTTAAACCATTTTGGAATAGTTTGAACAACGAACCAAATGTCAGAAAATAGTAAGTGCAAGAATAAATAGTCTACAATTATTTTAAGCAGTATGTGAAGTGGAGAGACACCTGAAATGGGTACTGTTTACAGAAGGTGGGCTTTTTGTTCATTTGTTTTGAAGATAAAAAAGACAACTATGTTTGAAACTGAGATGAGAAGTTGAATGTGAATGCAGAGACTAAAAAGGAATAACTGAAAATAAAATACAGAGAAGCAGAGATCACTTTTTAATTTTCCAATGTAAAGTGGAGTGCTTTAACTATGTGGCCAGTGTTAGTGTTTCAGATTGATCAAATTCTCATCATAGAATCTCTCTCTCTCTCTCATACATATATATATGAAGCTGAAGTCCCAAAAATCACTACCTGTAGGAGAAATATTGTTACAAGTATGTTGACTGTCTTAAGTCATTAAATGAAGCATATTCCTAATGCCCAAAAAATAACCCTGGAACCAAGAATGTACAATGTTAGACAGTTCCTGGGTGGCATCCCAAAACCTTGCTTTGGTGCCTTTTACTCTGTGCTTTGCAGTGTATGGTTGATTGTTGATTAGTATTATGAGGAGTTGAACACAGCTACAATTGATTTTGAAAAGACTTACTTATGTACTTGCTTTCTCCCTTTTTATTATGAGCTCCTGTTGGTTTACAGCCAACCACAGGAAGCCCATCTCTATATTTCACATTAGGATTTTCTGTAAGTACCTCTGATTGCAATATTCTTCTTACTCACTATATTCTATAATTATTATTTAATCATTAATCCAGTACTATAACAAACACCTTCTCCAACCCCAGAGTGCTTGTTACATAATTAATGCCTAGAAGGATTAATTTTCCTACTATTAAGATTCAGGATTGGTTGTAGAAATCATTGAAAGCACTTCTAAAACATTATATAATAGTTAAGAAAATGAAAGAAGGGTAGTTACCTATTGAATAACAGGAGTAAATAAAATTTCAGAGTTTTAAGTGAAGGTTGACTATGACATCTAAATGTGGTTGTCTTTTTGAGAAAATGGACTATATAATCTTTACCTTACAATTGGTAGCTTTCTGCATCATGTTATCTCAACTTAAAGTAAGTTCTTTTCAGGGGTCAGTAAGTCAGTTGAATTGGTTCCAAGGCAGCCATAATTGGGGGCCAGTCTTTCTTTGTACCACCATTCCTAAGAAAAAATTCACAAAATTCTAAGCATGGAGGTTGCTTGTTTTATATTTGGGGGAGCTAACATTGTTTGATCACATTGAAAATATTAATTTAGCAAAACAATTAACTTACTCTTTTGACTATCCTCTGGACTTTCAGTTAGAGAACTTTCATTCAAAAACACATAAGAAAGATAAATGATTTAGGCCTTCTTGCTAATGACATCAAAGCTGTGCATAACAAGCCAGCTAAGAACTCAGGATGTTTTCTATATTTACACAAATAACCTAAATTCTCTCCTGACTAGGACAATTTAGTAACTCATCAGAAAATGAAAGGATTTCATAACACCTGTTTCCAAGTGCCACTTCACATCAATAACAAAGGTCAAAAGATGGCAACTAATCTAAGTGTTGCCTTATTAAAAAAAAAAGGAGCAGTTTACATAAAATTTTGAATTTTCTTTAGAAAGTATTAGAAAAATCTTGTCAACTTGTCACATTCTCACAGTTGTCAAAGCCTTGGATAATAGTCCCTATACTTTAGGATGGTGTGCACTTTCCAGCTTCCCACAGACTCTGCTATTCCTCAATGCCCTTGGAAAGCAGATTCTAGTGTTAAGTTCCTTTTGCAGACTCACTTCTTTATTTTATCATAATTACTTGCCTTCTGCAAGTATCTTAATAACTACTAGTCAAAATTAAGATTCTCTAAACATTTTATGAAAATAGCTGTTGAATAATTTGAACTAAGACTCAAACATATGGAAGTGAAAGTGAGATGAACATTCATGTCAATGGTATCATACAGGCTATTCAGAAGTGACTGTAGCCTTGCTCATCATTTTTAAATTAAATTCAGACCACTTCTGAAAAGTAATTATGAAAGCCATCCTTAATCTACCTAGTAGGATAATAAAACAGTCAGTTGTTACAGTTTGGATCTATAATGTCTGCCAAAGGTTCATGTGTTAAAGATTTGGTCACCAATTCTACAATGTTCAGACATGGAACATTTGGGAAGTCATCAGATCATGCGGGCTCTGATCTCACAGGTGTATTAATCCATTAAAGAGCTTTCAATTGAATAGACTATTGGGAGGTGGTGGAAACTGTTGGAGGTGGAGCCTATTGCAAGGAGAGTAGGTCACTAGGACCATCTGGAAATGTTTGTCCCCAGTACTCTCTCTGTTTCTTGGCCACCATGGGGTGAAGAGCTTTGCTGTCCTACACCTTCCATAATGTTCTGCCTCAGCTCAGGCCACAATTTTGGGACTAGGAGACTATGGAGTGAAACCTCTGAAATCATAAGCCAAAATAAATTTTCCTCCCTTAAGTTTCTTTTCTCAGGTATTTTATCAGTATGTCAAAAAGTTGATGTATACACTATCACCACATGAATTCATGATATTATTAAAAAAGTCTGAAAAATAATGAATATGGTCATAATATGTACAAACACTGATGTATTGACTACTAAGGTGGTTTGTATCATATCATACTTATGATGACACTAGAGAGGAACATTATTTATCACAAATCCTTCATCTTGTCACTGAAGCAGAAATACATATTGTTACTGTGATTCTGCTGTATTGTTTTCTGGATGTAAACTTCTCAGGGAAAAGCTATTTAAACACAGGTCTTTTCCTAGCCATTGTATATCAGCATGGAATTTGAGTGGACTGCTCTAACAGTTACTCCCCCTATTGTTATCCCATTAGTAGTCTCACTAAAAAAGAAAGAAAAAAGAAAAAAAGGTGAGAAAAAACTTTCTCTAGAAAACTTGAATACAGATTTCATCCTGATTTGCATTTCCATCCTTTTTTTAATTAGTGAAAGATAAGCACACATCTTAGCTTTATAAAGTCATTAACAACTCTCAATTTAGAAACTAGAAATTCTAAGATACTCAGAATAAAATCATAAATAGCAAATTGAATAACAATTAGAGATGATACTGAGTGCACAATCAAATATAACCCAAAATGTCATGCCAGATCATCAAGAATATCATCGCTAAATGCTTGCCAGCAAAGTAATGGCCACGTGTGCAAGATAATTATATGAAATGCCAAAAGTCAGAGCCTATGGGAAAAATGATCTTTAGAAAAATTGAAGAATAAGCTTTCAACATTTTAAAATACACCCATGACTTGAAAAGCAAACTAACCAACTGCATGCCTGCTGCTTTCAAGTTTTTCCAGACAGAATCACTTTGGGAAACAATTCTCTAATTCTAATTCTTTTTCTAATTTTATGCACAGAGGCTTTTTTTTTTTTTTTTTTTTTTTTTTTTTTTTTTTTTTGAGGGGTGGACTATCTTTTCCTGGAAGTTTATATTTCAAATGGTCTTAGAAAATACAGGCTGTGTCTCAATGGAAGCAGCAAAGATTGGACGGATTTGTTTGTAGCCCTATATAAAAAAATTAGAGTTGAATAAACTCAGGATTGCTTGGGGTGATGCAAACCCACTGAGTGAATGGCATCCGCCGGGAATGCTCTGTGCTGTCCCAAGGAACTTGGGCACAAGGAAAAATGAAGAGAATGTGAACTTAATTTTGCTTCCTGTGTTTTGACAATAAAACCCTGTTCTTTGAACCAGGTCTCATGTCTTATGCCACCATAAACAAAACTGTATCAGATAAAATTTTTCATGTTCAGTCTTGGATCCGTCACTGCCCTTGGCCATGAAGCAGGCCCATATTTACATTTTTATGTCAATAATTTCCAATCTTTGCAACTTCTGAGTTGAGAATAGAAGTTGATTTTTACATTTACTATAATATATAGTTCTAGAATTATTATTCAGTTTTTCTTTTCTCGTAACAAACTCATATTGTCGTCTAGTACGTTGATTGAACAGCATAAATGAAACTTAAAATGTTTATTCCACAATATATCCCCTAAAATAGACCTCTCTGTACCTTCCCACTTTAGACTCCCTACTTATGAGTTAGTTAAATAAATAGGCATAATTAAAATAAGAATATTGGATGTAGATGCTGTTTTGTCAACCGTTTGTGAATACTTATCATGACATAATACAATATCAACAATGAAATCTCTTTGATGCACAATCATAACCTTGTAGTTCATTTTTAAACTTCCAAAAATATAAATTGATATATTTGAAGTTGACTTCTGTCTCTGCTTGCTAAGGTCTGACTACTGGATATTTCAAAATGCATATAAAATTTTGATATTAATGTTGAGGTTATTTTGATAATGATAGATGAAATTATAATTTTCAGTATCAAGTCCATCAATTCCATGGTTTCATTTTTGCTCTTGATTTTTGACTAAGAATGAATAATATAATTTGTTATTTTACCTATATACTCTAAAATTCTGTCAAAATAACATTGCAAGATTACATTCATGTGGAACAATTTTTTCAAACCAAATGATACAGCCAGGCATAGGAGTGCAAGCTTGTAATCCCAATGATTTGGGAGGCTGAGGCAAGAGGTGGAGAGTTCAAAGTCAACCTCAGCAAAAGCAAGGTACTAAGCAACTCAGTGAGACCCTGTCTCTGAATAAAACACAAAATTACAAAATAGGGCTGAGGATGTGGCTCAGTGGTTGAGGTTGAACTCCCTGAGTTCAATCCTTGGTACCAAAAACAAACAAACAAACAACACCAGAAAGCTTAAAAAACTGTGTGGAACTCTTTTTTAAGTAAACACGTTCATTCTTATTTACTTTTTATTTTTCACTTTTCTAACATATTCTGTAATGTCATATTGATAGTGGACAAGATCCCAGATTAGTTTATTCCTTATCAGTCAAGAGCAGTGTAACTGGCTGGTAGAGATTTTATATATATGTGAATATATTCTTGTTAGTGGGAAAGCAGATTATGTGGAACAAGATCGAAAGCATATTCATGAGTTTTCCTACAAAAACTTTTAACAGAAGAGTTATCAAGTTTTCTATAAGACAGGAGAGATAGCTCATAAAATACGGTACTTTGGAGAACACCCAAATCTTTGAAATTATCTATATAAAAACTCAGACAAGAAGATGGGAATGAATTTGCCCTTTGTCATAAAGTTTATCAAAAGGAACTAGAATTTGAATTAAAAGATATTTATACTATCAAATGATATAATTTATTTTAAAGATTTTAATTGGCCTAAATTTAACTCTAGAATAAGGCAACTACACTTCACTTGATAAAACAGAATAAGTGTTCTTCAGAATGGGTCCAAAATTTTTTTTATTTTTTAATTTTTAATTTTCATTTTTTTTAGACAGAGAAAGCTGATAAAAGCAGAAACAAAGAACCAAAAGCAGATTGATCATTTCAAAGCTACTGTCCTTTTAAGGCAGAAACAGAGACAGAATAACAGAAAAATAACAGATTGATTAACATCAGATTACTTCAGGTGTCTTTCCGTATGGATTATATGGTACACAGATTAAACTAAGGAGAACATTGTCACAATGTTTGACTCATTGGAAAATTTTTCTGTTTTATTCTTCTGTTTTTTTGGAAAGCCAAAAAAAAAAAAAAAAAAAAAAAAAAAAAAAAAAAAACTCCACTTCTTTTTGGTGATATGGAACTTCCCTATCAGTGAATCCAGGTTGATTCTTATTGTGATCCCAGTGAACTCCATGCAGGAATTTAGTACAAAACAAAGGCCTTTTGCAATTTTTGTCTAAAAACACACACTACCTGATTCATTGTTCCTCTAATCTACCAGACTTGTAAGAGACCCCACTTCTCTTGTAAATTTATTGCTGATTTTAAATAACTATAGGATGTAGCTTGTCCAATGCACCCATAAAAAGAAAAGTGACTCTAGAAATCCTGATATAATCTGCTAGATCATCAACTTTTCAGGAACAGTTCCTTAATAATGCTTAACTTCTAATGGCACGATTATTCCCAATCTCCATTGGATACCCCTCTTTTGTTGCTTGTGGTTACCTGGCTTTTACTCCTGCAAAACAGAGTTAGACCAACAGATAATGAAACCCTCTATTTTAAACTGAGAAGTCCTTGAGGCAAGGGATTATGCTTTATATTCTCATTCACATTTCTGTTCCATTAGTATTAATTAGCTTTAATAATGAGATAAACAAGAGTTTCCAATATAATCAACACAATAATAGATCTGTTTGGAAGTCTTGTGAAGTGGTCAATGGAGGGGAGAGAATGGACACTGAAGCCCCAGAAAGAGTCAAAGGTGATGTAGGGAGGGGGGAAAGGATTGTGGGTCTGATTCCATAAGGACAAAGCCATCATCAGGTAACTCAGGGTTTTAGAACAGACAAACAGAGAAAGAAATTCAGCTATCAGAATTAAGACTTGAGATCAAAACCAACTGGTCACAAAGAGTCTTTAAAGTGGAGAGAAGAGGAAAATAGCATAGTCAGAAACAAAATCAGAACATAAAACACATGCATGGGAGGACTCTCACAGACCATCCTGGTGATAGAATTTCTTGACCCGAATAATCTGAAGGCTAAAGGCAAGCAGACCAAATCTGGCTTCATGTGCACAATTATTTATTTATTTATTTATTTAAACTGGAATCAAGGCTCTTTCTTGAGTTTAACTGGCTCTGCATGTTGACTCCTGGACTGTGATTTTTGGACTGGAAGGACTGTGTTCTAAAGCAAACAAGAAATTCCCAGAGGTACAGGTAATTGGAATACATAAACCCAGGGGCATTTAACCATTGAGCCACATTCCCTGCCTTTTATGTAGTTTTTTTTTTTTTTTTTTTTTTTAATTTTGAGACAAGATCTTGCTAAATTGCTTAGGACCTCGCTAAATTGTTGAGGCTGGCTTTGAACTGGAGATCCTCCTAATTCAGGCTCCTAAACTGCTGGAATTACAAATGTGCGCTACCACGCACAACATGCCAGGTTTTCCATGTGGCTATAGAGATTGAAATTTGAATAGAGAAGTGTTGATACTAAATCAAAGAAAGTGAATATAAATGAAGGGGGAAAAGTTCTCTGGTTCTTCTCACCTTCATGTTACAAATAATGCACTGACACTGCACATACATTAATGAACTAGGAAGATGATCCAGTACCTTTGGTCTTATCTACGTCTTCCGTACATGAAACTAAAATCAAACAGTTTACATTATAACTCTGGTTAATTTCATCCATATTAAAATAATGAACCAGATTAATTCATTAATTTAACAGTGCAAGAGAGTGATATTGACAATACTGATCTATCCTGGGTCTTTTTACTCATTGCTTGTTTTAAGAGTAGGTAGAGGACAAAACCATTGTCTGATGTGATATCAAGAACATCAAGAAAAGATGAGTCAAATTCACATAGTAGTATGGGATGCTATCTGTTTTTCAGATTTTTGGTTTTTTGTTTTTTTTTTTTGGTACTGGAAATTGAACCCAGGGGCATGTAACCACTGAGCCACACCCCCAGCCCATTTTATTTATTTATTTATTTATTGGTGGTGCTGGGGATTGAACCCAGGGCCTCCTGCATGCTAGGCAAGCACTCTACCAACTGAGCTATATCCCCAGCCCCCATTTTATTTTTTAGTTAGAGACAAGGTCTTGATAAGTTCCAGTTGCTAAATTGCTGAGGCTGGCTTTGAACTTGGAATCCTCCTGCCTCAGAATACTGAGCCAATGGAATTATAGATGTGTGCACCTAAACCAGGCTGGTTTTTAAGTTGTGAATGCTTGTAAATGATCAAAGCATAGGAGACACATAACTGAAAAGTCTTCCAGAATAAAAATAAATTTGACCAAACTCGCAGTTTCAAATATGACTAGGCTTGGGCATTTCTTCAAAAAAAATCTCAAAGATAAAATCTTAAGAAACTACAACAAAAGCAAAATTGTATTCTCTTATATTTTTCATTTTCTAACATACACAAACCATACCTTAATATTTTCTCCCCACAAACAAACCTCTTTCAACCTTTCTATGGTCTGCAGGAGAAATTTCACCTATTAACATAAATGATCTGGGCCAAATCTCGGACACCCAAATTATCACCCTTATTATTGATCTAACTTAGACTTGGTGTCTCAACTCTAAAATATGAATTTCTTCCTTGTTCCTAGAAATATGGCTTTGGCTTTTCTTGAAAAAAATATTTTCCCCAAAGTTTAAAGCATTTCATTCAAGTCTTCCTAAATATCTGATATGTTATACTGCAACATGTCATATTCTTAGCCAGAACTTTTGAATGAAATAATAGTTTTTTAAATGTCTAGGTATGAGACAGTAGATAATAGAAAAATAATTTGATTTCTTTTGTAGTAATACTATTTTTAGTCATAATAGGGCCAAAAACAAAGGTGGTTTTGTTTAATACTGGTTATAACTGATTCTGTATACTATTCCAAGTGACCTGAATTTCAGTTGCCTTTCTCTTCCTTTACACCCCTGACATTCAATATTTAGATAATAAGTATAATATAAAATAGATGTTGAACAAAATTGAAATTGGGATTTGAGGTCATTTTTCCTCCATTCTGCTACACTTGACATTATTCTTCTTTGAATTGAATTTATCTTTATCGGGATAGGTGTGCTTCTGCTGGGTATTTATTATTCTATGGTATATTATTTTATTTTCAAAGTTCCTAGAATTCTCCAGTGTACACTATGTAGAATGTTTTAGCAAACGTAATTCTGTGTTTTAAGTGACCAAAATCAAGTATTCAGAGAACTTAGCAATAGACTAAAATTCTTTTGGCATATGCCTATCACGGGCTCAGGGTCACATATGCAAGTTAGGTCATATGACACACCTGAGTATTTTGTGTTTCCCTTAGGTAGATATGCTAACTAAACTGTAATAGATAGTGACCCTGGGTTAATTGCATAAAACATGTAATCTATTTATATTTTGTCAGTGTATCTAAGTGCCCAAAGCTTGAATGAAAAATATAAAAATTCACAAGAGCTTACCTAGAGAAAAACAAGTTCAAATTGCCAAATATTGTACTTAGTATTGCATTTGATCCAGTGAACATAATGTATAAAAAATGTGTATGAACACTCCAAATACTTTTATGATTGTCCCATCTTAAAATTTAGATATATTAAAAAATATTGAAGGTGAAAATAAAAGTAAAAATCACTCATATTCACATAACTTCAAGGCAACATTTGTTAATATCTTGATATGTTGTTTTCCTGACTTATTTTCAAAGCAAATAATTGAAAACTATGTGTACAGTATTATACTTTATTTAATTAAACAACCCCATTATACCTACTTCAATATCAATTTATGAAGTAAGTATGACAAAGTAGTTGTTAAGGTTTGGATGTGAGGTGCCCCCAAAAGCTCACATGAGACAATGCAAGAAGGTTCAGGAAAGAAAAGATTGGGTTAGGATAGCCTTAATCCAATCAGTGAACTAATCATCTGATGGGATTAAATGAGTGGTATCTGAGGTCAGGTGGGGTGTGGCTGGAGGAGGCACAGCATTGGAGCATGACTTTGGAGTATATACTTGAATCTGGTGAGTAAAGATCTCTCTCTCTCTCTCTCTCTCTCTCTCTCTCTCTCTCTCTCTCTCTCTCTCTCTCTCTCTCTCTCCCCTCTCTCCCCTCTCTCTCCTCTCTCCCTCCCTCCCACCCTTCCCTCCCTCCCTCCTGGTCATCATCTGGATTGCTTCCCTCTGCCATGCTTTTCTGCCATGTTGTTCTGCCTCACCTCTGGACCCCAGGAATGGAACAGGCTACCTATGGTCTGACACCTCTGAAACTGTGAACCTGGGGCTGTAGTTAAGTGGTAGAGTGCACACATGAGGCCCTGGGTTCAATCAGCACCACATAAAAATAAATAAAATAAAGATACCGTGTCCATCTACAACTAAAAAAAATTTTTTTTAAATATATTTGCCTGGATTTTAAGCCTAACTCTGCTACATAGAAAACTGGGTGATGTTAGACAAGTTTTTAAATTTTATACACCTTAGGTTTATAAAAACGTAAAATAGAGAATATAATAATATATGCCTTGCAGGTTTCTTATAAGAAATTTCTGTTTAATATGAAATGATACATAAAGTGTTTAGATTAGTGCAAATTGCAGTTGGACAGGGGGGACTACATATGTATTTAAAGTGAAATTATAATAAAGTTTTGAGAGAAAATTACTGGTGACTGAAAGATTAATATCTACTTGCATTTTGTAAATGCCCAGAAATTTAAATTAGTTGCAAACTATGCAATTTCTCTTTATCTTAATTCATGCTACCATTGCCGGTCAGTCAGTTCCCTATTCCTCATCTTTCTGCTATGTGCCTAATATGAGTTTTAGAATGAACCATTCTGTTTAGTGATTTAGGTCTGAAATTGTGAGGTATTATTTCTTCACATTAATAACATTTGCTGTTTGATTTCACTTAAAGGAAATGAATGAGAGAATCTTTGATTTGCTTAATGGATAAAACAATCCTATCCATTGTCATATAATTCCCTTAGAAAGGTAATCCTGCATTCTCCTGGAAGTTAACTATAAAGATTCTGTTTAGAGTGAGCTTATTGTGATGGCTGGAAGTGTTATAAAATTTAAAAACATTCTTTATGATTTCAAATGTTTAAAAATGCAATATGTGAAGTTTAAAGTATATCTTATTTGAGAAATGTACTAAACTTGAATTTCCAAGATATTTCTAATAAAAATAAATTTCAAATAATGAAGCAAATTTACTAAAAAGTGAACATTTGAACATTTAATATATAATAATGTAAACTGTTTTCAACAAAAGCTCAAATCAAAGACCAATTGATCTATGACTCACAAAAATGAGGATTTTACAAGAAATTTCATAGAGAGACATTATTTATTAAATGTGCGTTCTGTTGAAAACACTGACAGTCAACATTTCAAATGAATATTTCTTTTTTTTTCTGGCTTGGATATTCAATTTCTTTCTGAATCTCACAGTTTTTCAGCTTGATATGATCTAATGAAACCTAGCTTTTTTTTCTATTCTCTCTAATAAAAACTATATCCATCCCATATACAGTGATATATTATGTTCAATATAAGATCTGAAAGGACAAAATGTACACCATCAAAAAGTCAATGAACCAAATTGGTTTATGTGGTATTGCAAACCAACTTTCCTGGAAAACTTCAGACTATATTGTATGGTGTTTTTTTTTTTTTCCAGGTATGTTTTCTATCTTCTATTTTTATTACATTTTACATTTTGGCTTCCTTTTTTATTCTTCACAAAGATATTTAGATGTATTCTCATGACTTTAATAATAGGTGTAAAGACCAGTGTTTGAATTTGTTTCCTTAATTTTAAAAGAAGTTCTTTCTCTATACATTTATTTATTTATTTTATTTTTTTTTTTGGGGGGGTCTTTTTTTTTTTATTGTAAACAAATGGGATACATGTTGTTTCTCTGTTTGTACATGGCGTAAAGGCATACCATTTGTGTAATCATAAATTTACATAGAGCAATGTTGTTTGATTCATTCTGTTATTTTTTCCCTTCCCCCCACCCCTCCCACCCCTCTTTACCCTCTATACAGTAGTTCCTTCCTCCATACTTGCCCCCCTCCCTAACCCTAACTCTAACCCTTCCCTCCCCCCCATTATGTGTCATCATCCACTTATCAGCGATATCATTCGTCCTTTGGCTTTTTGAGATCGGCCTATCTCACTTAGCATGATATTCTCCAATTTCATCCATTTGCCTGCAAATGTCATAATTTTATCATTCTTTATGGCTGAGTAATATTCCATTGTATATATATACCACAGTTTCTTTATCCACTCATCAATTGAAGGGCATCTAGGTTGGTTCCACAGTCTGGCTATTGTGAATTGAGCAGCTATGAACATTGATGTGGCTGTATCTCTGTAGTATGCAGATTTTAAGTCCTTTGGGTATAGGCCAAGGAGTGGGATAGCTGGGTCAAATGGTGGTTCCATTCCAAGTTTTCTAAGGAATCTCATACACTGCTTTCCAGAGTGGCTGCACTAATTTGCAGCCCCACCAGCAGTGTATGAGTGTACCTTTCTCCCCACATCCTCGCCAACACCTGTTGTTGCTCGTATTCTTGATAATCGCCATTCTAATTGGGGTGAGATGGAATCTTAGAGTGGTTTTGATTTGCATTTCTCTTATTACTAGAGATCTCTATACATTTAAATTCTTCATTTTTTAAGAATCCATAGACCCCTTCATCCTTTCAATGAAATATAATGTTATTTATATTATTCCATTAGCTCACTTAACTTACTGATTTTTTTTGCAATAATAATCGGGATTGTCCTAAGTAAAGGAATGACCAGTAATAATAGAGCGTTCGTGGTCTGTTCCTTTAATCCAAATACCCAGTATAATGGACCAGTCAGAACACTGTTGTAGTTACTGGTGGTGGTTGTAATGGGATCATCCTGATGCTTGAAACATCCTATTGTAACTTAAGAGTCAATGAGGCTCTGAATTTCAGAATGAAGGAGTCTTCTCATGTTCCTAATCTGATGATTGGGGTTAATATGCAAAACAATAGGCTGTATTTACATCCAGAATATACTATGTGCCCTCTTTAAGAAGCATATGGGCTTTTTGATCATTTTCACATGGAGCAAAAATCCTAGATAGCTAATTCATTTCTCAGTTTTCTAGGAAAACAGCTGTCTGCTCAGTAGAACAACTTCTGCAGGGATAAAACTTTTGCTGTTGTAGGCAAGGAGTGGTTCACAATGCAATCTCACTTCCAGTAACTGAAAGAACCAAGTGCCTGTAGTTAGAGAAGTATTCCACAGGTAAGAGCCAAGGTTGTGGTCCTGTCATACACTGAGGAATCACAGTAAAATGGAGATAGCTGAAGGACTATTTGGGCCTATTCTTCTCCAAAGAAAGCACTGCTTCCTTTTTTAATGGTTTTGTTCTTATTTCTAGTTATTTGCCCCCAAAATGTCTCACCTGTTATTGAACTTCACCATTTTTCCATTCAGAATCTCTGCCAGCTTTTGGCAGCTACTCATATGGGAAACAAGATTCTGATTTTTTAAATGTATCAGACAACTGAATCTACAGAATTGTCCAACTTAAATCCTCAATCATTAAGATTACACTGGTCATACCAGCCAGCTGAAGCACTTACTAAACCAAGGAATGGTGTGATTAAAACTGTTAACCACAGAGATATAGAGAGGGCTGTCTGAGCTGACTTGATACTGCTCCCGGTGGTTCAACTCCAGTACCTCCCACTGATAGCATTTTGTCTGAGATCAGGTCTTGAGAAATTTTCACCGATTTCAGACTTCAGAAATGATGCTGTTGGGGGCTTGTAATCACATGTGTGTGGAAAGTCAGAATACTGAATAGAGGGTTAATTTTCAGGATGCTAGATGGTATATGAAATACTATACTTATTAAGAATCTACCATGACTGGCACAAAGGATCACTCTTAGTTCTGCATTTAGTGATTATTATTATTATTCACTTTATGACAGCTTCTCTATCATTACATTGCTTTTTTCAGATTTATCTTTTCACTCTATTATATTTTTCAGCAGTTTTCCAAGAGGGAATTAAGAATGCTGTAATCCCTGGATTTTTTTGAACACATAAAATATATTCTGCTTTATGCTCGAAGGACAACTTTACTAAAAATGCAATTATTAAAATATATCTTTCCTCAAAGGTTGATGGAGAGCATTTCACTGGCCTCTGGATTGATGTGAGAAACTTGAGGTCATCTTAAGTTTTCTTTTTTCTATCTACCTCACTTTTTCTGAAGCAAGGAACATAACTTGAGGTTCACCCTAATAATACAGTAAATTTATACAGGTATATGCTTAGGTTGATCAATTTGCTTTATATTTTTCAATATAATTCTATGCTAAATCTATACATAGATTCACTATTTTAATTTCAGAATTTTTTTCTATAATATATATTTTTTAATTCTCTTTGCTTTTTATTCAGGATCACCATTGGTCAATCATATCACATTTGCCTATCTTTCATAAATATCATCTTCTTTATCATTTCACACCAATGTTATTACACGTCATTTGCTATTTTTTTCACTTCCCAATCCCCTTTATATTTTCTATTTTTCTTGATTTAATATATGTTCACCTGTACAAAACTTGTCTGTTCCTAGTTTTTCTTAAATATGTTAGCTTTCTTTTAAGATCCTGCATGTTTTAACATTTCCTTCTTGAAACTTTAGACTTACTTTAAAGAGAACATATTCCTTCTGATTTTCTTGAGACTAAGTACACATATTCGCCTAGCCTCTCCTTCCATTTTTATCCATTTCTCTGATGATCACCTTTGCTCATGTTGTTCTATCCCTTTGTGTGATACTATGTAAAACAGGATTTTTGTTTCTTATCCTTGGTTATGTAGAATTTTTGTAGAATAACACAAACCAATTTTTTGTTAAATAAGTTTGTAGAGGGAGATAAAGGAGTGAGTTCATGTGGTCTGCAGACGCAACTCTGTCTTTTTCTGTAACCTTTGTAAGTATCTGTTTTGCCTTTTCCTCTCATTCTTTCTCTTCTCCATTTTTCCTATTCTTTGTTTTTTTGGGGGGGGTACTGGGGATTAAACTCAGGAGCACTTAACTACTGAAATATATCCCCAGTCCTATGTTGTATTTTATTTAGAGACAGAGTCTCACTGAGTTGCTTAGCACCTCGCTTTTGCTGAGGCTGGCTTTGAACCTGGCATCCTCCTGCCTCAGCCTCCAGAGCAGCTGGGATTGCAGCATGCACCATGGCACCCAGCCCATTTTTCCTATTCTAAGAGTTTGGCACTATTTGTGTAGTCATACAAATGGTATGCCTCTACTTCATGTACAAACAGAGAAAAAAGATGTATCCCATTTGTTTACAATAAAAATGAATTTAAAAAAAAAGAGTTTGACACTACTCACATCAAAATACTTTTGTCATGGTTCCATCTATTTAACTATTGCAGGATGATACACAACACTGCTTACTCTACTGGGTACAGCAAATACACAATAAGCTGGAAAGCATAAATTTTCATTTCTGTTTAATACTTATCTATTCTCTAAGGAAGTACATTTTCTATTATTTAATTATTATGGTCATATTGTTTTTCTCAATCAGTCCAAATGTCTTATGGTCATGAAGTTACTATGGTGTATGAGGATCATATGCGGAAGTCTCGTAATACATTACAAAACCAAAGTCATGACTGAGGCTGTGAAGGTCCTATGCACTGACTCCCACACAGCCCTTTGTATTAGTTCCTGCCCTCTAACCCTTGCTCACTCTGCTTCAGCCATACTGACCTTTTTATTTTTCAAATATCTGGGGCAAGCTTCTGACAGAGGTGTTCTCTCTTTCCTCATCTACCTGCATAGCTTACTCCATTGCCTGTTGAAATAGGTAGTTTCCGCAATATGAAAGAGGGTAACACCGAAAAGATCTGAAGATGCTTTTTTAAATGTTACTTTCTCATTGAGGCCTTCCCTGGATTTGCTATTCAAAACTGCTCTTTACCTACTCCCATGACCACCAGCACCACCACACATGCTCCTTTCCTTCCTCCTTCATTCTTTTTCATAATACTACCATGTACTATGTATTATATGTACTAAGTATAGTACTATGTACTACATTATGTGTTTTATTGTTGTTTTTCAAATATCTGATTTTACCCAATAGAATTTATGTTGTTTGATTTATAGATGCTACTAAATGTGTTCCCCACACTTGATAGATACCCAAGAAATAGGTTGAATGAATGAATAAATGAAGAGTAAAAAATGAGTTTCCTCATTAACTTTCAGCATATTATAATATAGCTTACATGACTGCTAATTAATTGAATTTATCTATTACGCTACTAATTTTAACTGAGTTCACCTTGGCCAAATATGCTTTCTTAGAAAGATTTCTGCAAAGTAGTTGATCATTAAAGATAGTGATATTGAAAAGATGAGCAAACAAGAAAAGAATAGAGTTGAAATTCCTCTTAGTTTAAGCATAAGTTTTTCATTAAAGACCTAATATAACGTACTATCAATACAAATCTAAGATATAGCCTCCCGCAAATTTTCAAGACAGTTACTTGAAATGTAATTTACAAACCATATCTTTAAAATTGAGACGTAACATTTGTACACCTTTATGAGGTATTATTTTGATAATTTAATTCATGTATACAATGTATAATCAAATCAGGGTAATAAGTATTTCCTTCTCAAACATTATTAATCTTTATGTGTTGGTGATTTCATACACTTCCAGTAATTTTGGAAATATCATAGATGGTTTTAAATTGTAGTTACCCTACTATGCTAAAGAATAAGCTGAAATAATTCCTCCACTCTGTGTGTGGTGCTCCTCATTAAACATTTTTCTGTACCTCTTCCCCTGGCTCCTTCCAGTCTCCAGTGACCACTATTCCATTACACTCTCCTACAAGAATGAATTGTTTATTTCCACGAATGAGTGCCAAGAGTTGATATCTGTCCTTCTCTAATTGTATTATTTCACTTAACATTGAGACCTCAAATGTCGTCATGTTGTTGCAAATGACAAGATTTCATGCTTCTTTTGTAGGAGAATAGTAATTCATTGTGTACATATTACCTCATTCTTTATCCATTCATGCACCGAATGGTTGATTACATAATTTAGCTATTGTGAATGTTTCTGCAATGCACATAGGAGCATAAGTATATTTTTGGTGTAATGATATCACCTCGTTTAGACATATGCCCAGTAGTGAAATTATTGAATCATATGGTAGTGCTATTTTTAGTTTGAGGAATCTCCAAACTAGTTTCCATAATAGCTGTACTAATTTACATTCCACCAGCAGAGTATAAGAGCTCCCTCCTCTGCATATTCAAAAGCATTTGTTCCTTATAGCGATTCTACCTGGGGTAGATTCTACCTGGGGTTAGATGATATCTAATTGTCATTTACATTTACATTTCCCTGTTGGTAAGTGAGACCGAGCATTTTTTAATGTACTTTTAGCCATTACTATATCTTCTTTTGAGCAGTATCTGTTGATTCTTCTAGCCCATTTAATGTT
Organism: Sciurus vulgaris; assembly: GCF_902686455.1. Classification (NCBI taxonomy): domain Eukaryota; kingdom Metazoa; phylum Chordata; class Mammalia; order Rodentia; family Sciuridae; genus Sciurus; species Sciurus vulgaris. The sequence continues at coordinate 52,261,211 of NC_136470.1, read as the reverse complement.
TTTGAGTTCTTAGATATTCTGGATACCAATTCTTTGTCAAATTAAAAGTTTGCAAATATTTTAAAACATTCTATATGTTGTCCCAATTCTGTTGATTGTCTCCTTCACTGTGCCCAAGATTCTTAGACTGATATAATCAATTTGTCAATTCTGCTTTTGTTGCCTATAACTTCAGGGTCCTATCTAAAAAGAATCATTACCTACATTAATATCTTGAAGTGTTTCTCCTATGGCTTCTAATAATAATTTCACAGTTTTAGGTTTAGTATTAAGGTCTATGATATATTTTCAGTTCATTTTCATGTATGGTGAGAGGATGAATCTAGTTTCTAGTTTCTTCAGTTCCTGAAGCTGACTTTGAACTTGAGATTCTCCTGCCTCAGCCTACCAAGCCGCTGGGATTACAGGCGTGCACCACCACTACCAGGATACTTTTTGCCACTTAAATTTCCTGTCACATTTTGCTAATTTTCAATTATCTCTTACTCATTCTCCTTGACATGTCATTTCTCTTTTGCTTCTGTAACTCTTCTTTGTGGTGATGTCATATGAAAGTCACCTCTCTTCAGTCAACTTGGCTGCCTTTCAATGTATACATCATATCTTTAACAATATATCATGTATTATAATTAAGTCCCTTGAGATTTAATTGCAGAAGTATGCATATGCAATGCATGCATATATATACTTATATATACATATATATAATCTACATTACATTATTTTACCTTTATTTATAATTTGAATAATATAATAAAATATTGACTAGCACTGACATATAGGTTTGTTAGTAGGTCATCAGCAGTATTTGTAAATCTGCTTAATCTACATTATCTTGATGGTAACATTTATTCTATAAGAATAGCCACAACAATAATTCTAATTTACAACTTCCTATGTGAAGATAAGTTTCTGAGATTTTATAATTCTCTGTATTACATATGCATCACTAAAATGAAAGCTGAAGAAATTTGGAACTAAAAGAAATGAAATAACTTGCTCAAGTTCATATACTTAAGCAAATACCAAAGGCAAAACAAACTCAGAATCTTGATTAAAGAGCTCCCATTTCCAAATATCCCAATATTATTTCACAAAGTTAATACTAGCAAAAAAATATTCACCCATACTAAAATACATGCATACATATTCATAGAATAGGAACTCAATACATTATTGAATGAATAAAGTAAACAGTTTAAAAGATGATTTCCTCATAGAAAATTTATTTTTCTAATACTTATGTATACTTACAATTAGCTAACCTGATTTTACTATCTCTAATCAAGGTGAAGAAAATGTAGACTTTACATTCTTAATCAAGTCAATCAATAGCCAAAACATACTGTGAAATGCCTTTTGGTCAAGTGTCATTAGCTTATTCTTGAAAAATATTTTATCAGCCACTACAGGCATCTACATAACTATCAGGACATATTTTCAAATGTTTATTAAATGTGTTCCAAATTACTGACAACATTTCAGAATAATTTGATTTTGATTTCTGTAGCTTGACATGAGGAAAATGTCCATAAGTGGAAAATACTAGACTTTACAAGTGTGTTTTAAACTGGATAAACAAACTACTTAAGACATTCTGTGGCCTAAAATTCTAATACATATAGTATGTTAATATACCCTCATTTCCAACTCATGTATTGAAATTTCCCACTCACATGCATGTCAAGCATTGTTGAATGACTTTATTTCAGGTGATCACCTGATATCCCATCTTGTTCTCCAAAACATCACGGTTCTCCTCTCAAAAATACATGTACAACCTAGTTCTAAGAGATGAAGTCATTTTTATACTTACATATAGAAACCTCACTCCTACAAGCAAATCAACACCAACCCTTTGTACTGTCTTGAAAAACTACGCATACTTCTATCATATGATAATTCTATTAGAAACTTTTTAAAAACATGAGCTAAGTTTGATTACTTTTGCATCCATAGTATAATATTTAGGATATACTAGATAGCCAATACTGTTAAATTAAAATTCAGTTTCTGTAACTTTCTTTTTTTTTATAATGAAAGTTTTCTTTTTTAGGACATTTATACTTCAGGAAAACTTTGTCACTACTGTTGGACAAGCTGTTACTGATAAATTAATGCATTTTTACTTTATCACAGTCCAATTTTTTGTAATTGGATTTTGGAAATAACATACAAGCAAAGCAGAAAAATAATTTTATTTTTAATATTGTTTTTCATGCTTCTGTGGGCAAAACAATAAGAAGAGTGAGTCATAGTTTTCAATAATGTTTTCATTAGAAAAAAACAATTTTATTGGGATTTATAATGACCTGCAACGATGTGACAGAATTAGATTTATTATAGTTCATTGCTACATTTCTCTAACAACATTTATGTTAATTTTAAAAATAAGAATGCAGTTTGGGTAGAAGAACATAATTGTAAGATATGGTAACTTCTCTTTAACTCGTATAGAAAATTTAGTGAGAGTGAAAATATCAGAAGCACTAGAGAGTTTCAATCTACATACACAAAAACAAAAACATTTGTGCTTTTTCCTTTAATGCCATGTAAGTGAATGATTACAGATATGTTGTTTCTGAAGAGATATTGAGAATCAGAATTCTGTTTATTCCATGAGGGAGAAAAAGATTCACAAGTGTTCAAGGTCATCTATAAGTGAAGTAGGTTTGACCATTTTGACTGATCTAATATAACTTCACATTTGAGGGTTTTTTTTCCCATCAAACTTCATTATAATCTAAGAGTATAAGAAAAATAAAAGCAAGTAACAATAAGTTTTATCTCAGCAATTCAAGCACAAAAATTTGTAGCAACAAAAATTTATTAAAATTAATTACTGTGTTTAGAAGACTAAAGTATATAAATAATATATTCATCATCCAGTAAATGATTAAAATTGAATATCCTATGCATTTCATCTATAAATAATCATCATTAGTACATTGATAATTATAGCTCTATAAAATAGGAATAATCAAAACCCATAGGTGACAAAGGTGTTTTATTTGTCTAGTTTTCTAATGTGCACTATGGAATAATTACAGTTATGAGATGTGAACATGAGTACTGAAACTGACAAAATTAATAAAAGTAGCTACATATCCAAGTTAGTGCTTAACTAGAAAATTGTAAATAATTACTCAAAAACCATGATTTGATCAGGATAAATTATACACATGAGCTCTTGTTTTTGTTTTTACTCTGTTTTGTGTTATGATGGGTTAATTTAATAAAAAATATAGAACAATTAAAATTAAAGATTATATACAGATATTCTACAAACCTTAAAAATAATATAACAAATACTATATTCATAACTTTTTAAACATTTCTACTATATTGTGATAGAGTTGTCCCCAACACCTACCTCTACTTTTCACTTTCTTAAAAAAATTCAATGGGGAAAATAATTTCAGTCATAGTCAAGATGATGAGCAAACATACCTTTCCATTCACAACCACAATAACATAAAGAAAACTTTAAAATCAAAATGGTTAGTACTTAACAATTAAGTCCTCATCCTGGTGAGTCCTTGACCATAATAGGTCAAAATCTTGGACTTTGATTTCTGCCTGATATAAAAGACCAAACTGCAGGTCTGCATCAAGGCATAACTATCAAAGATCAAGTACATTTCCTGTAACTGAGATGACACAGTATTGCCCAACAGGATGAGAAAAGTAAGTAAACTTTGATCGAAGCAGAAAACGTTATCTCCAGGGAAAATAAAACTACTGATTTCTATCTCATATATCGGGTGATAAAATTTTCTCCTCCCATAGAGTTAAGAAAGTATAAGCTAAGATGTAATAGAAAAATAATTCATGAACTGAAGTCATCCCTGAAGATCTAGCAGAATCACTGAATGTACTTCACATGTCCAGCCTGGATGTAACAGGTACCAAACATAGAAGCACCACTGAAAGTGGGTTCACACACATGCATACACATATCTAGGGTAAAAATTTACAACAAATAAGAATCACTAATAAAAACAATTCAAGACTAGTGGTCAAATGTGATGATTCATTCATCAACTCTCTAAGTCAAATTTCATTTCATTTAAAAACACTTTTTGAACAAGATATTTATTTCTTTAATTTTTGATTTCTCTTAAATTCATGGTGGGGCTGATATCAAACTAAACCTGTTATCAGAAGGAATAGGAATTAATAATAAGTTTTTAATTATTTTGTTGGTTTCTGTGTTATTTTGGGACTTTGTTGTTTTGTTTTTAAAGAAAATACTAGATATGTAATCTTCCTAAATAAATATATCCAATTTGCCTGAAAAAAAGAGAAAAAAATATAGCAAAATGAAAGACAATGTTTTGTTTAAGAATTAATAGCAAAAAATAAAAAGAAACATAATTTTTTAAAATGAAAACTTGTAGAGATGAAATAAGTAAAGTTGCAATATAATCACAATGAATATGGTAAGTAAATGCAACAGAAAAAGAATAAGTGAATTAAAATAAAATTGATGAAATGATAGACAATGTAGTTCAGAGTAAAAATTTTGCAAAACTTTAAATACTAGTTAAGATTCATGAAAAATAGAATGTGAGTATTGAAAATAAATTTAAAAGAATTTGTTGAAGCTGAGAATTATAAAAATTGTGAAGAAGTATTAGTCAAAGAGAGAGTTTCTGGTAAGTTTCCAGAATTGATGAAAGACATAAATCCTCAGATTCTAAATCATTAAGATTTTAGTAACGTAAAATTTTACATACTTCACAGTGAAAAGGAGGCCTTGAAATCAAGTAACAAATGAGGAATGCATATGAAAGAGCAACACTTAATAAGGAATGGAAAATTATAGGCATGCACACTCTAAGCAGAAAGAAAAAATTGTAATGCCAGCAATAAGAACTAAATTTCAGATAATAGTTTTAATTAAATTAGGAGGAAAGGGTAGCTATTAACATAAAAATCTATATGTAGTTAAACTACAAATTACAAGGGCCAACATATAAGTATTTCCAAATAAACAATTAAAAATTTCAATTAAGACTTTGAGAGAACAACAAAATTTTATCCTTTAAGATTAAAAAAAATACCCAGAATTAATAAATGTAAATTAAGTCAACAGAGGCAGAGTACATAAAAGAATTTATGAGAATTGGCTATATAAATCAATAGGAATAACAAAAAATTGGAGGTCTAAGCACAATATAAATAAGAGATAAATGAGAAATATTAGAGGAGATAATTTTAAGTTAATATAAACATTACACAATTTATAGATGTAATGAAACATCACATGACACTAAAATGTGTATTATTTTTAACTTACCCTATTTAAAAATTTAATATAAATTTAACTTTTCAAAGTGCCATTTACCATAATATGCTGACGTAATGACCAACGGTTACTAGTGTAATTAAAAAAAAGAATATAAAGGAATCATGTGCCTCCAGATGGAAAACCTACAACTTATTACTGACAAAGATTAGGTCTAAATTTGATAAGACTTTTAGATCTGACAAGTTTTCAGAAAGAAAAGAAACATAAAAGAATGCATTCAAAACTACCAGAGGCATCCAGTCAACAAACTCTAATCTTAGAGAACTCTAAAATATCAACTTCCTGGTTTCTTCAACAAAATAATTACAAGACAATAAGGTTTAGATATGCGGTGTCCCCCAAAAGGTCACATGTGAGACAAAGCAAGATTTATAGGTGAAATGATTGGGTTACCAGAGTCTTAGCTCAGTGCATTATTCTGCTGATAGAGATTAACTAACTAGGTGATGATTCTTGGCAGGAAGGGCATGACTACAGGGAGTAGGTCCCTGGGGTCATGTCTTTGGGGTTTATATTTTGTCCTTATTAAGCAGAACTTTTTCTCTGCTTCCTGGTGCCATGTTCCCAGTGGCTTTCCTCTCCCACACCCTTCCACAATAATGTTCTGCCTTGAGTTTCCAGGAATGGAGCTGGCTGTCCATGGACTGGAACCTTTTCATCTTCTAAAACTTTTCCTCCTCTAAAATTGTTCTTGTCAGATCTTTTGATCACTGCAGTGAAAAAGCAGACTAAAACACTTGGTAAGAAAGGTAAAAGGAACCACAGTTTAAATTTTCTTAAAAGACAAATGAACCAATTGCAACATTTGAACCTTTTGCAAATCTTGAAATAACATGCATATGAATATTGTGAAAATTTTAACTCTGACAAGATATTTGATAATATTAAGGAATTACTATTAATTTCAAGATGTGATAACAGAAACAAAAAGCTAAAAGACAAAAATTACAATGAGAGTATTCACAAAACATTCTAAAGGTTTCTTCATCTTGCTGCCATAAAAAAAGGAGATCATCTTTTCATTGTATTATCTTAATTATATATGTATATATACGTATGCATATATTATACATTATTGTGAGTATATAATTACAATATGTATGTATATACAATTAATTTTAGGCATGTTAAATGTATATTTCAGAGTAACCCATAAAAGAATAAGCAAAGATATAATGTTTTCAACAAAAGTCAGGGAAAATAAGTAGAAAAGCTACTCAATAAAAATATAGAACAGAGAATATTACAGATACACAATTTATAATAAACATAAAACACACCAAATGAGATTATATAAATGAATGAGCAATCACACACACACACAAATAAATGAAATAAATATAACTTTGCACTTGTTAGTAAGCTCTTTGTTATTATAACAAATACCTAAGGTGATCAACTTTTAAAAAGAAAAAGTTTATTGTTGCTCAAAATTTTAGTGATTCCAGTCTATGATCAACTGGCCACCATTGCTTTAGGGCCTGTGATGAGGCCTCACATCGTGGGAGGGTGTGTTTGGCAGAGCAAACTTCTCACCTTGTGGCCAGAAAACAAAAGAGAGTACGAGAAAGGAAGAGAGTGGGGCCTCACACCTCTTCCAGGGCATGCCTCCAAAGAAGGAAAGATTTCCCACGAGGCCCCACCTCTTTTCTCTCCATATTTTATATAGGTGCATTATAATCATACATAATGATAGGATTCATTGTTACTTATTCCCATACATACACAATATAAAAATAAAAATTGGCCAATATTATTCCCCATTATTTTCCCTTTTCTCTACTCCACTGTTCTCCCTTTGATTTTCATGTTTCCACACCTGAGAAAAAACACATGACCCTCAACTTTATGAGTTTGACTTATCTTGCTTAACTTAATGTTTTCAAGTTCCATCTTTCTCCTGCAAATGACATTTCACTGTTCTTTATAAATGAATAAAACTTTATTTTGTATCCATTCATCCATTGATGGACATCATAGCTTGGCTCCTGTGAATTGTGCTGCTATAAACATGGGTATACGTGTATTGTTATAGTATAACAACTTAACTCTTTAGAATAAATACCAAGGACTGGTATAGCTGGATCATATGGTGGTTCCATTTCCATTCATTTGAGAAATCTCAATACTGATTTCCATGGTGGTTGTACTAATTTACACCATATATCTAAGCCATAATACCTGTACCTTGTAATTTATTTGCTGAAGAAGTCAACAGTATAAAATTGTTTCTTTTTCTCCACATCTTCTCCAGCATTTATTATTGCCTGTATTCTTTTTTTTTTTTTTTTGGTGGGTCCATGAAGGTTGAATACTTGAATGCTTGAATGCTTGAAGCAAACATATAACTGAGATAAGTAGATTTGGCAAGTTGCATACATATTTTAATGGGATGAGCAATCAAGATGATATCCATCTGTGTATCTCATACCAAAATGGGCATAGAGGGGAAATTTATGAAAAGTATCTCAAACTCACAAGGAATTTTTCTAGATACTCTTTTTAAAATTTTTAAAAATTTGTTCTAATTTGTTGTACTTGACAGTGAAATGCATTTATACATTTTGATAGATCATACATAAATGGAGTGTAATCTCATTTTTCTGATGATACATATTATAGGATCACATGGGTCATGCAGTCATATGAGGTACATGAGGTAATATGTCTGTTTCACTCTACTATCCTTTCTAACCCCCAAACACTTTCCCTCCCTTCACTCCCCTCTACCTCACATAAAGTAACTCTGTTCTTCCCTATCCCTCCTCTTCTTGTGAATTAGCATCCACATGTCAGTATATCAGCATGTGTCCTTGATAGTTGCCAGTCTAACTGGATTACAACAAAACATAGTGTAGTTTGATTTGCATTTCCCTAATTGTTAATGAAGTCGAAGATCTTTAGAACATATTTGGTGGCAGCCATTTATATTTCTTCTTTTTAGTAGATTCTATTTAGTTTACCCTTTTTTTTTTTTTTGGTGCTTTTTCAGTTCTTAATTCCTAGCAAAGATTTTTCTCCCATTTTGTAGGTTCTCTCTTCAGTTTACTAATAAGTTTACTAATTGTTTCTTTTCCTGTGCAGAAGTTTTTAATTTGATGGCCTCCCATTTGTTAATTATTGGCATTATTTCCTGAGCCTTGGGGGTCCTATTGAGAAAGTAGCTGCCTGTGCCTATTTGTTGGAATATTGACCCTACGTTTTCTTCTAGAAATTTCATAGTTTCTGGTCTAACTTCAAGGTCTTTGATCCATTTTGAGTTGACTTTTGTGCAGGGTGAGAGAACAGGATCTAGCCTTGTTTTTCTACATACGAGTAACCAGTTTTCCCAGCACTATGTGTAGATTAAAACAAACAAACAAACAAACAAAAAAACTATCTTTTCTTCAATGTAGGCTTTTGGCACTTTTGTCTAGGATCAAATAACTGTTACTGTGTGGGTTTTCCTTTTCCATTTTTCTACCTGTCTGTTTTTATTAGGTTCCATTTCTAAAATTTTCCTCCACATACTAATAGTAACAAGCTGGAGACAAGATTTTTGTCACATGACACTTTCAGAGAAAATTCAAGATCCAAACTACAGAACCACCTAAGAATTAGAGATTTGAAGAAAAACAAAACTGGTGTAGGAACTGAACTTTAAACGAGTTATGGGTATGCCTAGAGCAAAATAAAATAGAAACTTAGAGAACAGAGATGGAAAGAGAAACAGGATGTTATTTAAAAACTAATAAAGAACTATGTAGTTAGCTATATTAATAACATGTGAAATCAACTTTAAAATAAAATTTTTTTTCAGGATAAAAGGCAGTTAGATAACAATACAAGAAAACTATATCCTGGTCTTATCATTTATCAAGTAATATGCCTTGAATTTTTATACATAAAAAATACATAAAGTAGAAACTTACAGAGGTACCATGACTAATGTACAAATTCACATTCACTAAAAGTCAAATTTTATCTCTGTTTCAGTGATAGTTCAAGCAGACCAAGAGAATCATCAAAGCATATGAATGTCAATCTTCTTCTAATGGACACACTAGAACATTGCGCCTACTCTTAAAGCACGTGCTTTCTTTTTGATCTCACATGAAATATTTGCAGAAATTACTGATCTACTAAGCCACAGCAGGTGCTCAAAAAGTTCCAATGAATCAATATCCTGGAGATGACATTCTCTAATCCCAAAGCAATAACCAAAGGATTACAACCAAACTCTTTTCATTTGGAAATATCAAAATGTGTTTCTATATAACTTATTGCCCATGGAAATCACAATTGAAATAAAGTAAGTAGAACTGAAGAAAAGTGAAAGCTTTATGAATCAATGCAGAGAAAAATCTAATGAAAACCAACTCTGAGGGAGAACTATGACATTACATTTATAAATTAGAAAAGAAAAAAAAACTGATTTAAACATTTAGCTCACACAATCAGAAAAAGAACAAATAACAAATAAAAAAATAGAATAGGGCCCATATTACAAACTGGACTCTGCAGGTTTAATGAGATATTTCAGGAAGGAGAGAGCAGCCTGCATGCTTCAAAAAGAAAAAAAAAAAAAAATAGTAAGATGTCTAAACAACAACTGGGTCAAATTTTAGAAAACTTGACTAGTTTTTAGTGGCAACAATGTGGTTGGTCTCAGAGATGAGATATATCTACAGGTAATATGGTGTTTTTTAATGTTCATAAAATGAACACTGATGTGACTATTAGTGGAAGTTCTGAGTAATGATCCATCATTAAAAGTCCCAATGACCCACAGAAAACAGCTTTCACAGCCTCAATGTCTGGATCCCTTCTCGTTGTCTCTCTCTCTTTCCCTAGCCCCCTCCTTCAGCCTGATTTACATTCAGGAAGAGCTATAAATAACAACTGTTGACAGCACTTTTTTGTTTTATAATTTACCAACTCTTAAATGAGATCCAATAGAATATTTTCATAAGAAGACCGGCACTGATACTGATCATTTCCTTTTCCAGTTCTTATTAATTATATCATCCCCTTTGTCTTTCCTTCTCTCAGTTGAATTCCAACTATCAAACTTGTATACAATGTTAACATCTAAGGAAAGAATTTGGGTTCAATCTATTAAATATACATAACACATTCATTTTCCTTTATTTATCTATAAATACCATATAGAAATTATATGTGTATACATACATATATATGCATATACATGTATTTGTGGGTCTGTGTGTGTGTGTGTGTGTGTGTGTGTGTGTGTGTAACATACATCACAGGTTGTATTCTCTAGATAGGAATCCAATTCAAAGTTTGGGGTTCAAGAAATTTATTAGGAATTAAGAATCTTTAAAAGAAGGGAAGAAAGCAGGATTGGTCACAAGAAAAGAGTTGAAGGAGGGTAGAGGAATTAGAAAGCTTTGACTGTCCTGGAGAGCCAAGTTGGGGGTCCTGTGTCAGAAGAAAATTTCCAGACCTTCCTTTCCACCTGGCACAGATGACCTAAGGAAGGTATATTCTAGGTTCTTCACAGATTGGACAAACAGAGGCTTAGAGTTCTTAGATCAAGGGGTTGGAATGAACAAAATTGCCTCCTACAGTTTGTAACTCTGTAAAAATACCATTAATAGAGAGTTAGTACTTGTGGAAAAAAGAACATGATTTGTGTGTTCAAAGATATATGGCACATAGGAATTTTCAAATCCTTTCCTTGATTAATGACTTCTCCCTTCAAAACCTGACAAACAAATCAGGGCAAGTTAGTGCTTTAACACTAAATAAAACTCTGTTCTCTAATATAAAATTCTAGTAAACTAAGCAGAACAAATTGAAATCTTTCTCATGAAACCATGTAGGCCTGAGGGATTAGATACAAAGCAGGCACTTTTTTTTTTCCTTTTTCTTTTTCAACTAGTTCTCAGAAAATAACGCAACCAGAATCTAAATATTATTCTCTATCTTGAGCAAAATTGGGAGTGAGAAAATTCAGCAGAAAAGCAAAACTAATCCCATTGCTCAGTGCTGAGCTCACCTGAGATATTTTTTCTATGAGCACATCGACTGGAATCACAAGTGGGAAAGGAAGTTTATGAAGTCAGAGTGTGCACATATGCTTTCTACCATTAACTCCTTGTAGAACTACCATTACTGTAGACAAAATTTCAAGTACAGTGCTCAGGCCCCTCTCAATACCAGCATTGAGTATTTGTAAAATTCCAAAGGGAAATAGTGAAGAAAAGAAAAAGGATTTTTGTTCCTGAAAAGTAAAGGAACAGGTTCATACCTTACTTCTCTAATCTTTGGTTCATCTTCTTGAGCTGTGATCATTAATTCCTTTGAGAGCTCAAAGCCCTGTGATTATGGTGCCTTAAATTATCCTGGCATTTGGCCCATATTGATTTGCAGTTCTAATCTATAGTAATGGGATGGGGCTAAAAGAGGGCAAATGCTTCCCCTCTTTTTTCTTAACAAGATTGCATGCAATTAAAAAGAATATGTCTTTCTTAGAGACGATTTTATAAATCACTGTAATGTAGAATTCCTCTGAACACTTCCGCCTTTCTAGAATCCTATTCTGTTATATCACATTTGCTGAAACTTTCCAATCTAGGTGCATTTCTACTTCTCAGAACACTATATCTCTCTTTGTCAGCCACTTACATACTCTAAATGAATTATAAAGGTTAAAGATGGCTTGTCTCTTCTCTCCTTTAGGCTGAGAGAACAAGAAGTGAAATAGGTAGAATTATGACTCCTCTCAGTTAATTTCTTTTCCGTCTTTAACAGTGGCCTCTGAGGACCTTCCAGTCCCTCTGACAAACTCCAAAAGAAGTGAGATTGTGTGTCAAAGTCATAACTGCCAGGACAGTCTCCTACAGCTGGAGTATGTCAGGTAGATGCTTTAAAGCCATTGGCTCTCAAAAGGTTCCTCCTGTCTTGTGTCCACAGTTTGACAAAAGACTTTGGGTTTTAGATGAAAACACCATGTTTGGTTATGTCACAGGTTGGAGGCAGCTTGAAATTCAAAAACTGAATTTTAGCCCATGTTCATTCCCTTCTAAATTACTAATATAACTAAGTATGGTTGCACATTTTCAAAAACCTTATGTAAATGGGAAGATATTTGGAAGTTGGCCCAGTAGAGACCTGTGTTTATATGTGTGTGTGTGTGTGTGTGTGTGTGTGTGTGTGTGTGCGCGTGCATGTGTGTGTGTGCACACATTTTCTCAAGGACTTGGGACTCAGGTGAAGACAGAAAACAGCTCTTAGAATGAGGAATGTAACTTGGTATTTTGGAAAATTTGAATATGTAAGTGTGGAAATGGGTTCAGATACATGATGGTTTTATAAATTAGAAACCAGAAACTAATCCCTCGCTGTCCTCTAGGTCAGTGTAAACTGTATCAGAGAGTGACATAAGAGATTAGAGGCTTTAGGACACTCTACTGAGCGAAACTCCATAGCACTGGCTGTGGCATATCTAGAAGAACATCATAAATGTTAAATGTTATTAATTTGAGGCACAGAAATCAAATGAAGTGAATTGTTGCTGATGTGATCTGAATGCAAATTCCCGTGGGTCCTAGAGGAACTTCTCTGGAGGGTTGCAAGAATAAAAGTTTAAAAAGTTTTACTCTGTAAGGGAAAGGAAAATTTAGAAAGAGTAGAGGCTGCTCACCCATAAAAGACACTGCTTTCCATTCGCAGTCCCTCGAACTTTACTGCTGCCCCAGGCAGCATGCTCAAGAAGGCTTTGAAACTCTTATGACAATTGATGTTTACTTATTCCTTCAAATATCAGCACCTAAAAATTATTAGGTGGCAGTGAAAGAAAATCCAAAAATATCAAAATGAGGTGCAATAAACTTTTCCCCTCATTCTCCTGTTCCTTGGAATTTTACTGAAATTTGATTGTAGGAACAATGTATTTCTTTTTCCTTTTGAAGATGGGTGGATATACTTTGTGTATGCTTTCTTTAAGAAAAATTGAACACAAGTGTTCAAAAGGATGCCAAAGAAAATATGTAGGCTGGTGAGGGTTTGTAAGACTTTAAAAATACATATATATATATATATATATATATATATATATATATATATATACAGGAGTTTAAACTTAGGGCTAAGTTGCCTAACCTCTTTTTACATAATTGAACTTTAGACATTCCTTTATACAGATACTTGTTTACTTATTTCCTGAAACTTATATTAAAAGTAACATGATACAGGTTAAAAATCACTGGGGTGGACACAAAAGACATTGACTTACTATTATCTGATGTTGTAACTTTGGATAAATCATTTAATTTTTATGCTTTTTATATTCTCTCAATTGAATGTAACAATCCTTATTACATTTAGATAAAGTAATGCAGAGGTAATCGTAAGGAGTTTAACATAGCCAGTACAGAGAGCATTCCCTACCGGTAAATTATTTGATCTAACACTGTGCTACAAAATGAGAACAATTTACAAATAATACATATTTGAGAAACATTAATAGAAGGAATAACAAAAAAACTTACAGAAGATTTATATTTCTGAATCTTACATAAACTTAAAAATCTATACATTAAATTTATCTGTCAGAGATATTAATTATTGACAGTAGGAAATGCCTCTCTACTTGCTTGAAGCAGGGAATGATTTATTGAATGGATACTGATTGGCTTGTGGAATCATCTACTCAGGATGAGAGTATGTAAGACCAAATGCCAGGCCCAGACATGGGCAGTGGGGTCTCTAACACAGTAATTCAAAACCTCCAAAACTATCACCAGCAACATTCTTGGCCTCCAGGGGACCTTAATGTTTCCACAACTACAAAATCACCAAAAAAAAAAAAAAAAAAAAAAAAAAAAAGATTCTCCTTGGTCCTCATTGCTATTTTCATTAGTTCCAAATTCAATGTCTGGTTCAATGTCTGGCTTTGATCTATGCTGCTGGGGAAAACTAATGTCCAAATAGCCCTTGCAAGGGAGATTGAAAAAGTGAGTATCTGGTATATTCAGTATCTGAAATAGGTCTTGGGCTCCGTCACCCTACTAGGCTCCAGAAATACCTGGGGCATATGTAGGGACTTCAGTGGTATCAAGCAAAAATAAAGGAAGGCTAATTTATTATATTAACTTCTTAATATGTCTAGGGGCATCCTGTCTGCTTTAGTCATTTATACTCCTCTTCATTTTAATTTTCTCATTCAAAATTTGATGAATAATTATATGTGATACCATGTGATCATTCAATACATTTATGTGATGTATAATCCATCTTCTTAAACATGTGTCATTTCTTTTGAACTCCACTTTTCTAGTGTTTTACAAAATATGCCAGGCATTATTCTAACACATCCTCTCTGCGGTGGTGTGGAACACTGCTGCTGGATTCACCTATCCAACTTGCTTTGATATGCATTATACAACATCCCCCATTGTCCCTCCCCTTCCTAACCTCCAGTAACCACTATTCTATCCTCCTTTTCTACAAAATCAACGCTTCTAGCTTCCACATGAAAGTCAACATAAGATTTTTTTTATCTGTACATTGCCTTGTGTTTTTAAGATCTGATTTTCATTTGTGTGTTACCATTATAATTTGTGATAATGATCTACACTAAAATATTTTTGTTTAGATATCTAATTACTAGTTACAGAATGTGTCAAGTCCACATAATTGCTTAAAAGTTATTTTACATGCACCTTTTATCTATTAATAACTATTGAGGTTGGCTAACTTCAATTAACCTTGCAAAGTGATGGTTGTGTAATTTGCATTTCAATCTAAGACTGACAGTACTTTGCAGCCTCACTGACTTTCTCTATTTTAGTGTTCCACTTGGATATTGTCAAAATACATATCCATAGGTCTACTCATAAATTCTAAAATAATAGAACCCTGAGATGTTTCTGATACAGTTCTTCAGGCATGTTCAATAATTTGAGAAATACTACTTAATACTGAGTGCCTGGTATTCTGTGACTGTACTGACCTCTGAAATTGAGAAGAAATTTTTATTTCTTTGCTGACATTGAAGCTGAAAATATAATCATCATTGGGGGTGGAGACACAAATTCTGCTGATTTCTATGTAGTATCATCAAATTCCTCCTACTCCAACCTAAAATTCAGAAATTTATAACACATGAATGATTCTATACAGATTTCTTAAAGCAAGTTTTTAGTAAAATATCAGTTTCATTTGTTTATATATTATAAGAAATTATAATTCTTAAGAAAAATTGATTCATTAATTTTCTAAGGCATGTCATTAATATCATTTACTGCTGTAATTTAGTTACATATCAAATAAATCTAGGATGCTTTTCCTTACCTCACCCTTTCATCCAACAGTGGCATAAAATTTGAAATAATATAAAGGTATTAAGATTTCAAAAATCCTAACAAATATTTTATTTTTTAATGTTAATATATAATGTCTCTATATTCTAATCTCTTTATGTCCTCTCATAATAGACCATGAAATTGAAATGATGAACTATTTATAGGGAAAAGTAGCAAGAATCCAGTCTTATATCCCTTTGTTGTGTTAGTGAAGCTTTATAAGTATATTGTCTTTGTATTATTTTCAAAACATTTCTTCAACATATCCTTTTAAAAGGTGATTTCCAAAGGTTTTGTAGAGTTTAAAATGTGAATTCTTACCTTACACCTTTCTGAGTCTCTCAAGTAACTGAAAATATGTTAGAAACACCACCAAGAAAGGATTTATCAGAAAAGCCTGGCAGTTTCACTTTAGTGACCAGAGCTAATACAAAATGTTTGTGGGGATTGAAAAATTTGGGATGCCTGCTTATCAGATAATAAGACTATAAAAATAGGAATTTGGTACACATACACATATGATAAAAACATAATTTTTGACTCCTTATTTAAGATGAATTCATTTATTTCTCAACATCTTAATACTTTAGCTAAATATGCCCTATGGTTTAGTACACCCACGTTTCATACGTTTCATCACAGGAAAAGAAGAAAAACAATGTGAGCAAAGAGGTGGTCAGGAGAATAATAACCATTTCCAATTTGAGAAGTTGTGGATATTACCTTATACAAGTTTATTTCTCAAATGTCTACAATAATATATTATTCAATAGAAATGAAACAGTTTTAGTCCCTAACATTTTCAAACTTCTAGCAGAGCTACTGTTTCCTCAGTTAAAAAAAAAAAAAAAAAAAAGGTCTACTTTAATCAATTTTATTTGTTCTGCAGCTCCTGTCTTGCTATAGGATAAATATTTTACACTTTGAAGCAATGCTCTATTTCCAACAGATGGACAATCTTTCCTTTGTTACCATAACAGAAAACATAGCTTTGTCCACAGCACCAACAGAGGAGAAAATAATATAAATAGGGAGCATTGCAATTCTGACAATGAACACAGAACCTTTATTAGAGGAAGAGAAAATAGACATTACGTAAAAGCAGAAATGCAGACTCATGATCAGGTTTGAACTCGACAGAGCTAAGAAGTTAAGTATCCAGCTATTTAGATTGCATTATATCTCATTCTGTTATTTCTTTCTCCAGTTCAACCCAGATTCAGAGAGCACACAGCTGGAAAGAAAATAGAAATTCGTGACTGTGGAGTT
Organism: Sciurus vulgaris; assembly: GCF_902686455.1. NCBI lineage: Eukaryota > Metazoa > Chordata > Mammalia > Rodentia > Sciuridae > Sciurus > Sciurus vulgaris. Next base: position 52,244,315 of record NC_136470.1, on the reverse strand, counting down.
AATGCTCAACAGATGTGGAGGTGACATAGTTGTTTTGCTGATCTTCCAGAGACAGTGTGGTAAGAATTCAAAACGATGCTAGCAAACAAGTACTCAGCTGAATCTTCCTACACCAATTACAGAGGTTTACATTTGTATGGGTCATTGGCAGAGTAAAAATTATTAAACCCAGTAGTTCTGATTCAATAGATTTCCCATTCATGTTGCATTCTCTGATTCTATATGTGTTTTATCTTAGTGTTCACTAGGTTTTATTTTCTGTAAGTTCAAACTGTACTTGGCTACATATCTCCCTGACTTACCACGATTAGTAGATTTTCATACCCTTTACCCTTCCCTATTTTACAGTGACTTAATTAATGACATTACTGTTGAATTTTAAAAACTTACTGAATTTTGCTTCTTTTTAACCTTAGTACTAGAAGCAGTACATGCAACTTTTAGCATTTAAAAATCAAATATTTATTTTATGCAATTCTGCTGTAAAATAATACAAATTTCTTTCTCTCTTTATGTACAAATAAGTTTATATATCTTATTACAACTTGTGTGATCAATAAAACATTTTAAAAATCATACAGAATATAAAATGCATAGAATGTAATTAAAATAACTGTCATATTACCATCACCTACCCCATGAGGACATTGCTATGGTATATTTAATTCCAAATAAATTTTCTTAACAGGCTGAACAATTTATTTCAAAGAGTCAGAAATTTTTAAATATGCTTATATGAGCTATTAAAAGAAAGAAAAACTATAGGAAGACCATACAGTGAAAGAAAAATCATCTTTTCCTTTATGACAACAGAGAATAGAGACAAGCAGAACAAATTATAATCATGACTTTTGCATCTGGTCTAAACACCATCCACTGCTACTCATAAACCCCCTTCTGTACAGCCCCCTTGAAATCTGTCTTAACCTAGAGCAGCACCTCTGCTTGCATAGTCAACTGACAGGATGGAGTGACACAGACCCTCTGGCCTGAGCGACTTGATTTCTATCACTATGCCTTTCTCAGGTCATGAAGCAATTTCATTCTCCATCAACTTTCAAGAGAAGCATACCAGAAGATGTCTTATGTATCATCTGTGTCTATTCTTCCTGATCTGTACCATGTAGTAAACGTCCTGCTTCTTCCTGACATAAATGGACATTTAAAACCCCTAGGATGTTATCTCCAAGCTGCCACCTGAGTTTCACATTTCAAAAACTAGTTCATAACCATGACTTTGATAGCTTCCATGTGGTACAGTATGTGATAGGACCATGGAACTCATGGTCGCACATACTGACATGCATCTCTTTGGTTCTAGAGGGACTCCCTTGTTCTGTTTTTATGTTATGAACTATTATGTGTGAATGATTCAAATGCCAACTTGGATGGTAGCGTTTGTAAAGGCACTATATTCTAGAAAAATAAATATACTCTAAATATGTGCTAATTCCTGTCAAGGTGGTTTGCTGACTCCAGATTGAAAGGTATCTATTGGGTTCATCTCATGGACAAGGGATTGATGAGCATTCTCAAGGATAACTGTATTAGGAGGTAATTTCTGGATTCTATTCCTAATTAATTGGTATGTTAGACATGTGGTAGAAGTTGTAGTTGGTTCAACACTGGCAAATAAGGTGTATGCAGTTAGGTTAATGTATGCCCTCCTCTCTGCCGTGATGGCTACTTCGTTTATGCACCCATTTTACCAGCCCTAGAAAGCCTGAGATAGGGGAGAAGTAGCTTAAGCCCAAGTACTTTGTTGAATGCTATGCAATTTCTTATCCCAATGACATGGTCTACTTCTAGAATCTTAGTTACAAGCATTGGTACATTTTTAGTGGTGTTTTCTATCACTGATTATTGGTTGAATTTTATAGTTACCATGATCTCTTTATTCAATTGTCCGTTGTTTGACACAAGTTATTTCCCTATCTTGGCTATTGTGAATAATGCTTCCATGAACATGGGAATGCAGATGTGCCTTCTAGGTACAGACTTCATTTTCTTGTACCCAGAAATGGGATGGATGGATCATATATTAGATCAGTTTTTAATAAATTTTTGAGAAATGTACATGATGTTTTCCATAATAATTATACCAATATAGTATATGGGAGGTTTTCTTTTCTCTACTCTCCTGCCAAATATGTTATCTCATGCAATTTTGAGAACAACTATCCTAACCAGTGTGAAATGATACTTATTGTGGTTTTGATTTGCATTTCTCTGGTGAGTAGCAATATGGAACAAAATTTTACATGTATATTAGCCATTAGTATGTCCTCTTTGGAAAAATATTTATTGGGACTTTTGCACATTTTTAAAATAGGTTATTTATTTTTGTTGCTTTTATTATTGACTTGCTATTGAATTGTATGAGTTTTATCTATATTTTGATTTTAAACTCCTTGCAAATGTTTTCCTGTTCTGTAATTTTCCCTTGTATTTTGTTGCTGGTTCCCGTTGCTGTGAAGAGACTATTTTATTTGATCACCACTTGTCTGTTTTTGCTTTTGTTACCTATGCTTTTGTTTCCACATCACAAAATATCATCACCAAAAACAATGTCACGAAGTTTTTCCTTTTATTTGTAACCACTTTACATCTTACGGTTGAGTTTGCAGCTCATTTCTAGTTAATTTCAACACATGGTAAAATAAAAAGTCCAATTTCACTCTTTTGCCTTTTGAAATCCAGTTTTGTTGCATTTTTGTACTGTTATGTTATGATCTGTTTCCTTTTTACCTTTTGTGTGTTTATTACAGGCTTTTTCTTTGTGATTACCCTAAATTTTACACAAAAATTCTTCTAGCTATAACCAACTGAGTTTCATTATTTTGAACTTAACTCCATACAAAAATTCTGAACTTATACTTGTCCATATTTTTATGCTATTCATGTCATGTTTTATATATTTTGCTGTGTGTCCATTAATGAATTGTTTTAAGGATTTTTTTTAATTTTGTATTTATATTTAACTGAAACATGAAAACATAGAATTTGTACGTATTAATTGGACACCATGTAATATTCAGTACGTGTATACACTGTGTAATGTTTAAATTGGAGTTATAATATTTATCTCCTCAGTTACCATTTCTGATGTTGAAAATTTTCAAACTCCTTTCTTTTTTAAAATGCATAGTAAATATATTATTGTTATATATAGACACCATACTGTGCACTAGTACACAAGAGTTACTTGTTACTATATAACCGATGAACCTTTCCCTATTTCTCTTTGCCTGGCCTATGGTAGCCACCATTTTACTCTCAACTTCTATAGCTCAATATTTTTAGATTTCACACATGATTAAAATCGTGTGTGCCTCATTTACTCCATTTAGCATATGATCTCCAGTTATGTCCATGTGGTTGTTCCAAATCCAGTGTTTTTACCTTTTTATGGTTGAATAGTAGTCCATTATATATATTACCACATAGTGTTTATTCCTTCATCCACTGATGGACACTTTCTTTTCTATTTCTTGGATACTGTGAATGGTATTGCAATGGACATGGAAGCACATGTCTCCAAGATATACAGATTTATTTTTCTTTAGATATATATCTTGTCGTGGGACAGTTGGATTGTATGGTAGTTCTTTTTTGAACTTTGTGAGAAATCTCCAAACTTTTTTCATAAAGGTTGTATTAATTTACATTTTCACCAATGGTGTGCAAAGATTTCATTTGAACTTCCTCACCAACACTTTATCTTCAGGACCTTTGTTTATTTTTTGTTTTTCCATTCCTACTGGGTTTAAAGTAACATCTCATTATGGTTTTGATTTGCATCTCTCTATTTTAATAGTTTTGCCTTTTAACATTTTTTAAAAAGTTACATGTGATTTACACACCATCACTACACTATCAGAGTATTCTGCATTTGACAAAATATTTCCCTTTACCAGTGAATTTCATTATAGTGAGGATTCTTTCTTTTTTACTGTTTGTTCTTTTTAATTATACATGACAGAAGGGTACATTTTGAAATATTTATACAAACATGGTGTACATCTTATTCTAATTAGGATCCAGTATTGTGATGTACATGATGTAGAGATTCACTGTGGTGTATTCATATAAGTACATAGGAAAGTTATGTCAGATTCATTCCACTGTCTTTCCTCTTCCTATCCCACTTCCCTTCCCTTCATTGTCCTTTGTCTAATCTACTGAAATTCTATTTTTCCCTCCCCATCCCTTATTGTTAATTAGCATCAGCATATCAGAGAAAATACTTGGCCTTTGGTTTTTTGGGATTGGCTTATTTCACTTAGCATGTTCTCCTGTTCCATCCATTTACTGGCAAATGCAGTAATGTCATTCTTATTTATGACTGAGTAATATTCCACTCATATACATTTTTTAATCCATTTATCTGTTGAAAGGCACCTAGGTTGGTTACATAGCTTAGCTATTGTAAATTGAGCTGCTATAAACTTTGATGTGGCTGTATCACTGTACTATGATGAGTTTAAGTCCTTTGGATATATACCAAGGAGTGGGATAACTGGGTCAAATGGTAATTTCATTACAAGTTTTCTGAGGAATCTGCTTTCCAGAGTGGTTGCAACAATGTGCAGTCCCACCAGCAATGTATGAGTGTACCTTTTCCCTATATCCCCACCAACATTTACTGTTACTTGTATTCTTGATTATTGCCATTCTTACTAGACCAAACTTAAAGAACTCCCTTTGATGTTTCTTAAAATACAGGTTTGGTGATAAATGCCCTCAACTTTTGTTTTCAAGATTATCTTTACCTCTCTTTCAATTAAGGATAGCTTTGCTGGGTATGGTGTTCCTGATTGGCTGATTCTTTTTTTCTTTTAGCACTTATAGATCATCCAAATTCCTCCTAGATCACAAATTTCTGTTTAAAATTCAATGGATAGGCCAAACAGGATTCACTTGTCTGTGGTGAGTCTGTTGCTACTTTCGAGATTCTCTGTCTTCGACTTTTGAAACCTTGACTCTGTATCTTGAAATATTCTTCTTTGAGTTTATCTCATTTAGGCTCATTCAAACTTCATGAATGTGTATATGCATATTCTTACTAATATTTGAGAAGTTTTCAACTAAAATTTCTTGAAAAAGAGTTCTACCCCTCTCTTCTCCTTTTGGACTCTCATAATCCATATATTTGTATTCCTGATGAAACTGCACACAACACTATGCTTTCTCTAATCTTTTTAATTGTTTTAATTTTTATTTGACTAGTTTGAAATGAACCATATTCAAGTGTACTCATTCTTTCTTCTGTTTGATAAAGTCTGCTATGAAAACAATTTTTTTTATTCCATGATTATATTATTTAGTTGCAGGATTTCTGTTTGGTTATTATGTTTTCTATTTCTTAATTAAACTCATTTTTTCAGTTATTTTTCTCTTCAATTATTTTTTAGTTGACTACCTATGTTTTCTTTCATTTCATTGAGATTTTTTTTAAGTGATTATTTAAAAATAATTGTCAGGCAATTCATGTATCTCCATTTTTTTGGAGATGATTACTGAAGTTTTATTAGTTTCTTGAAGTTGCATCTTAGTTGCCTTGCTATAGTTTGGATACTTGTTATGGGTTTGTTACCCAGTGATTCATGTGCTTGCTCAATAGTGTGGTGTTGTAAGAGGTGGAAACTTTAATAGGCAGACCTGTTATGGTTTTGCTGTGAGGTGTCCCCCAAAAGTTCACATGTAAGACAACGCAAGAAGGTTAAGAGGAGAAATGATTGGGTTATGAGAACCTTAACCCATTCAGTGAATTAATTACCAAATGGGATTAACTGAGTGGTAACTGAACGTGAGTTACTGAAAAAAGAAAAAAAAAAAAAAGCAAGCCTGGCCTCTCTCCTCTTGCTGTCTCACTATGTGACTTCTTCCACAAGTGTTCCTACTGTGATGTCATCCACCAAGTGGTGACCCAATTCAGGAAGCCCTTATCAGAGGTCAAATTTACCTGATTATGGACTTCCAGCATCCTAAACCCTAAGCTAAATAAACCTACAATTCTTAAAAAGTCTCACAACAGGTCCTCTGTTACAGCAATATAAAATGAACATATACATGCCTAACTGTAATTATCCATCTACCTTTATATTGGGGGCATGGACATTTAATAAAATAAATTCTAAATTATACCTGACTAAACTATATCCTATCAAATCCTCAGGCTATGGGATTGCCTCTTGGATTCTGGTCTAGTAGGGTTGGAGCTGGTTCATGTATTACTCTTGAGTCTGCAGCAGAACCTTAATCTTGTGGGTTTCTCACCAGATATGGTAGTGAGTCTGGATTCTGTCTGTCGGTAGAAAAATAGGAATGCCCCAGGACCGCAGTATCTAGGGATAACACAGGGATGATGGTCCCCTTCAGGGTCTACAGATGACATAATTACCAGCTACAGAGAGTAATGTTCCTGGGGAGATTCCTGCCCATTCATTGAGTGCACTTTTTGGCAGGCAGTACTGGATCCTGACCATGCCTGGAACCCATAGCAAGAATATACTACATGATTATGTGATTATATTATGTGGATTAGAAAAATGAATGAGAGAAGTTCCATAAGGATCAGGAAGGAGAAATTTGGAAAAATGTTGTAAAGTACCTGTGAAACCTGAGTTTGAGATGAAACTTCTCTGCTTCTCCTGATGGGTGGAAGCAAAGTAACAGGATTTATTAGAGTGACAGAAAGAAAGGAGAGCTTCCAAAAGGGAGGTCTCCAAGAGAAGGATATTGTCTAGGGGTTTATGTAGATCTAGAGGTTTGAGGAAGTCAGCCTGCCCAATTCTGAGTAAGGCACTCAGTGTCCACAAAATATTCATGTAGCCTTTAGTCCAATCAAAATATTCACCAGGCATTTTTCCTTCTTTTCTGAGGCATGAACCCTAGTCATGTAGGTCCTGATTTTAAAATTTTTGTATGTTTTTGAGCAAATATTTGCAACTACTATTTGTGCTCTACTGCTCAGGAAGTTACCCAGGGGTCCATTTCCCTATCTGCCCAGGTTTATCCGTTCCTCCTGACTACATTAGTAGATCATCACAGTGGGGGATGCCTGCCATTGTCAGCTCTGAGGGTCACAGCCAGCAAAACCCAATTGTTCTTCACTACCATTCATGCTGTGATGCAGCTCTAACTGGTGGACCGTGCTCTCCAGGGTTGCAATAGACTCCAACAGCTCACTGCCAACTTCTTTCCAGGTTCTTGTCTTACAAATCCAAAGAGTAAAATTTAGGGGACAACAAAAGGCAAGACTGAAAGGAGTAGAATTTATTCAAGTGTGAAGAATAGAACCTGAATTTTTGCAGGGGCTATGAGGGACCCCAGCAGGGGGTGCTGCTTGAGTGTCCTAGTCTAGGAGCTTATTTATCATGTCAGTCAATATTATCGGAACAAATTTATGCTAAATCGGGGTTTAGAAAAGTACAAATGCTATAGGTTAGTCCTGAAATCCCATTTAGGTCTCTCCCACCTCTGTTTTTCCTACATTGGTGGGGAAGGGGTAGGTTGAGGTCCTCAAGTGGTGGATGCTCAGGTTCTGGCTGCAGAGCTCTAGAGTGGGTTTCTGTGAAGGGCCTGGGTCTGGCTGCCTCAACGTAACAGATCAATGCCCTGGCTTGCCTCAGTACTGGCTCACCACACCTCAGGTCCAACCAACCTGGCTGCCTCTCCACAGCTGAGGGATAAGGACTTGACTTCTCCAGCCCTAAATGTGCTGTGCCATTTGAAAGTGGACTTAGATAAGCTAAATATGTAAATATATTCAAACTCTATGACAACTATAAAAATACACAAAGAATTATAATTGATGTACTAAGTTAGGATATTAAGGATAATAATTCAAAAGCGAAATCAAAACCAGACTAGTCAAAAAGGAAGTAGTAGAAGAAGGACAGGTGTAACAAATTGAACGACAGTTCATGAAATGGTTGCTATTGATCTACTGGAAAATAATCATTTAATTCTGTATTGTCTAAATATGCACAATTAAAAGACAAAGATTATCAGTGATTAAAATAATAATAGAATTATATATTATCTGTAAGAATCTTCTTAAAATATGAAACTTATAATAAAGAGAAGGAATAGAAAAAGAAATACCCTGCTAACATTAATCAACAGGATGCAGGAGTAGTTATATTAATTTTAGACAAAGCAGAATCTGGAACCAGGAAAATTATCAGATGTAAAGAAGAATATTATATAATGGTAAAAGAAGCAAGTCTCCAAAAATGCATAACAATTATTAAATATATGCACCTTACCCTAGACTCAAAACATGTGAGACAAAAAATTAGTAAAACATCAAGGAGAAATAGTTAAAGCCACTCTTATAGCTGGGGAATTCAACATATCTCTTTTAGTAGTTAATAGATTGGGAAGGCAGAAAGTTAATAGATTGGAAAACAGAACATTATCCAGCAACGTAATCTCATGAATTTAAAGAATACTGCACTCAGCAATCACAGAATATTCTTTCTCAAGCTAACATATGGAGTCTTCAAAAAAATAGATTAAGTGATGCCCCAATCCCAGTTTCACAGGGTCTCAAACTACTAAAATTATCATGCTCTTAGTACCATAGCCAAGGCAGAATCCAGCACTCCGGGTATCTCAGGACTTCAGATCACCAGAGCTTTTGTACTTCCCATCACCATAGCTGGCACTGCACCCCACCACTAGGGATTCAAAGTTTCCTCTGTCCCATGTAATCACGTTATCTGAAGCTGATCAGATGTGATGCCTCACATCCCAGAGATCATAGGTTTGGTTGCACAGTGCCAACCTGACCTACAGTCTCTGCCATCTAATCTACTGTGGTATCCTGTCTTCCCAGGTAGAAGAGTAATCACTGCACTGCTCTCTGTGCCTCAAGACCCAAGCAACAGTGACCTATTGTCATTCCTAGGTCCTTGCTGCTATTGAACGTGGTCGCGTAATGTCTGAACTCTGCCTGTCCCACCACTCAAAAGTCCAGAGTCAACATTACATAGTACCGCATTTTCTGAAGCTTGAGCTACCACTGCACCCTTTTTATTCTAAATCCCAAACTGAGATGTGCCTGCTCACTGTCCCAAACCTATGGAGTACCCCTTCCTTTTCTCAGCTGTGCAAATGCCATCCCTGTCCCCATCAGAATCAAAACCACATCTGTGTCCTAGCCCCATGTTGTCAGAATATGACGCAAAACAAAAGAGTTTTGTTTAGTGGAAGAACTGAAAAACTGGTGCTGGGTAGAGTGCCTTCACACCTCCCATCTCAGGTGTAATTTTGCAAGACTGTGAACCCAGGGACTTAGTTCCACAGCCATTCCAAAACCCTGTGTCCTGGATGCTAGTACTCCAGATGCTGCCTCTAAGCCATAGCAGACCTAATACTGAGAGAGACTCCCAAGCTAAGACCCCCATCCAGGAGAAAGACAGGAGCAGCAGGGTTTCAAGAGCCCTTTATCTAAAGACTTACATAGCCACTATTACTGTCACAAACTGAAGCCAAGGCCACTGAGGCCCTCAGGATCGTTAGCACTGATCACAGCTGAAGTAACTCCATGAAGACCACACACTGTGCTCACATAGAACCAGGGCCACCACACCCTGCCCACTGAAACCCTAAGCTCCATCTGCAGGTGAAAGTTCCCCCTTACAAAAGCTATTTTGCCAACTTTGGATGAGTTAAATGTAACTCCAGATGTGCAGATTATCAGCATAGGAACCTAAGAAACATGAAAACAAGGGCATCACCAAAGGAATATGAAGAAACTTCACCCCATGAAACAGAAATCCTTCAACTGCCTAAAAAGGAATTCTAAATAATGACCTTAGGGAAATTTTGTGAGATAAAACAGAAAAAAAGACAATTTAATAAAATTAGAAAAAAAGAATCCATGATCTAAATGAGAAATTCAACAGAGATATCATAAAAATAGAAATAGAAATCTTAAAGCCGAATTTATTTTATTAACTCAGTTTTAATGAAATTTTTAAAAATGCAACAGAGAACTCCACAGAAGATTAGATCAAACAAAGGAAAAAGAATGTTAACTTGAAGATAGGACTTTGAAATGGATTAGCTAGAAGAAAAAAGAAAACAATGACCAAGAGTACAGACAACCTATGGGACTTTGAAACACTATATAACGTAAACAAAAATTTACATCATGGGACTCTTAGCAGAGGAGATAGTGAAAGGGATAGGAAGTTAATAAAATGTGAATGAAACAACTGCTGAACACTACCCAAGTCTTAGAGAGATATAAACATACAGAACCATGAAGTTCAAGGGTGTTGAAATAGACTAAACCCAAAGAGGTTCTGCACATTGTATGTAGCCCTCTCTTATGTGTAGTTTTGCTTTCTGTAGTTTCATTTGCTTACAATAAACCGCTATCTGAGAAAAATAAATGAAAAATTCTAGAAATAAACAATTCATTTCAAACAACTTTTATTAGAGTTTATTCTTAAATTGTTTTATATTAATTACTGTGCCTAATTTATAAACTAAAATTGATAATTGGTATGTATGCATAGGAAAAAACATGGCATATATAGAGCCTGAACTATCTACAGTGTCAGGTATACACTTTAAATCTTGGAACATATACCCTAAAGATAAGGTGAGAATGTTGTAATCGAACTATCAAAACTCTAAAAGCAACAAAAGAATAATTAGCCAGGTTAGCTGGGCCTGGTGGCACATACTTATGATCCCAGCGACTCAGTGGACTGAGACAGGAAGATTGTAAATTCAAAGCCAGTTTTACCAATTTAGCAAAATGATGTTTCAGTATATAAAAGAAAAAGGTCTGTAGATGTACTCAGTGGTAAAGCACTCAGTGTTCAATCCCCAGTATCACAAAATCCAACAAAAAGTAATCAAGCCACATGTCAGGAAATCACCATTGCACTGAAAGCAGATCTCAGTGGGAACATTTCAGGCCAGGAGAGAGCAGAACGTGTTTGAAGTGCTGTACTGTTAATGGGTGAATACTGGTTGAACAAATTATGGGTATAGTAAGCTCTCAAGGAAAATAAAACTTTTATGAAGGAAAATAGATTATCTCTTTAGATCCTTATCTGCCAAAGGAGTTAAACTAATAATTAATAATATTCCTAAACTAGAAACATCATGTCCAGATTGTTTTACTGGTTGATCAACAGTGAATAGTCATGTTGAGGGTGCATATCCTTGATATGATGCAATTTTCCTACTAAAAATCCATACATACATAAAGCTTAATCTGAGAACATCATTAGACGAACTCCAGTAGAGGAACATTCTACAGAATTCCTAATCATCATTCTTCAAACATGTCAGAGTCATCAAAAAACTGAAAAGCCTGAGAAACTTTCACAGTCAAGGGAAGCCTGAGACAGGACAAATAAATTTATTAAGATAACCCCAATAATATCCTGTAACAGAGAAATAGTAAAAACCAAGAAAATCTGATTAAAGTATAAACTTCAGGGAATAATCATTGTGTCCCAGTCTTGGTTCATTGGTCCAACACTGACATATTTTAAATGAATATATTTTAAAATATATATCACACTAATATGAGAGACTAATTAGAGAAACTGGAGATAGTTTATATAAAAACCTGTATACTTCCTTCTCAATTTTAAGTATATCTAAAACTGACATAAAAATCGTCTAATTTTTTAAATGAGAAAATGTCTCAAGTCAATAATCTAAATCAATAGGTTTAAAATGTAGAGCAAAACAAACCCAAAATGCATAGAAAAAAAGGCACTAATAAGACAAGAGCAACTATCAACGTAATTCAAAACACGACGTGAATAGAAAAATTTGGAATTTGTTTTTTAAAATCAATCTTAAGACAGATAAAAATAAAACAGGGGGAGACAAAGTTGCCAATCTCAGGAGTGAGACAGTATAACTATCCTTCATCTATTAAAATGGAGCTATCTTGGGTCTGTTCTGGTTATCAATGCATTAAAATAGACTGGCTGGCTTGAACGACAAACTTTTTCTCCCTCTCAGTTTTGGAGGGTGGTAAGTTCAAAAATCAAGGTGCCAGAAAGCCTGTTGTCTGATGAGCCTTCACTTCCTGGTTTGCAGAGATCTATCTTCTTGTCATGTCACAGCAGCAGAAAGCAGAGAAAAGAAACAAGCTCTGCTGAATCATGATGGTCTCACTCTAAGGATGCAGTTGCTTCTCAGGGGACACGAACTTTCAATTCATAGCAGGAATATGGTGAAAATGTTATGCCTATGAGTTTACAATTTTGAAGTGAGAGATTGATTCTTTCAAAGAAAAACAAACAAAACTGCCAGATGTGGTAACACAGATCTGAAATTCAAGCCTCTCAGAAGGCTGCCTCTCAGGGCTGCAAGTTTGATGCCAGCCTCAGAAGTTTATCCAGGTGAAAATTTGAAGAGTCCTATTATCATTTAAAGATACCAAGTCATTAACTAAAAGTTTCCAATAAATTTCTAGTTTCCAATGGTTTCACTGAAGGATTCTACAAAATATTTAAAGAAAATGTACTACCAATTTTAAAAATCTCTCCAGAAAATAGAAAAGGAAAAACACTTTTGACTTTGTCAAACCCATTTTATTGTCAGTATTAATGAAATAAAAAACAAAACAATAATGCTAAATGGTAGAAACTTATATCTCTCATGAACGTTGATGCAAAATACCACAACAAAAGAGGTAAAAATAAGATTCAATGGTAAATAAAAGTCATTTATTATACATCATTTCAAGTGGGATTTATTCCATGTGGAAAGGATGGTTCAATATTCAAATGCCAAAATATGAAATATTACTCATCAATAAAAGAAACAAGCTATTGATAAACACAGCATAGATAAACTTCAAAGAATTTATGCTGAGTGAGAAAAGCATATTCTGAAACATGACATACTATATAATTCCATTTATATAACTTTTGATATTAAAACATTATAATAATGAGGAAAATATTTGTATTTGGCGTGATATGGGTTATAGTGACAGGAAGAAAGTAGGAGTGTTGCTAGAAGGACTATGTTTTCTATCTGGACCATGATTCATAACTACAAATAATAAAATTCATGAAAGTAAATATACACTCCTAGATTGTTGGTAGTATAGTAAATTGTGCTATCACTCTGGAAATCAGTATAGAGATTCCTCAAAAAAACTAGAAAAGGAACTACCATTTGACCCAGTTATTCCACTCCTTGGTATATATTTGAAGAATTTTAAATCAGCATACTACAGTGACAGCCACAGCAATGTTCATAGCAGCTCAATTCACATTAGCCAAGCTGTGGAGCCAACCTAGATACCCTTCAACAGATGAATGGATAAAGAAACTGGGATATATATTTATAAATAAATATATATATATGTGTGTGTGTGTGTGTGTGTGCATGCGTGTGTGTGTGTGTGTGTGTGTATACACACAAGGAGTATTACTCAGCCATAAAGAAGAATGACTTTATGTCATTTGCCAGTAAATGGATGGATCTGGAGACTATCATGCTAAGTGAAATAAGCCAATCCCCCAAACCAAAGGTCAAATATTTTCTCTGATATCTGAAAGCCTACCCACCGTAAGTGAGAGGGAATAGAAATTCAGTGGAACATACAAAGGGAAATGAAGGGAAGGCAGAGGGGATAGGAAAAGGAAAGATAGTGGAATGAATCAGATGTAACTTTCCTATGTACATGTATGAATACCCCACAGTGAATCTCACCATCATATACATCCACAATAAATTAAAAAAGAAACCTATGGGTAAATGACAGAAAGATCAATATAGGAAAGAAAGCAGTGATGGAGGACGGGAAAGGAAAGGAGAGGTATTGGAGTCTGAATTAGAACAGAAAATCGTCCATGCTTGTGTAATTATGTCAAAATGGATTGTACTGTCATGTACAACTAAAAAAGAAACTTCACTCCTCTCCAAGAGTTATGAAACACAAAAAAGAAAGTAAACATACTTATAAACAAATGTCTGCAAGTAAAACTGGGGAAATATGAATAAGCTAGCTAAATTATATCAATACTGCTTCCTGGTTATGTTTTGCTATAGTTTTTCAACACATAACAATTGCAGGAAACTGAGGAAAAGGTACATGGAAATTCCGTTTTATTTCATACAAGTTCATGTGATTATATAAATATTTAAAAATAAAACTTTTGCAGCATTATAGATAGACAAGCATCCAAAATACTGAGTTGAATAAAAATGAGGATATTTAAAGTTTATCTTGAAATTTCCATCTCAATCATCAGTTGCTGAATAGGACATTACTTCTAAGGCAGCTGAAAAATTGAGAAGACCAGCAGTTTTAGATTGAATATATGATGATGATAATGTATCTTCCAATTATATTCTGTTAATGTGTGATGGCTGATGTTTTGACATGACGAGTTCTGAGTGGATCATATGTAGGACTTTCCTACTGGAGCAGGATGATGAGTGAGACTTTATCAAACCTACCTGTTCATTTCTTCCACATAGGGTTGAATAGTAGAAACATATTAGGTCACTAAAAATAAAAGGAGACCATAAAAGTAAAAAGAAGTGAAAAAATCTCAGGACAATTAAATGGATTGAGACATTAGGTAGTTAGTTTAAACTCACTTGGAAATGAAGATGATACAATAGTTACTAAAAACTTAATGGATCACTAATAGGGGTGGACTGCTCATTCCATCAAACTGTGAAAGATCAATGGCCCTTAACTGATTAATAACTAAATATAGTTCTTTTTCTCACTAGTCAACCACAGAAGAATGACCTTTTGGTTATTTAACTCAATCTCTGAATATATTTTATCATTAATGTATGTACTATAAATTTTGTTATGACAAATCAAATTATTCACCTCTATCACAGAAAAATAAAATTATGAAGCAATCTGTTGATATCCTTCATAAAATTAAAATTGAAATTGCAAAAAGAAATACCATGCTTTAAAGTGATTATTAACAACATAGGTTGAGTATTTGGTACACCAAAATGCTACATTAGAACTGAGGTTTACAGGTTTTTCTTCATAGTCTCAAATAGTAAATTATTTAAGACTTCTGAAAACCACCTGTTGGTTTGCTTTCTATATCTTTTAAAAATGTCCAAAAATATTTTTATCTTCAATCCTATTAAAAAATATGATTTCTTACCAGTCAGAACTGATTGGTAAGCCATGATCTTATAGCAATATTTGCATCTCATTGACTAACACAGATGGTTGATAATCTGTATTTATCCTGTTCCTTTTGTGTTAAGAATATTGTAAAAGATGGAGGAGGGAAATGATGAAACAGGTCAAATGAACAACAAGATGTTTCTTCATCTTACCACAGAGGCAGTACCCTAAAGAAGAGTTAATGATTAATAGTAAAATAATGAACTGGAAGAGTTATAAATCCTTTCACAAAAGCTTGCACCTTTATTCCAGAATCAATCTGTAATGGCACATGGCACTGGATACACCAAGGCTACTGTTTCTGTGTAAATTTAACCCTTGGCAAGTAAGGATGCACTCTGCTTTTGAAACATATCTCTTTGAAGGCCCATAATTCACAATCCTGACACAAAAATCTAACCAGGGTGAAAAATGTAAGAGGTCTTGTTTCAGAAGCTTTCAAAAAACACTCCCAGATGAAAGTGCATTGTGCCGTTTGTGCTACTCAAAGAAACAGGTCATGCTAGGTCACTTGAGCATGGTACAGAACTCTGAAGTCACACTGATTTGGGGTGAATAGTATCAGTGTAAGAGAGTTATGTGCTTCTGAGATAGGACATCAGATGAAAAGAAAGCTAAATAGCTCAAAAGAAACAGCATTTAAGATGAAATGTATTTAATGAACTTCCAACGAAACTGATCTGAGGCAGAAAAAACTAGCATTCACAAACACACGGATGAAAAACCAAACCAGTGTCTAGGTATGTTCAAAGATGTTTTCTCATTCAAAGAATTGTTTTGAAGTGTACACCTTTCTTTCCTAGCAACTGATAAGAGACTATGACCTCCTAAAGACAAAGGAAAAAAAAAAAAAAAAAAAAAAACACAAAACTAGCCAAAACTATTTACTGACCAAACAAAATACATACCATATTAAACCTCTGTAGAGAGAAAAATGTTTGACTAACACTGACTCTAAATATTCTATGAATCATTATTACGTTAGATTTTAGTTTATTTTGTGCTGCCAAAACAAAGCACTTGAAAGTGGGTAATTTATAAACAGAATTTTATTGTCTCACAATTCAGAAGCAGGGAAGTCTGATATCAGTGAACCAGAGCTCCAGGGTCTGATGAGGGACCAGTCTCTGCATCTAAGGTGGCACTTTGCTATATCTTCATGTGGCACAAAGAGAAAGCACAGTCCTGAAACCCCTTTAAATGACAATGTTCATACACTAATGAAAGCAGAATCTTCTCAGTCCAATCACCTACCTCTTAAGGGTCCCACCACTTAAAGTTGTTACAATGACAATTAAGTTTCAACTTGAGCTATGGGGAAAATGAAGATTCACAATGTACCAGTTTATTTGATACATGTTTCCATAATTTTTTTCTCCATATCTAAATACAACTATGATTTTGACCGTATACTTTACTGTTGTTCAACTGTAAACATGTTTTTAATTAGTTAATAACTAAAGGAGGACTTATTTTAGATTTCTTAAATTTGTTTTTCTTCTACTGTACAAAAATACATTTAACACATTAAATGTGATATCCAAACACTTCTCTCCCATAATAAATCATTGCAAATTCTTTTGTTTCTGGGACTGTTTAGACAGAGATTGATTAAGTTCAACTGAATTCAATATTGTAACACCACCTATAAATTTAGACTGGGATCACTAATTCATTGCACATAATTTAAAAATTTGAAAGTTTCACTTTCTGATAGAAAACTATTTATCAAAGAAGATATCACCAGTAAAGTTATTAAATACTTAGTCATGAATGAAAGTGAATCATGTCAAAACCTATAGGACATAGTACACATAGTACTAATGAGAAAATTATAGCTATTGATGTTTATGTTAAGAAATGCATGGTTTCAAGCAAAAAACCTGCACATTACAACTTAATGAACAAGAAAAAGAATAAAAGTATTAAACCCAAAAGTAGTAGAAGGAGAAAATTATAAAGATTAGGACAGAGATAAACAAAAGTGAAACTAGTTCATGAATACAGAAAATTGACAAAGCCAAAAATTGACTCTACAATAAGATCTGCAAAATTAACAAAGATTTACCTAGAACAAACTAAGAAGAGAGAAGACTTAAATTCCCAAAATGAGCAATGGAACTGGGATTATAAAAGAGAGCTTTGGATAATGATGTACTTACAAATTAGATAAATGAAATAGATCATTTTATGGAAACAAACACGACTAAGACCACCCCCTCAAAAAAAAGAAAGAAATAGAATTTAAATTGATCTCTAGTAAGAATATTGACTCAGTAATCACAAAGATTCCTACAAAGAAAAACTCGAAACTCATGGCTTTATTGGCAAATTTTAACAAATATTTAAAGTACACAAACCCTTATCAAATTTTCCACAAAAACAGGAAGAGGAGGAAAGAATGCATCACTTATTTTATGAGGTCCGGGTAAAGTTAACTTCCTAAAATAACAGAGTTAAAACTCTGTGTGCTAAAACAACAGGTTTAATTAAATATCTCATATTAATTAATGCTGGGTCCTTTATGGCAAAGATTTTCTTTTTTAATCCACTGCTTCTTTTCTTTGGAGATCCAGGTTTAGAAAGCTTGGACCATTCTGACTAAAATTGAGATGGAAGGTGTGTGCGTCTGTATAGAGTATTGTAACATGATAACGTGGCAGGTGGTACACAGGCAGAATTCACCACTGGAAACCAAGGAGATTTATTTTTAGTTTGCTTTTAGATTTGTTGAGACAATAGTATTCTTCCTGTGTGCTCAGAAGATTACTGCTGGTAATGGGCCCAACCAATTGCCAGGAGCATTTATAAGCTTTTAAGATGGTCTTACATTGACTTTAGGGTTTTTATAGATGTTTCTGTTAATCACAAGTTCTAAAATGGTTGTCCTGTGTCTTTCCCTCTTCTCTCCCTTGTGCCTTGTCATTGTTCTTTCTTTCTGAGGCCCCCTCTTTGCTTTTCCATTTGTGGCGCATAGTTCCACAAAATGCAACATTATATAAAATACCATACTTTTCATTTGAGGTAATATTTAGCAGCATAGAATTTACCTTGATCATTGAGATCTCTTTTCCTTGCTTTATTGCTATGCAATGGAAAAGAAAAAGTTCATTAGCCAGAGATTTATAATTGTGTTTTGCATTTGATATTGCATTTCTGCTCTAACCTCTGAATTTTCTATGATGCCCTGATTTTTTTTAAATCACTGTATATGAACAATGGAATATGCATTTTAAATTGTATGATAATTATCTAGTAATATCTTCTGTGGCTCTTTTCAATCAATGCTTCCTTCTAGCATGTGACTATTGCAGGAGTTTGCCTATTAAAATTCAAATTAGGTAACAAGGTGCAAATTGCCTCATGAATGTTTTTGTTCCTCTTTTGCAAATTCTTCATGTTTATAGCTCTCTTAGTTTCTAAACTTTCCATGATGCTGAGTTTTCATACAGAATTACTGTGCACACACAAGTGTGGGAGTTCCTAAATGAGAAATGTGCGCAATTCCATCACGTTGCCTTTGAAATGGAAACTCAACTGGTTAGCACAGTAACTTGAGCATAAGAAGCTAATTAGGAATAACCCTAAATCCTGAGGATGAGTTTAGCAGAGCAGCATAAATCACTTTTCAACGTTCTTAATATCACTTAAGAGAAGTTTTTGATGGAGGCAATGTGGTAATCTCACTCCTGAGGCTTGTAGATGTAGCCTGACTAAGTTGCTTATGAAAATGTGATTTCTCAGGGCTCCGGGCAAATTTGATTTAAGGAAAGAAGCCAAGGAATTTTTGATAGAGCACCGAAGTGACAGGTTAATATTATTGGGAAAAGAGAGTGGAAACGTACCTTTTTCCATTTCAGTATTTCGATTTTGTCAATAGGATTGGCACTATAATTATCTCTGGATTAGTCACAGGCCTATATACTTGTTAAAAGTGAATATAAAGTAAACTGTAACTTGACAGGAAATTTGTTTTAAAAGGTATGACGAGAAGAGGGCAAGAAGTTCATACTGAGAAAAAAGTTCAGCATTTTAAAACTTAACTGCTGAAACAATATTATTTTTGAAAAGATGTTGCTGATAAAGACAGCTGTCTTCAGTTTCCACTTTGTAAGAATGTGAGAAATAGAGAAGGCAGCTTCTAACAGTGAAGATCTTACCAGTGTCAAGGCAGCCCTAGGCAATTTCAAGTCCCCTCCATCCCACAGTTGAGCACCTGAGTTTAAGGACTCTAGAGACAGGGGAAGGGAAAGGGAAACACCCGTCCAATGGAGCAATGTGGAGAGGTATTCTCCTGCTTCATTTTCCACTCACTGTTCAATCATTGCTCTACTTAAGGATTTATTTCATAACTGTCCAGTGAGCACACATAGCTCTATAGGTAGGTGAGAGTGTTGCTGTTTTGTTTTGCTCTTTTTTTTTTTTAAACAGATGTTTTTTCCTTCAACTGTAAAACTCTTAAAGATTTCATTGAAAAACAAAAAAAAAAACAATTGAAAACAGAGAAAACTAGGCCAAACCAACAAACCTGTGACAAGACCAATTTATTTAAACCAATTTTTTGAGCAAAACCAAGCTCCTTAATTTTTCCTGCTCATACATTTTTCTTTATGCTGCTAAATATGCAAAATGAAAAATATTTGAGGAGAACGTAGTCATTGTAAAGGCAAAATATGATGCATGGCTAAAATTTAGAAAAGCACTGGACAGCATCATTCCTTAAGGACTTCATAGTAGCCAAAGACATATAGCATGGGAATATGAAAACTGCAGGATACACGCCAAACCATAATTCTTCTTTTGGGAGTATAGCCCAAAAGAATAATTATTTGTGTAAGAGGTATTAAAGAATTAACTACAGTGGTTGATTCAACAATGTTTTTAATAACAAATTTTGGAGAAAAATAAAACAAATGTTCAGCAGGGCATACACTGAATAAATCAATATGTTCCACAAGAAATGAAATAGTAGATCATTTATTGACATGGGAATATATTTATCATGTGTTGTTATATTAAAAATACAACCACAAAATATATTATGGAATGATCCCATTTTTATCAAAGTACAACCACACAGATGAAAACTAAAATTAGTTTATCTGCATGTTTAAGATTCCTAAAAATGCCAACTTCTCAGCCTTTATTTTCAAAATGTGTGGTATAGAGGCAACAAAGCCCTAATCAGACAAAAATCACATAGTGACAGATTAGACTAAGTACGAAAGTAACCTTGAACAAATACTTCTCTACTCCTCAATTTACACTTTTATAAATTGACACCCAATTTCCTATCTGGCAAGATTATAGTGAAAATTAAAGAGGTCATCATTTCAGGCATCTTACACCAGGCTTGGTACATGGTCATTATTATAATTATAGTAATCTCAACAAATGGTCATCTTCCTTTTTTTTTTTCCTTCCTAGAATTTTTTTCAAAGGACTTTTGTACCAGCTTCATTCAGAATAATATACATCTTGGTCATCACAAATAAGCAAATCTTATCATTGGCCCATATGGCAAATTTTTCTCTTTTGTTTGGTTATACACCAGTAGATACTAGAATATCTAATTAAATTAAATCAAATTACTGAATACTTATAATTTATTAAGCATTTCAATAAGTGTTAGAGATAACAGAGGTAAGAATGACAATGATTCTGCCCTTGAAATATATGATACAAATAATTATAGCACAGTGAAGAGTGTAATCATGGAAGCAGATACAAGATGCAGAGACACCACAGAGGAGGGTGTGAGTAACCAGCTGTTCAAAGGGAAAGGTGGAGCATACTTCCTGGAACATATGCTATCTGAGCTGGGGTGGTCGGTTTGAATTGGTAGGTAAGGGGACAGCAACTGTTAGTCCAAAGGAACAGCCCTGGTGAGACATAGGGAAAAGCACATTACATTTGTGAGCATACTTCCTTCTTTAGTGTAATGGAGAGAGGGAATGGAACAGTGGGCAATGGATACAAAAGAAGACTGTACTCCATGTTACAGGAGAACCTCAGGAAAATCCTAAGACCCACTGGACTGTGGCACTTTCTATGTTCTTTCTTTCTTTTTGAAGTGGACGAATTTTAAAGACACCTATTTTTCTTAAGTATGTTATAACAAGATCTCTGTGCCACTTTTCCAAAAGATAAACTCCACCAAGAAAGGAGGAAATGTATAATCTATGGAATGTTGCTTCCAGTCTTCTTGTTTGGAGACTGAACTGGTTTACCTTCCACGTTTCCTTTAGAGAAGACAAGCTTATCATCAGTGGACAGACTTTATGACACCACTGCAGGTCTACAAATCTTCTCTAAGAGAGAGAATAAAAGAGGTCACAACCCACTACTTTCCACCCTAAGAGTCACCTCGTGGTCCCTGTACAGTGCAAAGCTGTGCCCGAATACTTGTCTATGGCACTGGAGGGAAGAAAAGCCAGAATCCTTCTCCACCCATCGCAAGGTTCATAGGGAGGCCCCTGTAACAAAAAACAGACTAACAAGAGAAGAGCATACAAACTGATTTAATATGAATCTTAAGTGACACTGGAGTATTTGGAAATAAATAGACCCCCCACATAGAGAACGTTGTGTGTTTTTATGCTTTTTGATGAAGAAGTAAATAATGTGGAGAAATGTAATTGAAGAATAAGAATATGATCTAATGGAAATTAAACCTGGGGAATTTGACAAGACTGTGTGTTCAGGTTCTTCTTGGTATTCCAATGTCTCTGAGGATGAGGCTGTCCCTTTACTCAGGTGCAAGAAGGGTATCTTTGGAATAGATGTTTATGACCTATTTCAAGGGAAGTTCAGCTAGGTTTTCCTCAAAGGAGGTTAGCATGTCCTGAACCCCATTCCCATTTCCGGTAGTGGATAAGCCAAATAACTTCAGGATTTTCTATGTATTTGAAGACCTTTACTTTTGGCAGAGTCAGAATCTGTGTGACTAAAAGTAAAATGCTAATTGGCACTGTTGTGGGTGGTGAATAGAAGGGCAAAAACTCTTCTCTGGGATTCTGAAACTTCTTGCTTTACTACAATTTAAAAGTTAATATTAGACTCCATTCTAAAGCAGCATTATGAAAGCCCTTATATGTTCTAATTGAATAATCTAAATTGAGTCTGGATGCTTATAACCTCACTTCAAAACCAATTGAGCTTGGTTCTCTCCTACAGTAATTTCTCTTCTTCCTTCTTTAATTTTTAAAATAACTCTCACAATTTCTTCCATTGGTCTGCTCAGGTTTCTCTTCTAGAAGCAATTTTGATAAACAAGGATGTCTTTTTCATCTGCAGACCATATGTTACTACTAAGTTTTCCCATCTTATACTCCTTGAGGTTTGTGTTGTGTATCTGCATTGCTCTTTCCAAGTGTTCATTTCCTCCTTGGAACAAAAACTATTTTGTGGGCACCTTGGCTCCATGATTATCCACCTACCAAAAGATTGGTAAGTGAGTGAGCCTCAAGCCAGAATCCCTGTAGGTGCAGAACAGAGTGATCCTGATAAAATAGTATACAGGTTGATTTTGTTTTCAGTAAGAGTTTACATATTTGAGTTCAATTTATTTTTTAAACTTTCGTATGTGTAAATCCCCTCCTATTTAATTCAAAAAGGTTTATAAATAATAAAATAAATCCATATTGCTTTATATTGACTCACACAATGTACATTATTTTGCTTTTTTTCCAGAGACAATATTTTGTCAAGTATTATAAAAATGGCAACATTAATCAACTACCTTAAAATATTGATAATAGGATCATCTTCAAACAAAAGACATTCTCCCATTCAACCATCAACCAAAGCATCAAAGGTGTGACTAACTTTCTTTAGAAGATGAAAATCATTAGCACTTTGATTGCTTCAGTCTGCTATGACTTGCAGAGGACATGAATATGTAAAATTTAGCCTAATAAAGCGAAAAGAGGAGAGCTTAGATCTATATTTGGAGTATTTTAATACCTGTGGCATTTGGCTTAGACTGAAAAATTAAAAGAAAGTATCCTTCCACTGGAAACTCCACTCTAGTTACACCTTTGTAATAACATTTAAGCCAATCTCTTAAAAATGGACTTCTTTATACTTTCCAGTTTCCTCCATAGTTAACACACCATGAGCTAGGAAAAACCAAAGTATTTTCTGATTCTCGGTTAGGAAACACTCAACACTTCTGCCAACAGATGTACAGTTTGCTTCCCCACACATCAAGCAATTTCTTGTGGATGCCAGCTGGTGTCCTCTGATTCAGCTCAGTTCTGAGACTTCTTCCAGAAACATCAGATCCCACATGTTAAGGGCTCAGTTCCACAAAGCCATCCCCCATTTCAGATACCAAGAGGAAAATATTACATATTTGTCTCTCTGTGTCCGGCTTATTTAATTTAGTACAATGCCCTAAGATCCAGTCTTATTATGACAATGGCAAAATCTCCTCTTTTTTTTAAGGTTTCCATTGTGTATACATATGTATGTCTGTATCAGTTTCTTTATGTACTTATCCGTCCATTGATGTCTACATTGTTTCCATGACTTGGCTATTTTTAATAATGTTGCAATGAAGATAGTAGTTTAGATTATTACGATATGGCAATTTCATTTCCTTTGGGCTTATATTCAGAAGAAGGATTGTTGGGCCATATGATAAAACTGTTTATAATTTCTTTAGGAAAATCCATACTGTTTTCCATAAATGGTTGAACCAGTTTGCAATCCTGTCAACAGTATACAAGGGTTCTTTCTTCTCCATATACTCACTTGGCTTTCCTTTTTGATAATACCCTAATGGGTATGAGTTGATCTCTCACAGTGGTTCTGATATGCAATTTCCTGATGATTGAAGATGTTGAATACCTTTTCAGGGACTCACTGACCATTTTTATGTCTTCTGTGAAGAAACATCTATTCAGGCCTTTGCCCATTTTAAAATTAAGTTACATTTTTTTCAGGCTATTTTGTTATTCTTTAATAATTTTCATTTAAACCCCTTATCGCATATGTGGTTTTTCACAGGTTTTCTCAATATGTAGGTTCCCTTTTCATTTTGTCGATCATTTTCTTTGCTCTATAGAAGCTTTTTAATTTGATTTAGCTCCATTAATTTATTTTTGCTTTAGTAGCCTGAGCTTTTGGTGTGATAGAAGAAAACATTACCAAGGTTGATGTGAAGGAGCTTTTTACCCATGTTCAAATATCTACCTACAAAAAGATAGATTTGTATGCATACATATATATTTTATTATAAATCACAATCACACACATCCGTCCTAACTCCATATTTTTAAAATGTTTGGTTTTTATGTGGATGTGTCCTATTTTAAATTCAGTCCCTTACCACTGCTTTGCAATGTTGCATTTCTGTGATTAATGCTAATTGTTTTTAATTGATTGCTTTCTAAGTTTAATCCATTCTCATTAACCAAGCTGGTGTCATATTGCAACTTTGCCTCACTACATTTCTCATATATTATACTTTATTTTGTCATGTAAAGAGGCTCAGACAATCTGTTAAGTAAAAAGATGCTTGCTGGGGGGTCTTAGAATTGCAATTTGGAAAGCACAGATTCCTATAAAATCTAGAATATATCCCAATAGAGAGGATTTAGAGGGTTATTTTTACATCAAAAAAAGAAGAAATATAAATGAGTTACATAGGCTATTGGTCAAGAATTATGATTGGAGGATACATTTACTTCTATTGTTCATTGACCAAGTGATGACTAGCTCAAATCGTACTTTGTTCTAGAGGGAAAAATTAGCTTATATAATCCTCAGGATATTTTTTCTCATCAAATAAATTTCTTTTGATATATCAGCAAGTTCAGAGACTGGTCACTGTAGTATATGATGAAGTCTGACTCAAAAATTGGAATCACAGGTAACTTTCTTTCATGATTTCATGTGATAACCCAAATTGAAATCACTTCTGAACCACTTCCAAATTCAACCTCACACCAACGAGGCTGATGTGGCCTAAAGCAATGAAGAAACATCAATCTGAGTGATATCCAATTTCCTACAGATGGGATGTGAATCTAATTTAGTGGCAATGTCCCATATATTGTGGTTTTAATATAGAAAAAGCAAAGTGTATAGAGAATCAGTTTACCATCTGCTCTTACCCACAAACTGAGTCCTTTCACACATACTCCAGCAATTGCATGGCTGAACATGTTTTGAGGAATCATTGGCATTCAAGCCTTCCTTTATGGTACAAAGACACAAATCATACCTACATAAAAAGTAAGGGAACTGTGAAGGATTTCTCTTTTTATATTTTCTTGGTGTGTGAAATTTCAAATACCAGTAGGAGCAAAAAAAAATACATATGACTATGCAAATATTTTTAAGATGCAAATGATAGAAAACATTTTTAAAGGAGTAAGACTAGGAAAGCAATATAACTTGTATAACAATGCATTCTCAAGGAAGGTTTTAATGTGTTCTATAAAATAAGAGATAAAAGGAGAATTGAACAAGTTTCAAAATTCACTGACAAGACAAGAAAAATATATTAAGATTGGTTGCAGCAAAACTCAATATAAGTGATACAGAAAACAGTTTGAACCAAATGCACACCCAAAAGAGTTAAATTAGTAAAAATCAAGATGTCTCTATGTTTACATAGAGAATAAGTGAACTGATTAATCAGATCATTAACACATATGACTGAAGAAATGAATTAACAACCAATTTTGCAAGGTGTTTGAAGATATTAAATAGTATTTCATTAAAATGTTGGAAAATTAAATCTGAGGGTCACAGAATTAACCAAAATAGGAAAACATATTCAAAATTGCCTACCAATATTAAATTTCAAAGGTATAGGAAATAATCTGATATAAATCCAGGTAAAAGGGACAAGTTTGCCACAAAATACTAATACAAATGATTAGGCTCACCTTAAACATCTTTGGGTTCTTGATATATTCTGGAGGTGATTTCACTGTGGTTATTTTGACACAACCATTTTCTTGCTCCACTTTTAGGCAGAAGAGCATCCTAATTTAACATTATAAAAATAAATGTGTATAAATTCTTTATTTTTATAGAATCATCAAATAATGTATAGAGCAAACATCTTGTTCTCTCTTAAACATCTTATCCATGACACTACCTTGCAAAATGCTTGTATGTGTACCATTATGATTATCTAATTTTCTCTCTTTGATGGTCAGTGGTTTGATAACCATTGATTGTAAATTATTAGCTCTAGATAGAGAAAGGAATAGGAAAGTATATTTGTGTTTAAAAAAATGCAAAGGGAAAGTTAGAAAGACACCTTTGAGGACTGGTGGAAGAGGCTATCCTGAAATAAAGGTTCCTGTGAATAAAGAGAGTGATAAAACAGGCAGTGGGACAAGAAAAAGTCTAGATATTATAATCAATTAATACTATGAACTTTACCTTGCTGGCACAAGGGTGCCATTAATATTTGAAGGAAAAATTGATATTGATGAAACAAATTTTAAAGGAAAAGTGATCTGGGAAACTTCTAGAGTAGACTGGAAAAGGCTGAAGAGATAATGAAGGTTCACTGGGAAACTAACATAGGAGTTCAGACATGATGTCTAACACAAAAACGTAGAAACTGAGTAAATGTTTATTCAATAAATCTATGGTTGGAATAAAAAAAATGAATGACTAAAAATATTAAAAGTTGTATTTACTAAGATAGATGTGAAAATGATCACAAATGACGTACTGGCAGAATTGGAAAACAATGGCAAGAGAAGGTGTAGAAAAGATTAGAAACCCAGCCAAGATGGTTGTATTATTGGCAAAAGCATGGAAAGCAAGAATAGCAACAATTTCACAAAATATGACTAATTTGATTTTAATAATAATGAATGAAAATTCATTAAAGTGAATTAGAGTGAAAATTAAGGGGGAAACTGGAATGTAAGATTATAAGGCAAGAGTTTTTTTTTTTTTCTTTTTTTTAAATTCATTAACGTTTTATTTATTTATTTATTTATTTATTTTTTAAATAAAGCACCTAGGGGTGCTTAACTATTGAGCCACATCCCCAGTCTCTTCTTAAAAATATTTTATTCTCTCTGAGTTGTTGATGACCTCCTAAATAGCTGAGGCTGAGTTTGAACTCAAGGTTCCTCTGCCTTAGCCTCCTGAGTTGCTGGGATTACAGGCGTGCTTCACCGCACATAGCCTCATTCACATTTTGATTTAGCCCAAGATCTTAGTAAAACACACAATCTAGTAGCACTCAATATATTTTTCTTAGGCAAATGTGACTGAAGATTACAGAAAAACAAAACAAAACAACCAAACACTACTGTTGTAAATATGTATATGATCTATATGAAAGTAAATCAACTAAAGGAGTTCCCTGGATGAAATGGTTCTTTCTTCCCCTTTTTTTGGTAATAACCAACATCTGATTTTGAAATTATTCAAAATGTCTATCAATTGAAAATACTTCATTTTAATAGTCCTAAAAGAAGAGGGAAAAAAGAGGAGATACTGCTATTTCTAAGTTAATGGTTTACATTTACCTTCTTGTAATGTTTTATTAATTTTTTTAGTTTAACTTCATTGATCAAATTAGACAAAAGAATATTAGAAAGCATAGAGAAGGCACTTGGTATATATTTCTAAGTAAATGAATAAATGTAAGACTCTAATGCACATTTCATTTAACAAAATATGCAACAGTATGTAACTTTAGTTTACTTCCCATTTAGCTAACCTGTTATCTAATATTAGTTTGATAACATGTTAGATTAAAATGTGTTGTAGTATGCCACAGAAATATTGATATGAATGAAGAATTCTAAAGAATACGTAAATGAAAAGGACATATATATTAACATGCAAACTGCTATATAGTCTGAGAACATATTTTGAATTTTTCAAAATTAGTAAAAAAATATTTTTTACCATTAATAATACCTAAGGATAAAAAATAACAACTAAATAATCATCATTCCATTTTCATATCTGGTCTTGATTTGAATTAGGTGACTACTAATTAAATAAATGATAGTGTGTCATTTACCTGAAATCATGTCTTATATGTTAAGCTATATGCAAAGTAAAATTTATGCTAATATTTCTATTTTGTTAAAACTTTTTAGAATGAATTAAGATATCCTGTTCTATATCCTTCAAGTAAAATTTATTCAAAACTTAACCCTACTATTTACCTTAGTTTTCCACTCTATTAAATAAGTATCTTACCAGAAGTTGATCTATTAAGTTTTAGCATCCTGTACACTTTTTAGGACTACTTTTGTGTTTAAAATATTATTTGATTTTTAACCCCATCTTTTCATCTTGTGGGTGTGTGTGCACGTGCATGTGTGTGTCTGTTTAGAGAATGTCACACCTCCTAGAACGAATCATACACTGTCCTACATATAAATATGGTTCAAATCTGATTGAAAATACTGCACTGCTACAATTATATTCCTGTGAAAAATACAGCATTTGGAAATACGAGTTTCTTCAGCAAAAAGTATAATGTAACAGGGTTATTAGTTACAGCTGCACGGGTTGTACTACACAACATTATGGGTGTCATGTGTATAGTCTGAGGTATAAAGATGCATTCTGAAGTTCTGCATCACAGGAGTTCTGATGGTAAATGTTGGTGACTGAGAATCTCTCTATTTCAATGAAATTTTTGATGAAATTTTAATGCACTCTTCTCTTTTGAAATAATGTATCAATAAAAACTGTTGATGAAAAGCCTTTGAATTGTTGAAATAAATAGTTCACATTCAAATTCCTCAGAATCAAAAGTTACATCTGAATAATTATAGTAATTACTCTAGTAATATTTTAAAACAATAGAATCCTAGCCCATTTTATTCACACAAATCACAAGTTTGCTTTGTAGATGTATCAGTGAAGTGTAAGACTTAGAAAGGTGGAAAACTAATAAAGATATTGCAAATAGGAAGGTGTTTGACACTGGAAACTAAAGATTCTCATAATTGCTGGAAGGGCTAGGGAAGTAAAGATAAAGAAACTTTTAATAGACTTCACAAAATGAGAGAGGGTTAGGATTTCAGAAAATTGTGTGTGTGTGAGCTGCCTACTGCATTGAAATGGATGCTTCTCAGGGGGCTCATGGTTGACATCTACCAATCAGGTGCCTGTTAATATCTTTTGACTAAAGAAAAATCACTTTTTTTTTTCTATATCCCAAATATTTTGAGAGTACTTCTCACTGGGATCTAATTCTACTGCCTGGAATTTAGGTTTCCGAAATCTAGTTCCTGTCCGACATGGAAACTCTAAGGAGGAAGAAGTGTTGTATCTCAAATATTGGCTGTTCTGATATATAAATCCATAGAAAAATTTTGTCTGCTTAAACTGCATCTGTCAATCTAGTGTTTCCTTCTGATATTCCTCTTTTTATTCATAAACTTTAAGACTTTTCTAACAGGAGTAAGATTACAGTTTTACTTTGTCATGCATACATCTTTTATCTTAAATAATAACTAACTTTTTAAATTATTCCTTTGAAAAAAAGTTACCATATATATACAGAGATTTGAAGCAGCATGTGTGAAAAACATCTGAAAAAAATTAAAGTTTCTGGACAGATGTTATAAGAGTCTTGTAGAAAAAGCTATCAGCATTACAATCCCAATTCTAATTTACTTTACATCAGGCATTTGAATTTATTGTCTTTAGGCCATATGTTCCAAATGAAGCTTGGTTCTATATTCATGAATCAGTTGACAATGAATAGTTAAGTTCTGCTAATTCAGAAAGGTGAAGTTGAGTGAGCTTATTTAAATGGCAGAATATTTGTAACTACAAATTCTGCATACCATTAGAAGACTTCCAAAAAAGACCTGCCATATGTTTTAAACCGTGATGAAAATGGTTTACAAAAAAAAAAAAAAAAAACTGCAACTTTTATGCAGCTATAGTTGAGAATATCTTAGCATTTCCATTAAAATTCTACTTTGAGAGTTTTAAACTTGGCCATAAAATTCATTGTAGACTGAAATTTAGCATTTAAAACCTAAGGGAATATTAAGTAACAAAATACGTTAAAATAATTAAATGCTTTTTAATCTTTCTTTTTAATCTTATTATTATTATTATTGTGAGGTTCTTTTTTTTTTTTTTTTTTTTTTTTTTTGGAACTGGGGGTTGAACCCAGGGTTTTGTGAATGCAAGGCAGATGCTTTGCCACTGAGCTACATCTTAGCTCTAAATGCTTTTTAACATTTTATGTGTATTTAATATTTTAGAACTACAGTTAGATTTGAATTATTAAAAATATTTGTACCACATGACTATTGGTTGTGGCTTAATAGGTATAATAATGAGTTGCCCCAGCAATGATCAGTCACAATCTCCATGAGCATTTCACTGTCTTTGCTCCGAAGGTAACATTCTCTGAACTTCCAAAGACTTCCAAAGACCCCAGTTCGAACCCCAAGGATATGTTACAGAGTCTCTGGACAGTAGCCCAAATATAAATGAGAAGTAAGGTATTAACAGTGAAAATTGAGAGACTATTCCAAAATGCTTAAATTGAACCTGCATGTATAAGCCAGAGACACTTCAGGTTGGAGGAATCATTGAGGTTTGTGTA
This sequence comes from Sciurus vulgaris, assembly GCF_902686455.1. Lineage (NCBI taxonomy): Eukaryota > Metazoa > Chordata > Mammalia > Rodentia > Sciuridae > Sciurus > Sciurus vulgaris. The sequence goes on along the minus strand of NC_136470.1, from coordinate 52,213,560 downwards.
AAGAAGTTTTTTTTTTTTTTTTTTTTTCATTTTTGATATTAAAGCATGACTCCAACCCACACCCCAACCCCAGAGTCAGTCTAAATTTTCAGCTCAGAAAGCCTGTAGAAGGACTATCCCACTCCAGGTCACAGCAAGGGCCCAAGAACACAATTCCTAGAAGAGCTCTGTTAATCTTATAGGGCTTCATCTGAGTTGAAGATGTAATGCAGGAGGTAGAAAGCTTTTGTATTCTTTCCAAATTGTACTGGTTTAGAGAAAGCAAGGTTTGAGTCCCAGGATTTGTCATTTTCAGCTTGTATAATCTTGAATGCAATAGCCACTCTAAATTTTAGTATACTAATTTATAAAATTAGGTTCTGAAAGTTAGGATTAATTAGATAAAAGTAAAATAGAAACTATCAATTGTGTTTATCAAACAATGACATTAAATAAAACCTAGTAATTTTGTTTTATAAAAGGTACAAACCAAATGACATTCCACTGAACAGAACTATCCTAACACCTTGATTCATCCATTATCAAGAGAAAGATTCACCTGACTATTTTTGACTTCCTCTCATAGTGATATCGCACCCAGGGATATCAGGAAGGTGACAGGCAGGCAGAATTATGGAAGTATTGTCCCTTAGCCTATGACCTTCAGTTTTCCTTATTTATTGTATAACAAATTACTTGTGAAAAGTAACTCAGAACTATGGTCATAAGTTTCAATGTTTGCCTTGATATTTTCAGTTTTGTTGGTTAACCTTCTAGACTGGATCCATTTGTTATTGTTCTAAATGTTGATCTTTCAGATTTATCCAGAATTGCTTAATCCTTGCTTTACTTTAGTTCATGTTAAAAAACATTCATTAAGGTCTTATTGTAGGCTCAGCACTGTGCTATAAACTGGTGAGAAAGGAAAAAATAATATATGCTTCTTGCTCTTAAAACTTACAAGTTTCCAAGTGTGATGCTGATAGAATGAAAGAATTCTAGTAGCATGTAACAAGTACTGACAAAGTTAGAGAGAGTGCATTCACATCAGATTTAAATGTTTGGGGAGGCTTATAGGATGTGATAAAACAGGTTTTAAATAAAGAAGCAGAGCTCAGCACATGAATAAAAGGAGCAAGAATATTCTAGCAGCAGGAAGAGCACATTAAACAAGTTATGGGAACAAGAAAGAATATATTTTAGAAGGAGTCCAAAATTATAGTAGAAATCCACATAGAAAGATATGCAAGAAAGTTAGAAAGAACTTCTAAAACATATGGGGAATATATCACAGGATTTTAAACAGGAAACTGGTTGAACTAGACGTGCATATTAGAAGAGTTATTCTGATAATCCTATGAAGGACAGTAAGATTGAAATCAGCAAGATCAATCAGGAAGCTACTCATTAATCATAACATTGTCCAGTTTTTACTTCCCTGTCATATTGGGAAAGTTAGGACCTATTTCACTTGCATTATGTAAGTATAACTATTAATAATAAAAGTGGAAGTCTTGCTACCTGCCAGATTGCCACAACCATTATGTGAAATGATGTAAATGGCAGCATTGAGCATTGTGACCATACAGTAACTGAATGTGGTTATTTGCGTTGTTAATTTTTCATTCCAGTCCACTATGGTTCATGTGCATAAACACATGAAAGTGGATTTGAGCTGTCAATGTTTTGTTTACGATCAGGATAAATGTAGGGAGAAGAAGGTAACAAATGATAAATATGTACATATCCTTTAGAGCAGTGCTTCTTATATTTAATGAGCATAAACATCCAAGTATATTGTTAAACTGCAGATTCAAAGCAAGAAAGTCTGGAGTGGGGGCTGAGACTGTGCTTCTCTGAAAAGCTCCCTGATGATGTCAGTGCATGAACCACACTTTGAGTTTTGAAGCGATAAGGAACACTTATAATTTTGCCCATGCTTGTAGCAGGAGAAGAGGCAGATTTTAAAAACTAAGTGTAGATTCACAAAGAGAGAACAACTGAGCAAATAAGCCAAACCACAAGAAAACCAAATGTCGAATGTTTTCTCTGATATGTGGATGCAAACTCACAATAGTGGGGTGGGACACTAGGGAAGAAGAGAATTACTTTATATTTGGTAGAGGGAAGTGAAGGGAGGGAAACCAGTATGGGGCAGGAAGGATAGTAGAGTGAAACAGCTGATTACCTCATATACATATTTGACTGCATGACTGATGTGATCCTATAATACATACAATCAGAAATATGAGAAATTATACTCCATTTATGTATGATTTATCAAAATGCATAAATGCATTCTACTGTCATGTAAAATTAATAAGAACAAATAAAAAAATAAAATATATAAAAAACTAAGTGTATGGAATATGCAAGTATCAATTTGCAATGCAACTTGTACTTTTTTTCATAGACTGGGCTCTGCTTTCCACAAAAGTGTAACATGTTTACATCTTTTTCCCCTTAAAGCTATAGAAAGCACATACACTAATTCTTTAATTTTATCACAATCTATTTAATTTCATAATGTGGGTGAAAGGACACTTACTACCTACTTATTTACTTATGTTTAATAATACTCTCTCAAACTAAGCCTTTTAAAATATTCTATCATCACACCACTCAGGGACACAGATTTGACATTGGCTTCTCCAGATATTGGTTGGGGGGGCCTAGATGAAATAAGAGGATAAGAAAATTTAAGAATCTGAACTGAAAAAAAAAAACAGATAATATTGTGTTCTAATTTTTTGTAGAGGTTGGAGGCATCGAGTTTCCTTTTTCAGCAGTGGTACAGACTTCTGGGAAAAATGCCTTTCAACCACCTTTGACCTAGGATTGATTTACAAAGAAATATCTTGCTATGGAGCCCCATGAGGACTTTGGCTATTCAGTTTCCTGAGGACCCTTAATTTCCACAGTGGTGGTGGCAGGGGTGGGGAAGGTCAGAAACAGAAGTCAGTGATAGAGGAAATATCAAAAATGTTCAAGAATGTTCAGCAGACGGTTGTGCAGCGAAGAGATTAGATATAATTCAGGACCCTTTTTTAACCTGGCATAGAAGTAGTTTATACCAATAAAAATATGTAATTCTTTAACATAGTAAAGTTAAAACTGAGGCTTGGTCTTTCAAATGAAAGTCAATACTTCCTTGGATTTATCCTCAAAATTTGCTTACAATTTTCCACATTTAAACAATTATAGTGTTTTACATTTAATGTCATTACCCTGAAGGCATTAGGGAAATATGGAAAGGCAAGAAAGGAATGTGCAACATTTCTTACTGAGTAGAGTATATCAGTGATACTTCATTGAAAAGATTAAGCAAGATAATATTTTAAGCAATGTAGATGAAATAAAAATACAGCTCCATCAGGATGACCATTCTCTATAAACACAATAGACTTGAGGAGAATTGACACATTAAATAAAACCTAATAATATGCAGAATAAATAATGAGGTAACTAGGCATCATCTGATGTCAGCCCAGGTCTTCTAGTACCTCATACAGGCTTACTAGATTTTTATTTTAAAATATATTGCAAAATATAAGTTAAAAATTCCTCTCTTATTTGTTTGAAATAAAGATTCAAAAGTTATCTGTTGCAAAAAAAATTCAATGTTTAGATTAAACAAAATGTGCCATTTCTTGAAAAAAAATGCCTTTTTTTTGTGTATTTTTACTTGCTTCATACATCTGTGCTTTTCTACAATAAAAACGTTATCATGGCAACTGGAGAATCATATGTACTATTTCAGAGTGAAAATGTTTCTTGTTTGAGAAATATGTTCACTACTTATTTGAATATTTATAATACTACATTCAGCAGAGAAAATATCTTACAGGTCCTGCATCAGAAAACTGTTCAAAACATTTTTAAAATGTTTTTTTCTATAAATAACTTATTGTCAGTTAAGTAATATATTTACTAGTAGCAATGAAGAAAACCATCATAAGATAAATAAGGAAACTTAAAATTTAACATTATAGATGAACCATACAATAACAGAAGGACCCTTCACTTCAACAAGGAGCAAAGTGTTTTTTTTTTCTTTAAATATATTCAAATTATAGTAAGTAAAGATATCAAGACACAATTATGAACTAAAAATAAAAATCTCCACAAGTATAAGCATACATCATAAAATGGCTACTTATATAACCACCATTCTGTTACTTGAGACTTTTTATATGGCAATGTTTTTAGTCTTTTTAAAAAATTTTTAGTTATATATGACAGTAAAATGTATTTTGGCAGAATATATATATATATATATATATATATATAAAGTATTATTTATTCTATTAGGTTCCCACTCTTATCATCATACGTGATGTCGTTACCCTGGTTTTGTATGCAAATACAAGGCTAGGAAAGTTATGACCAATCAATTCTACTGTCTTCCCTATTCCCCTCCCCACTCCCGTCCCTTCATTACCCTTTGTGTAGTCCAATCTATTTCTGTTATTTCCCTCCACAGCCTCCCTTGTTTTCATTTAGCATACACGAATCAGAGAGAAAATTGGGCCTTCAGTTTTTTTCAGATTGGCTTTCACTTAGCATAATATTCTCCAGTTCCATCCATTTACCACAAATGCATAATTTCATTCTTTATGGCTGAGTAACATTCCATGGTGTATATATGCCACGTTTTCTTTATCCATTCATCCTTTGAAGGACACCTAGGGTATTTCCATAGCTTGGCTATTGTACTTAACACCAGAAAAATAAATAACCCAATCAATAAATGGGCAAAAGAACTGAACAAACACTTTGCAGAAGAAGAAATATGAATGGTCAAAAAATATATGAAAAAATGTTCAGCATCTCTAACAATTAGAGAAATGCAAATTAAGGCTACATTGAGATTTCATCTCACTCCAGTCGGAATGGCAATAACAACAGATGTTTGTGAGGGTTTGGGGAGAAAATAAACAAAAACAAAAACAAAAAAAAAAACACAAGTAAAAATAAATGTTGACTAGGATGTGGGAGAAAGGTACTCTCATACATTGTTGGTGGGACTGCAAATTGGTGCAACCACTATGGAAAGCAGTGTGGAGATTCCTTAGAAAACTTGCAGTGGAATCATTTGACCCAGCTATTTTAAGACCCGAAGGACTTAAAATCCGCATACTACAATGATACAGCCATACCCATGTTTATAGCAGCTCAACTCACAATAGTCAAGCTATAGAAACAACCTTGGTGTCCTTTATACGGCAATTTAAGATAAATTAAACATAAAGGAAACAATAATGGATTGACTAATCAAACTACTAGGAGTGATGGAATCACTCTGCTATAGGGATAAGCAGAACGAACATAGAAAACTCTCCTATTAAAATTTATTGCCTTTTTAAATTAATTTTTGGTAAAGGAAGGTGAACAGTGACAAAAATAATTAGTCTCTTTATTTTCAGACTGGAGACAAAGGGTTTGTAAGGGAAGCACAACATGTCCTGTCATATCCTGAATGTGGAACTCAATCCTTGAATTATTTTTGCATGGTAAAATAGGGATCAGAAAGAAGGTCGAGAATATGATGAAACAGGAGAAACGCAAAGTGATGGACAGCTATGATCTCAGCCCAACACACATTTACCCTATGCAGAAAATAAGCACAGATTTCCAGCTTAGCTCTTGCATTTAAGCAATTTCCATTGTATAAGAATATTGCTTACGTATCGCATACTAATTCATGCCTGTAATTTTTCATGTGGAGTTCTTCTTTTGCCAGGAAAGATGCACTATTGTTTTCAAGCAGTAGTACACTTGCCTCCATCAGCATCTTTAGAGGTATTCTTCACCATACCATAGGTGGGGTTTATAAAGTTGACATTTAAAAGTAAATAAGTAATTAAGTGGGAGAACTTACTTGGTATGTCGTGCAATAAGAGTATTCCATAAAGTATACTGGCAGCCATGAAATCCGAAAACAAAGAAAAGATTCTTCACATCACCTGGTCAAAGTTCTTATAAATTATCAATTGGCTGTAAGTTTCTAAGTTGGAGATGAGAAAACTATCAAAAAAAATATCATGTTCTGATGGTTAGGAAATTGGAGACATTTATTCCTTCTCATGCTCATCTCCATCTTTGTCTTCATCTTTTTCCCTTTCTCTTCTAGCTGGTATATGTCAAAAAAAATTCAGAGAAAATATATGCATAATCCAAGGATTTAAACTCAAGACATACTTATGATTTATAATCCAGACAAGTTATATGACATCAAGTAATTTTGCTAAGTAACATTTATAATTAAGATAATTATGTCCTCTGAGATAGTAATCCATGAAAGAAGAGGAAGATCTTCTAAGAGAGTTAGGAATGAAGCAAGCCATTTATACAACAGGCTACACTGTTCCTGATAATGAAACAATCATAGCAGGAATGACGGACACCATTCTCCAGACAGTTCCAGGGCAATATATGGAATTCTGATGCCAATCTGGAGCCCTTTAGTGTTCCCCCCCTTTTATCAAGCAGCACAGACTGTAGTCAATATGGGGGCAATTAAAAAGATTAGGAAGCAATAAACACAGACTGTGGATCAGAAGATGAAAGAAGAAGAGGGGAGAGGAAATACAAGAGGTTCAATAAGGAAGCCAGGAGCAATTGGCATTCACATTGAAAGGGCAACAATGGACTTTCAATGTTGTTCTCCAAGGATATTTTACATAGCTCAACTTTATGTCATGGGATGGTGGCAGCAGCTCAGGTGCACAAAACCTGACACAGTATCATGTTTTATAGTTTTGCTAACTTCTGAGTCTTTCTCCACCTAGAAAAGGGATCTCAAATGGTAGTGGTCCATCTCTAAGAGAGAAGATAGGCTGTCAAAACCTCCAATTTCCAAATATCTAGGCTATGTGCCAAATACTTAGGGGATCTGATTGGGCACTGCTGTTGTAAAATCCAAGATTTCCCTACTTGCAAACAGTCACAGAACTTGGGAGTGTTGAGATGCTGCTGGTGTCTCTCCATAACACAAATGTTAAAAACCATTGTGTGATTTAATAAAAGTAAAACCTGGTAAGACTGGAAACTTGAGCACCTTGAGGCCTTTGCCCAATAAAATATTTGTAGAACAATTACAAGCCTTGAACATATCAGTACAAGAACGATTCTATGAATTGAATGTTTCTGGCTGCCCTGATGGGTTTGGTGGGTCCTGTGCAGCAGGAGGGCAATAGAACCTTATGACCTTGGTCACAACTGTGAAAGGGGACAAAGATACAGAAGATCATTGGAAACAATGGCCACATTATGAACTGACTATGTATTATATGGCAGTACATAGCCATGCACCTCCACCAGGCAAAATGGAAGAGCAGAAACCCAAACTGAATTTAGATAAATGGAAGATGTCCAACTGAAGATGTGACTGCTTGGCTGTATAGATACACAGGTCCTAATGAAAAAGCTATCTGTCCAATATCAAAGACGTGGGGGCTCCCATTTCTCAGACATTGTGTGTGTGTGCCTCTTCCTATACCTGTTACACAAAGCAGCTTTGTAAATAAGTGGAAATAAGAAGAAAAGTTCTTCTCTGTTTAAAATAATGGCAATAACCCCCCCATACTCTGTAAATATAAACTGAACTCATTTCAATCAATGTAATTAACTGCTTAGGATGGCAAAGTTGAAACAGCCTGTAGAAGAACATATCCCTCTATTCGAGGATGGTTATGGGCATATGGCACCCATGGCTATGCCTACCTTATATCTGGATTGGTAAATACATTTGGAAAAGATAAGAGTATACTAGCCAGCATACTTTCCACTTTGTATATAACCCCTGTTAATTGGGAACTAATAAATGCTAGACAAAGACTGGAACTCTCTGATGACTTATTCACTTTCTGTACTTTCTCAAGGAGCAAGCACTGACATTGAGTTCCAGATTGAGACTTTAGCTAAACACATGGCTGCTACCTTAAGCAATACTCACAAAGTCAGAACTTTTCTTAATGAAGAAACTACCTACAATGGAAGGTGATACTTCAGAGTAGAAGGGTGCTAGACATAGAACAGAATAATCTATCCAATGTACCCTTATTGAAGCAGAATGTTATGTATGTATCCCTAGCAATTATAAGGTGTCTTTGACCCTATAAAGTTACTAACCTATATTACTGCTTCAGGTAAACTTAGTATTGATCTTGTTTCTGCTAGGTAACAATCTCTTCAATCTCTTCCTTCTGTCTGGAGATACGTTGCATTGTCTGGGTACTCATACAGCAGAACCTATCACATTCTGTGACTCTTTGTATTGTTGTGAGATTTGGTTACAAGGAACATTCTGATATACTGCCCATGAGACACTAGAGAAAATGAGCTAGATAAGATTATAATGATATCTAGGCACATGGGGTGCAGAGTGTATCATTATTAAAGAAAAGGGGGACAATAAAACACCATGTCCCTGAATACCCCATTTCTTTTCCAAAAAACTAGCCCATTAAGGGAACAATGAGCACAAACCTGTCACAGAAGGTCCAAATACATATTATCTTGAAGGGCACACTGGGAACTAAGGCAAGTTAGTGTTATCTGTAAAAAGCTACCTTCTCACACTTATGCCAGGACAGCTTCTCCTTGGGATGCTGGTTATAAAAACAAGCTAAGCAAGCTAATGCTGATGATGTCACTGCTTCTGCAGCATACCATGTAAAACCCCTCTGTGAGTAGGGACAGGTGTGAAATTGGGGACACTGAGGAAAGGATATGTATGATTTATCCAACCAATTACCTCTGGGCAGAGCAGTGAGAGAGAGGAAGCACTGCTTGGCAAAGCACTGTGAGGGACCCAGTTGCTACCTATCAGCCTATGGACATTCAACTCTTCTTGGAGCAATTACTGATCTCTTCTTAACTCTCCCGATAAACCATATGTCTCCCATGCTGACTCAGGCCACTTTGTTTGGCTGGCACAACTGCACTATTGATGAGACAATATAACATTAAAATCTCTCTTGTTTAAAAGGGGACCCAAAATATTTGCAAAATTCTGAACAAATTTTAAAGAAAATTTTAAAATCTTTAATAGTTTAACTCACTATTGGTTTTATATATATATATATTTATATATGAATTTCACAGATTAAGTTGGTCATGGATCTTGCTTGTCAGCATCTTATGCTTTCTCACTGGATCTCTTGCAGGACTAATATTCCATAAACTGCATTTTGAGAAATATTACTTCATAAGTGTAAATGCACATAAATGTAAATAGTATTCCTCAACCATAATCTATTCTTTTAAATTATTTTATCTTTTCTCATATAATTTCCCCATATCTAGAATATTATTCTACTCTACTGATTTTCCAATTTCTTCTGTTGTACTTTTACTCATTCTTTAAGGTAGAATATTGCCTTTTTTTTCAATCAAGCAGTGTTCATTCATTTCCCTGAAAAAAAATATATTGATGTGCACATTTCACATTTCTATTGTGACTCTAATTTTTGTAAAACTCACTTGTGAAATGACAATTCTATGAAGAAAGGGATAATTTGGTGCTTATGTTTTCATGTTACTAAAGTAAAGGTGATTTTAATGTGGAGGTTTTCCCTTACTTATCTTTATGTCCTCTATTCAGGTTATGGTATCCAAAGACTCAGAGGATATGAAGGCAAAAGGCAGCAAGTTGGCCAATTTAATCAAAGCTGAGGAACTGTTTGGGAAATAAACATAAGAGTAGATCAACTGATTGAGGACATACTTTTAAATGCTTTAAATGTCTTTATTGTGAAAGTTTTTTATTGCCTAGGAAATAAGAGATATTTTTTAATAATAACTAATGAAATTCAACACTAAAACAGTGTTTTAAATACATGCTCTGGCAGCTAAACGTAGAAGAGATTACACTTGAATAACCAACTAGAAACTGCTTGCAGTCATCTGAGAATAAATGTTGGCTCAGACAAGTTTGATAATATTAGGAATTGGAAATAGGAATAAAAAATGATTTGATAAATACCTGAAACACCTTGTTGATAGATTAAGAAACTAGGCAAGTAATTTATCATCTGAGTACACAAGAAATGAGAGAAGATGATTTTAATGCTTCTCTAGAGATTTTTCTTGAAATGTTTTGGTGTCATTAAATAAATTTGTTAATCTAATTTGTGTATATCATTATATACAAGATACCAAGATTTTTAGAAGATGAGACACAAGAAAAAGAGTCCTGTACACACTCAAAGCAGTAGTGAAGAACTCCCTATCATACATGGATACCACTCACAGTTTTTCTAGGAAAGCCCTTGGGAATCCAGAAATAATTTGAAAGCCGAGGCAAAAATGAAAATTATAATTAATTTATTTTGTTCAATGTTTTAATTCAGGCATATTGTTTCTTAAATCAGTGTGTTACATTTGTTCAACTACATAATCATAAAATATTTAAGATGAAAATAATGAAATAATAGACACGGCTATTGCCCTACATAATTAAAAGTCTAGCCATGTACATATTTGAAATTTAAAAAATTTTACTTAAGTAAGTTTAATTTTGAAATTATAAAATTCAGTCTATTCCCCTACTTTTAGGTATGGAGATATTGTATATGTGAAACCTTCAGATTATATAAGGGAGAAATATATCTTGTACTCACTCCTGAAGCCCCAGTTCTTCACTGAAAATACATGGAAATTCAGGTTTAGATGTAATGTGTGGGCTGTTGCCTGAAACATGTATTCCCTTTCTCCAGCATTGAAAAGCAGCTGTCAAATACCCATAGCCTGTATAAATGTATGCATTGTATATGCAAGAAACCATAGGGCACATATATTTAAAGCATCAGGGTTGAGAACATGCTGAAATTCCCTTTGCTGCCTTGTCCCTGTCTATGTGAGACATCACAGTACACGTAAATTTTCAGTTAACCTCTTAGGAAAGCATCCTGCCTTGTCACGTGTAGAAATACTGAGATGACCCCAACACCATATTCACTCTGAGGGAAAAATCTTTTAATGTTATCTTGTTTAATACATGTGGTGACTTTTGGGAGAGAACTCAAAGAAATTTGGGTTCATAAAGAAATTTAATTTACCTAATAAGAGGAAAACATTTTATAGTACAACCAGAAGAATCAATAATTTTGTATTTTCCTGTATTTTTCCCATTAAATGTTTTGTTTAAAATTCTATTTAAGTGACTTGATTGTTATTTTTTGTGTATGCTTTCTGATGACATAGCAAAATATTTATTGCTGCCTAAGACTGGATGATTTTTAGTTATGAAAAATGGGAGAGTATACATATTTTTAAAGATTCTAAAATTTTGTTGATTAACAAGAGTAATGGCTATGTTGTAAAAGGGTGGCAAGTGGCTATTTGCTATCATATTTTAATCAGCACAAGATTATAAAACTAGAGGAATTAAAGACGTTATCATTTGGTAGCATACAATAAGCAATTATTGAATATTTATTCATCTAATGGATTTGATTTGTTTAAATAAATCATCAAGGTATAAAACTTAAAAACTTCTGTATGCTAGGTTTTTCCCTTAGAAAATCATTTTTATGGATTTATATGAATGAACCTAAGGACCAAACCTAACACATTTTTAAGGTTCAGACTAAGCTGTAATGAATCCTTCATTGATGTTTTATATTAAAAAAAAAAGAAACTGCTCAGATTCTATTCAAAACCCTGTTTTTATCCCAGAACAAAACATGAGCAAACACAATCAAGCAAATACAGAATCAAGCTTCCAGTTTTACATACATTGAGTGATATAAAATCACACCAAGAAAATCTTATATATCATTGTGTACCCATTAAAATAATTAGAATAAAATATTTCTTAGTAATGTTTATTTCTTTGTATTCTTTTATGGTTTTCAAGCATGAAAACAAATATGATCAAGCATTTCATTTCTTAAAATGTTGCCTTCTGTTGCAATCAAGTCCCCTTTCTGATACTCAACCCTAGCTTGACTTTATTTAGTGCTCCTTTCCTGGATGACTATGATTTAACTTTTGAAAATTTGTAATTCTTTATACAAATTCATACTTAGTTGTTGTTATCCTGGACTTAACAAATATAAACACAATACTTATGCTATAAAAATTCATGTATTAATATATTTGCTTCATATTATAATTTATGTCAAGGTAATTGGAATAAATTCCAGAGATAATTTATTATGATATGTGTATATTTCAGAACAGATTATAAGATTCAAATCAACAGGAAAATCTGCGACCATCTCTTACTAAATGAAGAATCACCAATAATTGATTTTGCTTTCTTGAGTGCTCAATTATAAATCATCTTTGGCTTGAATTTGCTTCCATATTTCTATTTAATATTTTTCCATAAATATACCAGTTATCCTTCTACAATCCATGTGTACATTTTATTAGTTTTCTGTGAAATTGTTCATATAGATACAGTATCTCCACTATAAAAACAATAATCATATCACACATTTAAATTTGCTCTTCAAAAGTCCTCCATCAGAACAAGCTGCTCATTCAATAATTCAGTTGATCTATCATTTCCTTCCCTTCCTACTGCCCATCCTTCTTCAAGTCATTTATCAAGTCATGACCATTTTCCTCCGTGGAGTTTTATGTAACTGTCCCATACTCTCTTGCGGACTCACCCTCTTGTATTTTAGTCAAAGCCACCATTAGATTATCCTAAGGCTATAGCAATTATCTGTTAATTGAAATCCCTCCTTTAAGATGGTTGGTAATACACTCATCTGCATAAAGAATTGGTTGATTAATCTTTCCAAAATGGTATTTTTAATGTTACATACTGCTTAAAAATATGCACTGTAACTCTATAAAATAAAATTTTATGTAAGTCCCAAATTTAAGACCCTCATAAATTGGGTGCTACCTTCTTCTTTCATTCAAAATCTATTTACTGAGTACATGCAATTTAAATTCTTGGTTCTAGGCAGATACAAAAGAAGCATGATTAAAATAAAAACAAAAACACTGTCCTCCTGCAGACAATATTCCAAGGGATCCTTGCTGCTCAAGCTCAGACTTTATTTACCCGAGTCTACAACCAGGATCAGACAATCCACGCTCTAGCAACTTTTCCTCATAGAGCAACTTCAATTCCACCCTCTCATGATGCCTTCTACTGAAAGGAAAAATGTCATTCCTTAACTTCATATTGTTGGAGGAGAGGGACGTTTTCAACCCTAGAGTAGAAATTTTGAAGGTACACTTCATCTCTTTTGCCACAACTCTTCACTGAACCTTCATAAGAGGAAATATGATTTAACTGATTAGTGATAAACAGAAGTATGTCTGTGTTCAACTTCCTTACATTTTTCCATCTTTTGGAACAGTTTTTCTCAAGTTATACTTTGCTCCTTTGCAATGTCTAGCCTGTCCCTGAACAGAATAAATATCTATATTTTCTCAACTCTGTCTGTTATGAACAGATATATCTAATAAAGGAGCATCAGGTAGCCTGCTGTGATACTGTATCTAGCATCCTCCACATGTCAGTTTTACAACTAGAACTAATAGTCATATCAGACTCCATTGTCCATTTCTCTATTGATTTAGAATTTTGGAGGAAAATTTTAACTTCGCTCACTTTCCACTATCCCCACACACAATCACAACATTCTTTTTACAATCTTTTTCTAATGCAATCTAATATAGCCAAGTTACTTACATTTTTAGTCTATTTTCTCACTATGAAAATAACTACCACTGGTATTACTCATTAGGTCTTCTTACATGATTTGTCATTTATATAATATTTCATATAACTATGGTTTTATCTCTTAAGAACATTTTTTCATATATCTGCTGATTCCTTGTACATCTTCTTCTGTGAAGTGTCTGTTCATTTCCTTAGCCCATTTGTCGATTGGATTATTTGCATTCTTGGTGTAGAGTTTTTTGAGTTCTTTATAGATTCTGGAGATTAGTGCTCTATCTGAAGTATGACTGGCAAAGATTTTCTCCCACTCTGTAGGCTCTTTCTTCATATTGCTGATAGTTTCCTTTGCTGAGAGAAAGCTTTTTAGTTTGAATCTATCCCAGTTATTGATTCTTGCTTTTATTTCTTGTGCTATGGGAGTCCTGTTAAGGAAGTCTGGTCCTAAGCCGACATGTTGAAGATCTGGACCTACTTTTTCTTCTATAATCTGCAGTGTCTCTGGTCTGATTCGGAGATCCTTGATCCATTTTGAGTTTAGTTTTGTGCATGGTGAGAGATAGGGGTTTAGTTTCATTCTGTTGCATATGGATTTCCAATTCTCCCAGCACCATTTGTTGAAGATGCTATCTTTTCTCCATTGCATATTTTTCGCACCTTTGTCTAGTATGAGAAAATTGTATTTATTTGGGTTTGTGTCCATGTCCTCTATTCTGTACCATTGATCTACCTGTCTATTTTGGTACCAATACCGTGCCGTTTTTGTCACTATTGCTTTGTAGTAGAGTTGAAGATCTGGTATTGCGATACCCCCTGTTTCACTCTTCCTGCTAAGGATTGCTTTAGCTATTCTGGGTTTCTTATTTTTCCAGATGAATTCTCAACAAAATTTTAGCAAATCGCATACAAAAACATATTAAAAAGATAGTGCACCATGATCAAGTGGGTTTCATCCCAGGGATGCAAGGTTGGTTCAACATCAGGAAATCAATAAATGTAATTCACCATATCAACAGACTTAAAGTCAAGAATCACATGATTATTTCAATAGATGCAGAAAAAGCATTTGATAAAATATAGCACCCCTTCATGCTCAAAACACTAGAAAAAATAGGGATAGTGGGAACATTCCTTAGCATTGTAAAGGCCATCTGTGCTAAGCCCATGGCCAATATCATTCTAAATGGTGAAAAACTGAAAGCATTCCCCCTAAAAACTGGAACAAGGCAGGGATGCCTTCTTTCACCACTTCTATTCAACATCGTATATTGGCTCGTATGTGTTTATTGATAAGTTTATGGGTAATTGATTGATTTATAGCCAACATCATCCTCCTGCAGTTAACCCTTTTCTCATCTATGTGGGATGTGGCTGAGAAATCCCCACAGAGGTCTATGAGGAAACCACTATTAAAGGCTTTGCATAGCTCCCACTTCTGGACCAGGAAATACACCTACATCCATCTACCTGCTCCCATAGCTGTGGTGCAGGTGAGCCAACTGTTTCCTAGAGAAGTTCCCTGATCATTGTAGTTGCCAACACACCCAAGTTTCTCTGCCACCTACTTAATTGCATTTTCATGGTATCCAGGCTCTCATTTTTCTTACTTCTGGGCAAAAATGTCACATCACTGAGTTTAAATTGGTGGATTTGTGGTCACGGCCTATGTCCTAACTGTACAAAGAGTATAGGAAAACAATTTTATCTCTTTATAATTTGGTATTTACAGGTAGCAAAATTCCCAAACATAAGAAATATGTTTAAAAGGACTTGAGACTGAATATTATAGGTGCCTCCTATGTATGTTTACAGATGAACTTTACTAAAATGAATCTTATTGAGATTAATGAATATTAGAAAAAAATGTATATTAGTTAGGAGATTATGGGAGAGTTAGTAGTTCCAAAAAAAGCAATATTGTCTTAATGGTATTATCTGATAAGCTATAATAAAGGAGTCTAAATAAAGAGACATTTAGAAGGTATAATTAATAAGAATGTGGACACCAATTAGACTGTAGGATAGGAACAGGATGGATATGATAACTCTATTTCTAAAGTTTGAATCTGTACATAAGTAAAATATGGTGGTATAGTGAAAGCTAATACAAAGTTCAGAAGGAAAAGTTAATTTGGAAGAAGATATAATGATTTTAAATTCAAATATGTTGACCTGGAGATTAAATAACACAGACAAATTATCAAATAAATAAATTCAAGAATATCATGGAAAATTTAAGGCCATTGTTTTGCTTAAAATAATTTCTAAGGTAAAGTTTACTTCAAGAATGAAAAAGCATCTGTGTTATTTAATTTTAGTGGGGTAAATACGTCTAATTTAGTTATTTGAACTTAGGAATCTGTTATAGCTTTATGTTAATTTATTGTTCTCTAATTCCAGTGGGGGTAAATCCAGAGGCAATCTATTCACTGGGAATAATACGGGGTCTGCGTAACACTGGGATGGACACCTAGGTATGCTGTGAACATTTCCCTGAGGATCTCTGAATATGAAACAGCACTTGAACCTTCTGGTTTTATTTAGAAGTGATAAAAGTTGAAATCAAATGGTGGAAGATAACCTATCAAAGGAACCAATTGAGCTTTGACAACTATCTGCAGTATTGTAGTTCTATAATACTTCTTAATGATTCCCCAACTTACATGAAATTGCAGTTGTAGATTATGAAAGCCATTTTCTTCCTTATTCATAAAATGCTCCCATGATTGCTTAGAAAGCTGTCCTTCAAACCGCAAACCACTTCTTAATGAAAAATGACCTAAGTCTTCTCCAAGAGAGACAGTGAGAACTCAAGTTTCCTTTCACTTTACATGTGATTCCTGACAATTGGAATTGTTTTTTAATCATAGTGAGCCCGAAACAACAAAAAAAGAAACTATGCCTAACTTGATATTAGGCAACCCCTTAAGTCCAACAACATCCTTAATTTAAATTGACCAGGGCACCTCTTTAATTATACATGATCCAGTTATTATAGTCACTATCTTTGGTGACCAAAGGAGAAACAGAGAAAAATATATTATTTAAAACAGCTGTTCCCTAGTAATTTGGACATGTTTATGTGACTAATTCTGAGGAGTACAGAGACATAAATAATTAATAGCTGATTTAAAGATCTATCACTGCAAAAACAAGGGCAGTGATGAATTTTATTAAAAGTAAAAAATGACTAGGTGTCTTGTTTCTGAAACAAAAATAAGGAATTATGTATATGAAGCTTTCTTAGATAAAATTCCCCAAGAGACATATGTATTTAAAGAAGAGCTGACTGACAGACAATTATTCTCACAAACCTAAACTGAATAAATAAGCTCAGTAAAAATCCCATAGGAATAGAAGCCTTGGTTTGTGGAGCAAATGTGTCTGCAAGTCCTAAATTGGTCAGGTTAGCTTAATTGAAATGGTGGATGTGAAAGCTTTCTGCTTGCCTTAACTGACTCCAACTGTTAATATTGTGGAATTTGCTGCAAATCAACAAAGAGGGGCTCATAAATCTCATAAAGTCATGGGAACTTAATAATTTATTGAGATTTCCCCTTTCTAGAATCAGTATCTGTGTTTTAAAATTGGTTTGAGGGCAAGAAGTTTAGAAGAAAATGGTAGTTTCCATTAAAAAACAAACCACCTTTTGGAAATAATGAATTAAATATAAGCACACAGTCACCTAATATTAGTGTTTACATGGTATCTGAGTGTTGGACTAAATAATACCAATTTTCATGTTTTCTAATTCAAAACAGTTAAGAGTATTAGAGGAGTAAAATAGTTGTTCAGAACAATGTCAAATCATCTACAGACTTCCTGAAATTCACTTAATTGGCATCAAAAGTAATAGAGTAATTTTATTTGTTGAGACCACTGCCAAATATTTATTGAGCACAAAGTATATTTAGGACACACTACCAAGAAGTTTCATAGCTGTAATTTCACTAGGGCATGTAAAATGAATCAGTTATGGAAAGATGATTATACTGCATATTCCAAGAAGTGAATTCCAGCAGATGGATTCTCCTAGGTATAACTCCCTCAGATTTTCAGGGAGAATTTCATGAAAACACTGAGATTTCACTTTTACTGAACCTGGTTTCTTATACATGGAACAATCTAGCTCTGGTTGACTTTTGCACACCTGCTTTCATTTCACAGCTGATGTCAGTGATTTGGAGTTTGTTTTTAACTGGTCTGATAATTTGGCCTCTGCAATAAACAGAATCTCCCCACACCCAACCACCAGGATGTCCACATTCTAATCGCCAGAACTTTCTCAATATTTTACCTTATACGACAAAAAGGAACTTCATGAATTTAAAGCAAACTCTTTAAGCAAAGAAGTTTGAGATGGGGAGATTATTCTGGATTACCTGGGGCAGGGGCAATGTACTCACATGGTCCTTATAAGAGGGTAGCCGGGACCAAGTCAGAAAAAGATGTGAAGAGTGAATTAGAGGCTCGAGTGATGGTTTTGGAGATGGAGGAAGGAGTCATCATGGCCACCTAGACGACCTTATCATCTTGGAAAGGCAAGGGAACGAATTCTCCCCTAGAACCCTGAGGAGCCACTTTAGACGTCTAGACTTACAAGAAAATGCATTTGCACGGTCTTAAGACTCTAAATTTATGTTAATTGGCTATAACAGCAATAGTAATATAGCCAATGTCAAATAGCTGATGAAAGAATACAAGTGTTTGTTTTTAATTTCAGTTTTTGCGGTAAAATTTATGCTAAATAAAATCACAGATATACGTGTACATTATGAAATGATCATGACAAGCAAGCTGATTAACATACCCATTACCTCACATAGTTAAGTATGTATGTGTTTGTATGATACTTAAAATCTACTCTCAGCATATTTCAAATACTACTTTCATTATTTTTAACTATGGTCACCATAAGGCACATTAGGCTTATGGAACTGATAACTGAAAGTTTATATTCTATGGCCCAAATTTTCCCATTTCTTCTACCCTCCTACCCTTGTAAACAAGAGTCTTATTTTCTGTTTCTTTGAATGTATATCATAATGGCACATTGTACCATTTAGATATCTTTAACTCTTTATTTGTTAGTTATACGTCATCAAAACTGTAAAAAAAATCATATATTAAGTATGATGGTTTTTGAAAATATTTTACTCCATATAACAACCATGAAAAATAGATAGGATTATTTCTATCTACTCATGTACTTAGAAATTATAACAAATGTAAGCAAGTGTAAACATGTATTTACAAGTTGACAAATTTGGCATATTTTCACAAACTCTAAACATGTCTGGTGAAAGAGATCTATTAGGGGAGACATAGACAAAGCACATTTCTAACAAGTTACATTGAATTTCAATGAATGAAATAAATATTCATCCTGATGATGGAAGTATCCTTTATCATTTTCTTCTAGTGACCAAATGCCCATTCTCCCCTTTCTCTCATTAATAGAACTGCAATTGTGTAATAAGCCACATGTCCAGGTTAAAACTTATATCTTATAGAACTAAGGTTGTCTATCTGATGAAATTTTAGTTCATGAAACATGAATACAAGTTTGTCTCAATATTTCTAATCTTTTTGTCCTTGTCCTAATTTTAACAGATCATAATTGAAAGTAGGTATCCTTTGCCAAAATTTTCCCATTTCCTCTCTCTCCTATCCTTATTAGACAAACTTCTTACTCTCTGCTCTGTTTCTGTGGGTGTTCCTGATGTTTTTATACTACTACAATATTATATTCCTAACATTTCAAAGTATTTTCCTTCCGTCTGTTGGCTACAAGGAAACCATCACTGTTATCATTGGAGTAGTATTTTGAGACCAAAACTGAAGGACTGAGAAAATCACAGCAACCTCAGCCTCTACGTTCTTAAGCTGATTACTCTACTATAGGAAATCCTTCTCTCTGCTTTTCTTGTTAAGCAGGAAAAACAAAACCTTTTTTAGTTATAAGAATCAAGCAGTTATCCTAACTAATATATTTCCCTAAAGATATTTATAATCTTCAAACATAGTGGAACCAAAGTCATAGGAAAAGGCTAAGAATGAAATGTAATGGATCATGCTGAGTGTAAATTGAGTGATACTAGTATTTATTCATTGTTACACAGATACGTGGAATTCTGGTCATGCTGGAAAAACTCATGCAAAAATAAAACGAGCTAGCTACAGAATCTGAAAAAATACAAAAGAAAACACATAAGTGGGAAGAAAAATGAAAAAGAAGAAAGAGGACATTTAATACCAGCGAAACATCATGAGTGCTGAGAACAGGGGTGCACACCTGTAATCCCAGAAACTTGGGAGTCTGAGGTGGAGGAGCACACATATAAGTTCAGCCTCAGCAACCTAGTGAGACCCTGTCTTAAAATAGAAAGACTGAGGGTATAACTCAGTAGCAGAGCACCCTGAGCTCAATTCCCAATACCACCAAAAAAAAAAAAAAAAAAAAAAAAAAAAAAAAAAAAGAGGAAAGAAAAAAAGAATGAAAACAGAACAAGATAACAAGAGTATGGAAAAAGGCATTCTATCATTCTATGGCTATGTTTGGGAACACAGCTAATAAGATTTCCTGACCTTGAAAGCCTGGCATTTTACTGCAGACCTCTATTCATTTTCTTATCACTGGACAGTCTGCTTTTATAGCACTGTACTATATAATATGTACTGTTTAATAGCTCCTGCTTCATATCTATTGTCCCCTACTACTTGAGTATAGGCAATATGTTTTGTTCATTTTCTTTCCTGAATTTTAGGAAACATAGATGTTGATAAATTTATCTGAAACATAGATGATGATAAATTTTTGTTGAATAAATTAATATATACACTTTTATATATAAATAAATATGAATATACCTATGTGTATATAGGTGCAGAGATACATGCATATATAGCAATGTTAGAAAAATGGAGAATTTGGTTTATTATAGGGCAGACTGTCAACATAAGGTAGTCTGAAAGCAAGAATCCTTTTTGAAATAAAACTTGAAAATGGGCAATGGTATTTTGAGAAAATAAATTTTCAGAGGTTTAATAATATATCAATAAAGAAGAAAATGAATCCCCAATTAGGAAATCTATATGAAATTAATTTCCCTGAACTAAGACAATGAAAAACTTAATAGAAACAAGGAAGCATGGAAAATATTAGTAATGGAATATTAGCAAAACCAGACAGTAAGGATATATATGGAGAGGGATAAAATATATCCCTGAATATCCCCTTTGTGTTATCAAAAACTTGACCAAGTTAAGGAAAAAACAAGAGAAAAAGTGGGCCAGAAAATCCAGATACATATAATTTTGAAGGACACTGTCTCTTAAATTCCTTGGTAAACAGGGTGAGTTAGTGTTATCTGCAAGCAACTGTTTTCTTACGTGTATGCCAGAATGGTTGCTCCTTGGAATGACAGTCATAGAAGCAAACTAAACAAACTTAGGCTGATGATGGCACTACTTCTGCAGTCTAGCATACAAAACCCCACTCTGAGTAGAAACTGTGGGCACCGTGGAAAGGATAGATGTTGTTCACTAAGTTAGACATCACTAAACAAATCACCATCAGGGAGAAGACATGCTGCTTGGCAAAGCACTGTGAGGGACAGAGATGCTCTCAGCCTGTCACTGCTGAACGATTCCTATAGATGTCCCGATCTCTTGCAAGATCTCCCCAGTAAATCATATGTCTCCCATGCTGTCTCTGGAACTTTCTTTGACTTTTCTATAATCTATCCCACTGTCCTGACACAATTGGGCTGTTGATATGACACTGGCTAAATATAGTTGTCACTTGGCATCCAAGAGGAATTAATTCCAGGACCCTTCTATCGTACCAAAATCCACAGGTACCCTAGTCCCTCCTATCCAATGGCATGTTTTCAAATACTTGATGTACATAGTCCATATGTTTTAAATCATCTCTGCATTACTTATAGATCCTAATAAATGCAAATTATATATAAATATTTATTATACTGCATTATTTAGGAAATACAGTCAAGAAAAATGTCTATGCATGTTCCCTATAGTTACTTTTTTTCCCTCAATACTTTTGGTTGAGCTGACTTCCTAGTCTTTTACAGATTTTAAAGGAAATGTTTGAGTCCTTCTTCATTCACTATGATGTTGGCTTTGGATTTGTCATATACAGCCTTTATGATGTTGAGGCAAGGTCATTCTATTTCTAATTTCTTTGGTGTTTTTAATCATGAAAAACTAATGAACTGTTTCAAAGGCTTTCTTTTCATTTATTGAGATAACTATAAGATTTTGGTTCCAAATCTATATATGTGGTAAATTATATTTATTGATTTGTGTCTATTAAGTCACCCTGAAATGAAACCAACATTTTTTGATGTACACTGTTCTTAATATGTTGTTGAAAACAGTTTGCTAATATTTTATAAAGGATTTTTGCATCTAAGTTTATCAGGAATATTGTGGTTTTCTTTACTTAATGTGTCCTCTATCTGGTTTATTTCATAGAATAAATTTAGAAGTATTCCATTCTTTACTATTTCATGGAATATTTTAAAGAGCATAGACATGAGTTCTTTAAATATTTGGTAGAATTCATCTGGGAATACATCTGGTCCCAGACTTTTCTTTGCTGGAAGACTTTTTTGATTACTGCTTCTATCCCATTGCTTATACTGTTCTGTATTTCAATGTCCTCTTGATTCCATTTTGTGTATAGAAATACATTCATTTCTTCTAGGTTTTCCTATTTATTGGAGTGCAAATTTTCAAAATAGTCCCTAGTGATTCTCTGGATATCTGTAAAATCTGTGATTATTTCTGTTTTTTGTTTGTTTGTTTTTGGTTTTGTATCTAAGTTTATTTGGGTCTTCCCTCTTTTTCTTCAACTCAGTTTGAGTAAGAACTTATCAATCTTATTTATTTTTTTGAAAAAGTAGTTCCTCATTTTATTGATCTTTTGTATTTTTTTATTCTCTACTTAATTGTTTTTAGCTCTGATATTAAAGTCCTTCAAGCAGTGATTTAGACTACTTTCAAACAAATTGACAGTCGATAGTATTCCAAGAAATGGGTAGATATGGAGCAATTTTACCTTGAAAAGTGGATTTTACAGTTGTGTCATCATATTTAGAGAACTTTAGAAAATGGAACAATTTTCTGTGAGTGAGTGGATTAGGGAGAAAATAAGATTTCAGTGGGTCTTTATCACTCTCCAAATTATTAGATGAATTGTGAAACAAATAAAAATTATGTTAGTTGAGGTATGTGAACTCATCAGCAAGGAACTCTGTTCATTGTTGAATTTAAGCATAAGGATATGTGTTATTCCCTTGAGTTCTCTCATTCATATTCATGAATATACATAGATTTCACCAGTAGCATACAACTGGTAACAAATTTATGTGACTGAATACACTTAACTACTGAGTCACAACAAGAAATATACTCAGACATAAAAAAGTACAATTTGACCTCAGGCAATTCAATCATATTTTCCTGATAACAACTTTATATTTTTACAATTATCTATCTTTAAGAATATTTAAAGGAATGTAGCTAAATTGGTTGAAGTTAAACCATTCTCCTCTCTACACTTCCCCAGTAGTAAATAGACAGTTGTATGACCAACTGGATTGAGACATCCCTTCTTCATACATGTTACCTAATTTATTTTTCTTTAATTACAAATTCAAGCAAAGAGAATTATTGTGGGGGGAAATCTTAATCATATTATGTATAAACTTAAGGGGAGACTTACCAAGACGTTATGTTGATTTTTCCCAACTAATTCAATTATGAGAACTTTAAAAATTGCATTCCTCTCACCAGGGCGTTAGTAAGAGATCATTGATGACCTTTTTTCAATTGTTCTTGAAATTTTAAAAAGTCAGTGTATTTACAGATCATGGAGAAGAAAATCATAAAATCCATAAAAGTCTTCTGCTGTCAATAACTCCTATCTATTATTTTCCATGAAGGCTCTGTGCAGGCTCCCAGATAATCTAAATTTTATGGCCCTCTCAGATGCTGGGCCCTGCCTCTTTGCCCTGTTTTTGTATCACAGTCTTACATTCACATGTTTAGATAAAAATACATTTTGAACCCCAGTTTTCTTATTCCTTACCTCTTTGTTCTGCAATCCAAGATTATGCAGCACTTCCAATTAAAAACTTCCATGATAATATCTTTAGAGCTTTTTCATTATAGCCCAGTTTGTTTTCCTATGTATTGCATTAAATTTAGAGCCATCTTCCAAGCTTATGAAATCCTAGGGTAAGTGATCATGCATGTCTTGAATATTTATGATATAATATTTGCAGCACAGTTTCAAAGCTATTTAATTCATTCAATTATTCTTTGAAAACCTTTGTTGCACTGGCTGTAATTTCTCAAAAGTATATTTTATATTTGCAGGACATTTCTCATATTCACTATGTTTCGATCTTCACATAATTCATTGTTACATGCACTCTATTTCTGTGAAACAAACAAAAATTATGCTAGTTGACATTATGTGAAAAAGTTTCTCACATTACGTGAGAAAGTTACGCTTTCTCTCCCTACTCCCTACATCTCTTTCTCTCCTTCCTCATTTTTCCCTTTCCTCCATTCCTTTCTCCCTTCTTCACTCACAGTCTGCCATTGAACTGACTATATCCCATCATCTACATTGAAGACTCATACTCTCTTACCTACTCTATTTTGATTCTTTCCTATTTGTTATCCTTCTGATTGAATTTATTTAAAATAAGAGTAGCATGCTTAAATCAGAGGAAATATCTTAGGCCCCAGGCAAATAAGTACCTCCAAAAGAATGTAACCACTGTCTTTGTGGTGCTTATTTGTTTCTAAGCTTTGTTCGGCAACCATACACCATTTTATGTCAAAGACTTAGGACAGTTTCTCTGTAGATTTACTAAACATATGACTTGATCCAGGGGCCATAGTATAAATATTTAGCAACTAGTGTCATTCAGGAACTGGTTAACATAGAAAAACTGCAGCTGAAGCCTTGCACAGTCTTGCAGCACCTGCTCTGATCCCCATTAAACCTTCCACTGCAGATTTTGGTGGTAGTGGAGAGTAGAAGTCTTAGGTAGTTTGAAGAGGGACTGCCTGCTGGTGATAGTTATTTGTAAACCTAGCCAAAAGTATTTTAATATTATAACTACTAAAGCCATGTTCATGAATTCTGGTGAAATCATAGCCCAAATTTAACTCCTTGTTACTTATTCCCAACCAGTAAGAAAATCAAAATAACCCCTTTAATATTTTTCAAACATCCCTCATTCATTTGACCTCATGCTAATATTATAATGTGTAGTGACTACACCCATAAATCAGAATCTGTAGGGGAGGAGCCTGGCAGTTATATCTTCTGCAATCAGCACCACAAGTCATGGCTCTCATCAGGGCAGTTCAGGAAATGGTGATTACTTATTTTATGTGATCTTCATCACAGCTTTGTATTTGTAATACAAACATCATGAGGTCTATTCTCAGAAAAGAAAATGAACCACATCAAAGTTTCATAACTTGCTGAACATTAGAAAAGGTTCTTCTTCTAACTACAATAGTCTTAGGATAATCATCTTGGATTATTTCTCTGGACTAAGTTTTTATAAACATTTTTTTTAGTTGTTGATGTATTTTTATTTTATTTATTTATATGTGGTGCTAAGAATCCAACGCAGTGATTCACACATGCTAGGCAGGTACTCTACCACTGAGCCACAACCCCAGCCCCTAAGAAGTTTTTTAAATGGTGGCATGTATCCTCAAATTTTATATTTTGTACTTTGTTTCAATAATATTTTCTTCATTTTAAAAGATCATTAATCCAAAACATACTTAATATTTTTGTATTTTTCCTACTTAAAAGCAAACACAAAATATTAGCCACATTGGCAAAATATTGGGAGTATAATTTTATCATTCAAGATTCTTCTGTGAATAAAAATTAAGAAAAAATGATTAGATTTACTTACCCTAACATGTTTATGAATTTCAAAGCAAAACTGAAATAACATTGGAAAATAATGGCTGTTCACTGTCCTTTGCATCACTGATTTTTGCTCACAGAATACTATAATTCCTGATCTGTCGTTTGGAAATACTACGGACAATTTTTAGCTTGTTTGTAAACCATTTGTTTTTCCCTACCTGAGATTAAAACATATTGTCTCCCATCAATAAAAGTTGATTATATGTTAAATATATAAAGAGGACAATGAACCACACTACCTAACAAAGAGCGAATGATTGAAACTTGGCAAAATAATAAACAATTTGAAGGTTGTGGCAAGTCCAGGCTGAGCATCTGAAGGTGATTATATGTCATTCATTTATAAACCATCTGCTAGAGAACTTGATCCAAGTGGCTTTACCAATAAACAGAATAATTTTGGGGCCCATCAATAATCACCTGGAAGAGAGGATTTCAATAGATCAGTATGAACTTTTGGATAGAAAACATCATGATTCTGCTTTAGTCTCCCAAGTAGCTGTGACTATAATTAGTTATATGCCACTGTGCCTGGTCTCATTTTTAAAAATTAAACTATCTTATTTTTTTTCAATCTGTAGTGGATATTTGATAAAGAAGTGATTTAATCAATTTTTATGCTGCTGTGACTAAAATACCTGACAAGAACAATTTTAGAGGAGGCTCACAGTTTCAGAGATCTCAAACCCCAGAGAGCAGGCTCCATTCCTTGGGGCTTTTGAGGCAGAACATCATGGCAGAAGAGTATGACAGAGGGAAGCAGCTCACAGCTTACCAAATGTATACCCCAAAGGCATGCCTCCAATGACTCCCCTCTTTCAGCTGCACTCTACTTACCTTCAGTTACCACTCAGTTAATCCCTTCATAGGATTAATGAACCAATGGGATAAAGGGCATCCTAATCCAATCATTTCACCTCTGAATATTATTACATTGTCTCACACATGAGCTTTTCAGGAACAACTCACATGGAAACCATAACAAAATATATCAAAATGTGTTTTACTGAATCTCTGCCCTCAGGAGTTTATAAGCATGAAATTGACATGGAATCAGTACCTACATTTCTGCAGAACAAGCTAGAAAATTTGTGTGGTTAGAGATGTTTTTCTCTCTTCTAATCATCCTGCTAATTCTTAGTCTGGCATGTTGATGAATGCCACATTTTGTATCTGGCCTTGACCATGAAATGTTTCAATTGTTGTATACCTCTGATCCAATTGTACAGGTAAAATTTCTTTGAATTATAAAAATAAATAAAACAAGAAGTTTTATCGCTAATATGTAGTAGACTGCTGTCCACATATTCTTGCTACTAAATAATGTTACATCCTCTCATTATCACATAATTCATTTATTGTCACACAGATTGTTTGATATAAAATTCATCTTAGTGCTTAGTGAAAAATAAAAGCATAACAAACAACAATGTAAGCTATTTTATACCTAGTGGTAAACAACCTCTTCTGTTCATAGGTTTCATATATTTTTTTAGAATCATAAAATGACAGTTCAGGACTATAGATAAAGCATCAGACATGAAACAAGAAAATAATAACAGTTTTTGAGTCCATGTAGTAATTTTCCTCTAAAATTAACCTTCAGAATCCTATGATGGATTAAGCAGGTACCATTTTCTATGTCATCTATAAGAGAAAGAGCATTCAGACTTGTATGATCCATTAGAAAAGGAGTGAAAGAAAACTGTAACTCATAAAACACAAGTGTGTATGTGTGTGTCTGTGTGTTAATTTGTTTTACATGCAGTTTTGTAATTCTCATGGCACAAAACCAAGAGATTTAAGTTTCTAAATTGGGCTTGTTTCATATACATGTGATTGAACAACTAAGTACAAAAACCTCCACCAGGATATGAGACTGGGATTCCTGGATGTCAGTCACTTTCATGTTGGTCTCCATTAGCAACCACTCTACAACTTAGGAAAATCATGTGACATATGACTTAAGAAGTAAAGTTACATGGATTAGCCTAGTATTTGTTTTTCTCTTTAGATAAACTTCCTTGAAGAATATAAAGTTGAGAGTAATGATTTTATTGGAAGTTAATGAAAGATAAGCAATTAGAAATACATGAATAAAAATATTAAGATAATCATATAGAAGAAAATGACCCAAGGGAATTTCAGTTTGTGTCTTTCGCAATGTGAGGTGTAAAGGAAAACATTCTCCTAAATTTTACACTTGTTATTCCAAGAAATATTCAGCTTATAAAATGCATTTATGTTGCATGTATTTAAAAGAAAATGATCTACCTGTAATGCCTAGTGTTCAAATATTTGACTTTTCATCATAATTTCTGTATAAAAAATCATTTGAGTAAGTCAGATGAAAGGATACTTAAAGAAGTCCATATAGTGACGAAGAGCTACCTTCACATAGGCACCTGGTTTATGACCAATTTACCTGTTTTAAAGAACTTATTGCATCATGATCTTCACCAAGTTTCTAGACCTCAGTAATGTGGCAGTCTACATTAAATTCATCCTGAAAATATATTATGTCTCAGATTTCTTTTAGGTAAACGCTGAAGGATGAACATTGTTGCCAAAAAATAAACGTCCTTCTGGAAGAATTATGTGACTTAAAGCCATATGCCACATGCAGGCTGAACAGTGAGTTCCAAATTAGTTGCTTTGATATGTATTTGGGGAGCAGAGTTTGACAACTGAATGCTATATTTTGATAACCAATAATATATTGCCCCTCAAGGTGACACTGTTTTCAAAATATAACAATCTTCCAGTATTGGTCTTCTTCAGGAGCAAATCACAGAAACTGGCTGTAGCTTATCTAAACCAAAAGAACTGTTCGAAAAGTAGTTGGGAATCTTACAACATTGGCAGTAAGGTGGGAGATCTAGGATTGAAACTAAAGAGTTCTAGAAAGGAAGTACAGTGGTTTTACAGCAGAATCTGTGATACCTTGAGTTCCCTTTCTAGAATAAAACATAATTGAGTTTGTTTACATCTTTTGGGGGCTATACTCAAATTTCTGACTCTGATTGACCTTTCTTGACTCAAGAGCTTGCTCTTTGCCAAGGGGTGAACAATACACATTGTTAAGAGATACACTACTTTGTAGGAGGCATAAAAGGAAACACAAATGTAATTAGCAAGAAAAAATGCTGCTGAACTCTCCCACCCTCAAACCAAACTGTGAACTACACGTTTCCTCTCCATGTTGACAATTTTGGAAATCTTACAGGCAAGAATTAGGAAACTCAAATATTTCATTCAGTTCAAGTTTCATTGATAACAGAAGCAGGAAATGAACTATTAGGGGATAAAGGGTAGGAGTGTGTTTTCTTATAATAAATTTATCAGGAAACATACAATTTTAAATAGTTATCTTCAGGCTGAATTGATAATTAATTCTGAATCTTCTTTATCAAGTACAAAGCCTCAAATAAATCCAGCCTCCTATATTATGCCCTAGACACCTGCCATCTTCAGTTGTGATAGATGCACAGACTAAAGTGTCTGAATTTTTATTTAAATGCAATTTAATACAAAATCTAAATTATAAAAAATAGAAAAATAACTTTAATTGCATAATACATTATCTTAGTAAATAAAAAATTTATGATGCACTGAATTTATAAATGCCACCCACAGAACTTTAATAAATTTAATTGTGTTACTCCTACTCATCAGTAATTTTATAATGATTTAAAGTCTATCTGTTGGGGAAGTAAAATTATTTTGAATTTTTCATATGCTGACAAACAGAACCCTCTTAATTTTCCATTTGAAAACTACATCTGCTGTATATTCATTTTACTTTTTCAAAATGAGGTTACTTTGGAAATTTATTTTTTATTTTGTCAAGTAGCTTTGCCAAAGATGGTGAAAATACAGTCCCTAAAGGCCAGAATTTACAGAAGTGTAAACACTTTACATATGGTAGGTATGTGCTTAACACTTTACATTAAGATATTTGTATATCTATTTTCCCCTATATTTTTGATTCAATCAGATGTGGAAAATTTTAAGCAATAAAAACATGCTATTCAACTTTTGAGATATTGACTATTATTTTAAATGTTAGTAATAACACAGTGTTAATAACTTAAATCAATCTTCTTTGATCATCTAAATACATAGTCTGTGGCTCTTTCTATTCAATAACAAGAAAATTAAAATCCTGATCACAGATAATGAGCCTGTTATCACCTGATCATTTCATTGTCCTCTCATATTACCTCCCTTCTTCCAACAATACACTCCATGCATTAACATGTAAATGCATACACAGAGACTCACATGAACACGTACACACATATACAAAGAAAAGAAGGGAACTAATGTTGTGGATTATGAAATCAGACTTACCTGGGTTTATATCCAACTCTATCATTACTAAGTGTGCATCTTCAAGTAAGTTACTTCACCTGTGTCTTCATTTGAAAAATACAGATTGGCATCAGTTTGAGGATGTAGTACAGTGGCAGAGCATTTACCCAACATTTGCAAGGCCATGGATTCAACCGCAGAACCACAAATGAATGAATAAGGCATCATACCTATTTTAAATAAGTAGGAAATTGCAACTACTCCTTTTGTTAGCAATAGTGCTTTTAGCAGAAGCAATAGTTGTAATATTTGTTACATTTCCATAGTTTATTCTACATTTTAAAAGTTTACTCCCAATTATAATCATACAGAAACACCTTGTTATGAGATTATTACTGAAACTGGGAACAGATAATAAAGAATAATTATGAAGAATAGGATGAATCACAACTTGGACAAATCCTAAGACAATCATGTCATTAGCTATGCATACTTCATCTTTTCATGTTAATCTTTTCTTACCTGCTTACTTATTACACAAATCCAAATATAAGAAGAGATTTGGTGGTACTATTGATGAATATTAATAAATAGTGTTGGAAGAATGAGAGTCTAAAACATATTTTGTTATGTATTTATAAATTACTTTTATTTATTTATGTTATTTGCCACTATAATCTAGACTCAAAACTAAATTTTATTGATGTTTTAAGCAATAGGATTCCAGAAAGTTATGATGCTTCTTTTAAAAATATATATAACTTTTAAACTACATGATTGATTTCAACTCTCTTTATTGAAATGCCTACTGTCTGACATTACAAAAATCAGAATTTCAATCATAGATGCCTCTTGTATGTCCATCTTAACAAATATTCTTTGAAGAGGTTGAAACTTCTCAGAGCATATTTGAACTGAAGATACCAATATTTTTACCTATTCTGACCTCACTCCCTTAGGTTTAGACTTCAGGCTATAACATACATAATTCAGAAATCTCACTCTTCTTGATAAAAATGAAAAATAATCCCGAGCCAGAGTCCTGTTGAGGAACAAACACTTAACTAGGAAGCAGAAAGTCTTCCCTAGTGCTGAATCATCTTCTATCTATCTCCATGACCTTGGGCAAATAAAACTGAAACTCCCTATAAAGTTCAGTTAAACTATGTCTAAGCATCATTTCAGTGACAATGGTCCTTGGGGGAAAAAATCCATCACCATATTTTATTTTAAAGTGAACAAATTTTTCATACCACATACATATACACAGGTGAAGTACATACTTCATGCATATTCCTAGATACACACACACACACACACACACACACACACACATACATTTCCTTAGCAAAATGTGGAAACCCAATCTTTATTAAGCAAAAACTATACCTAAAAGGCTTGCAGTTAGGCGAGAAGGAGAATTATGTGGCAGATTTACTTCACAGAGGAAATACATATGCCAGTGATAGAATTCTAGATATGCCTTTTGATGAGTGATAAAATGTTAGTTTTATTTTCCCAGTTAAGAAAATAGAAGAAGTCATTTATCATTCAGTATTTGAAAAGTGCTCAACAAATACTTAAGTGAAACCCCCGCCCCATTTAAGATACAAGCCTTCCTAAACCACATCTAGTTTTATTATTGATTTTTATCTTCTTTGCCCTCAAGAAATAGCAAGAAACATGTTCAATTCTAGCATGTGGAAAAATAGAAGAAAAAAAGCAACATCTGCAACCTATCCCACTGTGGTGAAAAGATCGACTTGATGACCTAATAGGCCCTTCCTAAGTCTAATTTGTATGACTGATGGTTAACACCTTGTGCTATGTGCAAACCAAATTGTTCACCATGGTACACAGTGAGAAGCAACAGCAAAATTGGAAGGTAAATTACATGTGCTTATCTAAGTCTAAATTTGTCAGACTTCTTTATTTTAACTCTATGGCAATGTCTGATTCCATCTATATGTAAGTGAAGATGGAGAAAAATTATCAAAAGAAGAAGTTTGTACTTATCATTGAAGAAAATAAATATCCCTGTTGGTCTATCTCCAAGTTCTTAGACTATGTCTATTAAGTATATTTCTGGGTTATTTTAGCAGGGTAAATATGTATGTTCTTTTTTAGAAATCCAAAATTCAGCTAACGTTCTGATAATGGCTTATGAATGTTCCTTGGTTATGGCAGCTGGGTTTGTTTGACTGCTCAAACTCATTCCTCTTACCTTTGCATAAAGAGTTGCATAAGATGCAAGTATCATGTTTTGCTTTTATTTGTACAACATGAGACAAACAAGAAAAAAATTCTTTCAAACCCATGGAGTCAAGGCAGGGTCACAAAATTCTTATACAGGGAACATTAAATTAATAAAGATGACCAAAGGATGAATGTAAGTAATGATTGTTTTAATAACTAGCTTGCTCAATTACAATAAAGGAATGGAATTGGATAATTCTCTAGACTATCTATTTTTTAAACTGCTTTCTACTTTTCTACCAAATTCCTAGCAGAAATGTTTGAACAGTGTGTCTGATCTTGCATATCCTTCCTGGTAAGCATGGCTAAAGGAAAAGCATGCATGTTAGCTGGAAACCCAGACAACGTATTGAAAGTGGCAAATCCACAACCAGAATGACAGCAGTGGAATTAACTAAAAATATTGTATCTAGCAAGCAGATTTTAGTTATGTGTTCACTGCTCCAAATTCACATGTTTACTACTCAAAGATTCATCCTCAGACTACTCTTCAGAAGAAGTATCTATGAATACCCCTGTTTTGCAGATGAGACAGAGAAATACTTTGTTTGAGAATACTCAACTACTAAGTAGTAGAGAAAGTGTTCAGGACAAGATGTTCTGACTACAGAATTTGGGAACCCATAGGAAGTATACGACTATAATTCATGGATTATATATTAGTACTCCAAAATATAGGATATTTTAGCCAATGCATGGCTATTCAAATTAGTAAAGACATTGAAATGTTATTAACTACAATTTATTTTCTATATATAAGGCAGGACTGTTATAAGTCATACTTTCAAGTTTTGCAGATTAATATAAACAAACAAGAACCTTGCCACAAACCACTAGCAGTTAAGAGTAGTAAATAAAACAAAGAACAACAACCCCTCACTCAACAAATAAATAAAGGGAAAAAAATCCATCTTTCATAGGGTAGGTAAGAATCAACAAGCATAGATAGTGAAGAAAAAATAGAGCACATGAGTCTATATAACTATTATCCAATTTATCAATGAAAGGGATAGAAAAAGAAACTGAAGAAACCCAGAAAGTTGAGAATAAACATCATTTAATTTCCTCTTCTTTTTTTTTCTTTTTTTATTATTTAAACAAGTGGGATACATGTTGTTTCTCTATTTGTACATGGAGTAAAGGCATACAGTTGGTGTAATCATAAATTTACATAGGGCAATGTTGTTTGATTCATTCTTTTTTACCTTCCCCCCACCCCTCCCATCCCTCTATTCCCTCTATACAGTCCTTCCTTCCTCCATTCTGACCACCCTTCTTATCCCTAAACCTAAACCTAACCCTAACCCTAAAGCCAATCCCTCCTACCCCCCCAATATATGTCCTCATCCGCTTATCAGCGAGATCATTCCTCCTTTAGTTTTTTGAGATTGGATTATCTCACTTAGCATGATATTCTCCAATTTCATCCATTTGCCTGCGAATGCCATAATTTTATCATTCTTCATGGCAGAGAAATATTCCATTGAATATATATGCCACACTTTCTTCATCTATTCATCAACTGAAGGGCATCTAGGTTGGTTCCATAATCTGGCTATTGTGAATTGAGCAGCTATGAATATTGATGTGGCTGTATCTCTGTAGTATGCTGATTTTAAGTCCTTTGGGTATAGGCCAAGGAGTGGGAAGGCTGGGTCAAATGGTGGTTCCATTCCAAGCTTTCTGAGGAATCTCCACACTGCTTTCCAGAGTGGCTGCACTAATTTGCAGTCCCATCAGCAATGTATGAGTGTACTTTTTCCCCACATCCTCACTAACACCTGTTGTTGCTTGTGTTCTTGATAATCACCATTCTAA
Organism: Sciurus vulgaris; assembly: GCF_902686455.1. Lineage (NCBI taxonomy): Eukaryota > Metazoa > Chordata > Mammalia > Rodentia > Sciuridae > Sciurus > Sciurus vulgaris. Next base: position 52,179,541 of record NC_136470.1, on the reverse strand, counting down.
TTGGGGTGAGATGAAATCTGAGGGTAGTTTTCATTTGCATTTCTCTGATTACTAGAGATGTTGAACATTTTTTCATATATCTGTTGATTGCTTGTACATCTTCTTCTGTGAAGTGTCTGTTCATTTCCTTAGCCCATTTGTTGATTGGATTATTTGTATTCTTGGTGTAGAGTTTTTTGAGTTCTTTATAGATTCTGGAGATTAGCGCTCTATCTGAAGTATGAGTGGCAAAGATATTCTCCCACTCTGTAGGCTCTCTCTTCACATTACTGATAGTTTCCTTTGCTGAGAGAAAGCTTTTTAGTTTAAATCTATCCTAGTTGTTGATTCTTGCTTTTATTTCTTGTGCTACGGGAGCCCTGTTAAGGAAGTCTGATCCTAAGCCAACAAGTTGAAGATTTGGACCTACTTTTTCTTCTATAAGATGCAGTGTCTCTGGTCTGATTCCAAGGTCCTTGATCCATGTTGAGTTGAGTTTTGTGCAGAGTGAGAGATAGGGGTTTAATTTAATTCTGTTGCATATGGTTTTCCTGTTTTCCCAGCACCATTTGTTGAAGAGGCTATCTTTTCTCCATTGCATATTTTTGGCACCTTTGTCTAGTATGAGAAAATTGTATATATTTGGGTTTGTGTCCATGTCCTCTATTCTGTACCATTGATCTACCTGTCTATTTTGGTACCAATACCATGCCGTTTTTGTTACTATTGCTTTGTAATAGAGTTGAAGATCTGGTATTGCGATACCCCCTGCTTCGCTCTTTCTACTGAGGATTGCTTTAGCTATTCTGGGTTTCTTATTCTTCCAGATGAATTTCATAATTGCTTACTCTTTTTCTGTAAGGTACATTGATGGGATTTTAATTGGAATTGCACTGAATCTGTATAGCACTTTAGGTAGTATGGCCATTTTGACAATATTAATTCTTTCTATCCATAAACATGGGAGATCTTTCCATCTCCTAAGGTCTTCTTTAATTTCTTTCCTTAGTGTTCTGTAGTTCTCATTGTAGAGGTCTTTCACCTCTTTTGTGAGATTGATTCCCAAGTATTTTATTTTTTTCGATGCTATTGTGAATGGAGTAGTTTTCCTAATTTCTCTTTCTGAAGATTCATCACTTATGTATAAAAATGCATTGGATTTATGAGCATTGGTCTTGTAACCTGCTACTTTACTGAATTCACTTATGAGTTCTAAGAGTTTTCTGGTGGAATTTCCAGGTTCCTCTAAATATATAATCATGTCATCAGCAAACAGGGATAGTTTGAGTTCTTCTTTTCCTATTCGTATCCCTTTAATTTCTTTGGTTTGTCTAATTGCTCTGGCTAGAGTCTCAAGAACGATGTTGAATAGAAGTGGTAAAAGAGGGCATCCCTGTGTTGTTCCTGTTTTTAGGGGGAATGCTTTCAGTTTTTCACCATTTAGAATGATATTGGCCATGGGCTTAGCGTAGATGGCCTTCACAATGTTAAGGAATGTTCCCACTACCACAATTTTTTCTAGTGTTTTGAGCATGAAGGGATGCTGTATTTTATTGAATGCTTTTTCTGCATCTATTGAAATTATAATGTGATTCTTAACTTTTAATCTGTTGATATGGTGAATGACATTTATTGAATACCAGATGTTGAACCAACCTTGCATCCCTGGGATAAAACCCACTTGATCGTGGTGCACTATCTTTTTAATATATTTTTGTACGCGATTTGCTGAGATTTTGTTGAGAATTTTTGCATTGATGTTCATTAAGGATATTGGTCTGAAATATTCTTTCCTCGATGTGTCTCTGTCTGGTTTAGGAATCAGGGTGATATTGGCTTCATAGAATGAGTTTGGGAGGGTTCCCTCCTCTTCTATTTCATGGAATACTTTGAGGAATATTGGAATGAGCTCTTCTTTAAAGGTTTTGTAGAACTCGGCTGAGAACCCATCTGGTCCTGGACTTTTCGTTGTTGGTAGGCTTTTGATTACTTCTTCTATTTAATTGCTTGAAATTGATTTATTTAAGTTGTGTATGTCCTCCTAGTTCAGTTTAGGTAATTCATATGTTTCTAAAAACTTGTTGATGTCTTTGAGGTTTTCTGTTTTGTTGGAGTATAGATTTTCAAAACAGCTTTTAATTATGTTTTGTATTTCACTCATGTCTGTTGTGATATTTCCTTGTTCATTCTGAATTTTAGTAATTTCGGTTTTCTCCCTCTTTCTCTTTGTTAGTGTGGCTAAGGGTTTATCAATTTTGTTTATTTTTTCAAAGAACCAACTATTTATTTTGTTAATTTTTCCGATTATTTCTTTTGTTTCAATTTCGTTGATTTCAGCTCTGATTTTAATTATTTCCTGTCTTCTACTACTTTTGGTGTTGGTCTGCTCTTCTTTTTCTAGGGCTTTGAGCTGTAGTGTTAAGTTGTTTATTTGTTGATTTCTACTTCTTTTGTTGAATGCGCCCCATGAAATAAATCTTCCTCTAAGTACTGCTTTCATAGTGTCCCAGAGATTTTGATATGATGTGTCTTTGTTCTCGTTTACTTCTAAGAATTTTTTTATTTCCCTCCTGATGTCTTCTGTTATCCATTCATCATATAATAGTGTATTATTTAATCTCCAAGTATTGGAGAAATTTCTTTTTTTTATTCTGTCATTTATTTCTAATTTCAATCCATTATGATCTGATAGAGTACAAGGTAGTATCTCTATCTTCTTGTATTTGCTAACAGTAGCTTTGTGGTATAAAACATGGTCTATTTTAGAGAAGGATCCATGTGCTGCTGAGAAGAAAGTGTATTTGTTCTTTGTTGGATGGTATATTCTATATAAGTCAGTTAAGTCTAAATAGTTGATTGTGTTATTGAGATCTATGGTTTCTTTATTCAATTTTTGTTTTGAAGATCTATCCAGCAGTGAGAGAGGTGTGTTAAAATCGCCTAGTATTATTGTGTTGTGGTCTATCTGATTTCTGGAATTGAGAAGGATTTGTTTGATGTAGATAGAGGAGCCAATGTTCGGGGCATAGATATTTATGATTGTTATGCTTCCCTTAAGCAGTATGTAATGTCCTTCTTTCTCCATTCTGACTAGTTTGGGCTTGAAGTCCACATTATCTGAAATGAGGATGGATACTCCAGCTTTTTTGCTGTGTCCGTGTGCATGGTATGTTTTTTCCCATCCTTTCACCTTTAGTCTATGGGTATCTCTTTCTATGAGATCAGTCTCTTGCAGTCAGCATATTGTTGGATTTTTCTATTTAGTCCAGTCTGCCAGTCTATGTCTTTTGATTGATGAGTTCAGGCCATTAACATTTAGGGTTATTATTGTGATATGATTTGTATTCCCAGTCATTTGACTCATTTTTGTTTTTTGACATGATTTGGTTTCTCCTTTCTTTGGCTATTCCTTTGGGGTAGTCCCTCCCATTGCTGATTTGCATCGTCATTTTTCATCTCTTCCTCATGGAATATTTTGCTGAGAATGTTCTGTAATGCTGGCTTTCTTTTCGTAAATTCCTTTAGCTTTTGTTTATCATGGAAGGATCTTATTTCATCGTCAAATCTGAAAGTAAGTTTTGCTGGGTATATGATTCTTGGTTGGCATCCATTTTCTTTCAGGGCTTGAAAAATGTTGTTCCAGGCCCTTCTAGCTTGTAGGGTCTGGATTGAAAAATCTGCTGATATTCTTATTGGTTTCCCCCGAATGTAATTTGATTCTTTTCTCTCACGGCCTTTAAAATTCTGTCTTTATTTTGTATGTTAGGTATTTTTATAATAATATGCCTTGGTGTGGGTCTGTTGTTATTTTGTATATTTGGAGTTCTATAAGTCTCTTGTACTGGTTTTCCATTTCATTCTTCAGATTTGGGAAATTTTCTGATTTTTTTTTTTTTATTGAATAGATTGTTCATTCCTTTGGTTTGTTTCTCTAAGTCTTCCTCAATCCCAATAATTCTTAAATTTGGCCTTTTCATGATATCCCATAATTCTTGTAGATTCTGTTCATGATTTCTTACCATCTTCTCTGTTTGGTCAACTTTGTTTTCAAGATTAAATATTTTGTCTTCGATATCTGAGGTTCTGTCTTCCAGGTGTTCTATCCTATTGGTTATGCTTTCTATGGAGTTTTTAACTTGGTTTATTGTTTCCTTCATTTCTAGGATTTCTGTTTTTTTTTTTTTTTTCAGTATCTCTAACTCTTTATTGAAATGATCTCTTGCTTCCCATATTTGCTCTTTTAACAGTTGATTGGGGCAATCATTTAATGCCTGCATTTGCTCTTTCATCTCCTCGTTTGCTTCCCTGATTGTTTTAATTATGTACATTCTGAACTCCTTTTCTGACATTTCTTCTGCTGTGCTGTCATTGGGTTTTATTGACATAGTACCTACGTTTGTTTGGGACATTTTCTTCCCTTGTTTTCTCATATTGGTCAGATGTCAGTGGGACTCTGTGGTATTGTAGATTTCCTCTATTGGCTTATAGTGTCCCTGTAGGTTTCCAGTGTATCACCTCCCAGCCTTTAGTAGCCTGAAGTCTTGTAGTATCTTGATAATGGAGTGCTTCCGAAGAATCTGTACCTAGCCCACTACTGGTTCCAGGGCTTGGAGCTGGCTCTGTGTGGAAAGGCTCTCACTGGGGGGCTTGCTCTGAGAAGCTGGCCGTGTGGGAGGAGCCCACCGCCGGAGTGCACAGGGCTGCCTGGGGAAGACTCTAGCTGCCCTGCCCTCCTCTGATAAGCCGCCCCTATCTGGGCCTGTCACCCGGGCTGAGCTTCACCGGGTGGAGGAGACTCACCCCATGGCTTTATTTTAGTCCGAGGCTCTCAATGCCTCCCCTTCTTGAATCCTGGGTTCTGGGGCTACTGGAGATGCAGTCATCCTCTATTCCGCCATCTTGGATCACCCCGTGGAAAAAGTCTGTAGCCGCAGGGGGCAGGGCTGCCTGGAGAGGTCTCCGGCTTCCCTGCCCTGGTCCCAGAGGCTGCTTGTGGGTTGGCGCTCTCCACTGGCTTGGGGACTTGTGGCTGGCTTGTGTAGAAAGGCTCTCACTGGGCGAACTGCTCCAAGAAGCTAGCCTAGAAAGGCGCTTCCCACCGGAAGGAGCTGGGCTGTTTGGGGAAGTCCCTGGCTGCCCTGTCCTGGTCCCTGAAGCAATCTGTGGGCCAGAGCTAGCCACACTGGCTCAGGAACTTGGAGCTGGTTCTATGCAGAAAGGCTCTCACTGGGGGGCCTGCCCCGAGAAGCTGGAGAAGCTGGCTGTGTGGGAGGAGCCCACTGCCGGAGTGAGCAGGGCTACCTGTGGAAGACTGAAGCTGCCCTGCACTACTCTGATAAGCTGCCCTAATCTGGGCCTGCTGCCCGGGCCATGCTTCACCAGGTGGGGGACTCACCCCGTGGCTGTATTTTAGTCCGAGTCTCTCAATGCCTCCCCTTCTTGAATCCTGGGTTCTGGAGCGACTGGAGATGCAGTCCCCCTCTAGTTCACCATCTTGGATCACCCCCTAATGTCCTCTTTATTAAATGCTTTGGCACCAATATTTCATTTTCTACTTAAATTATTAATGATATGGAATTTTCTACACTAATTTCTCTACCAAGTAAGACAATGAAGAAATCACTATATTGAAAATTTCTCTTCTTTAAAAAGGAAAATGTGCGGTGTCTCATAAATGTTCAATTTTGACTTGCTATCAAATCCATCATGTAGAAATAGAAGAATAACCTTTAATGAAGTTTATTGAATTTTAGACATTGCTTTAAGAAATTCACAGAATAAAAGCATCAGTGACATCCCCCTCACATTTGTAACAGAAAGCTATGAAACAGTTACCCATGCATTTGCTGCCAAAGGAACTGCTTCAGAAGCAAACTTTGGGGTTTGGTCCCTACTTGAAAAATGGTGATCCTGGTAAGTTGCAAACTTGCACACTTCTGGATTAAACCAAAAAGTCAATGATTTTGTGCACATTCTTCCATCTTTACCTATTAGAAATACATAATGTGGAAAATGCTCAATGACTACAATTTTAAAATATTATATAAAATAAAGTGCCACAACTAATGCTAATTAGTAAATATTCAACTTTGGCAATTGAGCTTGAAAATAAGCTAATAATACTATTCAGGTTTGCTTAGAGATAGTGCTTATACAAAGGGTTTATAAATCTACAACATTCATTGCACACATAAAGTATGTGCATTGGAATATTTGTGCTAAAAGATGGTAAAAAGAAAGTAAGGTGTTCTTTTTATTTGTGGAAATTACTATCTTCACTGAAACAAAAACCTGAGAAAAATGAACAAGGACAAAATTATTTTGACTCATGATTTCTGAGATTCCAGTCTAGGGTCATCTGGTATTACTTTGGGCCTGTGGCAAACATGATGCAGAACATCATGACCAACAGGTATAGCAGAGGAAAGTTGCTCAGCTTATGGCAGCTGGGAATCACAGAGACAGAGAGATTGGAGCTATGGACAAGAAATAGTCCCCAGAGGCCCATCCCCATGTTTGTACTCCTTAAATTCTCCTAAACTCTCAAGAATGCCTTCTGATTATTAATCCTCTGGTGAGGTCAGAGCCCGCCTGAGCCCATCACTTTTTGAAAGACCCATCTTTGCCCTCAAGACCAAGCCTTTGGGGGACATTCCAAATCCAAACCATAACAGAGCTTATATCCTGTAATAAAATACTGAGAGAAATATAATACAAGTTTTCAAAAACAATTTGTTTGGTTTTTTTTTTACATACTTGTAAAGCTAAGGGAAATTTATTAGTTAGGCTATTATGAAGTGTACCTTAAGTTTCTAGTTTCTCCAAGGTGAAGAATCTTGCCCTTTTTCTTGGGTATGAATTTTCATCTCCTAAAAAAAGCTTGCCAAGCCAAGCAAGGTGGCAGAGGCCTGTAATCCCAGAGGATCAGAGGCTGAGGCAGAAGGATCACAAGTTCAAAGTCATTCTTAGCAACTTAGCGAGGCCCTACTCAATTTAATAAGACCCTGTCTCAAAACAAACAAACAAACAAAAAAACATAAAGGTCTGAGGATGTTGTTCAGTGGTTAATCACCCATGAGTTCAATCTCTAGTACCAAGAGGAAAAAAAAAAAAAAGAAAAGAAACAGAAAAAAGGCTTCCCAAATATCAGTCTCTGACTCTCAGTCTCTCTCTCTCTGTGTGGCTGTGTGTCTCTTTCTCCCTCTCCAAAAACAAGAAAATAGTCAGTTGAATTAGTTCTTTTTTAAAGGAAGAAGTTTATACTAAGCCACTCTGAAGGGAGAGAGAAAAAATTTCTAATATAACTAATATATTTTGATTTACCTTTGATACAATTTCTTTTATTTATTTATTTATTTTTTATTGTAAACAAATGGGATACATGTTGTTTGTTTGTACATGGGTTAAAGACATACCATTTGTATAATCATAAATTTACATATGGTAATGTTGTTTGATTCATTCTATTATTTTTCCCTTCCCCTCCCACCCCTCCCACCCTTCTTTTCCCTCTAAATAGTCTTTTCTTCCTCCATTCTTGTCGCTCTCCCTAACTCTAAACCTAACCCTAACTGTAACCCTAACACTAACTGCCCTCACCCTCCCCTTTATGTGTCATCATCCACTTATCAGCGAGATTATTCGTCATTTAGTTTTGTGAGATTGGCTTATCTCACTTAGCATGATAGTCTCCAATTTCATCCATTTGCCTGCAAATGCCATAATTTCATCGTTCTTTATGACAGAGTAATATTCAATTGTATATATATATACCACAGTTTCTTTATCCACTCATCAATTGAAGGACATCTAGGTTGGTTCCACAATCTGGCTATTGTGAATTGAGCAGCTATGAACATTGATGTGGCTGTATCTCTGTAGTATGCTGATTTTAAGGCCTTTGGGTATAGGCAGAGGAGTGGGATAGCTGGGTCAAATGGTGGTTCCATTCCAAGTTTTCTACGGAATCTCCACACTGCTTTCCAGAGTGGCTGCACTAATTTGCAGCCCCACCAGCAATGTATGAGTGTACCTTTCTCCCCACATCCTCGCCAACACCTGTTGCTTATATTTTTGATAATCGCCATTCTAATTGGGGTGAGATGGAATCTTAGGGTGGTTTTGATTTGCATTTCTCTTATTACTAGAGATGTTGAACATTTTTTCATGTTTGTTGATTGCTTGTACATCTTCTTCTGTGAAGTGTCTGTTCATTTCCTTAGCCCATTTGTCGATTGGATTATTTGTATTCTTGGTGTAGAGTTTTTTGAATTCTTTATAGATTCTGGAGATTAGTGCTCTGTCTGAAGTATGATTGGCAAAGATATTCTCCCACTCTGTAGGCTCTTTCTTCGCATTGCTGATAGTTTCCTTTGCTGAGAGAAAGCTTTTTAGTTTGAATCTATCCCAGTTATTGATTCTTGCTTTTATTTCTTGTGCTATGGGAGTCCTGTTGAGGAAGTCTAGTCCTAAGCCGACATGTTGAAGACCGGGACCTACTTTTTCTTCTATAAGATGCAGGGTCTCTGGTCTGATTCCGAGGTCCTTAATCCATTTTGAGTTGAGTTTTGTGCAGGGTGAGAGATATGGGTTTAGTTTCATTCTGTTGCATATGGATTTCCAATTCTCCCAGCACCATTTGTTGAAGAGGCTATCTTTTCTCCATTGCATATTTTTGGCACCTTTGTCTAGTATTAGAAAGTTGTATTTATTTGGATTTGTGTCCATGTCCTCTATTCTGTACCATTGATCTACCTGTCTATTTTGGTACCAATACCATGCTGTCTTTGTTACTATTGCTTTGTAATAAAGTTGAAGTTCGGGTATTGCAATACCCCCTGCTTCATTTTTCCTGCGAAGGATTGCTTTAGCTATTCTGGGTTTCTTATTCTTCCAGATGAATTTCATGATTGCTTGCTCTATTTCTGTAAGGTACATCACTGGGATTTTAATTGGAATTGTGATGCAATTTCTAATGACAGTGATTCTTCCTATAGTTTTCTTTAAGCTTAGAATGCTTAATTGTAAGCATTCCATAAAGATCAAATACATCTACACATCAAAACTGAGAATCTCTTAAAGGAGAATGGAATTTCAAGTTTATGATTTGAATGTGTGATGTTGTATTGAGCAATAGTTTCTTATGATAGCAACATAAAAAGTTTAAGTGTGCAAACTAAAATTTTCTGGAACCAATTGAACTGAGGTCACAGGACAACAAACTAACCAAAAATTTAAAGAAAGATAGGGTCTTATTATAATCAAAATATTTTTGTAAGCCTCATATGACTCCAAAACAAAAATCTACACTAGACTAACTAAAAACAATAATCAAGGAATCAAAACACACTCCTGGAGTAAATGACTTCAACACAAAGAAGTGCATAAGAGAGTGAAAAAGAAAGGAACTATAAAGAAATTAGAAAACACTTACTCAAACAGCAGTTATAAAACTTTATCTAATGAACAGAGTGATTTAACATATAAAAGACATGACCCAAATATATGCTGTCTACAGAGAACTACAAAGAATATGCTTCTAAGGATATGCATGGATTGAAGGTAAATAGATAAAATAAAATATTACATGCAAATGGAATGCAAAAGAAAACAGAATGAGCCATACTTATATGTTAGATTTTTAAATCAAAAGCAGCAAAAAAAAAAAAAAAAAAAAAAAAAAAAAAAGAAAATAATTATATAATGGCAAAGGGGTCAATTCATCAAAGAAAATAACAATTCATTCTGAATGTATATGCATTTTGTACCAGAACATCCAAATATGTAAAGAAAATATGAATAGACTTAAAGGGAAAAATAGATTCTAACGCCATTATACTAAGAGACTTTAACACTCCTCCTTAAGCAATAGACAGATCATTCCTACAGAAAACCAACAGAGAAACAGCACAATTAAACTGTAGCCTAGATCAACTGGACCTGACAGATATTTGCAGAACATTTCATACAAAAGTTGCAGAATACACATTTTTTTTCAACAGCATATGGAACATACTACAGGATAGAATTTATATAGAATCTGTGATAGACAAACCAAAACTTATAATCAAAGAATGAAAACACACTACTGAGAAAATGACTTGTGGTCAATCACAAAACAACTCAACTTCAGGGAAATGCAAACCTCAGAGTGCTATCACCTCTATTCCAGTTAGGATGATTATTATGAAAAAGATGAAGTTACCATGTGCTGACAAGGATGCGGAGAAATAGGAGCCTTCATACATTCCCTTGATGGAAATGTACATTAATATAGCCACTGTGGGAAAAAAGTATGGACATTCCTCGAAAAATATAAAGCTGAAACTAACTTATTATCCAACAACCCCACTACTGGGTATATTTCTAAAGAACTGAAGTCAGTCTTTTGAAAAGACATCTGCACCACCATGTTTATTGTAGCCCTGTTCACAGTAACCAAGAAATGAACACAATCTGAGTGGTGGATAAAGATAATGTGGTACAGAAACCTGATGGAATACCATGCAGAGTGAAATTCTGTCACTTCTCACAACACAAATCAAGTATATGTCACTTTGTTAAGTGAAATAAGCGAGGCACAGAAAGAGAATTACTACATAATCTCTCTCATTTGTGAAATCTAAAGCAGTTATCACAAAAGGTGAAAGTATAAGAGTGGGTACCAGAGACTGGATATTAGAGGCTGAATATTTAGGGGAAAGAAAGGAATGGGAAGACTTTGCTCAGTGGGTACTGATTTATAATTAGGTAGAAGAAGATCAGCTGTATTAATATGCAGTGGGGTGACTACATAACAATAATGTGCTGTGTAGTTCACAAAACTGGAAGAAAAGGTTTTAAATGGTTTCAACACAAATAAATGATAGACATTTGAGAAGACAGATATACTTACCCTGATTTGAACACTATACAATGTACACATGTATCAAAACATTAAATGGTACCTCAAGATATGTACGATTTATAGTATTATTTATACATTTTTTAAAAAAATTCAGTATAGTATGGGCCTTCATTTCATGTCTCATAGATACATTTCATCAAACAAAAGTTTCCTACACAGATCTTTCCTGGCTGCCCCATCTCTGTTTCTGGTTTCCCCTTAGATACCTGAGAAGATCTACATCTCACACATCTAAAATCTTCTCAGTGTTCTCTATATGACTGAATGCTCTGACCTTTTAATCTTTCTGGAGCTCTAAAATTTATTTCCCAGATACCGCTAGGTTTTTCTCTCCAAAGCTCTCTTTTTCTGACAGTAAATTAATTTCAGCATGCTTTGCAGTCTAGGTGGCCAGGGAATTTTCTGAATTGTCACATCCTGGTTCTTTTTAGCATAAGAATTCTTCCCTCAATGTATCTCCTTTCTATCACTCTTTACTCTCCACAGCAAAAAGAAAGGAGGTTAAACCCTCAATAGCTTTCTTAGAAATCTGTGGATTTGGAGCACTTCTGACAAAGACGATGTAAACATATCTCTGAGAAAACAACAACAACAACAACAACACACACACACACACACACACACCAAAAAAGAGGCTATTTTGACCCAGAGGAATACCATCATAGTCATAACTGATATTCCGATATCTTTGTGCCTAGGATTATGCTTTTCCAGAAGCAATCAGAGAAGAGAAAGTCCAGAATATTCTGTCTTGTTTGTGTGTGGGACAAAAATAAAACAAAACGAAAAGAAAAGCAGTATTTCTTTCCAGTGCTTTTGTGTAATGGGAACATCTGACTTTTCCATAATACATGCCTCCAACTGTGATTGGTCTATAAATATAAGGAAAGATCTCAGAAATACAGGGCTTGGTACATATAACTGAATTCATTTATGCTCCAAGGATTTCCAATCTAGAATCATAAATACAACCATGGGTAATAGCTAATGTGAAATTATCAGTGAGACACTGCATATGTCACCTTTTGATATGATTTAAAGTTATTTCAACATGTATTTAACTGGTATACCCAATTCTGCTAGTTTCACCTTAGACCACAGCAAAACAAGTGCCATAAGTCTCTGACCTTTGGCATTCTTTGGCTAGTCAATATAATTATCACATCAGCCATTTCCAAGTTGCCTTTGTGGTCCTATGTTTTTTCTCTAATTAGTTTTTCTTCATGTTCTGTGCACTTTTTAATCTAGTAATACATTGCAAGTTTTGAAACACTCTGATGGCATTCATCAAAGTGTAAAGGGCTTGATTTTCTCATTAGTCATCTTTCATGTTTTTCTATGATTTTATTGATTTTGGTTTTGAAACGCTCCTTTCAACATTCCCTAACCAGAATTCCTATTTTGTTGTTGACAAGAGTGTTGTCTAATAAGTTGTTTTATTTTTTCTAACAATAAGGTATTAAACCCATTAAACCATTTCTGACATTATAACCACTTAAATAGAAAACTATACAATTTTTTAAATTATTTTGAAAATAGAAAGTTAAAATGCCACTGGGCTTGTTAAACTCTATGATCTGAACTATTTTTATGAAGTCTTATGACCAAACTCAAGGTCAGGCAAAATCCTGTTGATGCTTATGTTCAGTAATTAATTAGGCAAGAATGGTGAGTCCAGGGAGGAAAAGACTAAGATTGTTTTGAAATTGAAAAGACTGGCTGGTTGCAGTGGTACACACCACAATCCCAGCAGCTCTGGAGGCTGAGGCATCAGGATCACATGTTCAAGGCCAGCCTTAACAATGCAGTGAGTCCCTGTCTAAAAATTTTAAAAAATTAGGCTCAGAGGTAGATCATCCTTGAGTTCAACGTCCAGTATCTCACACATGCATACACACAAAAACTAGGAATGAGAAAGTTGGGGAAGCAGTAAAGTGCTATAGGTATTCCTGAAAACTTCTGGCTGCAAAAGCTACATATAACTAAGCACACAAAGCCTTTAGTGTGGGACCAAGCGATTCCAAGTTCTTCCTCTGCCACATCCTTATGTGTCCTCTTCCAGAAAGAGGGTCAAAGGTGCAATTCTCAATGTATCCCTTCTCCCTTCCATTTTTATGCTTCAAACTCAATAACTGAATTTAACACATCAAATATTTCTTTCGTGATGTAGAAAGAATTGACATCAACAATAAGAACGAAGGCACAACATAAAGTAAGGAACTGTTTCAGTTAACCTATGACTGAGGAAGTCCCCATGATGCAGGGCCTTCAGTGCAAAATCTAGCAATGTTTCAGGAAAACTAGGAAGGTTTAGTTGCCCTCAGGCAACACTATATTAAAGATGACCTTAGGGTTAGGGTGTTTGCTGTATTCAGATCCCAGAAACTACAGACGAGCATGTGTGTTACTGGAGGCAATCAGAAAATCGTGAAAAGTCTCATTGCCAGATTAGCCTTTAGAACTCTTTTCCAAAACAATTAACTTATACTTTCTGATATATCATTGATGGTTTGGATATTAGGTATCCTCCAAAAGCTCATATGTGAGAAGAAGATTTAGAGAATAAATGAGTGGGTTATGAGGGCCTTAATCAGTGAACTAGTCATCTGATAGGATTAACTGTGTGATGACTGTAGGCAGGTAGGGTGTCAATGGTAGAGGTGAGTCATTGGGAATATACCTTAGTTTCTCTCTCCCTCTCTCTCTCTTTCTCGCTCTCTCTTTTTTCTGATCACCATGGGAACCACTTCTCTCCACCACACTCTTCCACCATGATGTTCTACATCTCCTTGAGCCCCCAGGAATGGAACCTGCTGTCTATGGACTGAGACCTCTGAAACTGTGAGCCCTCAAATAAACTTTTTCTAAAATATTTCTTGTCAGATCTTTTAGTCACAGCAGCAAAAAAAAAAAAAAAAAAAAAAAAAAAAAAAAAAAAAAAAAAAATTTTTTAAAACTCCCTGGATCAGGAAACCTAGCCCCAGATAACTCCAAACAGCCTTCATAAGCACTATGAAGTATAATGGTCACAAGAAATTACATATGGTTCAAGGCACATATATTGTAGCCAGACACTAGGGTTTGGATAACAGGTGCAACACCTAATATCTAAATGGTCATGGGAAGTTCCATAGTCATCTTTTGCCACTGTGCCCTAAGTTTTCAACACCTAATATCTAAATGGTCATGGGAAGTTCCATAGTCATCTTTTGCCACTGTGCCCTAAGTTTTAGTAGTGCTGTTCCACAGCAGTGTCACAAGAATTTAAATAACTTATATAGGCAAAGAATTTAGAACACTTCTTCATTCATAGTAAGTATAAGAAAAATGTTATGTACTTTCCCTTCCCTGTCACTCATTCATTTCACAAATATCTAATAACTCAAAGTGCCAAGTATTATTCTAGACAATGGAGATAGGAGGGGAAAATAGGACATGCCACACACTACAAATATCCTACAATAACCTCTGTGTTGGTTAAATGATGAAATTCAACCAAGTTTCCTCAACCTAATATAGTCATCATACATAACCTAATATTTCCCCATATAGAATGTCATCATTCACATGTAGTATTACTTTAAACATCTGTGTTTTAATTAGGGAACACCAAATAAATGTTATTTATGATGGGCAATGAAAAGGGCATGCTATTAGTGTTTTTTGCAGTATATTAAGCTACTCTACCAGCATCTTGGTGAACCCAGACTCAGGTGCCCCTTTCAATACTGAAGGATGTATTCCTCCAGGTATCCATTTGTCTTGATCTTTTGGAAGTTACCTCAGCTAAAGGAAGGTATCTCTCAAACACTATGTTCCATTCCTAAGATAGATCATATCCAATGACTCATTAATAAGAGCACATAAGGGCCCAGCTACATTACCTCAAATTAGATAACTAAGAAGGGCCATCTCAGCTTCAGAGTTCACACAGAGATGGCTCAGACATTGTGGTCACTGTGCAAAGCCTAGCATCTTCTTCTGTTGCCCAGAATAGCTGAAGGAGAACAAATGTGCTTTCCTCTAACACATTTGTTTAAACAACCAGGAATTGTGAGGATCAAATGGAATGATTTATGACAAATGATTAAATGGCATTTTTGTGCATGATAAGCACTCAAAAGTTATTAGAAATTTATGTTTATTGTTGAAGGAAATCATCTATTCCTTATAAAAATCAGTTTGGCATTCTTCTCTGAAGTCTGGACCATCTTGTAGATAAAACATTGTATTATTAAACTTACTATTTATAATGAGCAATACTGCTAATATTTGGGGGGAATGGTTTCTAGATCAAAACTTCCTTCCTACATTACTTTTACCCATTTCTTCTATAATTACATAAAATAAATGTGTTCCTTTTCAGGTTTTCAGATGTTTCTCTTGGAGAAACTAATTCTATTAACTACAAATTATAACTTAGGCAAATGAGAGTTGTATTGGTTTTCTTTTCTTTGAAGCTTCCAAAATGAACTTGACTCAATATTATTCTTTCATTTGTTTATGGTGGTAGAAGAGTGAAAGAATATCCTTAGGAAAAAGTTAAATATGTCCTCTTATATCTTCTTACTCCTAAGGGACATGTAGATGAAATTGAATATAAACACAGTAGTAGCAACAGTTTTCCTGAATAAAAACCCTTATATAAAATTTCTTCGGAAAGGGTGGATATTATAACCATTTAGCCAATGTCATTTTTTACAGCAGCTAACATACTCAGAAACTCCACATGAAGAATCTCTTTTTCATCAATTTGAGTGATAAGTCAAAATGAGGCCCTTTTAGGATGATTTTTCAGTATCATATATACATGAACCAGGAAGAAAGTATCATTATAAAGGATGCTCCAAATAGATGTGAGCTATTATTATTATTCTTTATTCCAAGTAATTCCAACTTGCTTCTACAGGCCTTCATTATGATAGTACTACCAAACTGAATAGATTAAGAAAATAAAAGAGAAAAATGGAAATGTTGATAATTACAAAGGTATCCCACTTTCAACTTACAATTTTCTCATCTATGATACTTTTATTACTTAAATTTTCACATGGAAATGCAAAGTATTAAGGAATAAAACTTAATTCAATTTTTTTAGGATGTCCTTTGAAAACCTTGCCTTTTAGAGAACTTCACTTTAAATGCATCTTGTGTAAACCTAATGGAGACACCGGCATGCACAAAAATCTTAAAGCATAGAAAGTCATATTTTTCATAAACAGAACCAGACAACCACTGCTTCTTTGACTGAACAGGACTAAGATAAAACAAGGAGTTGATGCTTTGTCAGAGAACAGTTGATGTGGGACATGGATCTTCTGTCTTTGCTATGACTGTTAGCAGCTGCAGCCCTATCATTTGATGATCTAGAATGGTATTACTTCACACTGCAAACAATCTACCTGAGACCAAAAGGGAAATAAAAGTTAAAACAAAAGATAATAGAGAACAAACAATCATCATTGCTCATTATTTTTCATTTCCTTTTTTTCCTTTAAACGACTGTTTTTACTGGCTTAAAGAATGTGGCAGATGTTGCCTCTGCCTCTGTCACAGGAACTGACAGGTTGCTAGAGAGCAAGAGCACCCAGGCAGAAGTGTGGAAAAGGCAATGTTTTAAAATTTAGAAGAACAGATATGATGTTTTCAAATATATTCCCAATTGCATATCTTGTATGCATTTTTGGAAATCAATAAGTGCCTCATATTTTTTCTTTGCCATTACTTTTATGGAGCCTACAAATTGTATGTCTCCTGAACAAAGCAGAAACAGAGCCTGCCATATCTCACACTCAATAGTAAGCACAATGAAACAAATTCAAGAAATCCCTGACTACTACCACATGTAAAGCATACAATCATAAGTCATGTGGTACTATACCAAACTGCCACCAAGCTTTAAGAACACCAAACAGTGTTCTCTCATCTGCATCTCTGGGGCAGTTGTTTCACTTTGATGTCTTGCTTTTTATGATGCTGAACCTTCCTTATATTACCATGCACAAAAGAGCAGCTGAAGTGCCAATGGAAAGAGGAGTAGTTCTATATAAAGGATTGGAAAATTATGTACTTTTCTTTACACTTTCTTAAGTGTTGCTGCTATAGATATTTTTTGAGGAATTCAAGAAAACTAGATATTTTAGGATTATACTCTGATTCCAACTTAAGAATTGTGTCCCCAAAATGAATATGACTCTGCATCTTATAGTGAGTTTCACAGGACTGAGTTTTAAGACATGAATTTTCAGTTGTGTTTCTTTGATCCTCTGTAGGGGAGAAAAATGTGCTTACATGAATCCTTAAAATGGAAGAAAAGAAGAAGAAAGAGGAGCAGAAGGAGGAAGAGAAAGAAAAAGAAAGATATAAATACTCCTTTAAAAATTTATGAAAAGTATTTTCTACAAACCTACCAGATTTAGGTAAAACCATCGGGAAGTTCAGAGAACTCCGTTGAAAGTTTGTTTGTTTTTAAAATATAGCTTGTTTTGTAAAGAAAACACATATTCATACCCACACCCACACCTTTATGCCCATTTCAAATAGCTTGCCAACTATTTGAAATGTGTTCCTAGGAATGCTATGTATTGGTCAGACTGTTCAGTTGCAAGTGAAAAAAAACTTGAGTCTTTTTAAAAATGACATTATTGTTATACCAAAATGAAAACTCACAACATGCTTCAGGGGCTCAAATGATGATATCTGAAGCAGCAATTTTTCCCTCTGACTGATTTCTTCTCTGGGCTTGCTTCCATTTTCTGACAGCCTGTTACCAGCTAATGGACTGCCAGCACACCAGTCCCACAATCAAAACACATAAGTGAGAGAAACAAATATTTCTCTCTTCTTTTGTTTCAGTAGATACTTGAATTGAGTAACATACTGAATGGCTTGACTAGAGTAACATATTTTAATAAACTTTCCATTGTGAACAGGAGATAGGACTATATTAGCAAAGTCTGGATTTTTTTTTTTTGCCCAACTCTGGAGCTAAGGATTCAAGTCAGGTCCCAAAGAACTGTGTAAACTAAAGATGGAAAAAGGATTTTTTGAAGTAATATGCGTCCTATAATTGTCAAAAAAGGAATAAAGTTGCATATTCACCAAAAACAATGAATTTCTTTTAGATTTTATCCTTGAAAAATGATACAGTATAATGCAAATGCTCATTATTAGTTTACTAGTGAAGAAATGTGTGAGCTTGGAAATTTCACATTAATTCAACTATCTTTCCTGCAGACTTGTAACTGTCTCCACCATCATCAATATCTTCTCAGTCATTTGGGCCTCTGTCATTTTATACCTTTCCTTCTCTCTAGCTTGGCAGTTGTATGTTATCTAGGCAGAAAATTTCAAATTAGCATCTCTGGCTGTTTCCTTAGATTTAAAAAAATGATTTTTTCTCTGGTACTATAATATTAAAATAAGTAATTGCTATTTCATTCAGGAAACATTCAATGATTTACTTAGAATATTTTAGGCATTAGGCATTGTACTATATATTGCATTAAATATAAATATTATTAAGTTTCATTTCCTGACTTTAATAGCTCAAAATAAAGAGGAGAAAAGCAAGAATAACTTACAAAATTTTAAAAAAAGTAATAGTCCAAAATCTGTGCTAACTTTACCTGCTATTTATTTAAAATATCATATATAAATTTATGTATTATAAAGTAAACAAAATGTAAAGATACAGATTATAGGCTAAGCAAGGAAGTTGAGAAATGTAATTACATATATTTGGGAATGTAATATGATAGATAAATTCAAAATTCTATTTCTTTGAAAGTAACATGCAAAATAACTTAAGGAAACAGATAAGGTAACTGAAAAATTAAAAGTGGATATCAGTGAAAATTACTACATTTTTAGAGGGCAATAAAGCAATGACTCCAAAATTATAAATATACAAAACGTTTGTCTGTTATAATATGTTCAGGAGTTTTCCTTATAGATTGGCCCACTCACAATAACACATATATGAAGTCAACCATTTATAATCATTTGCAACAACTAAAGAATTAAAATAACCTAAAGACCATAGAGTAATATACTATAGGATATCCTTGCAAAAAGTGAATATAGTATTCTTTATAGAAATTATCCCATTACATGGAGCATTCAGGAATCTTTCCATATTCAAAAAGAAATTATTTTTTTCCACTGTCTCTTAAACTTTATTCATTTATTCCTTCTTCCTCTTCTTGAAACTTAGATGGTTCCATTTATTGTCCTATTATACATAGTTTGTAAACATTTATGTGGTAACTTAGAGAAGAAAATCACATATAAGTTTTGTTTTATACTCAGGTGTTTATTCTCATATTATAGCCAGTGATGTCAATTCTCACTTTGTACAAAGTTGTTTTTAACTTCTAATAAATGCTGCTCTCTGGTAAGGGATGCTGCACTATGGTAGAACACTTCCCTAACAAGCTGTAGGCCTTGAATTCAATCCCCAGTACCACACACACATACAACAACAACAACAAACTCTTCAATGACTAAATTTGAAAATTAAAAAAAAAAAAAATAGTACTTGATAGTACCTCACAGAGTAAAATAAATATTCATAATCTACACTGAAGTAAATAAATAATTTAATAAATAGAAATGACAACTAAATTTAATATGATATCATAATTTGCAAATTTAACCCTGGAAAAAACAAAACAAAGAAAATCTTTAAAAAAAAAGTATCAAAAGAAAATGCTCTGTAGTTTAGTCAATAGTACTATACCAACTTAATATCTTAGTTTTGATAATTATGCAAAAGTGTGAGCTTTAGAATAATACAAGTGAGGAGTATCTGGAAGCTATATTATTTTTGTAACTTTACTGAAATCCTAATGATTTCAAATTAAATGCATAATTTTTAAAACAGCTAATAAATACAGTTCAAAGTATGATTGCTAGGTTAGGAAGATATGGACCCCCTCTCCCTGAGAGCTACTGGAGTGCAAAAAGGCATGTACCACAATTAAAGTATATGGATTAATGGCTTTGTGAGAGAAGTAGGTGTTTATTGTTTATTTAAAATTTCTTACAATTCTGAAATGTGAAATCTGGTGGATCGGACCAAGGAAAAATGGCATTTGAGATAGGGTTAGTAAAGCAATTTGGAAGTGGGTAAGAAGAGGAGGGCTTATTTAGGGAACAATATCTAAACTTATTAGGTCAGAAATGTAAGAGAATAGTTAAAAATGAATATAAAAGATTCCATCTCTAGGAAAGCAAAACTACATAGGCATAACAAATCCTGCATTCAAGTAAATATAAAATATAATGCCTGGGGGGAAATGCAGGCTTGTAGATATGACTTATAATTTTCCACAGTTAGAAAAGTATACATATAACAGGAAGTTAATTCAAACTTGAGATTTTAAGGTATATTAAAAAATCTTTATTGAATTAGTAATCAATAACTTCCAGATCCAGAAGGTTTTGAAGTTATGAAATTTTTTTTCACAAAGCATTTTATTTCTACTCCTGCAACAATATTCTGAAATTGATATTATCTATAGTTTACAGATGAGAATGAAAATTTTAAATGATTTATTTGCTATCCTGCACCCATTTGGTAAACGAACTGGACCTAGAATCACTCTTATCAAGCTTCTTATTCAACATGCTTTTCAATATACTATGCTTCTGTCTGCTTTTTATATTACCACCTAATAAGAACGCACATTTTTAGAGAAAAAGAGTAAGAAATAACATTCAAAAATCATAGAATTTAAAAGCTCAAAGAGACCCTACAGAAGAGTTAGTCTAACTCCAAAGTGTTACAGCTCAGATGATTAGAAACAGCCTAAGGGAACACAGTTGGTTACCATTATTGTGACTAGACCCAATTTTCTTAGTTTCTAGCTCATTCTACTATGTCGAATGATTTAGATTTCAGAGAACAGATAGAAAACCAAGGCTAAAATTAAGACATTTCACTAATGAACCAACTGAAAAAAAAGTCTCAATTTACAAGAAAAAGAATCACTATAAAATTGCAGACACATTACTTTTTCCAGTTAAAACTATTCAAATTAAATTGTCTAAGTTACATCACTGTCTAGGTCCATAAATGGTTAGTTCAGTTCTTATGCCACATTGTTGCAGTTAATAGCTACAAGTATAGGTATTAGTATCTCAAATGATGGATTCTAACTTAGCAAAGAGATGCTTGGAGCAGTCAGTGACCAAAGTCATTCAAAAGGAAAATGTTAACTATTTCATTCTTTTTAATGAGAAGACCAACCTGAACTAACTGACATAGGACAGATTTAAACTGTCCACAGAGTTCAGAAGCCATGAAATGCTTCACAGGAAGATAAGACATTGGCAGAGTAACTTGGTCAATGGTCCAAGGACAGAATTGCATTCATGCTGCTAAACTGCAGACTCTGGTCATTAAAGGATATCTCTGTGAACTCTGATGCTTTCTTCCTTTTCTCCTCAATTTCTTTCTCTTTACTTTCTCCAGTGCATCCTCTGCTATGTCTCTTGCCACAGCATCAGGCTGCATACTTTGTATAAGCTGCAATTTTCATAATATTGAGAAAGACATCTCGCTAAGCATTTCGGTCAACTTCATGGTGCCTTCATCTAGGACCCACTGTTTAAGAGGGTTGGGAGGCTCACCATGAACATCAATAGGTAAACTAGCTCTTGAAAAACATGATATATTCATGCAGTTTCTGTTTCAAAGAAGCATAACTATACTTTGAAAGATGACAGTAGCCCTCGGGATAAAATACAAACTAAATAATAAAACCAAAGTGGAGTATTGAGTAGTGCACATCTGCCGACCATCCTACCATTTTCCTAATACAGTCCTCAAGAAATATTGGACACAAATATCTAATTTTCAGTTTCTTCTGATGCTAATTTGGTTCTAAATAGATTCACTGAAATAGTCAATAGTCCTCAACCTTAGGATTTTATTAAAAAAAAAAC
Organism: Sciurus vulgaris; assembly: GCF_902686455.1. Lineage (NCBI taxonomy): Eukaryota > Metazoa > Chordata > Mammalia > Rodentia > Sciuridae > Sciurus > Sciurus vulgaris. The sequence continues at coordinate 52,157,706 of NC_136470.1, read as the reverse complement.
ATTCGTCAGAGAATATACTAACAAAAGTGTTATTTTAATAGAAAAGTACAATAAATTATTACTGAAATTGTCTAAGAGAGGCATAATGGAACAAAAGAAGCACCAAGGTTAATCTTGCATTTTTCTAAGTAATTTATAATGAACCAGTTCATATCTACAAGTCTTGCCCTAGAAGTGGCCAAAAAATCTAGCTGTTTTCTGCCTTTATCTACTCCTTGATGGCTTTCTGCAATCTGTAGTACCAGCAGTGACAGACACACCAGTCCACTGATAGGTCATTGCTATAATTTAAATGTCCCCTTCACAGCCCATGTTGAGATTTAAGTTCCTTTGTAACAGAATTAAGAGGTAGAACTGTCAGAATTGCACCATGGGCTAATTGTCCTTATGAATGGATTGAGGCCCCATGTGTGTGGGTTAGCTATGAGAGTGGGTTGTTGGAAGTTCACTCCACCCCATTCCCACCCTTTCACTGCTTCACATTCTCCCTCATCATGTGACATCCTCCACCACATTATGATTATCAAGAAATCTAGCATTAGATGTCTCCTTCTGATCTTGGACTTCCCAGAATTTGAGAATAAATTTATTTTATTTATATATTACCTGGTCTCTGGCATTCTGTTGTAACACAGAAAAAGAAAAAAATAGTCATCCAATTCATAAATTAAGGTAACCAAAATTTCTGGAAATTACATGTAATTGACAAAAAAAAAAAAATGACTTAAAAGGCTACTTATAACATACTATTCTTCTCCTTGTATTTCTTATTATTATATATTACTATTACTTCATTTCATAGATTTATCATCTCTATACTCTTTCTTCAATTCATTTTCATAAAAAGAAAATTGGGACAGTACATTTGTTAATTCATTATGAATTCAGTGTTATATTTTCTACTTTATTCATACAAGTAAGAGTCAATGGTTGAAGAAAATATCACTATTGGTAGAGATTTTCTTTTCAACAATGATGACCTGTCACTTTTCCATCACATGTAATTCAGAATGTCATTGAATAATGTTCTGTTTGTTGTTTTTCTTGGTGTTACTGAGGACTGAACCCAGATGCAATTTATCACCCCAAACCTTTTTATTTTTAGACAGGGTCTTGCTAATTTGCTGAGACGGGCCTCAAACTTGCAATCCTCCTCATTGGTTGGGATTACAGACACATGCCACTTTGACCAGCTAAAGAGAGTCTTCTGTTTTTCTTCATCAAATTTATTATTTTACCTTTCTGGTGGAGTACTTAATATTGTACTGAATTTTTTTTGAAATATCAACTATTTATTTCAGTATAGCTATTCTTTGATGTAGACATTAAAATAGGAAAAACATGTAAGGATTTTATTATGAAAAATGCCTGTGAGAGAAAATATAAAGGGAATTATAGAAGGTTGAAGACTAGACAGCTATCACATCATAATGGAAATGTGGCCTTGAGTGAAATAAGGAAGAAAAGAAAATGGATAAAAGTATCCTGAACTACAAGGCTATTAGAGAATCTTGAGTCAAAGTTGATCTTCACAGGCATTTTAAATTTGAATACAGAATGGGGTATAGCTTAGTGGTAGAGTGCTTGTCTTTGCAAGTGTAAGGCCTTGGGTTCAATCTCCAACATCACAAAAGGAAAAAAAAAACATATGTACATATTTACATATATAAATATATGTATATATTTACATATTATATATATACATATCTTTCATTTTTTATTGAATGAATGGTATTACTAGGTTTGGGATAGCTCCTACATTTTAGCACAAAAGTTTCAGAATTACTTGGTGTGTTTACTCTACATTTTGTTTAACCTTTAGGAAACAAATATATTTTTCTAAAGATTCACTGTGGAGGACTAAATTATAATGAGAATACAAAGATATGTGATACAAAGGAAAACTACATTTACTGTATTATATTCTTAAACCTCATATCTGCTATCTTTTGGAGTTGCATAAATATTCTGCTAGATGTAAAATTATAAATGGAAGAAAATTATGAAGATCATTTATTCATTCTACTCTATTAGCTATTCTATAGCTTCAGGGAAAACACCCCATTATTATCTTCAAGATTTTCCTCTTCTTTTTCCTTCTCTCCCTTGATTATTAAAACACAAACACAAGCAGTAATATAACTTGAATTATATCTGTACTTTGCAGAGGATTCTAAATTCTTACGATGAAACAAGACTGTCTAAAAAATATGAGCCAGAATAAGAAGCATACTGATACATAATTTGCTTATTTGTATTTTGTTGCTGAGACACTTATGCATAATGCTAGTTATTTGTAAATATTTTTAAAACTAAAAGAGAAAGGTGACTTACTCTTCACAGCATTTAATAGAAGTATCAGAATTGTCTTATGGCAAGTCATGCTATTCATAAAAAATATCCCTAGTTTTCTTTAATGAATTTAGATGTTTATAAGCCAGAATAAGTAAAACAGTAGATATTAGAATTTATTTTACTCCATAATTAACAATAATATCTATTAAATTTGTAGCTTTAATGACACTAGTATAAAGTTTTTATCCTTGGCCTCTAAATTTATAATAGTACAGTTCTATAAAACCCATTGTATTCTTAGTTATAGTTAACAGGGGATAGAAATCATTGCTGTTAAGCAATGTAAAGCATATTATCTTAAAGATCATAATTCTAAGACTTGCTTGGAAAGCCAACTACATTGGCAGGGTACCAATGTGTATGCAGGTAGTTTCACCCACATATGGTCTTTAGGTTCCTGAGTCTACTTAAAGAAAATTAAAAAGCCAATAGACTCAACTACTTTTTAATGGTTTAGATATTAGGTGTTCCCCAAAAGCTCATGTGTGAGTCAATGCAAGAAGGTGTAGAGGTGGAATAATTGGGTTATAAAAGCCTTATTCCAATCAGTGAATTAATCCCCTGATAGGGATTAACTGAGTGGTAACTGAAAGCAGGCAGGGTGTGACTAAAGGAGGCAGGTTGTTGGGGGTGTGCCTCTAGGGTATATATTTTGGTGAGGAGAGCTCTCTTTCTTTGCTTCCTGGTGCCAACTTCCCAGCTTCTTTCCTCCACCACAGTCTTTTGAATGACCTTCTGCCTCATCTTAGGACCTAAGGACTGGAGTTGACCATGTGTAGACTGAGACCTCTGAAACATGACCCCCAAAATAAATATTTCCTCTTCTAAAATTGTTCTTTTCAAGTCTTTTGGCCACAGCATCAAAAACGCTGACTAAAATATACTTGAAGAAAGGGACCATTTGTATGTTTTATAGCTTTATATTTCTCACTTCATACAAAATCCTAGGTCCTAAGTAGTAATTTGCTTAAAGTGTGCTGATCAAATTGTAAATCAGAGCATTTCATTTCTTTGATAAAAAATATCCAGTGATAACTGTTTGAGGAGATATAAAGTTACTTTGATCTTAATATCACACAATGTATATTTATATTGAGGTATCATAAAGTATTCCATAAATATGTGTAATTGTATGTGTTAATTAAATATAAAGTTTTAATCCTAGTACTCAGGAGGCTGAGGCAGAAGGATCATTTGAACCAGAACACCCTCATCTCAAGGAAAAAAAAATTATAGAACTAAATTAAATTTTAAAAAATCAAAGTCTATAATGCTCTATAAATCTCTACACAATACATTTCTTGATAATTTCTGCCTTGCTACTTTATTGTTTTCCCTTTTGAGCTGAATTTTGCTTTTTATTGTCAATTAAAAGGGTTAAACACATGTGTTTTCAGACTCTTTATGCATTTTATTACCTATACCTGTAATGATCTTCCTTCAGCAAGTTGTTGCCTTATATATGTTTTTCCTCTATACTAATACCCACTTTATTTTCTTTATAGCACACAACGCAATCTGAAATTTAGTTGTTCTTTTCAATATTTTTTGTCCTTATGAGAATATGTGTGCACAGGAGGTATCCATCTTGTCCTGAGAACCTAAAATAATTCTCATAACAGAGTTCTGAAGAAAAGAAATGTTCCTGTATTTTGAAACAAATTATTTGAGTATGCACTTGTATTTCAATGAGAATTAACTCTTCTTAACAAGCTAATAAACTAAAAAAACATGACATTGCTTTATGTGTTGATATTAATCCTTATTTTACTTTAATTTTGAAATTATAGGAAGAATTTCTAATTTCCAGCATAGAAAGAAAATCCCTTTCAGTCTGCCTTTATTTTAAGGAGATAATTTTGTCACATAATTTCTAAATTATTGGAAATTAAAATAAATAATGAACTCATATTTGAGATTCCACTTTAGATCAAGCTATTTTATTCATATATCTACAACTCTTATTTTTATACTGGTTATTTCTTGGCACTGCAGTTGACCTTGAACATGTTATGAACCATACTGTCTATTCAGAAAAAAAAAAAAAAAAAAAACTATTTCAAATGAATTGTCACAGATTATCATATGTGTTTTATGGAAAAATTTGAAACTGTAAATTAAATTTTCCTTCCACCTAATAAAGTTCAGGACTACTTCCTGATATTGCATAGCCACTAGAACTTACAAATATGAATACTGGCAGAGTAACTCATAACGCAAATGGTATTTTTCAAATTTCCACACTGAATAATACATCAAAACAAAAAATATTTCTTTATTTCCATGCCTAATAGTAATATGATCAGATATATTCTCTATTATAATATTTATTACAATGCATCATTTTCTGCTAACATTTTTCCACACCAGACTAACAAGCACAAGTAAACAACTACCATATCTACTTGTATAAAATATATCCTTTGTATCTAATATAGACCTTCTGCAGAGAAAAGATGTTGAATAGCTATTCGTTTAAAGACTGAATAAACTGGAGAAGTGAAAATAAATATTTAACATTTCTATATTGCAATAATAAGATAATGACATGTACTTTCCTTAAAATATACTCTGAAAATTATTTTAAGTATCCCAAACTCATCACTAAGGTAACTTACTCACATTTGTTGTACTGAAAAGACTAAGATGGGGTAAAGATGCAAAGAGGTGCTCCCTTCAACATAAACTTACTTGATTCCTGAGTGGTGAAAATAGTGTGATATCTAAATTGTTATTGAGATCATTTGGTAGCATTTATTTGTAACACATCCTCAGAATTCCAAAATCAAATTAGTTTCTCTAAATAAATGGAGAACTCTCTTACCATAACCCATTATATACATAAGATAAAGCTTGGCAGCCAAGATGTACTGTTTATAAAATATTGCAGATGGGAGTCATGTATAATTACAGGAGGGGCTACAGCAAGTTTGAACTTCATCTGATTTGTTTTTAATTGGTTTTAGGGATCATTTCCTTTTAAGTAATGCTATGAAAAACACTGAAGCATAAAAAGGTTACAAACTCTTCTACATATGCACTAAAATATGTTCATCACTCAGAATATGTGTTAACTCTTAGTCAATATCTCACCCTCCTTTAATTTTTCATCAGATGTCTTGTGTATGTCTTACTTCTGATTAAAATCAGGGCCTAATTTTGGATCTATATGATGCAGAAAAGTTCATTGCATAGGTTGTATTGTAAATATATGAAAGTAATAGATTAAATACCAAAAGGGAGTTACATTTCCATTTAAGTCACAGAAAGATGTTAAAGAATGTCATCTGCAACTTAAAAGAAAATAAGAATCTTAAAAGAAAACATCTTTTTCCCTGAATCCCTCAGAGAAGATTTATAAGGGCAGTATTTCAAGGGGTAAAAATTTCTTTCCATGGATGGAGAATAAATGAAAACTCTTCAGAGCTTGGGGAAAGGCTAATCACTATAAACTGGGTAAGATAAAGTTAACTGGTATTTTTATAAATTCTGGAAAATTGAATTTGGATTAGCATATCAGTTTGTGTAGCTGGGAACCCCAAACACAAAGGTAGAATACAATTAATGTCTACATATTTTCAACAGGCCTTCATCAGATGCTCATAGGAAAGACTGGAGGGAGGAATAGGGTTTGAAGAGAGACACCTCTTGGTGGCACAAGCATTCAGGATATGGTCAGGTATTGGTGGAAGACAGGGATAAAGCGCCGCCTGGTTCCCTGGACTCTTTCCCCGTAGGAAGTACAGACTGGCAAGGCACAGATAGCATGTCATTTCATCCATAGAGCTCATACAAAATTTGTTATTTCTGCTGGAATGGGACAAATAAAAGTAAGTTTCCTTTGAGAGCAGAGTAGAAAATACTTCCAAACCCACACTACAGCAGTGATTCATTGTTGATGAGGAAGCATAAAAGAAAGAGCAGTCTACCCCTAAGCCCAAGAAGCCATCTGCTGTTCCTGCTGATGAGACAGAAATATCCCTCCTACCTAAGACCAGTTACAGATGGAAGGCAGAATTTACTAGCAATGGAGAGGTGGGGAGGGAATGCAGAGGAATCCCTATCTACTTCTTGGGCCCAGGTTCACAAAGCCTGCCTAAGACTTGGTCTGATCCAAGAGAATGATGACTACCTGCTGGTAAACCTAGTCCTGAGAAGAAGTAATGACAGTCCACCACAAGGGGACAGTATATCTTGGCCCAAGTAGACAGAGACCACTGAAAATTCAGAGTGAAGTAGGAACAATAAGAAAAAAAAAACTTAATGTTCACAACGACAACAATTGAACAACAATTTCCATTCTAAAAATAGGGCAACAGCAACTTAGCAAAAACTGACCAAGATAATGGCCTGATAGATGTTAAGGTGTATGCAGGTAGAACTACTATTTATTTTTATTTTCTTCTGTTTTTCTCCACATAGCATCTGCTATTGAATCAAAAGTTGTAAGATACACATAAAGCTTTAAAATCATATAACTTTTAAGAAAATTAGATTCAGAGGTCTTGCAGATACAGAATATACAAGAAATTAGTTATAAAATAATTATGATTAATATGATAAAGTATCCAGTGGAAAACATGCATGGAAAGATGAAGAAATTCAGCAAAGAAGTAGAACCTATACAAAAAGTTTCTCCCCAAGTGCTGCATTTAAAAATATAATGCAAGATATAAGGAATTCCTTTGGTGGGGTCAAGAACTGACTGGGTACAGTTGAGGAAAGCAACAGCAAACTGGGAGATATGTGAACAGAAATTTTCCAGTATGAAACATAAAAAGGAAAATTTTTTGTGAAAAGTATATCAAAAAGCTGTGAGAAAGTATGTAGTAGACTCTCATCTATGTAATTTGAGTTCCAGAGGGATGAGGAAAAAATGAAGTATAATAAATTTTGGGTGAGAAAATGACAATTTTTCAAAATTAATGAAAAATAAACCACAGATCCAAGAAACCAGAGAACTTTAAATAGAAGAAAAATATGCTTAACAAATAAAAACAAAATGGCCATAAACAAAAATAAATTACAGACATACCTTGTTTTATTGCATTTAACTTAATTGACTTTGCAGATATAACATTTTTAAATACTGAGTTTGAAGCCACCCTGAGTCCAGCAAGTATCTTGGCACCATTGTTCCAACAGCATCCTGCTCTCTTCATGTCTCTATGTCACATTCTGATATTTTTTATTATATTTCAAATTTTTTAAATATAAATGTTACAGTGATATGTGATCATTGGCCTCTGATGTTACTATTGTAATTATTTGGGGAAAACCAGGTTATATTCTTATAAGAGGGCAAAAAATTGAGAAATATTGTGTTCTGACCACTTCACCAGAACAGACTTCTGACCCCTCTTTCTCCCTCCACTCAGGCCTCCCTAAGTGTAAGGTTATTATTGGTCCAATTTCAGTATTACTGTGTCTCAGAGAATGGGGAGCCTAATATTGAATATTTGAATTACTTCAATATTGAGGACATCTATACTATTTATACAATGAGACACTAGTCTTAGATATTTTTTTTGTGGAGGTACCATACCCAGTCTTTATCAATACTTTGTGTATATTCATTTTTCCATCTTTTATAATTTTCTATTTGTCTGAAGGACATCTTTTAGTATTCCTTTATAGTGTGGGTCTGATGGTGAAAAATTCTTTCACCTTTAACATATCTTTAAAAAGTTTTTAAAAGAAAAGTCCTTAAATTTTTTTTTTTTTTTTTCCTGAGTGAAGATTTCTCTTTTGAAAGGTGTTTAACCACCAGCGCTTGACAGATGTTCCCCTCTTTTTTTTAACCTGCCATTATGGTAGATTTTCTCCCTCTGTTTACATGTCCTTCTTTAAACCTGCTTAAAATTTTCTTCTTCATCTTTAGTTTTAATCAATTTTACTATGATGTGGTCATTTTCTTCAGGTTTATAGTATTTGAGGCACATTGCAGTTCTATTTTAAATTTATGGTTTTCATCAAATTTGGAATAATTAAGAATTATTTCTTTAGTATTTTTTCTGCCTCTACCTTTCTCAACTTTGGAAACTAACTAAATGTAAATTGTACCACATAAAATGTTCTATTAACTGAGATTCTGTTCAATATTATTTTCTAGTTTTCTATGTATTTCTTTTACTAAAATATTTTTTACTATGAATTTAAGTTCATTCTTCTGTGATTTCTATATTCCCATTAATCTCATCTAGTATTATTTTTGTTTCAGATAGTTTACATTTATTCACTGTACATGTAATTTGGTTCATTTTTATCTTTTATACTTCTACTTAACATTTTAAACATGTGGAATATAATTGTAATACACATTATTTTCTTTGCTAATCTTAACAACCTTCTTCTATGAATCTTCTTTTTTTAATTTTTTTTTATTTTTATAGACTGTATTTTGATTCATTGTACACAAATGGGGTACACCTTTTCATTTCTATGGTTGTGCACAATGTAGATTCATACCATTCGTGTAATCATTAATGTACGTAGGGTAATGATGTCTGTAATGATCTGTTTCATTTGATTGCGTCTTCATATGACTAATACTTTTTATTGGATGCCACATATTATAAACTTTATTTTTTAGGGTAGGAGTCATTTTATATTCCTATAATATTTCTAATTGTATTCTGAAATAAAGTTGGAGTTCTGGAAATACTTTGATCTTTTCTGGTTCAGCTTTTAAGATTTGTTAGGTGAAACTGAAGCTGTACTCAGATTGCAGTCAATTATTCCCTTGTATTGTGAACATACTATTTACCCTACTCAATCTTCCCTGAATTAGAAAGCTTTTCAGTAATGGAAACACTATTTCTGCCCCTGTAAAGCATTGCTATGATTTGGATCTGGAAAGTACCACAAATCCCATGTGTTGAGGACTTTGTCCCTGTGTTAGTCAGGGTTCTCAAGAAGAACAGAAAGAACAAGATAAATATATATGAATATCATATATACGTGGAGATATATAAATATATATATGTGTGTGTGTGAGTGTGTGAGTGTGTGTGTGTGTGTGTGTGTAATTATGAAAAGGGGATTTATTAGATTGGCCTACACAACCAGAAGCTAGAAAGCCCCACAAAGGCCATCTACAGGCTGGAGAGCTAGAGAAACAAGTAGCTGCTCAGTTCAAAATGCTGAAACCTCTGAACAAGAGGGATCAACGATGTTACCACAGCCCAAGAACAAGGCCTGGAAACACCCTGGAGAATTATTTGACAGAGTTCACTTTGGAAGAGTGAAGGAGCTGGAGTCTGATGTCTTCTGTCAATCAGAAACCTGTTCAAGAAGAATTGACCTTTTATCTGCTACGTCCTTATTCTTCCAACTTTTATTCCATCCAAGCCTCCAACCTATTAGATGATACTCCCACGCTTAGGAAAGGTCTCCACTTCAGTTCACTACCCCACATGCCAATCATTCATAGACACACCCTCATTGACACACCCATAAGCCTCTTAATCTTAAGTATTGCTTAATCCAATCAGTAGACAATTCAGATAAGATTATAGTCCCTAATGCAGCAATATTCAGAAGTGGGACTTTTAGAAAGTGATGCAATTATGAGGTGCCTGGCCTCATCAATGGACTAATCATTGATAGCTGAATGAACTACTGGAGATGGGATTGGTCAAATAGGACAGAGTAAATCACCAATGGTGTGTCCTTGGAGATTCTATCTTTGTCCTGTCCCCTCCCCTCTCCACCTTCTCTCTGAGCAGCTTTCCTCCACCATGCCTTTCCACCATGATGGTCTGTCTTACCTCAGACCCAGAGCAATGGCGTCTGCCAACCATGGCCAGAAACCTATGAAACTGTGAGCCTCAACAAAATATTTCCTTTTTAAAATTATTTCTTTCAGATATTTAGTCACAGAAATGATAAGCTGTTTAAAACAAGCATAAAGACTTCTACTTTTAACCCTTTTACATATTTCTTTCCTCAGCCTTAGGTAATTTCCTCACACAAATATATAATCAGTACTCAGTTGAATATTAGCAAAGGACCTTCTGTAGATCACTGGATTCTCTTTCTGGAGTTGCTTCCTGGATTGAACTCTACTTTTCAATTTTGAACCATCTTGTTCATGAACTCTCAGTTCCTCAGGGGATTTTTCTTAAGGTTTTGCCTTAGTAGCGTCTCTCTGTAATGCAGCCTGAAAATATACCTATCTCATGAAATAGAGTTCAAGTAATCTATTTTTTCCTGTGTTACAAAGGGATCACTTTTCTTCACTGAGGGATGTCACTGTAAACAATTATTTAATATGTTTTTTCTGGTGTTTTTTATTTATTTATTTATTTTTTGGCTGTTTCAGGTAGAAAGATGAATTGCATGCATCTTCATTACTCTGTCTTTCCTGTAAGCATAAGTTAATACTAAGTTTTTAAAGCAGGAGGAAGCACAAGTTTGTTTGTCAGAACTTTCCTATTTGATTCTGGAATATTTTTATAAATTACATGTTATTTTTAAATGCCATTAAAATAATAAATCAGCCTTAGTTGGAAGATAGAAGTTTGATGCACAAGTATACATTACAGCAGTTGGTAGGAATAATAAAACAAGAATCATCAAAACAACATCATGTTACCATTGCTTAAGAACTGATGGGACCATGACAGCATTGCAGACATTAGAAAACATGAATATTCATTCAAATCACACTGTGACATCAGAATGAAGCTTCAAGGGTATGCCCTTTACAGTCTTTTGACTTCAAAGTAGACAGTCGTGTCAAAACATTACCATATTGTGATAGGAAGCTCACCTGCTTCTTTCTGAAATTATTATCAAGGTTTAGACTGGGTCTAGTCATTACATTTTTAGGCTTCAGCTGTTGTAATTGTGAACAGAATACTAGTAAACAACCTTAAAAATTAATAAAAAGCAAGCAGGTTTAGAAGTTGTTGTATTGGACTACTTTAAGGTCAACTACTGTTTTATTAACAAAAATTTTGACTGGAGTATTTAAAAATGTTCAGAGTTATCTTTTTTCTGTGGATTTTCAGTTCACCTTCATGAGAAACTGCAGAAGTTCTCTCCTTCCTAATTGACTTTAAATTCTAACACCTTTGAAATTTTTACCTCTTGTAATATTTGTAATATTAATAAGGTTGTTATCAGATATCAAACCAACATGTACCTTATTAAAATTCTTTATGACCACAAAGATGTATACCTCCTTTTGTTAGGTGTAATGAGGGTCCACCAAGTAGATACATGTACTAATTCCCTTAACCAGTGAATATGATAGCCCACAAGACAAAAAGGATCAGATTGGTGTGATTAGATTAGGAATTTGAGATGGGAGTTTGAGATTACTCTGAATTAACTATCTGAGTCCAGTGTAATCACAAGGACAAATATAAGGGAGTATACATAATCAGGAGAACTGAAGTCAGATGGTGATCTGACAATGACAGCAGGCACTGAAGTGATGCAGAATAGGAGGCAAGACAAAAATGTAAATAGTTTTCCCCCATAAAATATCTAGAAGGAATTCACTTTGCTAACATCTTAAATTTAACCCAATGAAACTAATTTGGAGTTCTAAGCTCAAGAACATTAAGACCAAAAAAAAGTGTTGTTTTAAGCCCCTAAATTGTGACAATTTCTTAGAAAAGCAACAGCAAAGAAATACACTTTTTAACAAGGCATCTATTTCACCCTAAAACCGTTTTCTTCTAAGATGCTATAAGCTTTCTGAGGTTGGATTCTGTGACATTTTTGACTCATTCATATTTAGGGACATCATGTTAGTTAACATAATGCTTTTAACATGTGTTTTCTAAATATAAAATTGAATCTCACCACCAACCCTGTCCCTGCAATGGAAGGTCTTGCAAAATTAATATTCCTTAATGGTAACTAGGGAAAGAATATGTGATAAATGAAAACTATATTAAATGCAATAGGAATATGTTCAGTGTGAAGTATTGAACCATTCAAATCTTTGAGCTAATCTGTCTAGCAGTTCAACTTTGATTGGACCTGTTGTCTTAAGCAGAACATATTGGAAATATTATATGTCCCTACCAGGAAACCATTATTTAGATCACTTTAGTGGGAAAATGTAAATATTACATTTTTTCCTCAGTATCTTTGCAATATTAGAAGTTAGAAAGGAAAATATACATGGAAGTTGGGAGATTTAGACTTTCCTATTTAACAGAAGTTGGGAAGAATTTTCTAAAAATCTGACTTGTTTCTAGAGTTCTTCCAACTATAATAAAAATGGGCAGTGCATGGGGGTGAGATCATTGGATTTTCTTTTCTTTTTGGTGGATAAAACTTGAAGTTGCCATAGTGTGGAAATTTGAGGGAAGACAAAACCTGAGAGGGGTTTACGTCACTATACAAGGCTTTCCAAACATGTTTTGGAATGTTACCTGAAGAGAGAGAAGATAAATAGCATACCGAAGAGTCCAGGTTGACTAGGAACTCAATTCATGGACACAATTACCCAGCCTCATGCTGCTGAGTTGTGGATTGTCTTTTCTTTTGGAACTGCACTGTGTGAACCCCTTCTGATAACACTCAGTAAAGCTAGTGAGATGGTGGTAAAAATTCTTCATGTCTATCTTCTGAAAGAAACAAAAATGAGCAAACAAGTCACATGAAGAAAGAGGTAGGATAGTGTGGTCTCTGTGGTTATAACTTGTAAAATACTCAATTAAAAATAGAAAATTCACTTTGAGTTGATAATTTTCCATGGGTATCTAATGTCTGCGCATTTCTTGTAAGAAATGCTAAGAAAATGAAGTATGTGTTTCAAACTTAATTTGTTTTATTTCAAGGATGTTTGCAGAATAAACAGTCTTAGAAGAATTGGGATATATTTCCCTAGAGGAAAGGGGCAGATTTTAGTTGATGTTCAATATAATAAACTATGGTGGGGAAATTTTGGACTTTTTTTTCTCCACCCTCTTACAAGGGGGAGGGGTTTTTTGCATGTTCAGCATTTACCTGCACTGCTGCTTCTCATCTCTGTGAGATTCAGGGATGAGAAGAACTGGCAGGAGCATAGAGCTCCTGAGGCTTGCTATGTAATGAGTAATCAAGTTCTTTGTCTCTGACCTAGATTAGAATAAGCCAGGATCCATGAATCTATGGCAAGCATCTGTGTCAGGGCAAACCAGATCCTATACATTCAACTGAGATTTTGACATTTCTCTGAGTTTTTTCATTGATAAATTAAGGATTTTCACATTAATTGATCTCATTTAAATTTATCATTGCAGGTTTATCCTCCATGACAGAAATATAAAAGCATAGAAATGGACTCAACAATTCTTAAAGGGTGTTGTTCAGTCCATTTTCAAGAGAATATCCAGGTGTCTGTGTGTACAGATATATCTCTGGGCCCTGTACAGAATTTATTGTAATAAAATCTTCAGGAAAGTTATAGATTAAAAAATCATCAGGCAATTCTGAAACAATCTCCCTTTCTAATTGTTGCATTACTTTGCCTTTTTTACATTAAATGTTTTAAACATGGTTTATTAGGAAGCATTTCTTAGTCAAATAGATTTGCTTAGAAGAATGGATTAGCAGGAAGAAATTATCAGCTCTCTAGGTCTGTCAAAACAAACACTAGACTTCACAGTGAAGAGATTTCTTTCAAGTTTTTAAGTAGCCTATGATAATACTGTCATCACTTTATATTTTTAGGTTTGCAAGTTCAACCCTTAAAACGTTGCTTTGGTTTTCAAGTTTTTTTCTTAAGCCATTGTTTACTCCATCTGCAAAGTACATATTTCCTCCAAATCAGTGTTGCTGACTTGTCTATTTGACTTAGAGGCCCAAACAATAGCACTCAGCAAGTAGGCTATGCAAGGGATATACATATCCTCTTTAAATGAATCACTGAATTATCCTTTTCATTTACTAAGAAAATTAAAACTCTAGAGTTAATGCAATAGATGGGAAGGAATGTGGCTATCAATTTATAGTTCATTCTCTTGTTGGTTTTGGAACTTTAAAAGAATAAAACTATTGAGCCTAGGATTATATAAAATGATTACAATTAAAGTATAAGGTACATGTTACCCACCAGTTACACAGTTTTCATAATTATTAATTTATTTGATATAATAAATGTGAAACATAAGGACATTAAAGATATTACTAAACTATTTCATGATCTTTATAATAATGCTTTAAAGAAAAAGGGATCTAAGTACATTCACACAATTATATGCCTTCATCATACATAACTGATATCACTATAGTAAATGTAGCATTCTCACACATTTATAGACACACATTCAAAGATTTTTAGTTATAATATATTTCCAAGACCAATTTCAAACGTAAGTTTTACAGAAATTTCAGCTTGAACTAAATTAGTAATACTGTCCTCACCTTCCACCACACCACCATAGCTTTAAACTTATGAAATGGAAATTCTTTTACTTGCTTGAAATTTCATATTCTGACTTATAATGCTTGGGTGTTCAGATTTTTTTATAACTATTAGTAATGTACTGGCTTCTATGAATAGTAAATTCAGAAAATTGTGAGGTAGAGAGTATTCCTAAGTAAATATGTTTTTAAATTTTCTGATGAGTTTAAATGAATAAATTAGGTATAATATTTTAACTGATGGATTTTTAAACCTATCTCTATTAACATCTTGGATTAATAAAATATGCATGTGTCTGTGCCATTGGGCTTTTCAAAAAGTTCACTAAAAGTAAATATTATAAAAGAAGATATTTTATTAAAAATGTGAAATTAATCCATGAAATTAGAGAGGTAAGGTTGTCACACAAGTTCATTTTACATTTAATAATGTGTCTCATATCCAGAAGTGCATTGTGTGTGCCATAGACATGAGAAATACAGGAGTATCTTATTTTTGTTTTATTATATTTTTTTGTACTTCATAGCTACTGTATTTTGGAAAGATTGAAGATCTGTGGCAACCCTGACTGGAGTAATTATATTGACATTTTTCCAACACTCCAGGCTTACCTCAAGTTTCTGTGTTACATTTTGGTAATTCTCCTAATATTCCAGTTTCATTATTATTATATCTTGTACAGTAATCTATGATCGGTGATCTTGGATGGTACTATTTTAATTTTAAGTCACTATGAACTATCTCATATAAGTTGGGTAAGTATGTTCTGACTGCTGCATTGACCCTCATCTGATACTTTTCCCTTATACCTTTTTATTCTGTGAGACACAATAATATTGAAATTAGGCCAATTAATAACACTACAATGGCCTCTAAGTACTCACATGAAAACTAGGGATGCATGTCTCTCACCTCAGACAGACCAACAAACAAACAAAAAAGACTAAGCTTTTAAGAAAGGCATGCCAAAGACCAAGATGGGCCAAAAGCTAATCCTCTTTACAAAACAGACAAGTTGTGAAGGTAAAGGACAAGTTTGCATTTCAGTAAATATTCAAATGGGGAGAAAGTAAAACAATCTCATTCCTGAAATGAATAAAATGTTATTGGTCTGAATCAATAAATCAAACAGCCACTCATTCCCTCAAACCAAAGCCGAATGCAGAGCAAAGCCCCAATTCTCTTTAGTTTTTACAAAGGCTGAGAGAAGCGAAGATGCAAAACAGAAATTAGAAGCCAGTAGAGGTTAGTTAATGAACTTTAAGAATCCATCTCTGTAACATAAAATTGCAAGGTGAAGAAGCAGCTAGTGCTAGCGTTAAAGCTACTAAATGTTGCCCAGAAGATCTAGGTAAGATAATTGATAAAGGTGACTACAGATTTTTAGTGCAGATGAAAAGGACTTCTACTGGGAAAAGATGCTGTCTAGGACATTGATGGCTAGAGAGATAATGCCTGGATTCAAACCTTCAAAGGACAAGGTGACTCTTGTTTTGAGTACTACTACAACTAAAGCCTTTAAATTGAAGTCAGGAATCATTTACCAGTCTGAAAATTCTCAGGTCCATAAGAATTACATTAGCTCTCCTCTGCCTATTCTCTATAAATTTACCAAAAAAGCCCAGGAGACAACAAATCTGTTTACATCATGGTTTGCTGATATTTTAAGACTACTGTTAGAAATTTTACTGATGCTAAGAGAAAAATTTTTTTCTTCACAACATTACTGCTCATTGACAATGCATCTGGGCAGTCAGGAACTCTGATAGAGATGTATAATGAAATTAATGTTGTTCTCATGCCTGATAATAAAATATTCATTCTAACGCTCATGGATCAAAGTGTCATTTTCACTTTCAAGTCTTATTATTTAAGAAATGCATTTTGTAAGTCTTTAACTAACACTGATAGTGAATCCTCTAATGAATCTAGGAAAAATAAATTAACCTTTTTGGGACCCTTTCTCCATTCTAGATACCTTGAACATTTGTGGTTCATGGGAGGAAGTCAAAATATCAATACTAACAGGAGTTTGGAAGAAGTTGATTCCAAACCTCATGAATTACTTGAGGAATCCAAGACTTCAATGAAGGAAGTAACTGCAGATTGGGTGCAAATAGTGAGAACTAGAATTAGAAGAGGTGAATGAGTTTTCCAACCCTATGATTAAACTTGAATGGATTAAGAATTGCTTCCTATAGATAAGCAAAGAAAATTTAGGTTATAAATCAGTGGCAGGGTTTCAGAGAATTGATTTCAATTTTGAGAGAAGTGCTACTGTGGGAAAATGCTATCAAACATCAGGGCATGGCACTATGTTTTGTGACTATTTCTGAAAAACAAGTCAATTAATGTAGTGAATCTCATTGTTGTCTTAATAAATTGTCCCAGCTACCCCAACCATTAGCAACCACCAACCTGACAGTCAGCAGCCACTAAGCCACTAACACCAAAGTAAGGCCCTCCAATAGCAAGATTACGACTCACTAAATTTGCAGAAAATCATTATTATTTTAAACAATAAGGTATTTTTAATTAAGTATTTACAATTTACAATTTTTTTTCATCATTCTTCTGCAAGTATTACATAAAAATAACTTTTGTTTGCCCTGGAAAACTAAGAACAAATTGTGGGACTCTCTTTAACGCCAGAGATGTGGAATCAAATCTGCAAAATCTTGAAGGTATTACTGAATATGTACTGCATAAATTAGAATTAGCTTTGAATGCATATGAAAGATAAATCTCAGGTTAGTAACTTAAACAGGATTCAATTTATTTATTCTCTCATGTTAAAGAGATCCAGAGATCTGTGGTTTATTATTTATTTGTGTACTGCATGTTCTGACTTAATCCCTTTTATTCTCACCCTATGCCCTACACATCATGTTGGAAAGACCCATGATATACCAAATACGGTAATCTTCTCTTGTTCATGGGGAATATGTTCTAAGACCTCCAGTGATGCCTGAAACCACAGAGCATTTAATACCCTATGTAATCTCTTTTTCCTGTGTGTCCTACAGTGCAGCCATGTAATACCAGATTTAATCTTTCCTACCACGTTTTATACCCTAGTACCTCCTTTGCATCAATATGTTTATGCATTAGGACTATTATTTAGTAAAATAATGGATTCTTGAACACAAGTCTTGTCATACTATCACATTAGATTTTATGCTTGAGACAGTCACGAAGTGACTAAGGTGATGTGATATGTAGCTTGAACCAAAGGACAATTCACATCCTGGGAAAGAAGGATCGGGACAACATGAGATCTTTGCTAGGTTACTCAAAATGGTTCACAATTTAAAAAATCTGGATTGCTTATTCCTGAAATTTTCCATTAAGTATTATTAGACTGCAATTTACTTTGGGAAACTGAAACCACAGAAAGAAAACCCATGGATAAGTGGAGACTGCCATAGCAGAAAGAAGAAAAGAAATGTTAGAAAATGTATACTTCTTCCATTTTAATAAAAAAAAATATTTCCATAATGCCACAAATGATATCTGCTTACTTTGTTAGAAAGTTTCATGTTCACAATTAGCTGCAAAGCAATTAGAGAGTAGATTGTGACTTTTATTCTGGTTGAAAATGTTACTAGCTAATAATAGGAATTTCTTATGACAGAGAAAGAAGATAGTTGATATAGGGGGAATCTTATAAATCTTCAAACAACTGTTAAATAAAATTATTGAGAGTAACTAGGAAAGGAGGGGATATTTACATGTATTCTTTGGAAGCTTTTTCATATTGTGAGGCATCAGTTCAAGAAAAATCTTTTTAACTATTTCATTTTCTTGCTGGAAGAAGAAATTTATCTTAGTTAAAAAATAAAACAAAGCAAACAACAACCAAATCCCCTCAAAATAGCCCCAAATCTTCCATTTTTGGGTGTAACCAATATTTTGATATGTTACTGACATTATCTTCTAATGTTGGTTATTACTTTAAGTAAATACCCAGATGTAAAAAATCTAACGGTGTATTATGTAGGCTAAAACATTTGAGGACTATGGGATAGTTTCTTGATCTGAAGTCATCTCTGAGACTATCCACTCTAATTTGTTTTATAAAGCAGAAAATAGAGGAAATGATTTGTTCTGGTCCTGTACAAAAATCTTCATCTCCTGAATTTGATAATAACTTTTTTTGTAAGTGAATTTTCAGTACATGATGTTCTAGAGGCTATTTTAAGCAACATTTCTCTTTCTCTCTGTCTCTCTCTCTCTCTGTATATATGGCATTTCAAATAGTATGAAAACACCATGGATGTCATTTATGGTATTCTATTTAAATATTGTTGAGCACTTAAAAACATATTCCAGGCTATTTGCTAGTGAAAATAAATTCTAAGCAAACTTTAGAAAGCAAGAGTTATATGGAATAATGATGGAAATCATAACCCGCATTTTCTTGTATAGAGTATAATTCAGTGAAAAATATGTTCAGCTATTAAAAACAAAGACCCAAATTCACAAATAATTAAAATACTGAGTATTAATTTTGCTCTCATATAAAAGGAAGACAGAAAATAGAGTAGCTTGCTATGATGGTTCTACATTATTAAGAATGTCCAGGAATCTTTCATCTCTGCTCTTCCACCTACAGCCTGTGCACAGATCAACACAGTTCCCTTATGTTTGCATTACATGAAATCCCAGGAATTATATTCTTGCAATTAGGGGAAGATAAAATTGATTCTCACAAAAAGTATTCACTGATTGAATTGGCTCACATTAGGAAGTTTTGCTGGCAGCTTTATTGAGAGACTTCTGACAATAAATTTGAGCCACAGCATTACTCCCATACCTATACTCATTTTAAAGGGAAGATTAGAAAGGTGCTTCTTCAGTTAGATTTATCAATCTTTATGAAAGTAGAGTCCTTTCTTTAAGTTTGAAGAGGAGACTGGATACTGGGAAGATAATTAAGAATCTCAAGTCACAGTATCATCTCACAAAAATTTCTAATAAACAGGAGACATTTATAGCAACCAAGGATTTTCCAGGGTAAGATGCCTTTACAACCCCAATAAACTGCCTAGAAATGATCAGATTCTTAGCTCTCAATGGGGATTTAAACCCACTTCAGCAGTTAGTGATTCTGTGTATAGAACAGTTAAATTGTACTAAAAAGAAAACATCTATCAAGAAACTGGAGGACTATTCTCCTGGAGAGTTTAGCTCTTAACCTTTCTGGAGAAACAAACACTGAAACCAATGGTCTCCTATTGGTTAAAGAACAGATGAGAACTTTATTTTTATAGGAAAGAAAGCTGCCTAAGATTTTGGAAATACACTTGTCATTTTTATAAGAATTGTCAGATTCAGCTGAATTTTCAGCATACTCCCATATTTTAATATCAAACCAATACCTTCTCTAATGATTTTCCTACCTGTTACTATTAATGTCATGCAGAATTTTTTCTCATAAATAATTTTCAGTAAATTTGTAGTCAGTGTCCTCTACTAAATTCAGACTCAGATAAATAATGGGATATTCAATGTTTCCATAGAAACACTTTTCAAAATGAATGCTGATTATGATCATAGCTTACTAACAAGTCTATTGGATTTTAAACATGACTTTCCCAATGTTAACAGTGTTCATGGAATAAGGAATGTCCTAAACATACATTATATTGGTACTTATATTGGTACTATCCAATATTTATGTGTTTAAATGTTCAGGAAGAAATTTTTAAAAAATTATAAGCGTATTATGTCCAAATCAAATTTTTAAACAATATTTACTTGTTCTTGAACCTGACTTCAGATGACATAATGGATGTTAAACTTACCTTAAGAATCAGAAATTCACTGACATCATCAATGCTATTTAAAGATAAAATTTTAATAATACACATTCTGTTTTCACAGTGCAAAAAGAGAACTTACCACAGTTTTAACTTATGTCATGCCAAAGATAAACGAACTCAATCTGGGATTTTAGGTAAATTACTTCAATGTATTTACTTATGAATTAATTGATTACCTCTGGGCACACTTTTTTATTCAATATCTAATATTTATTGAGTTCTTTAGTGATTGTTCAGTATTGTAGATCGAGAAAAACATAATTAACATTTACATTATCCATTACTTATCTCTCTTCGTGAGAAATTTTATACCTCATTTACTTCTTCTGCAATCAGAATGGAATGTATGAGTTGTCACATAACTTAAATTGAATATTATCCAATGCCAACAGTTGTAGCAGGACTGAAGAGTGCTTTGAAAGTCAAGACAGGGTCAAGTACACTGTGGTTAACTGGGAAAGTGACAGATTTAAAGTGACTTTGTAGGATTGCAAAGGGTTAGAGTTGGCAGTGAAGGGAAAGGTTTTCTTTAGCAGCTTTAGCAATATGGCTAGTCAGCAATATGAAGGTCAGCTTTAGCAATATGTCTAGTCTTTATTTACAAAGAAGAAAAATGCTCAGAAATCAAATTTGAAACTTTCATTATGAGGATTGTAACATAAATATGAAATATACGTGAATGGAAAGTACTGATAACTTATTTCTCTATAACAAAAGATATTTGTTTAAAGATCAGTTAATGTATATCCCATACACACCTCCTCTTAGTGATGGAGCATAGGAATGTTGAATTAGGTTTGGTTAGATTACAAATATAGACAAGGATGGAAATTATCAAAAGTCAGAAAGCTTATGTCAGCTTAAAGACTAGGGAGGCATGGACAGGCTCAAAACACAGAGGCAGGATCACTGATAGTGAGTCAAGTAAATATAGACCCATGTCCCAAAGTAGATACAAGATGAAAGTATCTTTCAACATAGAGGAAATGGCTTGGAACCCCAAGTAGTATACATGGGCTTTGTTGTGTATATGTCTTGGCTAAAGTTATTTGCAAAGATCTAGGGAGGGAAACTAGAAACTTGTCTACAACTCTTCTAATATCCATGATATTCCTAATACATCTACTCAGTTTCATCAAGTTGAAAAAGACTATTTCTGCATGACTTAGAGCTAAGGAAAATAATTGGCAATGCAATTCGTATTTGTTTTAGAATTACAAAATTTTACATATAATGTAGTTAAAAATGGTAGTCAGTACAGCATATTGTTTATTGATAAATAGTTTTATATGTTACCTGGACTTTAAAGGATCATAGACACTATACAAATAATTTCTCAACTTTGATATTAAAACTGATTTTCAAATTCATTTGTAGTATGTTGAATACTACCCAGGATGTTATTAAAGATATACTCTGGTATCATACATATTTGGACAGAGGTTCAGATTTATCTGTTGCACTAGATAGAGTATCTATAAAAGGTCATGCTTCTAAGTCCGTCAACAATGTCTGTTCCTTCTGAAAGGTGTCACATTTTCACATTTGTCTAACACAGTTTACAAAAACAAGTGTGTGTGCAGTGAGAACCATAGGAACAAAAACTCTATACAGATCATTTTATGAAGTCAAATTTTCTCCATTTTAAAGCAAAACATCTGGCACACAGAAAAAAGGATAATTTTATCTCAATTTACTACAGTAAAGCCATACCAGTATATGGACTGGATCCAATAGGTAAAAAAGAGAGTCATCGATTATTGAGCAGAATGGTAACATGATGACACAGTGTTAAAATACTCATTTAGGTGGCCACTACTGTCGTGATGTATTCAGAAATGGGGTAATGTTTCCTGCACTATAATGTGAACAATGAGAAAAGAAAGCAACAGAAGTACCAAGATGTTTTCTTAAGATTTAAATCAGCTGATCAGGGGTCATATTAGGCCTACTGGAAATAAGTATATAAAAAGTTATTACTGACTTCTTTTGGTTTGATTCCATTGTCAACTACAGAAAAAATGGAGAGAAAATGTAGTGTAGAAAAAAAGGTCAAGAGTTCAGTTGCTGACAATCTGAATTTGGGAGTACTGTGACACATCGGGTAGAAATGCTTTAAATAAAATCAGCTTCATCTAGTGAAGACCTATTGAGACTCAAAATCTAAAATATAATTTGGGAGTTTTGAATGAGAAGCTAAGAATAAAGGCAGAAATTCAATTAGTTCCAAGAAGAATCACACAGGGGAAAAATTTCAATAGTCAAAGACTCGCAATTAATAAAGCTTATTATAGTCAACAGTTAGGAAGTGTGAGAAAAGAAAGAGAAAAGAGGATAATAATGATCTAGTTACTTTGGCATCTTGAATGCAAAATTTTCACATTTTTTCTCATATATAAATTTTTTCCACCTTATCCATTGGAAGTTCTTGGAGAAGATAAAATTTGTCACCTTTATTTCTATTATATTTACATGTAGCAGGTGCTAGATAAAGTGTTGTACAGGCAAATTTGTCATGGGTCCCAAACCTTCTTGAACATTCTTGAAAATATATATATTTTTTGTTCTCTTCCCCTTGCCAACATCACAGTTTGGTTACTGAATGAGACTTCCTCTAAAAGTGGATTTTCTCTAATTTTTCTACTGATTAAATAATGATCAGGATAAAACAGGGTCATATTGAACACTGAAAATTTGAGATGCTACCCTGAGGTCTCGCTACAAGTAGGAACTAACTGAAAAGAACAATGAAGTTGTAGATTCTGAATATGGACACAGAGTGGTGGCTGCAGAGGAGAGCCAAAATCTTCAACTCTTGACAAGTGAACGTCTTAGACCCCAGGAAATTCAGGGAGTAGAAAGGGTCATTCCCTTTATCTCTTAAACCTAGGCCCACCATTTAAATCAAGGAGCAGCTGAGGCTGGCAATATGACCTGCTTGAGAAACACAGACTTCCACAACTTTATTTCTGAGTAATGAAGATTGATAGAATTCTCCATGTCTCAGTAACCTTGAATTATGTCATATTAGAGAAGAGAATACAAATATTGGATGACTCACCATGTGATTTATTCAGTCCAATGGAAAGTGACAGTGCAGCATGACCTGGAGTGACCTGAGTCCCTTCAGGTGTGTGAAGAAAGCATGGTCATAAAATGTCTTTGCTTTGGGATAAAAGTTGCTTGATGGCTCCTCTGTTATCCCTAATATCATTGACAATGATGCCAAAGATGATCCTTGATCTTAATGGATCATAATGTGACCTTGGACTATATCCTTCACCTCTAAAATAGAACTTGCTACTCTTCTGTTGGATTTATTCACAGGTGGCTGATTCTGTGTCCTGTGGTGCATACCCAAGAGCCATCAGTACTTAAGTTTAGCTCCATGCATGGAATCTTGTTGATTATACCCTAAATACTATGTGAGACAAACTGAAATAATTTGGTGCCAGCCTCCTTTGGTTATATTAATCAGTGTTTGACAGAGTAGCATAATCATGTCAAAATTCAAATTCTGCCTCAAACTTATAATGTGGAGGCATTGATAACTGAGAACCATGATTACTATGGACCTGCATGCACTTCGAGATTTTCTCTGGCTGTGATAATAATCAAGGTTCTGACTACCCTTTACCTAGGTCATTTCTCAGCGAAGTACTTTGAAAGATGATGAAATATTCACTACCTTCCCCCACACAATTAGAAAACTAACTTTTCCTCTATAAAAGCAATAAATCCTCCAAGTCAATTGGTTTCCTCAGGGAAACCGTGCTGGGTATGCAGTATCTGCAAAGAGTACATCCTCCCATGGCTTAAAGGAACATAGGAGCAGAACAAACTAAGGTACAGTTATGTGAGTGCTCAGCATATTGGATTTAAGAGGATACTGTCTGAAACTAAGGAGCAAAGTTTCACCATGATTAGAGTTGCAAAATCTTTTATTTCTTGAAATATTCATTCTCTTCACATATTTTCCATGAACTTTGCAGAACTTAGAAAATATCACCAAGATTGAGAAGAAGTGATTTATCCTTAAGATAAGTAATTTTTCAGAGAAACATTGGTGAAAATCACAATAATCTACCCAGGTTTGTTGAATTTGGGGCTATCAGAATGCACCTTTAATGAAAATCACTTTATATTAGTGGACTAGAAACACAGTATACTATATTTCTTCTTATATTCTTAATATGAGGATAGGAAGCAAGGTAGAGATAATTAGCTCTGCTTTTTCTTTTGATATAACCCATTACTTTGTTTTTCTGTCTCCTTTTATACCCTAATTACATCTACCAGGGAACCATTATGTACATGAATGTATTTGGACAATCCTCATTCCTGGAAAAGTTTTTAAACTTAAAATATAGTATTCTTAAACCAATTAAGAAAATGAAGGCAAAAAGAATCATGTTTGAGTTTTAAGGAAGATCACCAGAATTCTTTGGACTGAAAATTTTATCTTTTGTATGAAAATTCTTATATTATTTTGTGGGAAACAATCATTTTGATATAAAATTAGAACTTTATTAAATACAAAATAATATATTTACCTAAAGCATATGTACTTCCTAAGTTGCCATAGTAAAGTACCACAAGTTAGATTGCTTAAAACAACAGAAATTTATTTTCTCACGTTTGGATATTCAAAATTCAAAATCAAGGCATTGACTGAGCCATGCTCTCCAAGAATCTCTCAATGAGATTTTCCTTGCTTTCTGCAGGCATTCCTTGGCTTATGGCAACCCTATCTCTAATCTTTGTCTCTATATTCACAGAGTATTCTTCCCTCATGTGAATACCATCTTTATATGACCCATCATACTGGATTAAGGGCCACTCTATTTTACTATTACATCATTGTAACTTACTTTCATCTGCAAAGGCCTTATTTCCAAATAATGCCACATTCTGAAGTAGTAGTGTTAGCATATTTACAGGTATTTTGGGAAGGCAGGATTTGACTCATAACATTCCACATCTGGTCCACAAAAATTTGTCCTTCCAACATGTAACACATATTCACCCTTTCTCAATGTGTCCTCAAAGTCTTAACCATTCCAGTCTCAAATCTGAGAGAAAAACATCTTACCATAGTATTATCAACTCAAAATCCTAATCTTGTCATCTAAATCAGTTATGGGTGAGACACTGTATGATTAATTTGGAGGAAAATTTCTCTCCATCTATGAAGAAGAGAATAAGTCATATGCCCCCAAAACCCAATTGTGGGATAGGCATAGGAAAGATATTTCACTTTAAATAATTTATCAAAAGAAAAAAGGGGTTACCAACAATTTCAAACACCCAGCATGGCGAATTCTTTTTAGGTTCATAACCTAAATAATTCTCTGATTATGTGGTTCTGTAATTCAGAAGCTTTGGCTCGTTATCCATCTAGAGAATTTGCATTCATGACTATCCTTCAAAGATGTCTCAGAAAAGTCCTATAGTGGCATAGTTGTTCACTGTCAAGTGCTTTGTGTTTTTGTCATGCAGAACCATCTGTAAGCCAAGCCCAAGATTTGTCTTCCTTAATGGATCATAGGAACTCTTTATTAGTCCATTGCTAAAGGTGGGATAGAGAAGACAATACAGCAGGAGTGGGAATCATGGAACTTTGAGGTACATTTTACATAACTTACTTGTGCCTTCAAGTCCTGCTCAAGCCCAATCTTGTGTATACCACTTCCATTTTATGGTGGAGTAATACTGTGCTCACTCAACTTTACTGCTTGGTGGACCAGGTAGCACTTAGCTGATGAATAGGTCAGTTTTCAGGTAACTTGGTGTCCCATGATTAAGCATTTCAGTCTGTACTAAGACCCAGTACTGAACATCAGGTCCTCCAGCATATCTTTGAGACCTTTTGGGAGGGGGCAACTCAACCTATAACAACATGATGTTTGTTAACAATAGTTATGGTAAGTATATATATTTATAAAGAGATGCTCAGGACTGAACCCAGAACCTTGCAGATGCTAAACTGATGATACATTTTGAGGCCTTACTATATTATATTCACTTTTACTAAGTTGTTATTATTTTAAGTTGAACTTACTGTCAATGAAATTCTAGCTTGTTTCATTCTAATGACTTGGTTTTTAAAAAACAAGTGACATTATTAATCAGCCAGGTGCAATTATTTATTTTATTTTTTTTAAATAATGGGTGAATAAGTAGCAGGTCATGCTATGTTGTTCATCTCAAATTCTAAACTGCTTAAATGAAAATAACAGTGCCTATTACTAACAAGTATTTTCAAGCATTTAATCAACAAATATTTTGTATTTTTTTGTATACTCTAGTCATAGACTTAAATGTTTGGGATATGATAATGAAATAAAGCAGTAGAATTCCTGCTTCCATGGCTCTTATATCTTAGAGGAAAGAGACTAATAATAAGCAAATTAAAACTGTTTTGACATAAACACATGTCATGAATAACATGGTTTAAAAATAAAATAAGGGTGTAAAATAGATAGTGATTTTAAAGAGGCACATTCAATATTTCAACTTTTTAAAATATATTTATTTTTTATTGTAAACAATGGGATACATCTTGTTTCTCTGTACATGAAGTAGAGGCATACCATTTCCTTTAATCATACATTTACATAGGGTAATTGTATTTGATTCATTCGTTATTGAAGTTTCTTTGAGGATGTTGAAACAGTAAAACATAAGTCATGGCAATGGTTGCAAAATTGATGATATTTATAAAATATTATAAAAGGTGTGAATTTTATGATAGGTGATTTGTATTTCAATAAAATGTTGTATAAAAAATGGTACGATAGGCCCGAATGTCTGGTCTTTTTATTCTTTTAAACTGTCACCTATGGGAGGACTAAGGCCTGCACAAAGGCCCTCAGATTTTAAAATCCCAATTTTTCCTCCACTTTGGACTTGGAAATACAGACGGAGAGGTTCCAGGAATATTTTGCAATTTCCCTGAAGGCTTCAAGAACTTTCATTCATAAGTAGAAGAGAAGAACAGAAACTTGGTATTTGGGAAAAATCTTGGTACTGATTCCAGTTTGACTGACTAAGCATGCAAGTGTGCAAAATAAATTAAATTCTATGAATCTCAATTATTTTATTGTAAAAAGCAGCAGAGTAATAACATTTGTAATAAAGTCATGCTTGTAAGTTTATATTGGGTATCTGTTACAAGAGCTGTGTATATAGTGAATATTCTTATTTCCATTTTGCAATACCTAGCACAGTGTTGGGAGTATCATTGTTCAAAAACACAATGGATATTCTGATTAGAGTTTAATATAGAGTGGACACATGCAGATGTAAGAATACTTATTTCTAAGTTTTTAAAACAAGTTTTACAGAAGCTTCACAATTAATTTTTCTAGCATTTCTTTATTTAATTTGTTTTTGATTATGTGTTTACTTCCCCCACTCACTGTGGGTATATACATTATTATCTTTGACTATTACCAATTAGCATCACAGAAAGAATGCCTGATTTGCTGTAATGATCATTAATAACTGTAAAGATAAAGCTGGATAAAATCAAGAACATTAGAGCAAATTGGAACAAGAAATGTGTCTGGACTCTGAACTTACTAAAGAGGGATAAAATTGATGGTTTAAAAATATTAGCATCAGAAATATTTTGGTTCCCCCTAAAATTGCAAATTCACGCAAAATGGCCTCCCCAATAAGAAAGCTGTTAAACAGATGGAAGCAGATTAGTTGTGTATGTTTGTAACAATCACAAAAATCATGATGTGAAGATGTTACACAGTGCTGATTACATGCCAAGTGTATGTGATGCGTACTATTTAACCTCAGTTAAAACTCCTGAATAGATGTATACTTTTACACACATTTATCGTAAGCTTAACAAATCTGTAGGCTTTTCTTTATCCCATCGTATTTAAACTAGTAATTGGGTTCCATGATTGAAGGAGAAGTGTTCTCTAATGCCTGATAATTACACAAACTGAACTGATGAAACAAGTATATTTGCTCCAGCCAAGCTTCCTGGTTTCCCCGAGTATATTTTCTTTTTTTCCACAAAAATGATATTTCTAAAATTAGGTTAATACATGGCTACTCAGAAAAAAAAAACTGTGTGTGTGTGTGTGCGTGTGTGTGTGTGTGCGTGCGCACGCATGCATGCATGTGTGTGTATAATATTTTTCAACTTTTCCTGCAGTAAATACATGGCTATGTCACTATGTTTTGGACAACGAGATGGAAGTAGAATTAGAGTAGTTAAGTATTGTTACCAAAAACAAATTACAACAAACTTAGCAGGTTAGAACAATATAAATTTATAATCTTATGATTCTAAATCATAAGATTACAGGAGGTTACAGGACAAGTCTTAAGTATGTGTCACTGGGTTAAAGTCAGGACTGCATTTCTTCTCAAGGCTCCAAGAGAGTCTGCCCTTGCCTTTCCCCTCCTCTGCAGACGTCCTGTCTTTGACTCGTGCCCTCTCTGCCTTCATCTTGAAAGTCGGCAGCACAATGTCTTCAACTCTCGAACCCTGACACTGACTCTCCTACCCTCTTCACTTTTAAGCACTCTTGTGATTACTGTGGACTCATCTGTTCAATATAGAACAATCTCAAATCAAGGTCGGCTCTTTAGCAACCTCAATTTTTAATCTTTCTTCTCTTTTTTACTGTAACACAAGTTCAAGGTTCTGAGGATTAGAATATATCTTTGGGGACTGCGGAGCATTACCATGCCTACTACAGAAGTTTTCTATATTTGTCCATGAACTAAGTGGGCATTTTGTTTTCCTATAAATGGAATATAAAGTTTGACAGTTGGAACTGGACTATGATATTAATTAAATTTGGGTGAAGTTATTCATAGAAAAGCTCAATACCAACAACAATAATCATAGTGGAAGCAATTACAGGCACATTATAATTTTTTCTTCTCCTCTTTTCATCAAGAACTACAGTCTTTCCATACTCCTTGACTATGTTCTTATTATTCCTTTCTTTGACCAGTATGACTATAGTTAACAAACACAACCATAGAATTAGAAAAAACACTTATGCACTAGAAGTTTCCATATAAAGAAGCTACTGCTAGTTTGCTAGAGGAAAAGGAACACATCAATACAGACGCCAGGTATCCCAAGTGTCCTACTAGTTGATCACAGATTCTTGAGTAAGCCCAGCCTAGAGATCAGTCAAGTTCACCCCAACATAGCTCAAACTGCAGACTCAAAACCTAAGCAAGATAAATGGCTGATAATTTAAAACACTAGTTTTTAGGTGGTTGTGGCATAGGAAAAGTTGACTGGTCACAAGCAGACACACACATGGAAGTGTACCTGGAAGTGTTCTGAATCCATTATATGAATTAACTTGCTTAATTCTCACAAGAACCCTGAGAGGTATTTATTATCTCAATTGTTGTAGGTGAGAAAATTGAAGCACACAGAGATGGAGTTAGATGACCTAGCTCATGCAGATAGTAATTAAGATTTGTACCAGAGACATGTCCTCAACTGCTATAATTCCACTGTTCTTTATGAAGGACATTCGAAGGGACAATATGAGAAGTTCAGGACTATGAACTGGAATTTTATGTTTTGATCACTTTCATTTTGAGAAGTCTGCCACTCGCAGCCAAAGCTAATCTTAACTAGATCAGAATTTGGAACCCGGATTATAGTGCTATAATGCCAAAACCTAAGCATATGGCATTGGGTTAGTGGAATTCATTCATATATTGGGTGAGAAATAGAAAATATTAAAAGGTAATAACACTTTCTGTGCCATGTCAAAATATTTGGCACAAAGCATGACTGCTATTTGTTCAAAACTGTATTATATACTAAAAGAGTCAAAGTACTAGTTAAAATGATATGAAATTTTCTAAGTATTCATTTACTATTTGACAGTATTTATTACTTTAAAAGCAGAGTTAACAGACTATCATTCTGTCTAGGAAAGTAGTCTGAGCCTGTGGTGGACAATATTCATTTTTTAAAAGTCTGATAATTTAAGGCCTCAGAGGATTTGAAACAAATATGCTTATATCCCAAACCAAGGAGATTATTAAGAGTATCTCTCAAACCCAGAATTGAATATTGTAAGACTATTCCCTCTAGACTATATAAAACACATTTTATTCTCTGTAAAAAAGATCAGATATTCTTAAGGCAACTAACAACAAGTAAGAGGGCAATAAATAAAATACAAGAATCTTTTTTAAGATTAAAATAGTATATAACAATGAAATATTTGGATATAGTTACTTGCACATGGAATGTCCTACAAGAAAATGGACTATAAACTAAAAATTTGGAGGGAAATTGTACTGTGGAAACCACAAGCTTTGATAAAACTTGTTAGTTTCTTTTTTTTTTTTTTTAATCATCTGCTTCTTTATTTAAATAGCTTTTTTTTTGAAACTCATTTTATTTTAAACAATGGGATACATCTTGTTTCTCTATTTGTACATACCGTTTTTGTAATCATACATTTACCTAGGGTAATAGTTTTTTATTCATTCTGTTATTTTTTTCTCCCCCCCCCCACCCTTCCCATCCCTCTTTTCCCTCTATAACAGTCCCTCCTTCCTCCATTCTTGCCCCTCCCACCCCCAATTACATGTCATCATCCGCTTATCAGTGAGATCATTCATCCTTCAGTTTTTTGAGATTGGCTTATCTCACTTAGCATGATATTCTCCAATTTTATCCATTTGCCTGCAAATGCCATAATTTTATTATTTTTTATGACTGAGCAATATTCCATTGTATATATATACCACAGTTTCTTTATCCATTCATCAATTGAAAGGCATCTAGGTTGGTTCCACAGTCTGGCTATTGTGAATTGAGCAGCTATGAACATTGATGTGGCTGTATCTCTGTAGTATCCTGATTTTAAGTCCTTTGGGTATAGGCTGAGGAGTGGGATAGCTGGGTCAAATGGTGGTTCCATTCCAAGTAAAACTTGTAGTTTCTTAAACCCAAAAGAATCTGCATCCTAATCATGAGCCAGCAGAAAGTTTGCTATGAAAGCTGAGATGCCAATAGCTGTGTAGGACTCTTCAATACTAAGTTCAGATGAGGGAACCTAGAGGAAATGACTTCCTGTCATGAAAGGGAGCTCTTTCTAGTCTTGCCACATAAGATTTAATAAAAGGTATGTCCAGTGACTGATGTTTAATCCCATCATGCATTTTTCATTTAATTTCCTTTTCCTTGTTCCTACAGCAGGTGGGAAGGAATAGGAGTGTTCAGAGGATTTTCAGTTGTGCAATGGTTTAGATACTAGGTGTCCTGCAAAGGCTTGTGTGTGAGATAAGTAAGAAAACTGTAAAGATGGACCAATTAGGTTATGAGAACGTAACCTAGTCAGTGTATGAATTTGCTGATAGGGATTAACTGGGTGGTAACTAAGATGAGCTTAGTTCCTCTCTGCTTCCTGATATTTATGATGTCCTGAGCTGCTTTTCTCTGCCATTCCCTTAGGTCAGATATTCTGCCTTAGCTCAGGTACAGAGCAATGGAGTTGGTTGTCTATAGACTAAGACCGCTTAAACCATGATCCCCCGAATAAACTTTTTCTCCTCTAAATATTCTTGTCAGGGTTTTTGGTCATAGTGATGAAAAAGCTGATGAGAACAATTTGTGATATATTTTATATATCACTACAACATGAGGAGTATTATGTGGCCTATACCTAAGAAATCTTGGGCTGTGAGACAGAAGTAGTCATTGATTAGGACTCTAAGAGATCTGTCTTGGGAACCTATGGTTATGTTCAAAATATTAGAATATTCACAGACTCTTTAGAAAGGAAAAGGATATTGGCCATGATTGGTCAAAAAGATGTAAGATAAAAGGCTATGTGCAATTCTAGAAGTATCTCTAAATTACAAGGGCTCTATAGTACTTCTTCACACTTCTCCTTCCTGAGGACATAATAAAGAGTTGGAGCTGGAAGAAACATCTTAGAATATGAAATGAACTGTGACCTGGAAGCCATGCAGGATACAGCAAGAAGCTAGAAGGATCCTGGATCCTAGGTACCCTGAGATACTACAGTAGCCTGGTACTGCCTACCATACTTCTTGGCAGGTACTCCCTTTTGTCACATAAAATCATACTTTCTGAGACTGTAGCAGAAATACACAGACAAACATCCATTTGTCTCTAATAAGGACAATTAAGTTTCCTCAATTTGTTACAATTTGATAAATACTTATTTTCTATTTTTATGTATTATTTTTTACAAGAAAAATGAGATAAAAGATATATGCAGAAATAATGAATAATTGTGAATCACTGAGAGTGAGAAAATAGCCAAACAAAAATTGGGTATCAGTAAAGGAAGCACTGATAAATCTTTGCTGTCATGCATCTTTAATTCTATTGAGGGAAGCAGAAATGAACATGGTAAAGGCTCCATTTTAATTATTCTCAATTTATATTTAATAGGTATTATAGTATCTCTGAAACCATAATGAATCTATCACCAATGACACGGCATTGTTAAATTGGCAGCATTTTTTTTTCCATAATAATAGATAAAATATATTTGCAGCTTACATCTCGGAGTGCCTTTGAATTAATAAGACATTATAATTAAAATGTATGATAGAAAAAAACTACTTAAAAGGTACAAAAGATTTAACCAAGTCTTCATAAAATAGCCTATAATTACACAATTTTCTATTTGATACCATTAAGTGCTAAAAGGAAAATATAAGGCAGAAAGGGAACTTTCAAATATGGGAATAAAATTGTGAATTTATATAAGATAGGCAAAGAAGATCTTGATAATTACATAATGTTTTGTGTAGATTTAATTAGGTGAGAGAATGCAGTGAGGATATCGGATGGAAGATCATCCAAGACTGAAGGAACAACAAATGTAAAGAAGCTGAGCTGGAACCGTATCTGACTTGCTCAAAGAACAAAATAAAACAAAACAAAAAATACAGATGGTCAGTGTGACTCCAACAGAAGGCAGAGGGAAAACTGTTCAGGAGCACTGTTAAAGCCGTAATTGAGGTCCAGCCCACACAGAGTCCTGTGCGTCTTAGTAAAGACTTTGTGTTTGTTGCCTTTGTTTCACCGGCGAGTCATTTTATATTTCCTTGAGATAACTTTCATTAGTGTATTTATTTATTTGGGAGAAGAAGCATCCTATGGTGTTTTTATTATTTTGTATTTTTTTTAGTTTGAAAATTCATTGGTTCTTTTTAGTTATACGTGACTGCAGAATCCATTTTGATATAATTATACAAACATGGAATAACATATTTTCCTTGATCAGTTTAAACAATGATCTGAGAACTGGTACAAAAGGAGGTACCTAAGGACTTATCCTGGTACCTGGTCATTGTTAGGGAGAGATAAGAAAAAAAGTTTCCTCTATTTCATTCCAACTGGTACACAGAAAAGATTTAGTATGTATATAATTCAGTTGCCACATTGTGAACTGGAGAAATGCTAGAAAGTCAATAGCCTATGGCAATATATTCACTGGAATCCATTTTCAGGAAGATGGAAAAGGAATAGATAGATATAAAAATATAGAAGGAAAACAATGGACAGTTGCGGTCTCGTTATTTTGTCTTATATTTAGCTTTGAAATTCAGCTCCCTACTAGAATATTTGGT
This sequence comes from Sciurus vulgaris, assembly GCF_902686455.1. Lineage (NCBI taxonomy): Eukaryota > Metazoa > Chordata > Mammalia > Rodentia > Sciuridae > Sciurus > Sciurus vulgaris. The sequence goes on along the minus strand of NC_136470.1, from coordinate 52,123,527 downwards.
CAGTATGTACATGTTTGAATTTAAATTTGATTAGTTATCATCTTTCACATATTATCCAAGTCAATAGGACCTCAGCAATAGGAAGCTTTCTAGTAAGCCCATCCATCAGTTAACTGAGTATGTAATAAGCAAGAATTTTCATGAAGAAATGCTAGGTCATGCCATCTGATCGTTATACAGTTCATTATTAAAGCACTTTTAATTTCATATTATAGTTTTTAATATTAGTACTAAATCTATTTAAGAATCATTAATTGGCTCTTAAACCTTTTGAATTAATACATTTTCAAGTATGCCAAATCCACCATAGTCATTAAAATTAATAATAATAGAATAAATAAAAAAGACATTTCCTTATAGGAGAATCCAGGTCATAAGATATTAACTCCCGTCATCTTTTGTTTTTCTCTGCATGTAATACTTGAGTTTCACTCTTCAGTGAAGCAAGTCAAATGAATTACATTTCATCCTTTATTTAATAATGTTTCATTTATATAATTCCAATGATAATGATATTCATGATTGTGAAAATAAACATGAATTTATTTCTGAGATATTAGAGTCTTACTCTTCACCTTATGTTATTGAATTACCAAGTATTTGTTGAATCTTCCCCTATTGCAGAAAATGTATTACTGAGAGATTTTCATTGTTATTTTGAAGACTAGCTTATTAATAATTGAAATGACATTAACTTTTTTTCTTTTTATGACAGAATTTCTTTCTTTAAACAGAGAGGAAATACAATTCCCTCAAGAGAGGGATCTCAAATGGGTAACCTATCAATTAACTTCTGAAGTGAAATGCTGATCAGTTAGCTAAATACGATCTGCATGATTTAGCCTTTTCTTTACCATCTTTTGTAGTGATTTTCTTCACGCCTTCCTAGTTCTATGCTACATACTTCCTCAAAATCTAATAGTCATTAACATTCCATTTGAAAGAAATTAAAACAATTATAATTTTAGAGATTAAATATAACCGATTATAATTTGAGTACACTAGTCGATAATTTCTTACAAGTGCTTTATGAGATCCATAATCCAGGTACATAATTATTATAAATCCTATCAATAAGTTACTTTTAAAAATGTAATAGAAGGGAATTCTTTCTATAACTGAAACAGATAAAGCTTTGATCTATAACAGAAAAAATAACTATAGATTGCTACAACTATCCATGAAAGTTCAGAGTTTCTACCTAATATTGAAATTAAAATGTACTTCAATGAAAAAAATACATATATACATAGAAAACATGAGTTGTAGTTACATGAAGATCTTGTACAATACACTGTTACAAGTAGCATGAGATCATTTCTACAATTAATGGCTCCACTTTGGAACTTTTACTGTTTTGAAATATCAGTTGGATTAACTAAAGACATTTTGATAGTTCTCCATAAAACCAAAAGTCATAATTGGATTTTATGAAGCATTCTAAATACTAACAGAAAGCACATGCAAATGGGTTTTAAGCAGATATTAAAAGAAGTATTGATGCGAAGCAACTGCACATATCTTGTAGTATCACAGTTAATCCTAAATGGAAATTATACGGGACTTGTGGGAAAACATCATTGATTACTTGTACTATTTTCAATGCTTAAAATAGTAAGTTCTCAAAATATAAAAGCACATACTTTTGTGCATTTTGGACTCTTTTATTCTTTTTGACAATTAATGAATTATTGATACCCATAAGTTTTAATAACTGGTTCCCTTCCCATGACCTTCCTATAGATCTATCCTTTCCTGATGTCTAGTACAAAAAGAGATATGCTTTTTTCCATGTATATCTTCTATAAATATGCTGTGCTGAGATCTCAGACTTTTTAATATCATCATAGGAAAATTCAACAGACATTTTGCAATTATCAAAAATTTTAGATGGTGTAACCTTCCCTACACAACAATAAATGTTTTCATTCTATCATGTGAGTTCAAAAGGATAACTTGTACATTAATTCATATGTAAGCTATAAAATTATCTACTATGTTATGATCTCAAACTAAAACATCAGCCCTAACAACCAAAAAGAAAATAAATGGTAGGATGTATACTTGCTAATATTTTTATTAAATATGAGTGTGAACCTTGTATGAATTTTAAGATATGGTAAAACATTTCATTTATTTTTAACAAAGAGGTAAGATAAACATTCATTTTATGTTCATGAAAGTGATATTAACTGTGTATTCACTCTTTGTAAAGCACTGGGCTAGAAATTGGGGTCAATGGATGAAAAAAGACAAATGGCAAATTTTAATAAACCAAGAGTTTTGCTTACTAATTACTTTATGGTGGAGTTGATATAAAGGACATATACACAATGGACTAGAGTGGTAGAGAATGTTTAGCTATGGGGTGATTATGAACAATCAATAATTTTATTTGATATTTAATAATTAATAGGTACCTGGACTTGTGCTAAGTTAGGTTGTCTATGAAATTGTCAGTAACAAATTGTTTTATTTTTTAAAATTATTTATTTATTTTCTTTTTATTTTTTACAGACTGCATTTTGATTCACTGTACACAAATGGGGTACATCATTTCATTTCTATGGTTGTGCACAATGTAGATTCATACCATTCATGTAATCATACATGTACATAGGGTAATGATGTCTGTCTCATTCTACCATTTTTCATACCTGCCTCCCTCTCATTTCCCTGGATGTAATCTAAAATTCCTTCATTCTTATCTCATCTGCACCCCACACACACCCATTATATATCATCCTCCACTTATTAGGAAAAATATTCAGTCTTTGGTTGGATTTGGTTTATTTCACATAGCATGATATTCTCCAATTTCATCCATTTATCTGCAAATATCATAATATTCTTCTTTATGGCTGAATAATATTCCATTGTGTATATATACTGCAGTTTCTTTATCCATTCATCTGTTGAAGGGCTTCTAGGTTGGTTCACAATCTAGCTATTGTGAATTGAGCTGCTATAAACATTGATGTGGTTGTGTTACTGTAGTAAGCTAATTTTAAGTCCTTTGTGTATAAAACAAGGAGTAGATAACTGGGTCAAATGGTGGGTCCATTTCAAGTTTTCTGAGGATTCTCCACACTGCTTTCCAGAGTAGCTGCACCAATTTGCAACTCCACCAGCAATGTAAAATTGTGCCTTTTTCCCCACATCCTTGCCAACATCTATTATTGTTTGTGTTCTTGATAATAGCCATTCTAATTGGGTAGAATGAAATCTTAGTTGTTTTAATTTGCATTTCTCTAATTACTAGAGATGTTGAACACTTTTTCATATATTTATTAATCACCTGTATGTCTTCTTCTGTAAAGTGTCTGTCCAGTTCCTTGGCCCATTTATTCATTGAGTTCTTCATATTTTTGGTGTGAAGTTTTGTAAGTTCTTTATAAATTTTGGAGATAAGTGCTCTATCTGAAGTGTATGTGGAAAAGATTTTCTCCCACTCTGTAGGCTCTCTTTTCATATTATTGATTGTATCCTTTGCTGAGAAAAAGCTTTTTAGCTTTTAGTTCATCCCATTTATTCATTCTTGCTTTGATTTCTTGTGCTTTGGGAGTCTTGTTAAGGAAGTCTGATCCTAAACCAACATGATGATGATTTGGGCCTACTTTGTCTTCTTTTTGGTGCAGGGTCTCTGGTCTAATTCCTAAGTCCTTGATCCATTTTGAGTTGGGTTTTGTGCAGGGTGAGAAACAGAGATTTAATTTCATTTTACTGCATGTGGATTTCCAGTTTTCCCAGCACCATTTGTTGTACAGGCTATCTTTTCTCCATTGTATGTTTTTGGCTCCTTAGTCTAGTAGTATGAGATCATCTCTGTGTCTTCTATTCTGTACCACTGATCTGCCTGTCTGTTTTGGTGCCAATACCATGCTGTTTTTATTATTATTGCTCTGTAGTATAGTTTAAGTTCTGGTATTGTGATACTTCCTGCTTCACTTTTTCTACTCAGGATTGTTTTGGCTATTTGAGGTATTTTATTCTTTCAGATGAAGTTCATGATTGCTTTCTCTATTTCTATGAGGAATACCATTGGGATTTTAATTGGAATTGCATTGAATCTGTACAGCACCTTTGCTAGAATGGCCATTTTGACAATATTAATTCTGCCTATCCAAGAACATGGGAGATCTTACCATATTCTAAGGTTTTCTTCAATTTCTTTCTTTAGTGTTCTGTAGTTTTCATTGTAGAGGTCTTTCACTTCTTTCATTAGATTGATTCCCAAGGTTTTTTTTTTTTTTTTCTTTTTTTTTTTTTTTTTTTTTTTTTTTTTTTTTGAGGCTATTGTAATTTTCCTATGGAGTGATTTTCCTAATTTCTCTTTAAGAGGATTCATCACTTACGAATAAAAATGCATAAGATTTATTAGCATTGATTTTATATCCTGCTATTTTGCTGAACTCATTTATTAGTTCTAGAAGTTTTCTAGTGGAGATTTTTGGATCCTCTAACTACAGAATCACAGTTTGAGTTCTTCTTTTTCTATTTGTATCCCTTTAATTTCTTAGGTCTGTCTAATTGCTCTGGCTAGAGTTTCAAGGACAATGTTGAATAGATGCGGTGAAAGAGGGCATTCCTGCCTTATTCCAGTTTTTAGAGGGAATGCTTTCAGTTTTTCTCCATTAAAAATGATGTTGGCTGTGGGCTTAGCATAGATAGACTTTATAATGTGGAGGTATGTTCCTACTATTCCTATTTTTTCTAGTGTTGTAAGCATGAAAGGGTGCTGTATTTTATCAAATGCTTTCTTGGCATTTATTGAAATAATCATATGATTCTTAATTTTAAGTTTATCGATGTGATGAATTACATTTTTTGATTTCTGGATGTTGAACCAACCTTGCATCCCTGGGATAAACCCCACTTGATCATGGTGCACTAACTTTTTAATATATTTTTGTATGCAATTTTCCAGTATTTTGTTAAGGATTTTTCATCTATATTCATCAGGGATATTAGTCTAAACTTTTCTTTCCTTGGTGAGTCTTTGTCTGCTTTTGGTATTAGAGTGATACTAGCCTCATAGAATGAGTTTGGAAGGGTTCCCTCCTTTTCTATTTCCTGTAATACTTTGATGAGTATTGGTATTAGTTCTTCTTTAAAGGTCTTGTAGAATTCAGCTGAGAATCCATCTGGTCCTGGGTTTTTCTTGGTTGGTAGACTTTTGATGGCTTCTTCTATTTCAGTGCTTAAAACTGATATGTTTAAATTGTGTACCTCTTCTTGATTCAGTTTGGGAGGATCGTATATCTCTAAAAATTTGTCAATGTCTTGGATATTTTCTATTTTGATGGAGTATAGAATTTCAAAGTAGCTTGCAATTATGTTACGCATTTCAGTGGTGTCTCTCATGATCTTTCCTTTTTTCATCACAAATTGTAGTAATTTGAGTTTTCTCTCTCCTTCTCTTCATTATTGTGGCTAAGCGTTTATCAATTTTGCTTACTTTTCCAAAGAACCAACTTTTTGTTTTGTCAATTTTTTGAATTGTTTCTCTTGTTTCAATTTCATTGAATTCAGCTTTGATTTTAATTATTTCCTGTCTTCTACTATTTTTGGTGTTGATCTGTTCTTTTTCTAGGACTTTGAGATGTAATGTTAGGTCATTTAGTTGTTTACTTTTTACTTTTTTAATGTATGAGCTCGGTGCAATGAACTTTCCTCTTCGTACTGTTTTCAGAATGTCTCAGAGATTTTGATATGTTGTGTCATTGTTCTCATTTACCTGTAAGAATTTTTTTATTTCTTTCCTGATGTCTTCTGTTATCATTGCATCATTCAATAGCATATTATTTAGTCTCCAGGTGTATGAGTAGTTTTTGTTTGTTATTTTATTATTGATTTATAATTGAATTCCATTATGGTCTGATAGGATACAATGTAGTATCTCTATTTTTTTTTTTTTTTTTTGTATTTACTAATGGCTTCTTTGTGGCATAGCATATGGTCTATTTTGGAGAAGGATCCATGAGCTGCTGAGAAGAAAGTATATTCACTCAATGATGGATGAGATACTCTGTAAATATTCATTAAGTCTATATCATTGATTGTATTATTTAGTTCTACAGTTTTTTGGTTCAGTTTTTGTTTGGAGGATCTATCCAGAGGTGAGAGCTGTGTGTTAAAGTCCCCCACTATTATTGTGTTTTGGTCTATTTTATTCTTAAAATTGAGAAGGGTTTGTTTGATGTACGTAGATGATCCATTGTTTGAGGCATAAATATTTTAAATTGTTATGTCTTGCTGATTTATGCTTCCCTTTAGTAGTATGAAATGTCCTTCTTTATCCCTTCTAACACAGATTTAAAGTCCACTTTATCTGATATGAGAATGGAGACCCTTGCTTTTTCACTGAGTCCATGTGCATTGTATGTTTTTCCCCATCCTTTCACCTTTAGTTTGTGGATATCTTTGTCTGAGATGATTCTCTTGAAGGCAGCATATTGTTTGGTCTTTCTTTTTAATCCAATCTGCCAATCTATGTCTTTTAATGGTTGAGTTTAGGTCATTAACATTCAGGGTTATTATTGTGATATGTTTTGTATTCCTGGTCATTTTGGCTTATTTTTGGTTCTTAACTTGACTTGATTTCTCCTTTGATTGACTTTTCCTTTAGGGTTTTTCCTCCCTTTGCTGACTTATATTGTTGTTTTTCACTTCCTCCTCATGAAATATTTTGCTGAGAAAGTTCTGTAGTGCAGACTTTCTATTTGTAAATTCTTTTAACTTTTATTTATCATGGAAACATTTTATTTCATCATCAAATCTGAAGGTTAGTTTTGTTGGGTATAGGATTCTTGATTGGTATCCATATTTTTTCAGAGTTTGAAATATATTGTTCCAGTCCCTTCTTGCTTTTAGAGTCTGGGCTGTGAAATCTGCTGATATCCATATTTGTTTCCCATTATAAGTAATCTGATGCTTTTCTCTCACAGCCTTTAAAATCCTATCTTTATCTTGAATGTGAGGTATTTTCACTATAATGTGCCTTGGTGTGGATCTGTTGTAATTTTGTGTACCTGGTGTTCAGTAAGCCTCTCGTATTTGATTTTCCATTTCATTTTTCATGTTAGGGAAATTTTCTGATATTACTTTGTTGAACAGATTGTTCATTCCTTAGTTTGAATCTCTGTGCCTTCCTCAATCCCAAGCTCTTTAATTTGGTCTTTTCATGATATCCCATAATTCTTGGAGTTTCTGTTCATGATTTCTCAACATCATCTCCATTTGGTCAACTTTTTTTTCAATATTAAATATTTGGTCTTCATTGTCTGAGATTCTGTCTTCCACGAGATCTATTCCATTGGTGATACTTTCTACTGAGTTTTTAATTTGGTTTATTGTTTCTTTCATTTCATGTATTTCTGTTTGTTTCAGAATCTCTATCTCTTTATCGAAGTGTTCTTTTGCTTCCTGCATTTGCTCTTTTAACTGTTTATTGGAATGATAATGCATTGCCTGCATTTGCTCTCTTATCTTGTCCTTTACATGTATCATTTTAATTATGCAGATTCTAAACTCTTTTTCTTTCATTTCTACTGACATGCTGCCATTGGATTCTATCAAAATAGCATCTTGGGTTGTTAGAGACACTTTCTTCCCCAGTTTTTTCATATTGTTTCTGTATATTCTCCTCTAGTAGCGAAGATCTGTGGTGCTGAAATTTCCCCCCTGCAGGCTTATTGTGACCCCTGCAGTCTTCCAATACCTCTCCTTTGAAGGGGAGATCAATATTAGTTGCACTCAATACAGAGAAAATGAGGCCCTGAAACAGATAGTCTCTATAAAGACTTTAACATTATTATAATAAACAGGATGAATTTAATTGTTATTTACAGCATTCCTAATGGTGAATGAAGAGGATGGAGAAGGGTATAGGATGTAAGTGAGTAAATAGAGGTACCTGTCAAATGGCCTCTAGTCTCTTGTAAGTGCTTCAGGAAGGGAGCTGCCCTTCCAATGATGGTGGCCACTCCACCAAGATAATTCAAAATGTCTGCACCAGCCTCCAAAGAAGCTGGGGTCCCCAGTGAGGGCATGCCGACTCAGCACAGGTAGGCGGGCATGGTGTCCAGTGTCTGTCTGGGGCGGGGATGGCGAGCAGGTGCCAACCAATTGTTTTAGATAAACTAAAATAGAAATTTGTTCAAAGTCACTATATTAGTCAGATTTCTATCACTATTAACTGATAAATAGAAAAGTTTTCTTGAGGTTCATGGTTCTTGGGGTTCAGTCCAAAACTGAGTGGATCTATCATTTTGGACCTCTGAGAATGATAGTCTATCATGGTGGGCATTTGTGGCAGAACAAACCAGTCACTATATGAGCCTGGAAGCAAAAGGCAAGGATTGCCATGGCCCCACAGTCCCTTTCAAGGCACATTTCCCCATAACTTAAGGCTATCCTCATCTCTCAAAGATTCTATCACCTCCCAAAAACACTGCCCTGGAGACCAACCTTTTAACACATGAACCATAGCCATGACAAATGGAAGAAGTGGAGCTAAAACACAGTTACATTTAAGTGAATATGTCCTCTATTCTGGTTTTAAGATTTAACAAAGCAGATACTTAGTGATACATTTTCATCTGTGTACATCTATATTTATTTAAAACACATTTTTCTTTGAAAGGATTACATCTGTAGCTTTCTTATTTCCTCGTTGTATAAAATAATGGGCTTAAAACATTTCATCCTTTTCCAATTATTTCAAGGGCTGTCACAAAATTCCCTAAGCCAAATTAATTTTAATTAATAGCACTATTAAATAGCAGATGACATATCAAACTCACAGAAAATGGGCACAAATGTCATGAAATGACAGCCACACAGAAAGGTGGGGAGCCAGTTGATTAAGAATGCTTCCTTCAGAAGGAAAGGCACAAAGAAAGGCAAGGTAAAGGAGAGAGCAATATGGGGGAGGGATCGACAAATCTAAGGAACTGAAGTAATTTTAAAGTGCCATGAAACTGAAAGGTGAGCCTTAATGGCAAATAGGTAAGAAAATGAAAATCCATGAACACTATGTTAGAAGATGAACCTGCATATAATGAAAGAAATACGGATTTGTTTTAAGGGGTAAAATCTTTACCTATGTATTAGGACAGCAAAGGGGAATGACCCAACTAGATGCCTGTTCTTAAAAACTGGGAATGAGGTTAAAACAGGTTAAAATCATAAAGGACATGGCTGCTAACTGGGGTGAGAACACTACATATGTGATATTACAATGTGGGTGTTATAAGTCTTACCCATTAACATAGTTGGAACTGCATTATCCTGAGATTTGGAAGAGGAAAACAGCCTAGGAAAAAGTAGCCTTTGGTCGATTTGCTAAATATGCAATACCAACAACATAAGGTTGAGCATACAAGACGAAAATAACTGTACTGAAGCTGGTGTAGGCACAGTGAGAGTGTTGATCAGTGTGTGCCGCAGGCTGATGAGAAGTATTTTCAGAAATACGGGCTAAAGTGGGAAAATAAAACTAAATGTGCATATGTATATATGTATTGCTACATTCACAAGTAATATCTGGATATGTCAGATGGAGATTACAAATCCTATGAATTTAATAAGATTTGGGGATGTAATTATATTTGAAAATGTTTCGCAGGCTGCATTAGGTTATATAAATGTGCTTAACTAAATGTTTCAGATCAGATGGAAGCAAACCTCATAAAAGAACTAGGAGAGACTCAGACAGAAACATGGCATTATGGAAAAGTAATTTGCTGAGGAATATAGTGACCATGGAAAGTTGTGTGCAGCAATGAAAGAGATAAGAAAATTAAAATAAAACAATATTTCCTTCCTCAGTATTGTTCTGAAGAATCATACACATCATGGAGAAAGAAGATTGTGGATCTCATAGACTTTCACCAAATCCTCATGTGGTTAAGGCAGAGGGAAGGCATCTCACACCACAGCCTTTCTCTGGATGTAATCCAAATATGGTGAGTATGGACATTTCTCCTTGGAAAATCAGTGAATAAACTTGAGATATTAATGAGATATTTTGATTAACAAATAAATGTTTGGCCATTTCCCTCTCTATTAAAAGCAAATATCAACATTATAATATGTGCAAAACTACTTTAGGAACTATTTTAGTGGCTGCCTGCCAAATTTAAATTAAGAAAATTAATAAAATATTTTGTCTCACATGTTTTCCTTCAAGTATCATGACTTTAAACATTCAGAAAGAGCTTCTCAAATGAGATGTTATTCTTTGGACTTTCCTGTGGTAAGCATTTAAGGTACAGAATGATTAAATCAATTTTACATGTGAAAATTTCTCTGATCCAAGTCTTGTCCATATCTTCAGGCCGATTTATGTTCTACAATTTGAAAAATTCCTTCCTCAAATAGTTCAAAATATTTACTACTCTGAACCACTGTTTATTGGTTCCACAAATTTTGTCCTAAAATATAGTTCATACACCAACTTTTGTTATGATCATTTGCCTTAGAACTTAAAATATTTGACAGGGTTAAATATGGAAAACTATGAAAAGCTCATGCTGAACTCAAATGAAACTTTCTCACATCGATGTACCATGAAAGTTGTGTGGTCTATTCATGAAGGTAAATGAGAACATGGTATGCATTCTTGCCATGTTAGACCCTCCATGGATCTATTCCATTCTGTGAGTGAATGCATACTACTGATGACTGTTAGATGAGAGAAATGGAGGGGAAAATTTAAAGAATAAGTTTTGCTGACTTGGCAAAGTAGTAAACAATTTAAACAAAATGAGAAAGAAATCATGATGAGAAAGTGACTTTTTGGAGAATGATATTTTAATTTTTCATTTTTCATAGTTTATAAATTTATATGTATTGAGCATGGAAGTCTTTAGCAAACCATTTTAAATGTCATTGTGAATTACTTAAACCCCAAATATTAGCAGTTATCATTTTGTGAGCTCTAAAGAGCATTCTAAGAGCTCTAAAGAATTTCATACTTAACAATATTAAAAAAAAAAAAAAACTGTGACGCAAGTATAATTCTACTTGCTATGAAATTAAAAATCATGTTAATAAATTGTCTCAGAGCTGAGTGGAAGATTCATGATTTCAATTCACATTCATCAAGTTGGAAAACCTATGATCTCAATTGGCTTACTATTTTGTCACTACCTAATTTATTAAGTAATTACACTTTGCAAAGCATTACACGATGAGCTACAAATGCAATGACAAGTAAAATATGGTATCTTACAAGGACTAGGAGTAAAGGAAGAAGGGAAATGAAGTATAACTGATTTATATCATAATAATATTATGGAAGTAATCCAATAGAAAAGTGGACAAGAGTTTTGAGCAAATACTTCAACAGTCTATACAATGCCAAATGAACATATGCAAAAGTATTTAGCCTCATTAGTAGAGAAGTTCAAATTCAAAACACAACATATAAAACTAGTACAAATGAAATTACATTACTGTTAATGCAAATGTGATTTTATCAGTTTTCATTCTTAGTGGGCTGCTAAGAATGGAAACTGATCAGTTCACTTTGGAAAATTGGCATTGCCTTTCGAAGCTCAATATTTGTATGACTTGTGACCCAGCAATTCAAACCAAATATTCATAATAAACTTCTTCCCATATGTCCTTGATAAATGCATTTTAATTCTTCATTTTCCTGAAACCATTCTGTCTGTGTCCCAAATCTGATGTCTTGACTCAAAACAAGCCAACATCACACTATGTCTAGTACCACTTATCTCTTCAAAGGCAATTATCACGTAATAATTTGAACTCCTTCATTTTTTTATAATATATATCTAGAATTTTGCAATCTTCCTTTTCACTAAATTTCATTATAAAGAATAACATTAGTTTTTACATTTTCATCTTAGTGACCATAAAATATTTCAAATGGTAGATGAGCCAAAATGTTTACATTTTTCCATTTTATAACTGTGCTAAATTATTGTCTAATTTCCTTGAAGGAATTTCTGATTTTTGGAGCATTTAGACAAATAAATAAGATTTAGGAACAGATTTAAAGTTCTTCACACACATCACAGATCAATCTAAACTCTTCCAATACAATATAATATTAAACATCTTACCAAACCTTCCTAAATACAAAGCATTACAACAAAATTAAATTAAATTAAAATTAATAGATTAAATACAAACTCATTTTTTTATATTATGCTATCTTTTGTTACTTATATATTCTTTTCCTTACTAGAATGTTTTATGCATTATTTCTTTTATACTTCCTTTGGGGAATAATTCCTTAGAAAAATAGAAAGTTTCCTTATTTTCCACAACTGTTTTACTAGTAAGTTACTTATTTTATAATTTTGTTTATGACAAATTTTGGATAATGAATACTTATAAATTTTAGCAATCACACTAACAATGTTTTCAATAACACTTTTTATGTAACCACAATTTTTTAAATCTGTTTTAATACTACAAACCTACATGAACTAAATTTTGGACACATTTAAAGTTTTGACAATAACTGGGAATACAGATGACCAAGGCTGGCACACTACTTTTTAATTTTTTTCAACATTTGTTTATGTATATTAGTGGGGTTTGTTTTGACATGATCATAGATGCATGGAATATAATTAGTTCTTCACTCCCTAGAACTTTCTCTTTTCCTCCCCTCCTTCTTTCCCCTGTACCCTTCCTCAATTTTACTGGTATTCTATTTATTTATGATTTTTAACTGGTGCTTTATAGGTACACATAGGATTCCATAACTTGCCTATTATGAATTGTGCTGCTATAAACATTTATGTGCCTGTATCTTTATAGTATTCTGATTTTAGTTCTTTCTGACAAATATGAAGGAGTAAGCTAGCTGGGTACTTTTGTCAGATTTTTCACCACTGTGCCCAATACACCTGACAACAATTTTAAAGAAGGAAAAATCTATTTGACTCAGTTTCTGAGTTCTCAGTCCATAAATGGCCAACTCCATTGCACTGAGCCTGAGGGAAGGTAGACCATCATGCAGAAGAATGTGGTAGAGAAAACTGGCTCAGGGCATGACCACCAGGAAGCAGAGAGAGAGAGCTCTTCTCACCAAGAACAAAATATATACCCCAATGAGCCACCTTCTCCAGTAACACCTTACCCACCTACAGTTACTACCCAGTTAATACCTATCAGAATTACCACAGTGATTAGGTCAAGGTTCTTATAATTATATCGTTTCATCACTAAACCTTCTTGCATTGTCTCACACAGGAGCTTTTAGGGGGACATCTAATACTATATCACAACACTGAGTCGCCATACAGTGGGTCCATTCCTAGTCATGAGAGGAATTTCCATACTGCTTCACAGAGTGGTTGTACTAACTTGTTTTCCCACCAAAAATGTATGAGTGTAACCTTTCCCCCAACATTTTCATCAACATTTATTATTATTTGTATGCTTGATGATTACCATTTGAACTGGAGTGAGAGGAAATCTCAATGTAGTTTTAATTTGCATTTTCTTTTTTGCTAGGGATATTGAACATTTTTCGAGTTTTCTGGTCATTTTTATTCCTTTGTTTGAGAAGTATCTCTTTAATTATTTTGCCCATTGATTGATTGATTGACTTATTTCCTTTTCTTTGTTGCTGTTAAGTTTTTCGAGTTCTTTACATATTCTGAACATTAATCCCATATCAGAGGAGCTAGCAAAGGTTTCTTCCCACTGTCTCTTCACACTCTTGTTTCCTTGGGCTATGTAGAAGCTTTTTAATTTGAGGTCATCCCGCTTATTGATTCTTGATTTCATTTCCTGAGCTTTAGGAGTCTTGTTAAGGAAGTAAATGCCTGCCAATAAATTGGATTATTCAGTCTATGTTTTCTTCTAGCAGTTGCAAAGTTTCTGGTCTAATTCCTAGATATCTGATATACTTTATATGGACATATACACATGGTTTAGAGATGGGGATATAGTTTCATTCTTGTATATTTTGTATATTCTCGCACATTCTTATACATTCAGTACTGTTTGTTTAAAAGGTTATCTTTCCTCCAGTGTATGTTTTTGGTACCCTTGTGAAGTATCACCTAACTTGAAGTATGTGGGTTTGTCTGTGACTTTAATTTCGTTGGTCTTCATGTCTGTTTTGATGCCAATGCATTGCTGTTTTCATTACTATACCTCTGTAGTATCATTTAACATCAAGTATTATAGTGCTCTAGTATCACTGTTCTGCTTAAGATTTCTTGGGATAATCTGGGTATTTTATTCTTTCCAATGAATTTTAGGACCCTTTTTCTAGTTCTTTGAAGAATGCCATTGAGTTTTTTAATGGAAACTTCCTTGAATCTATATAACACTTTTGTAATATAACCATGTTGACAATAATAATTTTGCCTATCCAAGAACATGGAAGGTAGTTTCATTTTCTAAGGTCATCTTCAATTTCTTTCATCAATGTCCCATAGTTTTTCCTTTACAAGTCTTTTACCTCCTTGGAGAGATTTCTTCTGAAGTATTTTATTTTATTTTTAGGTTATTGCAAATGGATAGTTTTTCTGATTTCTCAATGGAGTCATTATTGGATTATAGGAAATGATTGGTGCATTTTTGTTGATCTTATATTCTTCTACTTTGCTAAATTTATTTTTTGGCTCTAGAAGTTCTATGGTGCAGATTTTTGGATCTTTTCGATATAGGATCATGTCTTCAGCAAACAGAGATAATTCAACTTCTTTTCCTATATTTATCCCTTTAATTTCCATTTCTTGCCTAATTGCTCTGGCAAGAGTTTCAAGAACTACATTGAGTAGAGTGTTAAGTTTGTACATCCTTACCTTGTTTCTAATTTTAAAGGAAATGCTTTCAGTTTTTCTCTGTTCAGTATATTGTTGGCTTTGTGCTTGTCATGTATAGTCTTTATAATGTTGACATAAGACCTATCTATCTCTAGTTTCTTTAACATTTTTAACATAAACGGTTGTAGGATTCTGTTCAAGGTTTTTTGCAATCATTGAAATGATGATGTGGTTCCTGTCTTTAATTTTATTTAAGTCATACATATGTATATATATAAACTTGTATATATAAATAAATATATATATGTATATATATAAACTTGTATATATAAATAAATATATATGTGTGTATGTATGTATTTATATATATATATTACATCTGTGTATTTGTGTACATTTGTGTATGGTCTCAGTGTTATCCCAGATTTCCTGAATATTCTGGTCACGGTCTCTTAACATCTTTTTGTTATCGTTGACTCTGTTTTCAAGATTATATGCTTTATATTTAAGAACTGATAATCCATTTTCTCTGTGGCATAATCTATTGGTGATGATTTCAACTGAAATTTTTAATTTGATTTTTTGAATCTTTTATTTTATTATTTATGTTTGTATTCTCAGAATCTCTAACTCTATGAAATGATTTTCACTTTCCACATTTTCTCTCTTAATTTCTTCATCTTATTTTAGTTAATTTAACATTTTAACTATGAAATCTCTAAATTCTTTATTCTGCAATTCTTCCACTATGGTGTAAATATAATTAGTTGTTGAAATGCCATTGGCCTTTGGGTGGCTTGTTCTTTTGCATTTTTGTATTGTTTGTATAGACACAAAATATCCATAACCATCTGCTAAGGTGATTATTGCTTTTATTCTTTTCATTATTTTTCATTATATACAACACCACGATATACCCTGACATAATCATGAAAACATGGAACACAACCCACTCTGACACAGTCCTTAGCACTTCAAACATCCCCTGCCCACACTCCCCTCCCTCCATTCCATCAGTTCTTCTTCAATCCATTTACAGTTTACATTTTTTAAAAATAAGCTTCCGTGGATACACCCAGTGCTGGGAACGACCTTGCCACATTCATGCATGCACCTATGAAATTTTAGTAAGATTTCCCTTTTCCAGTCTCTTCTTCCTCCCCCTCAATACCCTTCATCTACTCTATGTTCCTCTAATTTTGATGAATTCCTCTCTTCCCTTTTATTTTCCTTTCTCTCTCTCTCTCTCTTTTTCTTTCTTGCTTATCCCCACCCCCTTATATTGGATTAGCTTCCACATATTGGAGAAAATATTTGACATTGACTTTTTGGGACTGGTTTATTTCACTAAGGATGATAGTCTCCAGTTCCACTCATTAACTGACAAATGCCATGATGTCATTCCTCTTTATGGCTAACATTCTATTGTGTATATATATCACATTTGCTTAATCCATTTATCTGTTGAAGGGCACCTAGGTTTTTCTGATAGCTTGGCTATTGTAAATTGTGTTGCTGCAAACAGTGATGTGACTACATCACTATAGTGTGCTTATTTTAAATACTTTTGTGTATATACTTAGGAGTGGGGTAGATGGTTTTATTCCTAGTTTTTTGAGGAATCTCTATAGTGCTTTCCATAGTGGTTGCACTAATTTGCAGTTCCACCAACAATGTATGAATGTACCTTTCTCCCCTACATCCTTGCCAACATTTATTGTAATTTGTATTCTTGATAATTGCCATTCTGACTGGAGTGAGATGAATGCTCAAATTTTTATTTGCATTTCCACGATTGCTAGATATGTTGAACTTTTTAAAATATATTTGTTGACCATTTGTATTTCTTCTTTTGAGAAGGGTCTGTTTAGTTCTTTTACCCTTTTATTGATTTTTAATTGTTTTTTGGTATTAATCATTTTGATTTCTTTGTAAATTCTGAATATTAATGCCCTCTCTGAGGATCAGGTGGCAAAAATCTCCCCTCATTCTGTACGCTTTCTCTTCATGCTCTTGTTTTCATTGCTGTGTAGAAGCTTTTTATTTTGATGCCATCACACTAATTGATCTTTCACTTTATTTCATGTAATTTAGGAGCCCTGTTAAGAAAGTTGGTTCCTTTGTCAACATATTGAAGTGTTGGATCTACATTTTCTTATTAGCAGGTGCAGGAGTTGCTGTTCTAATTGCCAGATCTTCGATCCACTTTGAGTTGACTTGTGTTCAGGGTGAGAAATAGAAGATAAATTTCATTCTTCTACATATGGACTTCCAGATTTCTAAGAACCAATTGATAAATGACTTATCTTTTTTCTAGTGTATATTTTGGCACTTTGATTAATATCCATTAATATATTCATGTGGGTTTATCACTGTGTCTTCTATTCTATTCCTTTGGTCTTAATGCCTGTTTTGGTGCCAGCACCATGCTACTTTTGTTACTATAGCTCTGTAATATAATTTCAGGTTCAGTATTGTGATGTCTCCTGCTTTGCTTTTCTTGCTGAAGACTGCTTTGGCTATTCTGGGCCTCTTATTTTTCCAAATTAACTTTAGGACATTTTCTTGATCTTTGAAAAATATCATTGGAATTTTGATGGAATTGCATTAAATCTGTATAGTACTTTTAATAGTATGGCCATTTTGACATATTAATTCTTCCTATCCAAGAACATAGGAGGTCTTTCTATCTTCGGAGATCTTCTTCAATTTCTTTCTTTAGTGTGCTACAGTTTTCATTATAGAGGTCCTTTAACTCCTTTGTTAGATTGATCCTAAGTATTTTGTTTTCATTTTTAGGCTATTGTGAATGTGATGATTTTCCTAATTTCTTTTTCAGCAGATTCATCTTTGGATTATAGGAAATGTGATTGATTTATGAGTATTGATCTTGTGTCTTGCAACTTTGCTGAATTCATTTATGATCTCTAGAAGCCTTTTGAAGGAGTTTTTTGAATCTTCTAGATATAGGATTATGCCATCATTAAACAAAGATAATTTGAGCTCTTCTTTCCCTAGCTGTATCCCTTTAATTGCCTTCTCTTGCCTGATTGCTCTGGTCAGTGTACCAAAGACTTATCTTGAATGGAGTGGTGAAAGTGGGAATCTTTGTCTTGTTCCTCTTTTTAGAGAAAACTCTTTCAGTTTTTCACCATTCAGGTCAATGTTTGTCTTGTGTTTATCATACATATTCTTTACAATATTAAGGTAAGTTCCTTCTATCCCTAATTGTTCTAGTGTTTTAAAACATGAGTGAGTGTATATATTGTCAAATGGTTTTTCTGCATCTATTGAGATAATCAGGTGATACTTGACCTTGAATCTATTTATGTGGTGAGTTACATTTATTGATTCCATATATTGAACCAACCTTGCATCCAGGGGATGAAATCAACTTGATCATGGTACACTATCCTTTTAATGTGCTTTTATATGTAGTATGTGAATATTTTATTAAGAATTTTTGCATCTAGATTCATTAAGGTTATTGGCCTGATTTTTTCCTTGCTATGTTTTTGTCTAGATTTGTTATTAGGGAGATATTGGCTTCATAGCATGAGTTCGGGAGTATTTTCTCCTTTTCTATTTCATGGAGTAATTTGAGGAGGATGGGTGTTAATTCTTCTTTAAAAGTCTAATAGAACTTACTTGAGAATTCATTCAGTCCTGGAATTTTCTTTGTTGGAAATCTTTTCATAGCTGTTTCAATTTAATTACTTGGTGTTGATCTAAGTTTTCTATATTCTTCTGGTTCAATCTGGGTAGGTCATATGTCTGTAGGAATTTGTCAATAGATTCAGCATTTTCTAGCTTATGGTAATATAAATATTCACAATAATTTCTGATCATCCTCTGGATTTCAGTAGTGTCTGTGCTAGTAGTTCATTTTTCATCTCTAATTTTATTAATTTAAGTTTTTTCCATTTTTCTTTATTAGTTTGGTTAGGGGTTTATCAATCTTGTTTATCCTTTCAAAAAACTAACTGTTCATTGATCTTTTTTATTTTTAGTCTCAATTTCATTAATTTTGGCTCTACTTTTAATTATTTCCTATCTTCTACTGATTTTGATGTTGGCCTGCTCTCCTTTTTTCTAGGGCCTTGAAATGAAATGTTAGATTATTTAGCTGGTATCTTTCTGTTCGTTTGATGTATTTAACTCAATGCTATAAACTTTCCCCTTAGAAGTACCTTTATTCTGCTCCAGAGATTTTCATATGTTGTTTCACTGTTTTCATTTCCTTCTAAGAATTTTTTGTTTATCCCATGATTTCTGCTGTCCATTCATCATTCAGAAGTGTATTATTTAATCTCCAGGTGTTATAGTGTTTTTTTATTTTTTTCTAATCATTGATTTCTAGTTTCATTCCATTATGATCTATAGAATGCAAGGTATTGTCTCTCTCTCTCTCTTTCTCTCTCTCTTTTTGCATTTTCTAAGATTTGCTTTGTGTCCTAAAATGTAGTCTATTTCAGAAAATGTTCATGTGCTGCTGAAAAGAAAATCAATTCTGTTGTTGATGACTGAAATATTCTATATATATATATATATATATACACATATCCGTTAGGTCAATTTTATTAATTGTATTTTTTAATTCTGTAGAATCATTACTTAGTTTATGCCTTGATAATCTATCCAGTGGTAATAGTGATGTGTTGAAGTCACTCAGTATTACCATATTGTGATCTATTTGATTCTTAATATTGAGAAGGGTTTATGCACATAGATGTGCCATTGTTTAGGGCATAAATATTTACAATTATTATATCTTGTTAATGTATGTTTCCCTTCTGCAGGATTAAGTGACCTTCTCTTTCTCTTCTGAGTAATTTTTGCTTGCCGTCCACATTACCTGATATGAGAGTAGTTACCCATGTTTGTTTATGAGCCCCACTTGAATGACACATCTTTTCTCCTCCTTACACCTTCAGTCTGTGGATGTCTATGCCTTCAATGTGTCTTTCAAACAGCATATTGTGAGGTCCTGCTTTTTAATTCAGTCTGCCAAACTATGTCTTTTGATTAAAGAGTTTGGATCATTTACATTTAATTTTATTATAGGGAGATAATAGTGATGGTGAAAAATAACTTTATTACAAATTATACTAAAAATTGAAACATAGCAAACCTAAAGTTTTGTTAACTGTATTTCCCTAAAATGGGTGATGTACTTTGAAAGCAACTAGCTACCCATTGACTCTTACATTTGAAACTGGAACTATCCATTCTATAAATAAAGATTCCAGATCTCATATGCATCTTTAATACATTCTAGGTTATTCTAGTTCCTAATCTTTTGCTTCTGTCATCAAAATCCAACAACATTGAAAATCTTGACATCTAATAAACTTGTTAAGAAGAAAAAACAATTGCGTTTTTCCCATCCCGATTGTGAAACATTTAATTTTTAATTTCATGAACACCAGTTAGAATTATTAGTTTGATAAATTTCTCATTTCCACATTATCAGTTTCTTTCCTGTCCTCTTTTAATATAAATCTTCCTTAAGCACATGTTCACTTATAAACCATATGAAGTAACTTAGTGTGCAAATATAATAAAGGATGAAAGAATATCATTATCATACAACATCCTTTTAGCTAAATGCAGTGTTCTGCATTCCTTTGCAAAACACACCATGATGAAGTTCTTCCTATTAGATGACTAACTGAATGGAATGCAATATTTCTTCTTGTTCTTAAAATCAGTTGTTCATTCATTTATTCTTTTTTATCTTCTTTTTATTTGTTCTAATTAGTTATACTTGGGAGTAAAATGCATTTTGACACATCATGTATAAATGGAGTATAACTTCTCATACTTCTGGTTGAACATGATGTAAAAATCACACCATTCATGTAGTTACATATGTACATAGAGTAATAGTGTCAGATTCATTGTACTATCCTTCCTACCCCTTTATATTTCCTGACATTTTGATTTATTTCTATTGTTTAAATCAGACTTGCTTCTCCTTTATTCACTTATTCTTCTAATGCAAATTCCCCCATGCTGGTTTTAATTTTTATTTTTTATTTTTCCTTCAAGGAAGATTTCATTATATTTCACTGTGGAGGCTTTCTGGTTATGAATCCTTTTGCCTTCTATTTATCATGGAAGGTTTTATTTCATCTTCAATTCTGAAGTTTAATTTTTCTAGGTATATTATTTTTGGTTATCACCATTTTCCTTGAGAGCTTAGTTTATCTTATTCCAAGTCTCCTAGCTTTTAGGGTCAGGTTTGAGAAGTCACTTAAAATATGGATTGGTTTATCTCTAAATATGACCAGTCATTTTTCTCTTGCAGCTTTTAAAATTCTATATTCTGTATGAAGGTTTTATTTCATCTTCAATTCTGAAGTTTAATTTTTCTAGGTATATTATTTTTGGTTATCACCATTTTCCTTGAGAGCTTAGTTTATCTTATTCCAAGTCTCCTAGCTTTTAGGGTCAGGTTTGAGAAGTCACTTAAAATATGGATTGGTTTATCTCTAAATATGACCAGTCATTTTTCTCTTGCAACTTTTAAAATTCTATATTCTGTATGTTAGGCATTTCAATTATAATATGTCTTGGAGTGGATTTACTGCAATTTTGAGAATTTGGAGTCCTATATGCCTTGTGCATTGAGTTTGATCTTATTCTTGTGGATTAGAAAATATTCTGATATTTCTTCAGTGAAAATATTGTGCATCTCTTTATCTATCCAAATATTCTTAAATTTGACCTCATGATGTTATCCCAAATTTCTTGAATATTCTGGTCGTGGTCTTTTAACATTTTTTCTTTACGATCAACTTTATTTTCAAGATTGTATACTTTTTGAGGCATGAAAATCTGTCTTCAAAATGGTCTGATCTATTGGTGATTCTTTCCACTGAATTTTTAATTTGGTTTATTGAGTCTTTCATTTCCTGGATTTCTGTTTGATCTTTTTCAGAATCTCTCTCTTTGTCGAAGTGAATTTTAACTGCCTGTATTTTCTTTCTAATTTTACTCTACAATTCATTTTAGCTCATAGAACATTTTCACTATTGCACTTTCTAAATTTTTTCTCTGACATTTTCTCCACTGTAGTGTTGATGGCATCATTTTTTGAAGCATTATGGAATAGTTTGTTCCCTAGATTTTTCATATTGTTTGTATATATGCACCCATTAATTGGGAAAGTTGTCACTCCTTCTAAAGTTTTTCCCTGAGTTTGGTGACTACCCAGATATTGATACTTCAACTCAATGTGTGACCTCTGCTGATCCCAATATCAACACCACTATGAGAAATGCCACTGAAACCTTTTTACTATAATCACTTCAGTGCCAAGCCTCATACTATTCAACCCTATGAGAAACAAAAACTTGTTGATATTGTTCTCCACAGTTCCTAAAATCCAGGTATAGACTTATACCTGAAATAGTTCTGGAATAGGTTAAAAAAACTAGTTAAAAAATACTCAGAAGAAGCAATGTTGTGACTTGGTTGTTTCTGGTGTGCAAAGTAGTTCAGAATGCAGACTCTCGGTGTTCTGTGATTGCTGTCTGTCACTGTGTACCTGCTCCCCTCTGTAAGATTCTTTTCATATGGTGTTGATCCTGGTGGCTGTCTGTGAGCACAGGATCTCTAGTTGTGGATTTTTATGGTGCAGAAACCTTCTCCCAGTCAATGCCACTGTCTGGGGTACTGTCATAATGGACTCATGTGGCTCACCTGGGTTCTAGTTTCCACTTTCTTGGGTTGTGATTGATGAGTACTGATTCCATCTGTTGACTATGACTGTATCCAAAAAATACCCTTTCACTCAACAGTTGTGATCATGGGTCAGGCTGGGAGCTCTTTAAGACTGGATGGAGCCTCTTCCTGTTGCTTTGACTCTGATAATTTTCTGCCTTAGCTGACCTCTTTGGCTATGTTTGCAGTTGCCTTTTGTTTAAGCTTCCTGGAGTATTCAGGGAACTTCTACTAGTAGCCTTCTACCTGTGGCTGCCACATTCGAGAACCTGATCTCTATGTCACTGGGTTTTCATGCAGCTTCTCTCCAGTATGGCACTAAGACTGAGGGCAGGGTCCCCAAGGCTTTCATGTTTCCTCCCCCCAGTTTCAGTGGTCAGGATTGATGTGGTCCTGATGGATCTTCTTTCTTTTGCTTAAGGTCAAAACTTTGGCTGTTCTGTCATTCTCTTGGGTGGATGCTGTGCAGAGCTTCCTTTCTTTGCCTGGGTCACAGAGTCTGAGCAGAATACTGGGTTAGTCTCACTTCCTAGAACAGGTCCAAACCACCCCACCACCTTTGTTTATGGTGAGGGGTAGAGGGATGGCATTTTAGTGTTTTAGGACTAGCAGTGATCCTGCTAGAACTTCTTTCTGGCTGGATTCTAAAGAGGTTGTACTACAGAGAACTTCCTTCTGGTGTAATTTGCAGCTGGCATGGGAAGACACTGGGTTGATTGAGGCTGAGGATTCTGCAAGATGGCTGCAGATTCCTGTTTCAGCTGTTATTTGATACATTTTAAGAAATCTGCTGATTTCATCACACTTTAAATTTTGTCTGCTTTTCCAAATGTTATTAAGTTTGTGAGATTAAGAGATTTCCCACACCTCTCTCTTTCTCTGTCTGTTGCCTTGTCTCTTACCCTACCCTGGTTTAGTTTGGTGTTAAGGAACTCTGCACTTAATTTTCTACTCTGGTAACTGATCTTCAAGTCTCTCCAGATCTCAGACTTTGAAATACTGGGTCTTAGAGCATTTGTTTTTGTCACTGACCTCTCAATTCTGCTTTTCCCTCGCTGCCTCTTTTCCATGTTTGAGAAGATTGAGAATCACTGCCTAGCTCACTCCCAACATCCTCTTCCTAACTCTCTTCTACTCTTATGCAAGGGACTCTTTAGTGAGCCTCTTTCTCTTGAGTGCTCCAGGCTGGGTAATTATCCAAGTACTAAAACTCGCATTCAGTATGTATCTTCTGCATACCCAATGTCAGCACCACTTTGAGAGAATATAGCCTACCTTTTTAACTGCAATCATTTCAGAGTAAAACCATGTGCTAATAAACCTTAGGGAATAAAACTTTTTGAAAATGTTGTCTATACCCTCTAATCCAAATATAAAAC
Source organism: Sciurus vulgaris (assembly GCF_902686455.1). Lineage (NCBI taxonomy): Eukaryota > Metazoa > Chordata > Mammalia > Rodentia > Sciuridae > Sciurus > Sciurus vulgaris. The sequence goes on along the minus strand of NC_136470.1, from coordinate 52,099,655 downwards.
TGTAGTAATGTTCTTGAATAGGTCAAGAAATTGGTTATTAAAGACAGTAATTTTATTATTACCTTAGAGTAAAATTATTATTACAGTTATAAAGTGGAGAAGAGAAAACTAGGCAAAAAAAGAAGAAAAAAAGATATTAAAAACAATACAAAATAAGATTAAAAGAAGAAACAAAATTGTGTGATTTGAGACAGCAGCAGATAACACAAAAGGAAAAATTGAGACTAAGAGGAGCAAGTGTAAACCTGAGCTACAAATATAAAGAATTATTTCAATTAAGGCTTCAAAACATTAGCAGAAATACAATCAATTGGGTTGAGAGTTGCAATACTGAATATGGTAGGAATACCTTCAATTCAATATGAAAAGTAATATCTGTAAGATCAAAATTAGCATAAGTGCTATTTATAATAGTCCATGCTGCAGTGGGGATATTTCTTATTGGATCTTTCCAATTTGGATTTCTGCAGAATTTGGGACTTTTAAAAGATACCCCCCACTTCTCAGTTTTACCTCTAAATTTCTGGGTCTCTGAAGGTAGAAATTACTATTCTAAAAGGCCCCCCTCACATTTTTGGTGTGTTCAGGTACTTATTATCTTCCTGTTGGCATGAAGGAGAGGTTTCCTAATTTTCTGTGACTTAGCAACAAAGTTACTTCTGTGTGCTTGGAAAGTGCAGTGTCTGCTGGCTGTTTGCTTGATGGGGGATTACGTGGTACCCAACTCAGTACTGTCACTGACTGCTGTCGGATGCTGAACACCTACTCCTCTCTGCAGTGGCATCTTTAAAACAGCATGGAGTCGATGGATAGCCACACCTGTGGGTCTGTGAGTGCATGCTGTGGGCAGGTTTTCTGTGGGCACAGAAGCCTTCACCCTGACTGATGCAGCTCATGGAGATCTTACCTGTCACTGTGATGGAGGTAGGATCTAAGTTGGTCCAACTTTACCTGGGGATGTGGGGTGCTGTGAGTTGGGGTTAGCAATCCTGAGAGTGATTTGTTCTTGAGTCAATTCCACCCCATTCACTTTGTCTGCAGTGAGTGGGAGAAAATTTTGGTAGCCTTCAACTGTCCATGAGCCCTCTAAAGTTCCTTCTGTATGCATTCCTGAGACAACCTGTTTCATAGGCATTTCATATGATTTTGTCTATAGGTGGGGAGAACATGTATTGATTTTATTTCTTCTAGGGAAGCTGACTAGCTGAGGACTCTACCAAATGACTGTCTTGGCAAACAGTTTGTAGCCCACAATTTGGCCTGCACTGTGTGATTTCCTTCATTGTCTTTGCTGATCTTGCCCTTTTTTGACTTGGTCTGCTTTCCTTTTCAACTGTTACGAAGGAAGTAAGCTTATGGGCTTTTACTCTCCCTCTTCCTCTTTTTGTTATTCCTTACTCCACCCTAGTAAGAGTTCAGGGTCGAATATCATGCTAAGTGAGATAAGCCAATCTCAAAACACCAAAGGTCGAATGATATCGCTAATAAGTGGATGAGGACACATAATGGGGGGAGGGAGGGGTTAGTGTTAGGGTTAGAGTTAGGGTTGGGGGGGACAAGAATGGAGGAAGAAAGGACTGTATAGAGGGAAAAGAGGGGTGGGAGGGGTGGGGGGAAGGGAAAAATAACAGAATGAATCAAACAACATTACCCTATGTAAATTTATGATTACACAAATGGTATGCCTTTACGCCATGTATAAACAGAGAAACGACATGTATCCCATTGGTTTACAATTTAAAAAAATTAAATAAATAGATTAATTAATTAATTTAAAAAAAAAGAGTTCAGGGTCAAGGAGTTATGTTCTTATTTTCTTCTCCAGTAACCAAATTCCAAGTCTCTTGAAGTCTCAAGCTGTCCAAAATTAAATGTCAGAGTGTTGACTGCAACAACTTCTCTGATCTTCTATTCTTTTGCTAGTTTACTTATGGGTTGTGGAGCTGTAAAGGTTTCTGCTGAAGTTCATTCCACCATCTCTTATGTTAAATATTTGACAGTTATGTTCACCTTTATGAATACTACCCATAGAGGTGCATGCCTGCAATCTCAGCGATGGGGCCTGAGGCAGTAAGTTTGCACGTTTTAGGTCAGTTTGGGCAACTTAGCAAGAACCAGTTTCAGAACTGGAGATGCAACTCACTGGCATAAGTCTCCCCTGGGTTCCCATACTGTAAAAAATAAATATATAAATACCACCCAAAACGAAATGGGATTTTTTTCTCTCCAAATAAAATTTTCATGCCATTATGAAGTATGCTCTACCATATACCATGCTGAGGCAACAGCTTTTGATTTCTATCACTATAAGTTCTTTTTCTAATAATTAAGCTGCATATAAAAAGATTCATAAAATATTTACTGTTTTATATCTGGATTCATTTTCTCAACATGATTTTGAAACTTATCCATGCAGTTTTGTGTGTAAGTAATCAATTAGTTTTTACCCTGAATGTTCCATTGTATAAGTATACCATGATTAGTTTAATCTTTTCTCTTATTGGTAGACATTAGGCTTTTTCCCACTGTTTATGTCTTATAAATAAGACATTTATGAGTATGTTTTAAAATATACTTTTGTGGACATATGTTTTCATTTCTCCTACATAAATACATAGTAGAATTGCTGGCCCATAAGATAAATAAATGTTTAAATGTAATAGAAATTGCCTAACAATTTTACAAAGTGGTAATATCATTTTATACTCCCATAAACAATGTGGGAGATGCCTCAGTTCCTCTCATTTTTATAGCATTAGTACAATCACACTTCTTTAATTTTAGTCATTCTGTTAAATGAATGAGTTCTCATTGTAATTATATTTTTAATTTCCCAATGACTATAATATTGATACTAATAATTTTTCATATGCTTATTGGTGACTCTTATTCCTTGTGAAGTGATTCCCAGATTTATTCCATGTATCATCTATTTTCTCATTTTTTTACTAGTACATATTTATAAATTTGCTATATTGATATAGGACATTTAATTATTCATTCTTTTTCTGGGAGACTTTTTTTTCTAATTTTTTATTAATACAAAGTAAACTTTCACTATCTTTCTTGTATGTGCTTTATGCATAAGAAGCTGCAAATTTGATGTTTCTTTTCATTTTTAGACTTCTAAATTAATGACAATATGTTATAGTTTAGATATGAAGTGTCCCCCAAAAGCTCCTGTATTAATAAAGGAATATTCAGATACAAAATGATTACAAAATGATTAGATTATGCTGCTATAACCTAATCAGTTTCTTTTTTTTCTTTCTTTTTTCTTTTTTTTTTTTTTTTTTTTCTTCTTCTAGTTTAAATGTACTAGCTGGCCTGTATCTACAGGCAGGTGGGGCATGATGGGGGGCATGTTCTGGAAGAATTCGTCTTCCAGCAACCTTTTCCTGCTACTCTTTCTCTGCTTCCTGGCCAGTCATGTACAGAGCAGTCATCCTGTGCTGCCTCCCTTCTACCATAATGTTCTACCTCATCTTGGGACCAGTACAGTGTACTTGGCTCACCATGGAGTGAATCTCTAATGAGTTACACACATTTCTGTCCTCTAAGTTGTTCTTGCCTGGTATTTTGGTCACAAGAATACAAATCTGACTAATACAGTTAATAATTATATAAACTGGTAATTTGGAAGTATAATTATTCTTGGTTTTCTTGAATATATTCTAAAGCTTATTCATCTTTGCTTAAATGAACTTTAGTTTCAATGTATAGCAATTTCACATTTCCCCTATCCCTCAGGAACTGGAAATCATTCTTTACTCATTGATGTGATATATGAAATGATTTTAGATACCTCATATAAGTGGGATCATGCAGTATTTGTCTCTCTGTGACTACCTTAGCATTTTGCCCTCAGGTTGATCCATGTTGTTGTATATGGCAGAATAGTATTTCATCGTATGTGTATATGTAGCACATTTTATTTATCCATTTTTGTGTTAATAGTTATTTAAGTTGTTTCCACATGTTGACTATCATGAACTCTGCAAAAATTAGAGTGCTAATACCTCTTCAGTATCACATTATACATTTACTACACACAGACACATATATACACACATATATACACACATACACAAAATAATTACATAGATATGTAATATATCCATATCTAATCCCACCTCTAATCCCACTTCTCTAATCCCATTATTCCAGTATCCAAGGGTATCAGACAAGCATTTGTAACCATGTTTTCCTCCTTTTCTATTATAGAAAAAATAGGACAACAATGTACATATGACTGTGAAATTTTGCTTTGCACTTGGACATATCACTAGTATTCTAGAATTCAATGTATATAATATAGAGCCACTTTTTCTTTTTCTAAATTCTTTATGCCTAAATATGTACATATTATTAACATATGAATCCTTTCTGTGCTATCTTTACCTTTCTTCCATTTCATTCTTCTTTGAATTCTTTCCATATCCACATTTACCCTCAGTAAACTTTACAATCTACCACAAATTATCTATAATTTTATCCATATTTATGTAATGATGAAAGCATACACAGAAACTCTATTTTCAGTTTATTAGTAAAGATATGATCACTTATTACAAACTATTATCATTCAAATGTTCATCCAGGTCAACTCTAACAGCATTATATATTATTTTAAATATAAAATATTTCTTATTATCTATGTAATCTAATCTATTCAATCACTCCCCAGTTGGTTGCCTTCAACATGTTGTCCATGTTTTTGCCATTTTTTTGGTTTTTTTGTTTTTTTTTTTTTCTTTGGCCTCTAGGCATTGTGCTGTGATAAAAAACCCTTAAACATATTCAAATCTATATGTTCTTTAAATTGTTATGCCATTAATTACCAAGGGTGGAATTTCTCCATCAAAATATGTTATGTGTCTTTGAATTATTTTGTTTATGTTTTTAATTTTAGTAGCTGTTTCTGGATTGTTTTCTTAAAGTAGACTGGCAATTTACATCCTTCAGTAAGTATATGAGACTGCCACTCCTTCTCATCCCTATCAAAAATGACATTAATCTTTCACATTTTGCTATCTAGAGGTTGATACTCTTGGTCAATTTAATTTATATTTTTTGAACTTCTAGGAGTTTTTGAACTGTATTTATTGGTTACTTGAATTTTCTTCTCTGAATTATTGAACTCATACCTCTGCCTATTTTCCTATTGATTATCTTATTTCTTGACATTTGAAAAGCACTTTCTATTTAAGTGAGTCTTTCTGCTAATATTGTTTTTTCTTTCAATTAATGATTTGCAGGTACATCTTGATGTGTGAATTCTTTCCTACATTTTCTCTTTTCCATTATTTTTGCTTTGCAGTAGTTTCAAGCTTGCCCCACCTAGCCCCTGATCTCCATTCAGAATCAGTTATCATTATTGACTTGAAGTGACCTCATTGCACTTTTGAAGAATTAAAGATTGAAACTGAATCATTAAACAATTAGTATTGTGACTTAATGCCTAACTGAAAGACCTTTCTAAATTTTCACTTCTTCTACCAGGCAAGCAGCTTTAACAGATTCCACAGTTCCACTAGGAATCTGATATGACTTTACTCAGGTTTTTCCATATCAAAAGGTGGGAAATTGTTTTCCCTGCCCTTGAATCTTGTCTTCCTTTATCACTTGATGTGACCAAAGAATTAGCGGGTAGTGATGCTCTGCCAGTTAGGGTTTAGCTCTTAAGGGGACTGGATGTAGTTGCTTTCTCCTTCTTGGAATTCAGCCAACATACAAAATGTCCAACTATTCTGAGACCATAATTACCAGAAAGAGCCCAAGTTAACCTCTTGGAGAGGAAACTGAAAAATATTTCCTCCACTAGTAAGTGAAGCCTTCTTGAAACTTCCAGCGATGTCAAGTTCCCACTGACCACTTCTGAACTAGGGATCCAAGACAACAAGTGGGAACAAAAGAACATTCGGTTGGGTTCAGACCAACAACAAAAGTGTGAGAAATAACAAATGCTTTTGTTTTAAACCAACGTGTTTTTGAAGTGAGTGTGGCTGCAGCAAAGAGAGGAATCATTTTCATACTACTCAACAGTCACTCTTAGTGATAGTATTGCCTGCAGTAATCCAGATTTTGTGTGTGTGTAATGAGGCTCTCCAGAGAAAAAAAAAAAAGTAATATTGCACTTGATGGTGATGTCCAGATGCCTTCTTATTAATATGAGAAAAAATAAGAAATGCTCACTGTGACCATTAATGTTGAATGTTATGGTAGAACTTCTACTCAATATGAATAGACCTTTATAGTAGATCAGTGGCAGAAGTACGCCAGAGTTACCAGCATTGATTAATTACATGATTCTTTACCAAAGAAAATTTAAAATTAAGCCAAAGGGAAGAGGAAAAACAAATTCAAAATAAAGTTAGTATGTTGAAATAAAAGAGGTTTTTTCTTTAAAATAACTAGTTAGAAAATTAAAAATAAATCATCTCACCCAAAATACATTGAATATATAATGTTTTAAGAGAACTTCACTGGAACCATAGATAAACATGAGATAATTAAAGGATGTTGAAGGTAAAGATAAAGGTATACATATTATTTCCTATTATTTCATAATTTTCTATAATAGTATCCACAGTTATTGGTTATTTGCTTTTTATTTGTTATTGTGAAGTACATTTCATTTCAGAGAGTGGTGGTAAATTTTTTCTGAAAGGAAACAAATAAATGTGAAAGAGAGTATCCTTGAAAGTAACAAAAGTTATTGAAAATAAGGTTAAATAGTGTGGGTTCAAGCAAATAGTAATTCAGTCAAATATGTGAGAAATTGGAATAAAAACTGAAAAATAACTCTAATGCTACAATTTGACACTGACTATAAAAAATTAGAATATAATATAGCAGCAGAAAAATGAAAGAAATAAAAAGATCATATATTCTACAGGGTTGGGATATCTCTCTTTAAATAATAAAAATATGTTTACAGACTCAAGTTGTTGTATTAAGAACTTTATCTAACTGTACCAAAGTAGTAAATAAATATAAAATGATAAAAGAAAATTAAAGTGAGTATGTCTATTGATTCATACACTCAAGAAAGGAAAACTTAAAAGCATAGATAATAATAATAATGGTATGACATGTCATGGAAAGTTCTCATCCTCACACTAACCTTGAGATCAAACTGGGTAATCCACAAAACTGTTTTAAAGCCAGCAGACCTGTGATGTCCAAGGTAGTTTTTGTGATAATGGAAATGTTTGATAGCTATACTGTTCAATAGAATATTCCCTAATCACATATGGCTTTTAACACCAGATGAGAACTGTGCAACAGAGGAAATGAATTTTAATGTCATTGAAATTTAACTAATTTAAATTTAAAATATATTTAAACACAAGTAGCTCTACTGTAATGGACAGCATAGCATGAGAGAGCTTAGGACACAAAGAAAGCTAAGTACACTGAACTATGAAAGTGTGGAGCCCTTTAGAAAAGAAAAGAGACCTATGCCTACTTTCATCCTTGACTGAACAGCAGATAATAAAGCAGGAAAATAGAAACCAATAGTCTTTTAAAAACTTTTTTTGGTCAGGAGTGAGCTGCTGTGACAGATTTGAATCCTGAAGAACTCAAGAGTGAGTCTTCACACATCCATCAACACACCTTCCCCTCTATCCTCCATTTTTCACCAAAGGCAAGGGGTAGGGAGACCAAATCTTGGAGGGCTGGGAGCTTTCTTCCCTGGGGCAGTACCTTTCCTGAGTGCAATGAACCACTACTGAAATATTTATAGGATAATTTCATTACTGCATATTGGAACATGATTTATCGTGTTTCCTATATCTCAAATAGTACATGAAAAAGGATCATTTCAGGGCACTGCTTTCATACATTTTTATATTTGTCTACAATGTAGATTTCATATTCCACAGTGTAAAATAACAATTACTCTCCACTTACTTTCTTAGTTGTGTTTCTTGAAATTCTAGATTCATATCTATTTAAATGAAGATACTAGTGAAAATTTAGAATAAATTAATCCTGGATTCTCTCCTCTTTATTTATGTTTCTATAATTATGGTTCAGTGGAGGGATATTATGCTTACATTAACTCTTTACATCCTCTACATTTTTCTTGTTTCAGAACCTAATGCTCCTTCAAGGATGACACATTGATAATATTCCTAAATTATATTGGTTTCTGAAGAGTAAATACTATTCTGGTGTTGCATAACCCATTTGAAGTTACAGTAGAATGTTCAGGGCTCAGTAAGTCAAATCCCATTTTATGTAAAAATCCCATATTGATATGTGTTTGATTCCATACTTTATAATTTAATCAAAGTCCCAATTTAAAGGTAGTTAATAGGAAACATAAGCTATTTAAAGGTAATTGAAATACATTATAAGATCAAAATCATATTTATTCTTAATAGTCAAGATTCCTGAAATGGTTTTTCTTAGCTAGATTTTCATCAAAACTGCTAAAAGAAAATGCAAGTAATTGAATTTTAGAAATTGACATATTTGCTGAACTTCCAAGGGGAAGTATTAATGAGTAATGAGTACACCCCAAAGGAATTGTTCTTGTAGTATTCATTTACAATATACAATTAAGACAATCCATAAAACAAAACTATTTACACAAAACTAGTGCATCATATTAAATATTTACCAACATTTCTCCAATGGGACCTGATTAAAGTGAGAGCACAAATACACTTTTTGTACGTTTGAAGTGGTCTTTAGAGACGCTCTTACACTTGCAGTCACTTGAGTTTCAAGATCATCGGCACCGCCTGCCAATGGATGTAAAATGTGATCACATATGTCAGTCTCAGACCCACTCACTATAAATTCTTTGCAGAAATTGCTCTGTTTTTGTCAGTATGATCCCAACTGCCAATTTTGCTCATCTTTCTGTCTTCTAACTTGTTATCAGAGAAAAGAACACTCCAACTGCTTCAGCACATTTTGTGTTTTTGGCGGGTTCTGTGAACGTATATGCTCATGTTTAATGTTTATAGTCGGTGATGTTTTGTCCTCCACCACATAGCAGTCTATTTCTAAACAGTCTGCAAAGCTACTTTGAAGCTAAAATTAAATTAACAGGAATTAAATAGAAAAGTGGTTGTTGATCTATAGCACTTACTACTAGTGTCCACCCCCCAGAGATTACTAATGCCCATCATGCTCAGACATAAAATAAATCTCCACTTGCGTCTTTTTTCTGAGAGCACAATGGCGCTCAAATGACATCGCGGGAGGCAGCAAGCTCCTCTTTATTCAGTGGCAAAGTCAGTGGGTGCTCGAAGCACCTGATGTGGCTCAATTTCGTGGGGGAAAAATGCCTGCTTGCCATCAAGAGAACCTGTTTTATAGGCACCTTAGCAAGTCCAGGCCATGGGAGGAGTTAGTTTACTTTTGGTGGTCCTTTGGGCAGGGAGTGGGGGCCAGGTCATGGGAGAATTTTTGGTGTTGGGATCTTTGAGAGTGGGGCAGGAGGACAGGTTGGAAACATATCCTTCAATTTCTAATTTCATTCAGTAGCAAATCCCTTCACATTACCTGGATTAACTAAAAAGGGAAATAAAATACATGGAGGCATTATATGATAATTTTTTGATCTTATACTTTTAACAGCATTTATTCTTTTTATGACATTATACATTTTTATACTCTATATTATATATTATACAATATGTATCAGGGTAAAAATCTCCATATCTAAAATATATAAATAATGCAATGTTTTTCTAGTTTGTTATCTCAATTTATAATTTTAATAATTATTTGTACTAAGTAAATAAAGATATGATTTCTGAACTCAGTGTTACTAAGTTGATAAAGGAGTAACAAACAATTTCTATATGTGTATTGTGTTCTTTGATAAAACTATATACAAGTAGCATAGTCAAACATGGACATAGTGATATTTCCTTTAGTTATGGTCAAAATCTACAATAATTTTTCAGGTAGATAAGTAATTGAACTGGATCTGGAGGGATAAGCAGAAGTGCATGTCTGTGTTTCATTGATAAATTCTTTGCAGGTCTGGATGAATCTTACCATTCCATAGGCTATTGATGTTTATCAGGGAGTTTTGTCTCTCCTTCATAAATAATTGTTCATCATCATGCAAAAATCTGTTAAGAGCCTTTCCTTGTTGTTGTTTTAAAGATAACATTGAAACATTATTCCTAAAGAAAAATCTATATTGTTTTACAGGAGTTATTTAGTTATTCAGAATTACTATAAATATTTTCACATATATTCACATAGGAATTATATAATCAAATTAGATCCCCAGGGAAAATTACAAAAAGTTAAGAAAAGTTGATTTTTAAGCTAACTGTGGATCTGTTATATATTAAGGAATGATGGCCACAAATTTCTAGAAGTCAACATGAGAGAAAATAAGACAAGAAGGTAGAGCCCAATGTGGGAAGCTTCATGGAGGAGATGAAATTTAAGTCAATTCTCAAAGGTTATAAGGAACTTGGATTGGCAGAACAAAATGGGAATGTTATTCCAGATCTCATGAAAAGTGAAGTGAAAAGCAAATAGAGATTTTGTATAGATTAAAGGGAGAAAAACAGAAGAAATTATATCTGAGGACAGGTCTAGTTCACTTGCCTCAGCTCTTAAGCTACATGCTGGTACTATATAGCCATTGTTCTGAAGCAGAAAATAAAATGACTTTTATTGTGTTACTTCACTTCATTATTCTTGTGTGCTCCCACTAAATCTTACCATTTCTGTTACCCAAAGTACCTTCATGATTTAGAGAAGGATTTGGGCTCAGGACCCTCTGCAAGGAATAATGGCACCTTCTGCTCTGCCTGCTACTCCCAAAGCAATTGTTATTTAAATTTTAAGCTCCAGAGTTAAATCAGGCTACCAATTACCTGCTTACTGAATTAATTTATGAAATACAACAATTTATCCTACCATTTTTGTGCATATTAATTATACAGAATGGTAGGATTCATTGTGGCATCTTTATGCATACATAAAAACAGTTTGATCAATTTCACACTTTAGTACCTACCCCAACCTCTCTTCCACCCACCTCCTGATCCCTTGTTTCTGTCCTAATGGTCTCCCTTCTACTCTTATTGTCTTCCTTTTCCTTTCCTCATTTTTCCCCTCTAGCTTCCACATGAGAGAAAGCTTACAATATTTTCTCTGCTTGAAATTAGTCTCCAGTTCACCCATTTTCTTGTGAATAACACAATTTCATTTTTTACAGCTGAATAAAACACCATTGTTTATATAGACCATTTCTTTATCCATTCATCTGTTGATGGGCACCTAGGTTGATTCCATAACTCGACTATTGTGATTCCTGCTGTGATAAACATGGGTATTTATGAATCTCTAAAATATGCTGATTCTCATTCTTTACAAAAAATACCAAGATATGGTATAGCTGGATCATATGGTAGTTATATTTGTAGCTTTGAGGAGTCTCCATACTGATTACCACAGTGGTTATACTGAATTCTATCCTCACCAACAGTGTATAATAGTTCCTTTCTCCCCATCCTTACAACTACCAGCATTTATTTTTATTTAGTGATGGAATCTCAGTGTAGTTTTGATTTGCATTTTTCCAAAGGCTAAAAATGTTGGACATGTTTTCATATAATAGTTGGCTATCTGTAATACGATAAAATGTCTATTCAGTTTGTTTTTGGGATTATTTACTTTTTACTGTTGGATTTTTGTTTTTTAGTTTTTTAAGTATCCTGGATATTAATTCTCTGTCAGAAGAGTAGCTGGCAAAGATTTTCTCCCATTCTGTTGGTTGTCTCTTGACTCTTAATTATTTCTTGATATAACTTTTAAAATTTTTACATCTGACTTGCTGGCATATGTGACTAAGTTATATTTAATTTTAAAATTAATGGAAATTCACAAAGCAATACCTCACAGCTTAGTAAAATGTATTAAGGGAAACTGAAGTTTTGTTTTATTTGCCCTCTCTTTCTTTTCCTTCCTGAAGATTAAGAGAAAAGACAACCTTCTTTATTATAGGCAGAAAAAAATCAGAAAAGTTAATAGAAAAAAATTTTGATTCTTCAGGATTCCAGTATCCCAAGCATTTAAGAACTATTAAGAATGTAAATTAGAATTATATTCTCCCAGTAATTAATATTGTGCTTTATAGTTACTGCCTATTTTATCTCCAAAATAGACTGTGAAGTTCTTAAAAATAAAGATAGTATGCATTACCAGGTACAACAGGGACCACCAAAAATACTATTGAGAGGATGTGTATGAACATTATGGGATGTGAAGTTTTAAACATACAGCATGATTGATAAATATAGATTTCTAACCTACAAAAAATAATACAGAAAAGATTATCTTCATGAAGTTTTTGAATGACTTTTCCACAAGTAACTTCAGATAGTGGCAGTGAAATAGCTGATTCCATTGCATAATTAAAATAATAGCTAACCAGCTGGAATCTCTTTTGCTATTCAGATCCTTTTTCTCATAATGACCTTTTCATAAGCCAATACAAGCAACTGAAAATCCTGACAACAAAACATTCTGACCTAATTATATACCATGTGCAGCTGTTTCAATTTGAAATTATGCTAGTCCCAGTAAATGAAACTTAAAAATATATAAATAACCAATATGAGAAATCAGTATATCTGGCAATGTCATGTTCCCTACAGATGTGTCTCCACTGTGCTATTTTATGAATATCATTTAAAATCCCAGCTTCCTTTGAGTTGAAAACCCTTGAACCCTTTCAGACAATGCTAGGTCTTCATACTTTTATTAACTTTCAAATACTGATTAGGTCTTCCAACTAGAAGCTCTTTTCAGTCCTTCCGTCTCAAATCTGTCATCAATTCATGCTTACATGACCTGAATAGAGCTAGTAATTTGCATGCCAACTTACCAAAATGCAGCCATTACCATTTCCATGACTGTACATAATTATCTTAAAATACAGGTCTTCCAATAAGACATAAGAAACTACAGGTTAGAAAATGGCCAGTAGTCCCATGCTCCTGTCCCCATATAATAAATAAGCCTCCCTTGCTCCTTATTCTTTTAATCCATTTTCAGTGTAACATTCTCTTGCAATAAAAATGTCTAATTTCCTCTTAAACTTATTTATACCATTTGCTTCAATTGCCGTATGTTCCTCTTTATTTCGTATATTTATTATCCATTGAACAAAACCTAACTAAAATCATTCAGAATGAATGAAAATATCCACAGGAAGAATAAGAATTTGCATGTCCAATCTCATTTCACCTCACATACCTGAATCACACTGAATACACAATTCTTGCCTTTTGCCTTTCCCCCATAACAAGAGTAATTCTGACAAATAAGGAAATTTAGAAATCTTAAGTGATTTACAAAGCTCCAAGGCCTGTTTATAAGTTGATCATTTGGAAAAAAAAAAAAGTAACTTTTTAAATTATCTGTTTCCTGTATTTTTATATTGCATTTTTTCTTCTTAAAGCCTGGAAAAATAATTACTTTAAGAAAACATCCATCATTTCTACATTCATTTTTTGAAAGGTAAAAGCCTCCGCTTTATAGATACTTTCTACCATTCTCCCAATGGAAGAATTAGTGTTAGAAATTCAAAAGGATATTATAACAAAACACCAAAACTACAACCAAAATTTTTGTTATTTGATAACTATTTTATTAAACATAAAGTATAATGCTTTTGCCCTCAATATTCAAAAGATTTAAAATTTATAATGAGCTGTAAGGAAGCTATCATGAAAGAAACAACCTCCCTCACATACATTTTATATGTTTTGATTCCCCTTATTCATTAAGGGTTACTCCACTTGCATGGCCTTGTCCACTCAGGGTTAATATCCTTCCATTCTCAAATTAGAAAATGGAGCATTTTTGTAGTCATAACATGAGAGGGACATCTGATAAGGCATACTAATAACAAAGTGGGAGTTTTGACTTGGTGGACTGTCAGCACTGTTCTTTTATAGAGCTAGAGATGATCAAGAAGCTTTGCAAATCAGACACAACTAATGGCCATCATGTTAATAGAAGGCAAGCATCGAGCCAATTTTTTGTGCTTGGAAATAAGTGGTTGAAAAACTTAAAGAAATTAAATGCAAATATCAGGGATTCGTGCTGATAGGAAAATGGATGGATGTAGTTAAGCATGTATGAAAAATCTGTCTACTTTTAGTACAACCTCATAAACCTCATCCTAACAAATTCTCTATCTGTGCTTTCAAATTCTCTATTTGTGTTTTATTCAAATAATCAATATGAAAGTATAATAATCTCTCTAAAATTCATACCCATGGGCACCATTAAAATAAGATTTAAAAAAGTAAAATTCACACCTCAAATTTTGCCTACACTACTTCCAGAAAGAGATTCAACTTCTAAGAGTGGAAGTGGTTAAGGAAATCACTTTGAACTTGCTGCATCAATATATAATTTATTGTTCTAATATAAATCAGAAATTGAAATTGAAATTCTCCTGAGACTCATTTAAAATCCACCTTTTTTTTAAATCATTTAACCCATGAAAGCATAATAATCCAAAGATAATGATACAGCATATTTATCTCATGGTGGCTGGATAAATTAGCAAACTAGTCCTTGATTCATGATGTATCTTATTGGAAATTATCCGGTTTATATACAAGGTTCATAGTCTTCCAAGAATTCTGCCAAGTCAGGAATAAAATACAATTTTAGGGTTATGCTTTCCATGTTTTGACATGGTAAAATAATTGGTGGATAATATTTAAGATATCAAAAAAGATGAGGCATTGTTCAGTCCTTTTCAGTATATCATATAAACACTATATGTACTTATCTTGCAGGGATTAATTATGTGACAATGATCTAGATTTAAACACAACTAAAGCCCTCTTAATGTTCTCATTTATTCTGAGTTTTTCTTGTCAAGAATTTTAACAATTTGACAAAATAAACAGCATTTTGTGTTTTTTGTTTTTTGCTTATTTTTTGTTTTTTATTTTTATAAAATAAACTTTAAAGATAAAAAGAAAATCATGTTTGTAGTATGAAGACAATTCTCAAAAGACTGTAGGAGAGTGCGATTGTTAAAACTGGGATATTTGATGGAAAACAGAAAGTTACTTTTGTTTAGTCATATTTCACTAGTCAGTTTATTCTCAGTAGTATCATTGACACGTTGAGGAAGAAATTAATTCTTTGAATTTCCTTGGCTCCTTCAAAGACACAAGAATAGTTTATAAAGGAATCTCAGTGGACCTGAAAGGGTTGGTTATTTCTGAGGAGCCAAAATAATTCTAATGATCAATTTATGCACTAGGGAAATTTACTTAATTATGAAATTGGTCATTTTTGTCTGTATTCAATGAATCTATTCTCTTTGAAAGATAGATGGGTGGTAGGAAATGTTTAAAATGTGCCTAATTATTTCACTATTATTTTGAAATTTCTGTATTATAGACAACAACAGATATTAAAAAACAAAGAATAATGAAAAATGATTTTGTTTCATTGTGTCATTTTTTAGCTGAGACTAAAAATATCCCTGTAATGAAGAAACACTTTACTTTTCCTTCTTTCCTTGTCGTAATAGAAGAATGTCAACAATAGAGTCTCCAGTGACTCCACTTATGATTTAGAATTATCTGCTCAATGACAATCTCTCAAAAACAAACAGGGTTTTAAATTCCCAAGTTAAGGAATCAATTAAGTAGAAGATACAATCATAATAGTTTCTTTTGTAATTACATGTGTGATTCACATAAAATTATCAGGTATTATGTTAATATATCTGACTATAAAACTGTTCTGGATTAGCATGAAGATACCACATCTGTTGCCAGGAGTCAAAAAGCTGCCAGGAATCTTAATTACACAAAATAATGAATAGTAAATATGATTTTTCTTCTACTTTCTACTTCTTATTAAACTGTTGATAAAGCTCTGTTTTGTTTTACCTGGTTTTCCTACTATTCTTCCATTGGTGTTAAATTAAATGCCATTTCCTCCTTCAGAACCATAGAGCAGCCTCAGTAATACACAGTTTAAGGAGCAGTTTCTTTACATGTCACACATACTCTTAGAGCTGGAATTCTCTGTGACAGGTGTTTCAGCTTAATCTGTTGGCTTTAACAAGACCACATTTAACACATTCTAGACAAGTGGAACATTGCTTTCTAGAAAACACCTCTGATTATTAACTTAGAGACATGATTCCTTGGAGTAAATATTTTTAATAAACTCAAAGCTTTAATGTTATAGTTCATTTCAGACTCTCTAACATACCCTTAATCTCAAAAGTAAATATTTTGTAAAACTCTTACCACCATCCTCTTGCTTAAGATTCAGTTGTATGCTTTCAGGTAAAATATGTATTAAGTTAACTAAAATCAGAAGACTGTATCTTTTTTTCTTTTGCTCCTTCTATTTCTGCCAGCATTCTTTCCTTTTTTTCTTTAAATTTCTACTCTGTACATGAGAATGCAGGAAGTAATAAAGAGCCCTGTCATGGTTTGGATATCAAGTATCCCCCAAACTCTCATGTTTTGAACACTTAGACCCCAGTGCAGCAGCGTTAAAAGGTGGAGTTTTGCGTTAAAAGGTGGAGTTTTGGGAAAGCATTTGGGATCTGACCCCATCAGTGGATTAATCCATTGAGATTTGAATGGACTACTAGGAGGTGGTAGAAACCTTAGGGAGGCAGGACATGGCTGCAAGAAGGTCAGTGAGGAAATGCCCTTGTGGATTATATCCTGTCTCTGGCCCTCTTCCCCACCCCTCTGTTTGCTGGCTGCCATGAACTAAACAGCTTTCCTCTACCATGTCCTTCTAAGATGATGTTCTGCCTATTTCAGGTCCAGAGCAATGGACCACGGAATGAAACCTCTAAAGTCATAAGCGAAAATACATATTTTCTTTAAGTTGTTGTGTCACGTAATTTCAGGCATAGTGATATAAAGTAACTAACAGGATTCCAACAAAGGTGAATAGGTAGATAAATGGAAGAGAATGAATAGTAACTATACAAAAAATAATCACAGTATCTTCAAATGCTTGAAATACATGCTAAATAAACTAATGAAAAAGTCAAAAAGGGTGAGTGGAGATAAAGTTAGTGTCCTAGTGGTAACATGGCGTGGTAATGGTAAAATTATAGCATCCATCTATTCAATTAGTAACTGGAACTGGTTGTGTCCTCTTGTGATTTAAAAAAGTAACTAAAAATGATAGAAAATAAAATAAAATGATTTAGTCATTTTTAGACTAAGACAATAGTTAATTTAGTGCTATGAACCTGAGTGATGAAAAGAGATCACACCTACAATCAGTCCACCTTCCTTCAAGCATATTCCAGACCACAATGCATGCAGAGAAAAACCAAGTAGAAAATGGTGGGCTCACAGAGTAGAGAGGCAAAAATTATCTAAAGGAAAGCTGGAGTAGCTTTTTGATATCAGAAATCTAGATTTCATAATAAGGAAAATTATAGGGGTTAAATGTCTTTAAAGTACACTAGGGAGAATCCCATAAATCAGAACAAAAAAAGTAGATTGGCATTTAGTATCACAAATTGATAGAACAAGTAGACAGAAAATCATTAATGAAATAGATGCCCTGTGTGTAATCCACTATTAACCAATTTATCATATGTTGTATTTATAAAAAATTCTACCCAACAAAAGCACCATGCGCATTTTAATAAGTAAACATGGGATAAACACCATTAAAAACTACATTGAGTCAAAAATGTGCCCTAACTGATTGAAAAGAATTGAAATCAACAAAGTATAAGTTAATATCACAGTGGAATTAAAATAGAAATCAATGCCAGAAGGATATGTGATAAATCAATAAAAGTTTGGAAGTTAAACATACATCTATAAATGTCTGTGTCTGGTGTACCTAGACAAATAATTCCTAAGTTTGGTGATTTGCTATGAGCACTCACAGCTCTTGGTAAATATACGTACTCAAGCCTGGGGTTTATTGTAGTGAAATGTTACAAACCAAAATCAGCAAAGGGAAAAGAAGCATGGGTTGATATCCAGAGAAACAAGACAGAAGTTTCCAACTAGTCTACACAGTGGGATCATGCAGCATGTACTTCATTAGTCAGCATTGAATTGTTTGAAATGTTGTTACAATTATGAGAAGACAGAGAGTGTCCTTAAATTACAACTCTTTTCTTTGTTTTGTTTTTGCTGTGCTGGGAATTAAACACAGGACCTCATGCTTGAGAGACAAGCACTCTATCAACTGAGCTAAACCTTCAACTTGTTGGCTTAGGATCAGACTTCCTTAACAGGACTCCCATAGCACAAGAAATAAAAGCAAGAATCAACAACTGGGAAAGATTCAAACTAAAAAGCTTTCTTTCAGCAAAGGAAACTATCAGTAATGTGAAGAGAGAGCCTACAGAGTGGGAGAATATCTTTGCCACTCATACTTCAGATCGAGCGCTAATTTCCAGAATCTATAAAGAACTCAAAAAACTCTACACCAAGAATACAAATAATCCAATCAACAAATGGGCTAAGGAAGTGAACACACTTCACTGAAGAAGATGTACAAGCAATCAACAGATATATGAAAAAATGTTCAACATCTCTAGTAATCAGAGAAATGTAAATCAAAACTACCCTAAGATTTCATCTCACCCCAATTAAAATGGCAATTATCAAGAACACAAGCAACAATAGGTGTTGCCAAGGATGTGGGGAAAAAGGTACACTCATACATTGCTGGTGGGGTTGCAAATTAGTGCAGCCACTCTGGAAAGCAGTATGGAGATTCCTCAGAAAGCTTGGAATGGAACCACCATTTGACCCAGCTATCCCACTCCTTGGCCTATACCCAAAGGAATTAAAATCAGCATACTACAGAGATATAGCCACATCAATGTTCATAGCTGCTCAATTCACCATAGCCAGATTGTGGAACCAACCTAGATGCCCTTCAGTTGATGAATGGATAAAGAAACTGTGGCATATATATATACAATGGAATATTACTCCGCCATGAAGAATGATAAAATTATGGC
This sequence comes from Sciurus vulgaris, assembly GCF_902686455.1. NCBI lineage: Eukaryota > Metazoa > Chordata > Mammalia > Rodentia > Sciuridae > Sciurus > Sciurus vulgaris. Next base: position 52,080,649 of record NC_136470.1, on the reverse strand, counting down.
ATTTGCAGGCAAATGGATGAAATTGGAGAATATCATGCTAAGTGAGATAAGCCAATCTCAAAAAACCAAAGGACGAATGATCTCGCTGATAAGCAGATGAGGTCATATAATGGGAGTTAGGAGGGGTTAGTGTTAGGGTTAGGGTTAGATTTAGGGTTAGGGATAAGGAGGGTCATAAGAATGGAGGAGGGAAGGACTGTATAGAGGGAAAAGAGGGGTGGGAGGGGTGGGGGGGAAGGGGAAAAAATAACAGAATGAATCAAACAACATTGCCCTATGTAAGTGTATGATTACACAAATGGTATGCCTTGACTTCATGTACAAATAGAGTAACAACATGTATCCCATTTGTTTAAATAATAAAAAAAAGTCTAAAAGTTGGTTCAGTCCAGTGCACATAAGATATTTGAAATAAAAAGAAGTAATAACTAAGGAAAAACTTTTAGCAATTTTGTTTAGAGTCTTAATTTTTATTGTCATTTAGTACTGTCCATCATCTGTGAGCAATCTAGTATATAGAATTTCCCTCTAATCTGTACCCCTTCTAATAAGAAGATAATAAAATATCATACACTATCACAGATATTCAATAAATGTACTCTTAAACATAAAAAAAAAAAAAGAAAAGAAATGTTGTTGCCAGGGAAGTTCATTGGAAACTCAGAGTCCAAGGTTTTTACTGAGACATCAGTCACAAAGTCACCCTCTGCCAAACATGCACCCCAATTCCTGACTCTCAAAAGGAAAGCATAATTCACGTGGCTTATGAAAACAACTTAGGCACAATGAGCCACTTTCATCAGTTAGGAAATAAGAAGCCCTCTTCACAGAATTCACATTGCTAAATGCCAGCCACATTTAACCTTGCAAGCAGGCTTTTCTAAGAACAGTTTTCTCAGTCCTGCTATATTAACATTTTTCTTCAGCATAACTCATGGCCAAAGAAGAATCTTAAAGGAAATTTTCATATAATTTTAACTGAATGAAAGTGCAAATGCAGCATATAAAAATTAGTAGGGTAGGGCTAAAGCAGTACTTTGTAGAAAATCTATGGACATAAATGCTTATAACAGCGAGGAAGAGTGGTGCACATCTGTAATCCCAGCAGCTGGGGAGGCTGAGGCAGAAGGATCTTGAGTTCAAAGACAGCCTCAACAACTTAGCAAGGATCTAAGCGAATCAGCAAGACCCTTTCTCTAAATAAAATATATAAAAGAGCTGGGGATGTGGCTCAGTAGTTAAGCGCCTCTGGGTTCAATCCCCTGTACCAAAATAAATAAATAAATAAATACATACATACTTACATAAATAAAATGCTTATAATGACGACAAAGATCACAGAACATTCTAAGTCATTAGAAAAGCAACAATATTTAATAAGTGTATTTAACAAGGTTACAGGGTATGAATACAAAACTTCATTTTATTTCTGAATATTCACAACAAGCTACTGAAAGTAGAATGAAAACCATAACTTACAGTCCTATAACAATTAAAATAATAGACTCAGTAAAATATGTGTAAGAGTTTTCCATGCAAAACTGAAAATCACCACTGAGATAAATTCATGATGACATAAATAAAAGTAAAAATTTATTATGCTTATGTATTGAGAGTTAGAACATTGTGAAAACATCAGTTCACTATAAAGATCTAGATACAAATCAATCTTCATTACAAATCAAGGAGGACTTTTGTAGAAATTGACTAATTCTAAACTTTTTATAAATGAAAATGGTTGTATGGTTTATGCTATCTGATTTCAAGGTTTACTATAAAGTTGTCAAGAGATAGTGTGGTATGATGTGAGGTTGCATATATAGATCAAATAAATATCATAGAAAATAAGCAATTCGACACACACATACATTGGTTTTTGAACAAGTTTCCAGGAAATTAAGATGGGAATAACTGGATAATCATTAAGGGAAAAATTGTGAACATTAACACTTTCATCCCAATATTATGAATGTAAAATGTAACAGACTGAAGATTAAAATGTAAAATTGAAATGATAAGAGTTTTAGTAGAAAATATAGGGGGAAATTCTTACAACTGTGGATTAGGCCACTATAACCTAACGGAACATACACACATACACACACACACAAACACACAAACTCAAAAAGTATTTATAAAAATAAGTTCATTGGACTTTGTCAAAGTTAGGAAGTTTTGCTTTACAACGTATGCCACTTGGAGTGTAAAAGTAAAAACAGAAGCAATGAAATGGAGAATATTTATGTCTATATGTTTATAATATTATAGTTATATGTATACATACATATATATTTATAAATACACAGAAACATATAAACATATACACACATAAAAGTAAGCATGATTTGAGGAAAAAATACTGGCATTATTATCTAAATCATCATAGAATGAAATTTGTCCATATCAAGGTAGGCCCAGGATTCAAATTCTTTTTTTTTTCCTATTAAGACCTACACATACATACAGGGTTATAGATTTATTCTTATCTCAAAGTAAAGATTAATCTGCCCATATAATTTCTATCCATCTTAACTGTAGCATTTATTCATTAATGAATTAATGTGGAACTCCAGATTCCTTATTCTTATAGATAAAAACAAAATATGTCTAAAAAAAGAGAAAGTAAATTTTTCAAGGCCCATATAATTTAATTCACTTTCTAAGATATGAGTATGAGTCATTTTTCCTTAATATCCAGAGGATATTTTTGATAATTCAAATTTAATATTTATTGTTACAGCTTATGATTACTTATATAAGGTAGTTACAGCTTATGATTTTCAGAAAAAAAAGTTATAATCCTATTTAAAAAATATATGCTGCTATAAAAGTTAGGGTTAGTCAACCAGGAAATAATATCTAATGCAGGAACTAAATTTGATAATTCAGAGAAATTTTACTAACATTTTATGAAGCAGTAGACTATTAAACTACACAGGATAAGTGGTTTGTGGTTGCCATTTCCTGCTAAGCAGTTAAAGGCACAAACACAAACTGACAATTTTATGTGAGAATAGAAGTATCATCATTTTTAAAATCCAAAGGATAGGTATAAGCAGTAAATACAGTAAGACAAAAAAAGAAGGAGATAATCCTTAAAGAATGGAAATTTGAATTATTGTTTTTAGAGGAAATTAATAGAATAGGATGAGTGGAGTTTGGCTAAGAACTCATTTATTCCATTATTCATTCATCATACAATTAGTATATAATACGTTTCATACACTGTTCTAAGTTCCAGGGATATGAGATGTTGTTGTGACCAAGATCCTTCTGAATGGAGCTTGTATTCTATTGTACGGAAACAGACAATGATGAAACGTACAAAAGGTATGTAATATATTGTATATCAACGTAGTGAAGAAAGGAAAGTAGGTTTAGCGATAGAGTACTTGGGAGCAGACAGACAGGAATACCAGAGAAGGTTCTGAGGTGAAACTGCAGAGATCTGATTAAAGTGAGGGGGCATATCTACCACTAAAAGAACATTCCGGAGAGAGGCAACATTTAGTAAAAAGACCAGGGATGTGGCATTCATAATATATTTTAAATATACTTTTACTATGGGAATGTGAAAGAAATCACTGTAGCTGTAAACAGGGCTTAATCTGTGCACTACTGACATCCAGAGCCAAGTTTATTGTGGGGATTACAGGACATTTAGCAATAGCCCTGCCTATTCCCTGTTAGATTCCAGTGGCAAGCCCCTTCACATACCTTCCATCGTTAAAACCAAAAATGTATTGAGAAACTGCTAAATATCCCTGGATAAGAAGAGATGAGAAATTATCCTCTCCTCCCTCCCCATTTGGTCTTTTAAGAATCACTTATACAACAAAGAGAACAAAATGGAGAATAAAAGGAGATGTTTAGAGATGGGAAGCTAGAAGTCAATACAGAAAAAGAGCCCTGTAGAACAGTTTAAGGACCTTCATTGTAATGATTTGAGCGAAGTATGGAGATGTGGAAAAAAGTTTTTTTAATTAGGTTTGAGTTAGGTTGATGATTACAAAAATGAACATATTGTGTGATTGTCAAACAAATGATCTAATGACATTAAAATAGTGGTATATTAGACACGAATACCAAATTTGGCATTTGAATAAAAGTTATTTTACTCAATAAATATTTTAGAATAATTTGATGCTAATGTACTTTTGTTTAATTTAAGAGGAGCACCTGAGATAAGAGCAAGTGCTCCAGATTCTTTGCGCTCCTCTCATATGAATAGATGCTCACTGGCATTCACTAAGCACTAAGGTCAGGGAGTGAACCAGATGTTAGGAGTACAAAGACAAGCAACATACGTCCTCTGTCTTCAAGGAATTTACTAGCCAACAAAGACTGAGAGGCAAATACATTTACACTTTCAAAATGTATTGCAAGTTAAAATCAAAGTATGGTATTAAGGTAAACTAGTTTTGTTTCTGCTTTACAGAACAGGCACTACAAAAATAGGGAAAAAAGTAGTAATATTTAGCATCAGGTCTATAATTACACAGAAGTGTTGTTCTGATTCTGAAAGGATACTCATGGACTTCTTAAAGGAAAACACACAAATAATCACAACAGGTTAAAATCCACCCAGAGCATGATTCTTGCAAGGGTGCACCTTTTTGAAATAAGGTCTTAAGAATATCAGTTTTATCTGTTAGATACTGGACCGGTACTTTCAGGGACAATCAAGTTTGGAGGGGAAAAAAAAGCTGTGTCCCCCTCAAATGACTGCCAGCACACCTCTAAAGTTGCTTTGCATTTCAGCAAAGGCATGCCACTTTCTAGGGAAATTTAAAAGTGAACTAGAATTGAACTCTTCAACAACTAAACTTGCCAGACCATCTTGCCCAACCTTTTTAAGTGACCTAGAATTAAACTTTAGTTATTATAATACTAAATTTTCTGCCAAGGTCCTACCCATCTGCCATTTTGGAACATGCCATGTATGGAGAAGAATGACATCCAACTGAAAACACTTAAGAATGTACCCACCTCTACACGTGATGACAAGTCTGACCTGCACGAATATGTAGGAGTCTCTACTATGAAAGCCCCTTGGTTTGTTTGCACGAGGAGACATGCCTTGGAAATCATCCCTTGTGCTCTCCTTACTTGCTGTAATGAATAAAACTCCACTCTTTTATCTGCTGCTTGTGCAGATCAGCTTTGTTCTCCTCAAGAGGTGAACCCACTGCATGCAGGTAAACCTATTTTTCAGGCCACCTGGTTTCAGAATGAGAAAATGAAGTTAGAGAACATTAATCTGATAGAATATCTTCATTGACCTTTACCCTGAAACCTCAACAAAAAATACCGACACTAATGCATGCTATTATTTTCAGTACTTATTTCTCTTTCCCTTCCCTTCTCTGTTACAGCTAATTTTACTTCTTGCTATTCTCCCCACCTTTGGGAATGGCCAAATGAATTACTTGGCAAATGGAATGTGAGCAAACAGGATTTGAAAGAGGTGTCAAGACGCTTTCATGTTTGGCATCCTTCTTCTCCTTTTACCATATGCCATGCAAAGAACATCCCCCCTTCCTGCATTGAGACAGGTAGAAATATACCTGCAGCTTGAAGCAAAGTCATCACCTAATCCAATGAGAAAAAGAAATTCCTACTTTTAAAACTCTTTGAGATATGGTAATATCTCAAAACATGGGAGTGGATGAGGGGAGTTGCTTTGCTATTCAGCATTATTATAATAGAAATTGCACTAAAACCCTTGGAATCAGGTAAATCAGTCAATGGAGTCCATAATAAAACTATGTTATCTCCCATTCTAAAACTCAGCGTCTTAAAATAACAACCATTTATTCTCATGAGCCCATAGGTCTATTAGAAAAGTTCTGTTGATCTAGGCCTGGCGTGTCCAGGTGATTCAGGTTTAGGTAGTAGCAGCTGGGTGGCTCTTATCACTACAGTCCTGGGCATCAGCTAGAGTGGCACTGCTTCAGTGTGAGTTTATTCTGAGACCCCCACAAAGGGTCACCTACCGCGTGGACACAAGAATCAACTCATTCCAGAACATACTAGACCGAGTAAAGATAAGATTTTTCTTTTCACTTTAGCAAATGAATGCCAAATCCTTCAAAGACCTATTAAAGGGCAATAATATTTGTCACTTTTACTAACACAAATTTCTATAAAATTTATCTTTCATGAGCTAATCTCATACTGATGGTAGACATGTAAAAGTATACACTGAAACCCACAAAGATGCTTAAGGTTTAAGCGAAGACTGCCATGTTCCATTGTCAAAAGAAAGAAAGCAGATCTAATGGACAATCCAAAAATCTAGACCATGAAGAGTCCATGAAAGTGCTGTGTCTTTAGGGGTTGGGGAATCAGCCAGACTGGACCAATTTTTCAGTCTCCCATTTTACATACCACACTAACATTTTATTACAAAACTATATATTTATTTTTCAAGATGTTACATTAATACAAGATATTTAGCCTTTTTGAAAGGGGTCTATTTACTTTTGGGAAGCAGTAGGATAGGGTTTCTCAGAGAACACATTTGTTGACCATCTGTTTAAGATTTATCTAAGATGCTTGTTATATATGCTGAATCTTGAGTCCCATCCAGAATCTCTGAGAATGAAGCTCAGAATATTCATTTCTTATTCTTCAACAGCAAATGACTCTGATGTACAAAATGTTTAAAAAATACTGACTCCTCTGAGCTCACAAAACAATCCTCTATGTTAGCCTGTGACTTCCATTGCTTTTCTGTTTGTTTGTTTGTTTTTCTCAATGAAGGTTGTCACTCATCACTGCCCAGAACACACTTTTGCTAGTGTCCAGTGTAGGAATACTAATCTTGATGATAGTGGTATCACATCCTGATACTCCTAAAACTGCCAGTGCTGTCCTGACTCTCTGGAGTACTCTGTGCAAACATACATAATTGTATATCAAAAACTCTTAGTTGCAACTTGAAAAAAATGCAAAAAACCTTCAATGAAAGTATTTTATTATTTACACAAAATTATTTCCATATGCTTTGCCCAGAAGTCAGTTTTAGACCTATAAGTACAAATGTCTGCTCTTCTATACAGAATATACACCCACTTGTAGTTTTGTAAATAATCTTTGGAGATAGAATCTTCACAATTTCTCCATTAAGCGATTAACTGAGCATTTGAAAGTAAATAAGGACAAATATTTGGATTTTAATTTATGCTCATGTTCTTTTAACTAGTTACCATATACACATTTACAATACACTACTCTTCAGGAACTTGATAAAATGCATCAACACAGTAAAGATTTAATCAGATCCACCCTCATGTCTTCTGTAATCAATTCAAATTCTTTTAAGATTTTTCTCATGAGTAGTTTGAGGAAAGGTTATCAATGATTTGTCACTCTTTAAAAAGTGACAGAAAGTCAGTTATCAAGATGGCCTATATAGTTGCATACTTTGCAACTAAAGCTTTTCATAATCTACTAATCTGTAATGTCCATGGTATCTTTAAGCAAGAGAAATATTTTTATCTAAGTACTTACTCTGTCTGATGTAATTTCCTATATATTTATGAGGCAAAAGATTATGTATAATAATCTTTCCAATTTCCTCCATTTCAGAACAAATGGAGTTCCTTTGCCAAGTGCCTCAAAGTCTTTTCAACCCATATTTTATAGCTTCAATCTAGAAGACAAATTTGTATTCCATCTTTAAATTCTTCACAAGAATGATTTGCCCAGAATCATAGTATTTTCCTGTGTTCCTTTAATAAGTTGTTTTGAACACATGATTCTCTTGTTCTTTTTTTAATCCAGCATTAATCCATTTAACAATTTGCAGCTGAAATCTAATTTTGATGTACATGATAGGAACATTTTTGTGCCTGCTCACCTGATCTACAATAGGAAACACAGCACATCATCTAATTACAAGCTCTATTGTCTTGTTAAACACTATATATCATCTGCTTATTTCATCAAGGAAGTTTGTTCTCATTATGTACTTACAATGATTTTTAGTGCCAATCAACCTATCCTGAATTACAATTGCATGCCAGTCTCACCAATCATTGTATGCTACTTTGGTTACAAATTAGACAAATTGTTTTCTATAATTGTGGTTAATATTATGTGTGCATCCATTCTGAATTTTCTGAATACTCATAAATTAATTTTCACTTCATTCCATAGATACAGAATCTTAAATTATATTTAATAATCAAAATGCATATACTTATCACTTGATGGTAAACATATCACAAAACGATGAACTTGTCTACATAAATTAAATGAATTTGTATGCAAAAATGACTAATTTTGCAGACTCTGGTTTTCAGAACCCCAACCAATTAAAGCTACATGGCTGCAAGGTTTTTATTCCCATCTATGTTCACTTGTAATTCTTCCAACTGGCATATTCCATAGAATCAAGTTAGTTTTCATATTCAAGTTATACATTTTTTGTCCCTAGAGAACTAAATAACACTTCTGACAGTTCTAACTGTAATACTGCTCACTATTAAGCAGATTTTTATACTGGAATATTTGCACAAATTGACCTTCTTGTGTCTAATCTCCATAGAACTTAGAATAACTAGTTGCCTGTGAGGCTGATGACTATTCCCTCAAATGAAAAGTTTTCTTTATGTTATCAAGTCATCAAATAGCTATTTCGTTGGTGTTTGGGATTATCAGAACCATTTGATTTGGTAAATTTTATTGCCTTAAGAAACACAGGAACTTATATTCCAGTTCTCTCCCCTGCACTACTATTCTCACTGCTTTATCCAGTTATCTCTGCCTTAACATATTTCTTATATCTTTAACTGTCTGGAGTCACCAGTGAGCATGATAGCCTTGGATACAAGTCACCCAGATATCTCAGAAATATTTCTCAATAATGGAAGAAAAAATTCATTTTTCACATGCCACATATTTTATAGCATAAAATTATAATTTTTTTTGCAGGGTTTTTTTCTGAGAAGACAACAGAGCTAAAAATCTACTTTTATATGTGTGTTTCTGTTATTAACATAATTCCGCATCTCCTACCTTCAACTTTTGAGGCAAACATTGTTAGTGACTTGTTTCATATGCCTGAAAATCAATAAATTACCAAGAGTAAAATTCATAACGTAAAAAATTCATGGGACTAGGGATATAGCTCAGTAGTAAAACACTTGCCGAACATGTGCAAGACCCTGAGTTTGATGTATAGTTATACACACAAAAAAATTCATAAAAATTTCATAAATTCATAAATATTAAATTTATGACCTTAATATTCCTGCGACCTAAAAATTGGATGATTATCAAAGCACTGACATTCCTTAATTTTCAGCAGAGAAATAAAATGTCATGAAGGACCACTCTTATTAAAATAAAAGGAGATATCAATAAATATATTAGATAAATGGGCAATATCTCCAATATGCTTAAAGTGGAATTATGTAAAATATTACACATCTATATTTCATACCAACTTCAACCAAATTTAACAAGAGAAAATTTCAAAACATTATAGACCAGCCATACTTGGGCCCAGAATTAAGAATAAGATAGAATATTGTCATTAGCTTCAAGTAAGTTATAACTAAAAATGAAGCTAGATTGCATATGGCCAAAATGGAGATTTGTGTCTCTATTATTCTGAAATTATGCAAAAATTTATAATCTCCAAGATAAATTAATTCATTTTACAAATATGTATTGAGCATCTACTATGTGTGCCAAGACTTATCTTGATCCTAAAAATAGTATGAAAGACAAGACAGCAAAATTCTAATTTGGTGAATGGTGCAGGACAGAGGGAGTAAAGAGATGGTTATTTGATATTGACTGTTCACAAAATGCTTCTAAGTTAACTTTGAGAAGAAAATGAAAGGAAGCAAAGTACTGAGACAAGGACATTTGAACAAAAAGTATTCAATGACAAGCAAATTAGCAAGGTTAATGACTTTGAAGGAGAATACCTTGCTTTCAAGAAGGTATTCAGAAACCAGCATAGCAGAGAGAATACAGCAGAGAGAGCAAGGGTAGGGCATGGTGTCATATGATTAGTTGGAGAACAAACAATAAAACCTGTTTGGCTTTTACTTTAAGTGAACTAGGAATGTTCTGGAGGGCTTTGATCTGAAGAATGACCTAATCTGAAGTCAGAATTTTAACAGACTCTGGTTGCTGTGCGGTAAGTAGTCTGTAGGAAATATCTAGCAGAAGGACTCTTAGAATGAAGAGGAAACAGAAAACATCATTATTTGAACAGTGGACGTTTGCTATAAGAAATATTAACTCAGTAAATGACTGAACAGTAAATATAATGAGGTAGAAAGAACTCTAAAAGGGAGCAGAACTAAAAGGTCATACTGGGAAGGGAGACTCCTCTACTCAAATGGGATTCAGAACTGCAGGAAAAGATATGGATGCAACTTGGGCTGTCTCTGCTAGTTGTCACCAACCTGGGAGCTGGGAGGAGGGAAGGGAGTCACCAGGTCCAGGCTGAGTCTAGGAGGTTCCATAGAAAGAAGTATTTGGGGCACATAGCTAGGAAGAGCACCACCAGATATCCCTGCACTCATGTATCACTGAGAGAGGATGCTATAGAAATAAGTAAAAGCAGAAGCACAATATTTGGGAATCAAGGAAAGAAGTCTCCTTCTGCCTATAACGTTCCACCAAGGATCCTCTACTGGCATCTCAACATCATGCTCGAAGTCAGGGAGAAACACCTGAACAGTTTGGGATACCTTCACATGTACTGAAGAGTGGATTTGGAGATGCATTAAGTGTACAACAGTTGCAAGTAGATAGCGGGCACTGGAATAAATTTAGGAAACAGCATATTCTGGCTTGAACAATGGGGGTGAAAATGAGGGTGACATGGAAAGTTTGTGTATGCATTTTGAAAGTAGAGACATGAGATTTGCTGATATAGAATGTAATAGAAAAAAGAGACAATCATTTGTATCTGATTAAGTGGAATGGTGTATATTCATTTTATAGGATGATTATGAGAGAAGCAGGTCATGTTGGACCTCATGAGAGAAGCATGGACATGTTGGATAGGAGATATCGAATGGTATATAGATCAAGATACTGAGTAGGTAGAGAAGTTGTACATAAATCTGTAGCTCAGGAGATAGGTTTGAAGTGGACTTGAAAATATGCACATCATCAGAAGTAGATGATATTTAAAGGTGAAAAGAGTGTGATGCAATAAATAGTTAGACACAAGTATGGAAGAGAACAGACTCTAACATTAAGCTTTGAAACACTAAGAAGGTGAGGCGATGAGTGGTTGGAAGACTCTTCAGAGAAACGTGGCAGCTTTGCATCCAGCACCAACCATGACTGTCTTGACTGAAAATGGAATACAAAGTCATCAGTCTACAGTGTGCTTTCAGCCACATTCAGCTGTCCCACTGCAGGTGCAGAAACAGCCTTTGATGCAAAAGCAATACTAATCAGGCGAAACGATCATCTTTGCACGTTGAGTGAGCTGATGTCAGAGACCGTAAATGACAACAGTGCCTACAACAGGAAGTGAGCAGCGTGGCCTAATCTAAAGGATGTTTCTTCTCTAACATTATTATTTGTTTCCACTTGTCTTCTGATGAAGAAAATGACTTCGGCTTCTCTTTTGTTTTTTATTATCTGTTACTATGAGATGTAGAGTTTCTTTTCATCGAAGACATAATCACTGCTGCAAATTTCAAAACCTTGTTAAAGTAGTATTTGTAGATGTGAATACATGCTTAAATGAGATAAATTTTGCTTTGTCAACAGTGAGAAAAGATTTGAGAATAGCACTATAATTATTGATACTTCAAAATAGTACTGGTGTTCTCAGTGTGTCAGATCTACTCCTCCTTTGTCTAGGAAATGAATCATGGCCCAGTCTTCTCTTCTCTGTGATCAAGTCTATGGGTCTCTTGTCTTGTGTAGACTACTTCATCTGGTTCCTTACCGTTATTAGTCTAATACTCTCTCATTTTGCTAATATTTTAAATTATCTGCTATTATTTGTAAACACTTAGAAACTTCTGAGTTAAGGTACCAGATAAGAAATTACACTTGGCATGACATTTGAAAATTAATACATTGGAACTAGATGTTTACCATCTAGTGAAAGCAATAGACCAACAGAGATATTTTTAAATATATTAAGGTGTAGATTTTGCCAATAAGGAACTCAAAATATGGTGACTGAAATTCATTGGAAAATCTTGAAATACATACTAAGTATATTATAGTTAAAAGTTAGAAAAGAGGGCTGGGGTTGTGGCTCAGTGGTCAAGAGCTTGTCTACCAGGTCGAAGGCACTGGGTTCAATCATCAATACCACAAAAAAATAAATAAATAAATAAGTTATAAAAATTATTTTTTTTAAATTAGAAATAAGTTCAGATAAATACTTAGCAATTTCAAATAATAAGGTCAATATAGATATCAAGGAGATGGTTAAAATACATTGCTCCAGTAAAGAATGTAGAATATTTCAGTAAAGAAAGATTAAGCAGTTTTGAGGATGAGGAACTGACCTGAGCAAAGGCATACAGCCATGCAAATTAAGTACTAGTTTTTGAATAGTGAGTGTTCTAAATCAACTTGAGCTAGAGTGTGAAAGATTGAAAAAGAGTTTCTAAATCACCTTAAGCTATAGATTAAAAGGTTATATTTAAAGAAGAATTTAAAAAATCACTTCAGGGCTAGAACTTAAAGTACCATACAAAGAAAAATTAGTTTTTGTGGTTTTTAACACAAGAGAGGCTTGATACAAATAAGAGAATTGTAGGTGAAGAAAGGCTATTGGAAGCCTTTTGAAATCATTCAAGAAATAGATATTAAAGGCATGAGGCCTGATACAAAGTTGTTAAAATGGATATGAAAGGAATACTTCAGAATCAAAACAAATTGATTTGTCATTAATTGAGCACAGGAGATAAGAGAGGAATAAAAGAATTATCTAAGTTTCTAGTTGGCATAACTGAAGAATAATAATGCTTTCTATGGTTTCTCTATTAAATATTCTGAGGACCTTTATGCAGTTTCTCACAATTGTAACTAATTAAATGTTTCTGGTTTTCATTTCCTTTTTTTATTCCTCTTTCACTATTAGACAGCAATCTCCATGATAATAATGGAGTTTGTCTTTTTGTTACTGCTGTATTCTCAGCACTTGGCCCAGCATCTGGCATACAGAAATCACTTAAATACATATTTTTAAAATAAATACATGAAAGGAAGTAAAATTAATGAATACAGTCCTGAAAAGGAGTACATTCTGTGGACAGCCTTAGAAGCTTGGTACCTGATACACAGAATTTACGATATCATTGGATCATTCAAATAGAGATAAGTCTGTGTGTTCCTGTATCTTGTATTCAATAGGTATTTGAAAATATTTTCAATATATCACTTATTTTATCCCAGATACTACTTTAGAAAATGGAAAACCATAGTGAAAAAAAAAACAACTGAAAAATTACCCTCCTGATGGAATTTATATTCTAATGGTTCTATATTCTAAATTAACTAATTTCCCCTTTTCTATTATTTCCAATAGCATATAAAACAAGTCTTAATTAATTAAATATGCTTGAAAAATCTTCTTTTGGCTGCATGTCTTTCTCCAGATTCTGCTGCATTTCTCCATCTCCCTTTATGTAAAGGTAATGGCATTTCCTATGTATCCTCTGTAAAGGTTAGCTATTGTTGAATAACAAGCTCTGCCTACATTAGTGCCATAAATCTATGTTTTTCAAAATCATAAGTCTACATTCAGTTGGGCATTTCTACTGCTTTTGACTTTTTTGCAAGATCATCCAGGGGATTACATGTAAAGAGTGGCCGTCAGAACAGGGCACTAGAATAACAAACCAAAGTGTGCCAGGCCTTTTGAAGTTGAGTTTCAGAAGTGGCATAAAGTCACTTTTGCCAAATTCCACTTGTTAGGCAAGACCAGAATGAAGGGGCAAGGAGAAGACCCTACACTGAGTAAGAAGACATGCAGCATCAGGATTCAACAAGACACGGACACAGGGAGAAGAATACTGAAGCATTTTCCGAAGAATCTGCCATGTCTCACCCTTTAACACCACAGAAAATGAGACAGATGTCATATCATTCATCATGGGTGGGGAAAGGAGAAACTTGCTTGGCTAACTTCAGCAAAAGGAAGAGAAGGCGATACTCCATTGTACTCAAGATTCTGCAGTATCATGGCAGGTCTTGGCTCAATCAGTCTGATAGATCTGTGCTTTGGTAGATAACATCTCTTTCCTACATTTTATATTTTCTAAGGGAAATAGGTACACAAATCTGCTGCCATTGAATGTTACTTGTTCGTGTTCTCGTTTTTGGATCCCACACTGATAAAGTCATCCTGCTAGGGGAAGAAAGGAGTCTTATTCTTTTTTTTTTTTTCAGGCACCAGGCTGCCTAGAATGAGCATTTATTATTATTCTGGGAAATATTATTCCTTGTTTCATTCTTCTTCCATTTTCTCTTGGTTGTTATCATAATACTTCTCATGAACTTGATCAAATCATCATGAATTTTTCATTTCTAAATTTGTGATTCTCAGTTTTCACATTATCTTTTCAAAAATAGACCGATTATTTCTTCATTAGATAAGCAATCTTTATTCTGAGGACAAGTCACTTCTTCCTTTTAATTTTCCACCTTACTGTTAAATTTTCTAATTTTCATTCCAAATTTAATAAACATTGCAGAGACCTGGGGCTGGTTCCATAGACATTGTGAGCTCTGTACTCCTATCTCTTTGTACTTATTGACTCTGAAGGCTTTAAATACCCTCTATACTGTGACATCTGCCACATTTACATCTTTAGACCTGACTTTTCTTACAGATTTACATAGTTAACTGCCTTCCTGACACCTCTCCTAAAATATAAAGAAAGCATCTTGAACTTAGAATATCCAATCTCCAGATATTCTCCAAACTGTATCTATTTAATCTAGTAAATGGTTATTCCATGATTATAATTGACTATGCAAAAATAATAATAGTAATGGTAATAACAATAATAATTATTATTGTACAAACCAGTACATTAGCAAATTTGATTTGTTTAACATTTTATATACACTCTGATACCATTACATTTTAACCACCTGTGCATTAACATGGTCTAGGCCACCATCATCTTTATCCTGAGCTATTGTCATCAAGTCTTAAGTCATTTTTCTGCTCTCATTTCCTTTCTCCCTCTAGTCTGCCTTACACACAGTAAAAGTATACATCAGATTATGCTACTCACTCTTCTGTTCAAATGACAATCTGTACACTCATCATTTACAGAGAAAGTCAAAGTTCTTACAATGTATCTCTACTAAATATAACTCTTTCATTCCCAAATTCTCATCTGCATGCAATTGCCACCCTCCACCCTGCTCACTCCATTACAGGTACATTAGCTTCCTCAATTTTTTTAATGAAAAATTCCAAGCTCTTTTAAACCTCAGTGACTTTGCATGCCTTATTCCCTCTGCCAGAAATGTTTCCCCTCAGATAACCCACATATCTCCCTCCTCACTCATTCCTCTCCAACTGTGTCATTTTGTCAGCAACCTTCTGTATAAGTTAGAACTCCTTCTCCCCAATTACATCACTCCTCATCATCTTATTTTTCTTCAAAGTTCTTATTGCCTTCATCATAACATATATTACATATATACTTGAATTTTCATGTCTATGTGTCATCTATTAGACTATGCCTTCCATAGGGTTGGAGACTATATTTTACACTCAGAATCCCTCTCTATTCAATACAGAGTGGATGCTCCACAGTGCTTTTTGAAGCAATGATTGCTAGAGAACATTCTCATGATTTGTTGCAAAAGCATATAACACTCTTGTCAAAAGGAAAGTCTTACCTCACACTTTTTCTTTCACAGATTTTTTTGTTTGCTTGTTTTGTTGTCATAAATCCTTATCCTGCTCCACTCTAGCTAGCACTGACCTCTCTTGCAAATTCAGCCTTACATTTCCAACTGATTATTTAATATCTCTACCTGTTTATGCTGACTTTTTCCCAAAGTGTGTGTGTATAACGGAATTCTTCATGCTGGATTTCAAGGAGTCATGACACCTATTCTATGGTAATATCATCACGGTTTTCAAATTTTAAAATATTATTCACCCTCATCTCATTGTATTATTTATAGAACTTTTCTCCCATACTACAATGAAAGTTTTATAAGGGCAATGTATATCTAATTCCTTTTGACATTTTTCAGAATTCTTAGCATTTTGACTTCTAAAAAAGAAGATACTCAATAAATATTTATAGTGCACACAATATTAGAGATAAATTATGGATATTTACTGTAGTTAGTATATGTTTTTCATAAACACCATTACAGAAACAAACTAGTATATTGCAAAGAGAACCAATGAATATTTAAATATTCAGTAAAGACTAGAAGAGATAAAAAATATCAAATTCTTGATTAATTTAAATCATAGTAACTTCTGTGTTATGGTTTGGATCTTTTTAATGTCCCCTGAAAAGCTCATGTGTTAGGTAGTGTAAGAATATTCAGAGATAAAATGATTAGACGATGAGAATTGCAGCCATCAGGGGATTATCCATTTGATGGAGTAATCATTTGAATGAACTATAGGTAGTTGGAGCAGGGCTAAAGGAAGTAGGTCCCTGGGGTCATGCACTTGGAGAATATATTTTCTCCCTGATTCCTTGCATCTGTTTTTCTCTCTGCTTCCAGCATGTCATGGACATAGCATCTTTTCCCTGATAGGCGCTTCTGCCATGATGTTAAGCCTTACCTCAAGTCCAAAGCAACAAACTGACTGACCACAGACTGAGATTATAAGCACACAATAAACTTTTCCTCCTCTAAGTCAGTTTATTTTCATTATGGCAACACAATGCCAACTAATACACTCTCCATTGTCTGCTTACTTTCTGTTTTATGAATTCTAGTGACAAATATGAATGTATTCTCTTATATGACTTTTCTAGATTATTAATAGGACTGTTTTCATTGAGATTAAAATCAGTTCTAAGGCCTGGAACAAATAGTGGTAAAGCAGCTAAACTTTGCTAAATTTTATAGTTCTGGTGGAAGATCAGAGCAGTCAGTAAGTAGCCAGCTCAAGAACAGCATAGTTAAAAGGAGATATGTTGAGGTGATGTCAGCAACATGGTTGACTGGAGGTTCCTGGAGCCAACCAAAACAAAGAAAAGTCAGAAGCTGGGGTATTTAAGGCGGAGTGTGCTTAAGAGCAGTGGTGATGTGATAAAGACATCACACAGCACAGAGGCACTTGGTGACCTTATAAAACAGGGAACTAACCATATAACATCTATCATCCTATTTCTTTGGTTGACATCAAACATAAAGAAAGATAGACATTGTTTAGGAGGAAAAGAATAAGTAGGGGATTTCCTGAATGCCCCACCAATGTCATGGGCACTAGAAATAATTATTGAGAAAAAAACCTACAGCCTTCACAGGCTCTGGCCCAATTTGGTGTACTGCCAGGGAATTCATACTGCTGCACTGTCCTGGAGCACATTGTGCTTGTCCCTTAAAGTTTCCTGCCACACATACTATCTTGAGTCCATGACAGCCTGAGATTTTCACCTAAAAGAAATGTATTCTCTCTGGTGGAACTATCCTAAAATCTGCCACAATTTCTGCAACCTAGGTCACTGAGACATCTTTGGGAAGAGCTCACATTAATCTCAGTTAAAGAAAACACTACACTATATCACACTACTGTGCACACATGGATATAGAGTCAACACAGCCTACTTAATCAACATCCTGGGACAAATCTCCAGGAGAAAGTTTATTACTACAAAAGCTACCTTATAAGATTAGTACTGACAACTGATCCCACTAGATACATAAATACCAATGTAGGGATAGAAGACAGATGAGAAAAGAAAGGTACTGTGAAACCTTCTAAGGAACACAATAACTTTCTACCAACAGAATTCAAAGAAAAATAAATTGATGAATTGGCTAAAAATGAATTTAAAATGATTATTTTAAGGAAAACCAATGAAGTAAAAGAGAATACAGATAATTCAATAAAACTAGGAAGAATCCTGATCTGAATTTGAAATCAAAATAGAGATAAAAATCACAAAAATGGAATCAAATGATAATTTTAGCTAGATAACTCATTAAATAAAATGTTAAAATACAATTGAGAACATCTATCACAGACTGGATCAAGTAGAAGAATCTCTGAACTTAAAGATAGTTCTTTTGAAATAACTGAGTAAGGAAAATTAATAAATAAAATGAAGATAGCCTACAAGAATATGGAATGTAATTAAGAAAAAAGTGTATTATGTATGTACCCAAAGAAGAAAAAAAAGGGGAAAAAGGAAGCATATCAAACTTACTCAATGAAATAATATCCGAAATAGAAATCTTAGAAAAGACATGAACATGCAGGGCAAAGGAATTTCAAAAAATCAATATTGCATTTAAAATATATGTGAAGCATATAATGCTTGAACTTTCAGAAGAATAAATTAAAAATTCAAAAGTCACCAAGATAAAAATACCAAATCACATATAAGAGGATCCCCATAAAACTAACCACAAAATTTCTTAGCAAAAACTTCACAGTAAGAGAGTGGGATGATATACTCAAAATACTAAAACAGAAAAACTGCCAACCAAAGTACAGTACCCAGAAGAGTTATCTTCTAGAAATGATGTGGAATAGAGTCTTCCAAAGATAAGAAAAAAACACAATTCATCACAACTAGCCTGACCTTACGTGAATGAAGGAAGCGCTGTACTAGAAGTGAAAAGTCACTATCTTGATTACACATGAAAGTACAAACATCACAAAAGAGAAAGAGAAAATAAAATCTCTTCAATAAAGAAAGCCAACAAAACACCTGGAGTCTGAAATGTCACCAAATAACCTTGTGTGAAAGTATTGGTCCCCAACATGTGACCCTATTGAAAGGAGGTGGAAATTTTAGGAGGTGGGAACCAGAATGAGGTATTAAATCACTGGGGGTATGCTTTCAGAGGTCATTGTATAACTCTAGTTCCTTTCTCTGTCTTTCCATCCTAGTCATGAGGTACATGGCTTTGCTCTACCACAGGCAAATTGCCATGATGTGCTGACTCACCATAAACCCCAAACACCAGGGCCAATCACAGACTGTAATCCCCCAAACTGAGTCCAAATAAATCTTTTATTCTTTATAAGTTGATTAGTTGTAGATTTAGTAAGCTAAATCGACCACCAAAGTGAAGAAATGAGGAGGAAGGGAACAAAGGATATACGAAACAATTAGAAAAAACTAGCAAAATAAGAAAAGAGGTCATTATCATTAATAATTTTGAGTATAAATGAATGAAGCTCCTAAATTAAAGGAGTTAGACTTATTGTGTGGATTAAAAAGCAAGTCCCAACCATATGCAATAAGAAATTTACTTCACAAGTGAAGACATACAAAGGCTGAATGTAAAGAAGTGGGAAAGAGTATATATATGTATATATTTAATCATATGTATGATTAAATAGAAATCAAAATCAAGAAAAAGGAGCTATATCAAATATAGTAGACTTTAAGTCAATATATAAAAAGAATATATATGTATGTATATATGATTGTGAAGGAATACACAAGTATGAAAACCAAATATTGTTAGGTTTAAAAGGAGAGATAGAGGACAGAAAATGGTTGATTAAAAGAAGGTTGAACTTCCCTCCAGTTCTTCAATTTCAGATTTAAGAAGCATAAAAGATGTTCTTTGGTGAGGTCAGTGATCAAGAGAATTAATTGATATTCAACATTGGACAGAAAAATAATCACAGAGACACAGAAAGTCATAAACTTTGAACATAATCTAAGAAATAATAGAGCTATGCCAGCTTGACTGGAAGTGGTGCTGCCAGCCCACTGCTGAAGGGGTGAGGGGGTACCAGCAGAGAGAGAGGAAAGCATGGTGAATAAAATAGGCTCAAGAAAAACTATGAATAGAGAGGGAGACAGATATTAACTGACCCAGAGATACTGGGGAAGTTGTTGAATGAAAAGCAATTAAAATAGCTCAGCAGAGGGATAGAAAGTCCAGCCAGTATCAGTACCATTTTTGAATGGCTGCTCAGAGCAGTGAGCAGAGGCTAGACTTTAGGAATTCACATGGGAAGTTTCAAGTCTGACCCAGCAGTCACCTATTGTAGGATCCAGCATATGTCTGGACCAGCATGATTGAATCAGGCACAGTCTATACCTAGGGTGATATTTGCTTGGGATACCAAGGACAGAATGTTCCATGTTACTGATATCCCAAATGAACATCTGATACCCCAAATGAACATCTGATACCCCAAGTGAACACCAGTACCCATCAGATGGGCACATCTGACACTCCAGGTCTGATCCTGGTTAACTCACAACCATATAGATGAAATCTGTGAAGGCTGTCAAGTTTTATACTCTTCTAACTAAAAATGGAAATTTGGGGAGGACTTTGAGACCCAGAGGGCCAACAAAGATCAAATCTCCCTGGGTAAAGGCAGTTGTAAACCTTACAGGAAGAACTAAAATCAGTCTTCCTCAAATTATTCCATGAAACTGAAAGGGAGCAAGTACATTGTTGGGGGCTGTGCCATGTGGGCTGTGCCGGGATGGCACCTGGCGACCAGCCGGAGGTTGCTTTGATCACATCGGCAGTGAGGAGGTTAATTAACATAAGCACACTCAGGTGATTTATCATTGGTCGTATTCAATTAAGTCGACGCACACAATGCGTGCACAGGTGTTTCCGAGTGCTCTTGCTCGGGCCTGCTTGTTTTAACCTTTGCAGTGATGGGGTACCGGGCTTCTCACCTGATCTCAACTAGCATGGCCCCACCCTCCACCTCCTGCAGGGGATATAAGCAGGCAGTAGGTAGAAAGAAGCAGCAGCTAGCAGAGAGAAGAAGCAGCGAAAAGATGCAGCTAGCAGAGAGAAGAAGCAGCAGAACTTTAAGAAGAAATAGATCTCTGATAAGCATAGAAGCCTCTCTTTCTCTAAAACAAAGAAGCCTCTCTTTCTCTAAAACAAAGAAGCCTCTCTTTCTCTCTAAGCAAAGTCTCTCTTCCTGATAAGCAAAGTTTCTCTTCCTCTAAGCAAAGCCTATCTTTCTCTCAAAGTCTCTCTTCCTCTATAAATTAGTGAATATAGGAAAAGTAGTTTATTTCCAGGCCCCTCTGATAAATACCCACGCAATTGTTGCCGCAGGCAGCGACAGTACATTATATGAAGTCAATAGTCTTAGTCAGTGACCAAAAGTCCTGAGAAGAACAATTTTTAGAGAAGGAAATGTTGACTTGACGCTCACTGTTTCGGAGGTCTCAGTCAATAGATGGTTAATGCCATTGCTCTTGCCTGAAGTGAGGCAGAACATCATGGCAGAAGGGCATGATAGAGAAGAGAAGCTCAGGACATAACAATCAGGAAGCAGAGAGATTCCTCCACTCCTCGGAGATGAAATATATACTCCAAAGCACACCCACAATGACCCGCCTCCTCCAACTCCACACTGCTTGCCGATAGTTACCACCCAGTTATTCCCTATCAGTGGATTCACGCACTGATTAGGTGAAGGCTCTCATAACACAATCCCTTCACATATAAACTTTCTTGCATTGCCTCACACACGAGCTTTTGGAGGACACTCACCTCTAAAGTAACACCAGTATAACCCTGATACCAAAACCAGAAGAAGATTCATTAAAAAACTACAGACTAATATCACCAATTAACATAGATGCAAAATATTTTTTAAAAATCAACAAATTACATTAAAAACCTCATCAAGAAGATTACACAAGAGATCAAGTGGGTTTCATTATAGGCATTGCAAGGTTGGTTCAATATACACAAAACAACAAATGTAATTCACCACATAAGTAGAACTAAGGATAAGTATCATAAGATCATTTCAACAGATGCAGAAAGGTCTTTGATAAAATTTAGAGCCCATTCATAATCAAAATTCTAGAGAAACTAGGGATAGAAAAAACTAACCTCAACATTTTAAGGTTATAGTGACAAACCCAAAGAGAACTTCATACTGAATAGAGAAGAACTGAAAGCATTTTCTCTAAAATCAGAAACAAGAAAAAGATGTCCACTCCCATCACTCCTATTCAATAAACAGTTCTTGAAAATATCCAGAGTAATTAAGCAAGAAGGAAATTAGTGAGATACAAATAGGAAAAGGAGAAGTCAAAGTATCTTTGTCTAGGTCTAGAAGACCCAAAACACTCCACCAGAAGAATTCTATAGCTGATAAACAAATTAAGAAAAGTAGTAGGACACAAATCAGTAGATTTCCTATAATCCAATAGTAATTCTGCTGAGAAAGAAATCAGAAAACCATTCCTTTCACAATAACCTCGGGAGAAAAAAAAAGAAAACTCTGGAATTAATCTAACAAAGGAGGTGAAAGATCTCTATAATAAAAATTGTAGAACACTGAACAAAGACATTGAAGAAGACCTTGGAAGATGGAAAGATCTCCTATGTCTGAGGCAGACATGGGGTCAGGTACCAGGGATTGAACTCAGGAGTACTTGACCACTGAGCCACATCCCCAGCCCTATTTCATATTTTACTTAGATACAGGGTCTCACTGAGTTGCTTAGCACCTTGCTCTTACTGAGGCTGGTTTGCACTCTCAATCCCTCTGCTTCAGCCTTCTGAGCCACTGGGATTACAGGCGTCTGCCGCTGTGGTTGGCAAAATGGTCATGTTAACAAAAGCACTATACAGATTCAATAAAATGCCCATCAAAATGTCAATAGGGAACTATTTCTTTGGATAAGGCCCCAAATCATGGGCAACAAAACAAAAATGGAAAATGATATCATATCATACTAAAAAACTTCTATTAACAAAGGAAACAACACAGTGAAGACACAATCTACAGAATGGAAGAAAATATTTATAAATTGTTCATCTGTCAAGGACTCAATTATATAAAGAATATTAAAACTGCAACAGTAAAAAAGGAAAATAATGATTTAAAACTGAGAAAATGGTCTGAATAGACGTTTCTTAAAAGAAGGTATGCAAATGACTAGTTCACGTACAGAAAATGTTCAATGTCGATAATCATCAGGGAAATGCAAATCAAAACCACAATGAGGTGTCATTTTACCCCACATAGATTGTGTATAACCAACAATACAAAGATAGCCAATGCTGCTAAAAATTCAGAAAAAGAAAACTTTTAAGTACCATTGGTGGGGAAATATTAAACATGATATGAAATTTTTTATATCAGGATTGAACCAGGAGTGCTTAACCACTGAGTCACATCCCCACCTATTTTAAAAAATATTTTATTTAAAGGCAGGGTCTCGCTAAATTGCTTAGAGCCTCCCTAAATTGCTGAGTCTGGCTTTGAACGGGGCTCTTCCCGCCTCATAACAGCTTTCATCTAACATAGCCATTATGGAAAACAGTGCTGAGGCTCCTCAAAAGAATAAGACTGGAACTACTCTAATTCAACAATCCCACTCTAGTTATATATCCGAAGGAAAGAAACCAATATGTCAGAGATATTTACATTCCTGTTAATTACATAGACAATGTATGGCATAAGTTAATGTGATCATTAATGAATTAATAGGTTAAAATGTGTATATATACAATGGCATATTATTCCACCATAAAATGGATAAAATTGAGGTTGGGGATGTAGTTCAGTGGTAGAGCACTTTCATGGCATGTGTGCCTTGGATCTCCAGTACCACCAAAAATAAATAAATAAACAAAATCTGCCATTTATGGCAACAAGGATTGAACAAGAAGATGTAATGTTAAATGAAATAGTTTAGGTACAAAAAGACAGATACTATGCATTCTTGTTCATATGTAGAAGCTAATCCATTGACTTCAAAGAAGATGTTCAAAATGGTGATCACTGGTGATGAGGAACAGTGGCAGAGAGGTGGGAGACAGGGAGGTTATATAACAGTCACTGAATATCAGTTACCTAGAAGGAATAAATTCTCATTTGCTGTGCAGCACAGTAATATGACTATGGAACACAATGATTTATTGCATATCTTATGAATATGTAGAAAAAAGTTTGAAATCTGCCCAAAGAAATGATAAATGTTTAAAGAAATGTAATGCTATTGTGTCTTTCTAAATACTGCTATTTATCTACATTTGACCATTACACATTATATACATGTGGGCTTAACACTCTATACCTTATAAGCATGTATGATTATTATATGACAATTAAAAAATGATATCATTAAAAGGGGGAGTGATGTTTTTCTACCAATACCTGAACTAGAGCTGTCCTTGACTGTACCCCAGGTTCCTACATACAGACAGATGGCAGAGCAGAGATAACTCTGAACCTGACTTTGTTCTGCAAACTCTTCTTAAGAGGCAAAGATGGCAAAATAATTTACCATGTGGTACTAACTTTATTGTCTTTGTTTGAGAGTAGTTGGATCGACATTGAATTGTACTGTAACTTAGGGGAGAAAATTTTAACCTAGTCAAGACATAATTATTTATACCCTTTTTAAGAGCAGAAAGGGAGAGAGTAAGGATCTTCTATTAGTATTCTTTACCAAATGGTGTGTTCCATCTGAATTTTACAGAGTATAAACTATATTTTCATTACTTTTTGTATGCATTAATTTATTTATTTCTATTAAATATAATTATAATCATTTAATAATCATTTTTCCCAAAGTCAAACAGCTGTACTTAACTGCTCCCTCTACTGGTATTTCATGGATTCCATGTTTATTGCTCTCTGTCTTTTCTGTATATACTGGAGGAGATATTTACATAGTACACTCAATTATTAATTTAGACAACAAATATTTTATATTTACTCATTGAATTTTAATAATTATGACACTAATATCTATAAAATGTGACTCGACCTCTGAAAGCTCATAATCTATTAAAAAAAAGAATTCTTTTTCTGAATGACTGCTTTCCTTTAACATATTTAAATATTTGAAAACAATTTTTTCTTCCAAGTAGTTTACCATTCCTTTTCTCAATCTGCAAATTTGATTACCCATGGATTCATGTGGCAAGCTTTGCTTTTTACAGATGGCATAGATGCTTTCAAATGATTGCAAATTCTTATTGCCAAAGTTCAAAAGAATGCATTATTATTTTAATGTGTAGTGTTGTATTTTGAGATTAAGGCAAAATGTGTGTATAGATTTTTGTAGATATCCGTCACTAAGTAACAATATAATATCATAAATTTAATGTTATACTATATAACAATGACTTCCAAACTTTTATTATTAATCTTTCTCTCCACCTAGATTCTAATCATTGCATTCTAATCTTCCCAGTCTAATGCATACATTACATTGCAGATATCCCAGGATACACTATTTCAGCAAGTCTCAATTTCATTGATCATGTTTCCTTTCCAAGCACACATTCACTTGACTTTTCCATTTATGTCGTACTTGTTCCTGATATTTAAGATCAAATTCTGCATTTGTCCATATCAACTTTCTTTTAAAATTTTATTTTATGCATAATCATTCATTCAAAAGAATTATTTATCTTTTCTTTAAAATATGTCATACCTATTTTTTCCTTATGGTCTGTCTTTCTAATAACTAGGCTCAAAATTATAATTCATGGAAATGTGTGATTATCTTTAGATAGATAATAAGAAGCAAAAAAACTAATAAAAGACTCTTAAAACTATCCCAACTTGAATTCACTGGCTCCATTTTCATGCATACCTCTCATAATTCCTCTTGCACAGAATTAACAAATCACCACCTCTAACCCAACATAAGATTATGCAAATTATTTAAATTATTTACCTACTTAAATATATATATATAAAATATATATTATACACACACACACATATTATCAAGTTGAAATCAGTATGTCAAATAAATTCTGCACTCTCATGTTCATGGTAGCATGTCACAATAGACAAGATTAGGAAATAACCTGTATTCATCTACTGATGAATAGATTAAAAAATTCTGGTCCATATATACCAAGGAATACTATTTACCTATCAAAAATGAAATTTTGTCATTTACAACAAGGATTCAACTGGAGACCACTTTGTTAAGTAAAATATGATGAGCACAGAAAGACAAGCCCTATATGATCCCTTTTGTGTGTGGAATTTTAAGAAGTTGATCACATACAAGTTGAAAGCAGGTGGTGGGTCCCAAAAACGGGAAAGAAGGAGGAAGGGAGCATTAGGGAGAGGTTGTTCAATGAGTACTAAGTTATACTTAGATAGGAGTAAGAAGTTCTTCTGTGCTATTGCCTCTTAGGGTAACTAGAAATAATGATAATATACCGTATATTTCAAAAAGCTAGAAAAATGGATTTGGAATATTTTCACCACAAGGAAATGATAAATGTTTAAGGATATAAATATTTTAACCTGATTTATTCAGTTCACAATGTTTGCATGTACCAAACCGTCTTATGGTGCCTGGTTAATATGTGCAATTTTTATGTATTTGTGTATCAGTTAATAATTTACACACAGAAAAATTATATTTGCCAAATTATTGTGTTTTATCATTTGCATGTATAAATACGTAACAATGAATTCCACCATTATGTATAATTATAATGCATCAATAAAATATGGGAAAATAAATAAAAAAATGAAATTTAAAAATATATCAGATAATTGCACAATAGCATAAGCCCTAATGATCAGACATCTAAAATCTATAAGCTAATGGAGCTCAGAGGGGGACTCACCCAAAGTAGACATATATCTGATACCCAAAATTGAAAAATTATATTTGCCAAATTATTGTGTTTTATCATTTGCATGTATAAATATGTAACAATGAATTCCACCATTATGTATAATTATAATGCATCAATAAAATATGGGAAAATACATAAATAAAAAAATGAAATTTAAAAATATATCAGATAATTGCACAATAGCATAAGCCCTAACGATCAGACATCTAAAATCTATAAGCTAATGGAGCTTAGAGGAGGGATTCACCCAAAGTAGACATATATCTGATACCCAAAATTCTAATGAAATATTTACTGCCTAACAGAAAATAAGTACTTTCTAGTATTTGACACATTTCCTCACAATGTATACTAACTTTTGTTAGTAATTTGTTCCTTTTTATTTTCTTTCTGGCTCAGTTTTCACTTCAAAATGCTCATAAACTGTCTTAATGTGTTTAGTCAGATATTCATGCATTTCATAAGACCCTTGCTTGAAAGGGAACCATGGAATAAAAGCACACTGAACCTAGAGGCACCCTGAAAAGGGCAGAATAACAAACCACTTCGTCATACCAGTTCTTGGGGAGATTGAAGCAGAGGGATCTCAAATTCAGAGGCCAACCTGGGCGACTTAACAAGAACCCAACTCATAATAAAATGGAAAGGGCAGTGGACATAGCTCAGTGATAGATTGCTTGAGAGACCCTAGATAGTGGTATGACCTGGATCAGCAGTATGACCATCACTCACAAAAAACAGGGAAGCAAGAGGCTTCAGGTGAAATTAATGGCAGGATGGTATTTGGGTTAAGCATGCTGGGAAGCAAAGGATAGGAACTTTGTCCATGGTCCTGAGGACTTAAACTAATTAATATCTGCATCTGCTTGGTTTCTCTACTGGCAGGATCAGAGGGTTACCAGGGCTAATGTGGGACATGAGAAGATTTTGGGGTACAAGGCCTTCAAATGTATGTTTGAGCCTTTTCTATGCTTCAGATCTTAAAGCATTTGGGGGAAGTTTGGATAACTTTAAAGTTCTATCTAAACTTTAGTAGGTTCTACTCCAATTATTTTTCTTATGTCTGTGCAATTTGCAACCCATAGACTGTCACACAGGGCATCAAGTTAAAAATCTGGGGTATTTATTGAATATAATGTAGACAAAATGTATATCCAGAGAAGGCACAACTTATAGATGAATAGCAGGATCTTCTTGGACCTCAAGAAATAGCATCTTTGTTATGCATTTAACATTTGTCCTTATTAAAATTTCAGTGTCTTCTTTATCTTGATTGTTAGAAGATAAACTGAAAAAAAAAAAAACCCTACAGTTTCATCTTTGTTCTGTTTGCATAATTCAATTGGAGTCAATTCAATTTTTATCAGAAATATTCCAAGCATGACTTTTGAGAGGCATTGAATAATATGGAGGTTATTTATTTGTTTGTTTAGTATCTTAAGGGAAAAAGAGATCATGTATATAGGTCCTCATCTGGGTTATTCCAACCAGTTTTTGCCATCCAAAATTTAACATCTGAGGTTCTGATCAACATGTGATATAGGTTCTGTAACCCTAGATCATACGCATCAAAAATGATTCTAAATTTTCCTATAAATAATTGTTGAACTTGGCTTATGGAAACTTTTATCTTAAGAATTTAGGTTCTTTCCAACCTGGTTCCAAGGTTTAAACTCTGCAGTTGCCTGCATAGCTAGCTTACATAAAAGAGGAATCTTTAGTGGCACTGGCATTTTGGATCTTAGGAGAGTCATCGGGAGGAAACAGGAGGTCGAGAGAAAGACAAGAAAATGGGGGAGTTGATGGAGATATGGAAGGTGAGAGATTGGAAGGACAAGAGGGAGGGAGGAAAATTGGAATAGGTGAAAATATTGGAGGAAAGTGAGGGAAAGAATTTAATAAGAAATGAGTTTAGTTTATTATTTACTTAATTTTTTTCAAATTGCTTATTATCTTTGAATAAAGAATCATTTAGTTAAACAGTTTTTAATTTAGAATTTTATTTTAAATCCACTGCATGTCAATAAAAATTGCTGCCCTTTCAGTCTAATAAATTGGATCCCCCCTTTCGTATTTTCTAAAAATTCTAAAATTTTTCTTTTCTAAGGTACATTTCAAATGAACAATTTTTTTCAGGTCAAAAGTTCCTTAGATTTGGATCACACTTGCAGGAGTTATGCTATTAGAGGAAACCATGAAAGAATTAGACTTACAAGAATACACGTGAGAAATAGAAGAATAACCCTCTTATAAAGAGAGGATTTAAACTTAAATGAGCCATTAGGACAACTGGCAATACTCAGTACAAAAGTAACGCTTTTACTTTTTGTATTTGAAAACTTCATTTGATAGTCAGCTACCGCTAAAAATAGAGTCTACAATCTATGTATTGCCCCTTTCCTGGCAGGTAAAGATCAAGGCACCAACAGATTTCAAGGTCTGCTGAGGACTCTCTGTTTCAAAAATGGCACCTTCTGTTTAGTCAAATGGCTGGATGGGTGGAAGGAACCAGGGCTCTACCTTCCATATATTTTATATAGACGTTAATCCAATCTTGAGGGTTCTGCCCCCATGACTTATTTCCCTAAAAGCCCCACCTCTTCATACTGTGACATTGGATATTAGATTCCAACATATGAATTTTGGAGGGACACAAACATTTACCACCGTGAGGTATTTGGCTCATATTTGGCTTTCTGTAGTTGGTCTTGAGTGGGAAGCTGGGATGACAATTAGGGAGACTGGCAGTTATTGACCAAGTCCTTAATAATTCTCAGCTGATTATGCAGAGTCCATGGTTTGGTTTCCTGAACTGACCACTACGGAGGTTGTGGATCAGAGTGCCATTGTCACATACCATCTGACTATTGTCAATTCATATATTCTTTCTCTTAACCACTTATGGCATGTGTTCTTCTTGACTTAAATGAATGTATACTTCTCTGCTTTCATATAATATATTTCTGTTTCTCTACTCTTTTATTCTCTACTTATTTCTAAATTTCTATTATATCTAAACAGGTAAACTTCCTCTATTTATGGTATACACTGCTGAACCTGGTTGTTAAAAATTTCTTAGTTTGTAGACTTACATACACACACTCATACACACACATGGGGGAGGGAGAAAGGGAGCATAAGAGGGAGTAGTCATGATTTTATCTTTTATCTTTTAAAAAATAATTATCTTTTAACAGGTCACTTCCCAAAAGATGTCTTTCATGATTCCCCAGTCAAAGTCAAGATCCTCTGTAATATAAAATCTTTATTTCTTCCCCAAGGCTTAAAAATCTTTCATAACTTCCTCTTCCTAGAGAATAAAGTTGAATTATGTTCTGATATTATACAAAGTATTCTGTGATTCAACAATTTCCTCTCTATCTAGCATTATTTTTTGACACATTCCCCCTGTATGCACATTCTAGGTTCCAGCTGCAATGAATGATTTGACAATAAACCTTGCATATGTGCTACTTCTAAAATTGTATGCATGTTTAAATATTCCTTTTTCCTACAGTGTATTCTGCATCCTTTTACACAAGGCAACCAATTCTTCACAATTTTATTTATCAACTTATCTTATCTCTACTCCCAACTAGAATCAACCACACTTCAATTTGTACACCAATTTAACATGTAACTACATCTCCTGGGACAACTAATAGTTTTCTTTTCCAAAATTTGCCTTTGATGGGCAGAACTTTAAATCTCAGGACCTATCAGTGTCAGGCATATGGTAGAAATTTAGTAATTGATTGCTAAAGGAATAAATGAAGGAGGAAATTCCTGTTACTAGTATTGTACACCATGGAGTTAATTAATAATTGCAGCAATATCTTTCTAAGCACTGATTAAATATAGAGACACTAATAATATAGAAAATTATACTAGAAGAATGGGGCTGAAAACCAGAGGAAATGAAAAGTAAAGATAAGAGGGAGGAGAGGAATTTTGTAAAGGGAAGTGAATTGTTTAGAAAATACAAGAGCAAAAATAAAAACAAATAAAAAATGGCTTATGCTCTGCTATGTTTGCAGTATTATGACCTTCTTATAGAATGAAAAAGGTATTTCCAAAAAGGTGTCTTCCCCCAGCATACTCACTGGGAATATATCCTTTTTCTGTAATTATTTATCTACCAAAATTTTGATTCCTGTGAATCAAAAGTAATTTCAATGGAAAGTGGTTTGTATTGTATCCATGAGAATACACCATCACCATTCAGTTCCATTGTGCTTCTGGCAGTATAAAACCAAAAGCCACACTCAAACATGCACCCCTTCTACCTACATTTCACCTTTTCCTACAATTGGATGAGATA
The DNA here is from genome assembly GCF_902686455.1 of Sciurus vulgaris. Taxonomy (NCBI): domain Eukaryota; kingdom Metazoa; phylum Chordata; class Mammalia; order Rodentia; family Sciuridae; genus Sciurus; species Sciurus vulgaris. The sequence continues at coordinate 52,049,571 of NC_136470.1, read as the reverse complement.
TCTGACCTGATTACTCCTCTGCTATGTCGGCAGTTAACAAATAAACCAATTTATTATGTTTTTACATATAGCCTTTGATTCTGTGAATGGATTTTAATCTCACCAAAGGTGCTGTGTGAATCAACATAAATTATTGAGAGTATTGAGTACATGGTTAGACAATCTTTGGAGTTAAATAAACACCTAAGTTTTAGTATTCAACCAAACACTAATGCTTCAAAAGAAACTGATTAAAAAAAGAAAAAAGAAAACAGTACCTATATGTTTGGGTACTTAAGTAGCAAAGTATTCCATGAATTAATTAATTTAATTATTTTTCTCTTAATTTCTGTATTAATCTTACTTATGAAAAAATAATTTCCAAAAGAGTAAGAAAACTCTTCTCCCTTTAATTTTGCAAACTACTTTTGCATTTTATGTGACCAACCTAAATTATTGATTCTTAGGAAATGAGTGAATGGATCAGTATAGGAGGGGAAATAGTTAAATTAAAGATAGTATAGAACTATATAGGCCAAACCATCAGATAGTGCTATCACAAAATAATTACAAAATAATTATCTCCTTGGCAAGTCTCTTCGTTAACTGAATTAGTTAAGTCTATTTGCTTACACATAATGGAAAACAAATTGAAAGTTTAAGGAAAAACTAGAAATAATATATATTATAATGACATAAGATTATCTCCTGAAGTTCAGGGTCAAAAGCTAAGGAAAAAGTAAAAATTAATAATCAAAAATCCACTGGGGTCCCTGGTAATATAGTTTCTCTCTCTCTCTCTGTCTCTTCTCTATTCATCCCTGAATTTTGATTATATCTATATAGACTTCCTCTGTTTGTGGCATACACAGTTGAATCTGGCTGTTAAGTTCTGAGTTTACATGTCAAGGAGTCTGTTACATGAAGTGCTTGATTGTCTCTTGGTTCACTTCTAATAGAAGGGATTTTGGCTGGGGAAGCATGATTCAGGAACCTGTCCTTGATTCTGTCAATTAGGACTATAGATTGTGCTCATTCTGAGCAAATCAGACAGTACCTTTAAAATTGAAGGAGTGACTAGGGAAGCTAGTTAAGGAAGATACTGCAAACATAGCAGATACTCCAAACTAATATATTATCTATCATTTATGTAATGTCTGCAGCTTTCCTCCCTGTATTGTAAAAAAAAAAAAAAAAATCATAAAAACCATCATGTATTGTCTTACTTTAAGTGATTTAGTATTCATGTGATATATGATAACAACTGACATACTTCATCTTACTTTTTTTTCCTTTTCCTAACACTTCAATGAAATTAAAATGCTGTGCTAAGTACTATAGGGAATCCAGATTTGATAAGATCTAATTGCTTGCCTCAAGTAGCTGTGATGTACTAGATAGATTGGGAAATATACACAGATCATATTCATTATAGAGTTAAAAATGTATGCTAAGTGTCACAGAAAAGAAAAGGGTACATTTAAACTTGAAGGACAGGAGATGTTTTTCAACTTTCACCATTCACTTTTCTCTATTCCTCAGCCACCTTTTTGGTGCTCCTGAGTCTGTCTTTTTTTCCCCCCTTTCTCTCCAAGTTATTTCTCTATCTATAGGACAGTGGAATGATTAATTGGGATGTGAGATAAAGATTATATATATGTATTTCTATTTATTGTTCTACATATCACCACAATGAATGCTTTATCCCCTTGCACATTTAAATCTGTCTGTCTTGAAGGATCCAAAATGCCTCATTCAGTAATCCAAGAGTCTTCTAGAGTGACAGTAAGATCCCTTTCTGTATATTAAATTTTAAATAGTAGATAAAAATATGTTTGCAAATGAATGCAGTTTTGGAGGAAGAACCACATCTGAATCACCCCTGGATTTCTCTGTAAAGTAAAAATAAATAAATAAATAAATAAATAAAAGAAGGGAAAGCAGATAAAATTTTTTTTGGACATTGAAATGTTCTGTTCACTGATGGTATTTGTCCAGTGGGTATCAGAATGTCCTCCAAGTCAATATTTGAAAGGAATTTAATTTAATGCCTGTTTGATAGACATGAAAATAAAACATGTAATATATAGTCCTTGGATACTGGGGCTCTCATGTGCAATATCCTCCTCTTCATTTTAATTAAGGCATATTCTTAGGGCTTCTGGGCACAATTGAACAAGAATTCTACTGGAGAACTCTTCAGAGAGCACGGGTGATGAGGACGTGATGGATTATGTGTTAAGTGAGACCTTTAATACGTCATCTAACATGGGACTATCAGTGTAGTGCTATTTCATGCAGGTTTGATTAAGTTGTTCTCCGTTACTTCTACTCGACTCTGATCTTTCCTGCATCTCTTGATGACCATTGTGTTCTTGAAAAATCCTCATGGAATACCATAGAATCGAGATGGTGAAAAATAGGATCAAAACACAATTATCAATCTAAATTTCTAATGTCCAATAAAAACATTTAATTTTTATAATCAAACATATATAGAGATATACACTAAGATTGCTGGGAGCTCCAGAAAGAAATCAAAATAGTCTTCACCTACTACTTATTTTATGATGTGTAACCAACATACAGGAACTTTGCTGACCATAAAAACCATACATCTTATTGAGTTTCAGCAGAGAAATAGATCAGAAGCAGAATCTCTTTGATAGAGAGACGTATGACAGAATTGGTGTAGAAGCTTTGTTTTGTTGTGTTTTTCAAATCAAGAATTTTAACTCTGAAGGCTAAAAGTTAAACAGATATGGAAATAAAAAGAAGGACTTGTTCTGTTTTCTTAAGATAGAAGTGATTTGCTTATTTACATGTGCTGAAAGAAATTAGAGAGTTCACACAAGAGAAGAGACAGACAGGAGGCAGTTCACAGAATAGCATCCCCTGGACACAGCTGAAGATGAAATCAGTGCCCATCTAGAATTTTACTTGGAATTGTGTCTTCCTTTGAGTGAAATAGTGTGCAGCTGAACAGTTGCAATGTTGGGAATGAAGAACCATAAAAATGTCTAGTGTTTTGTGATGGGGAAAGATGAAGGAAGGGGTAGGATATTGAAGAGAATGTGATTATCTTGAAAATATTCCCATAGTAAATCATTTAAAATAAAATGTTAAAGGCTTAGAAGAGGGGTGGACATCCTTGAGGAAAACAAATGATGTTCCAGGGAGTAAGAAATTATAAAAGCACAAAAAGTCATGACTTGTGCAAGGTACTTCAAAACCTCGCACATGTGTATGTTAGCTGCAGGGAGGTGGGATGTCAGTGTGTATCAAGACATCTTGGGGTGAGGGTTCTTTTAAAATCCCTGTGAGTCATGCTGCGAAGAAATCTCCAACTTCACTTATGGGTAAGTCTTACTCAGGTTGAGAGTACTCTGCCGGAGGTCTTATGTTTGCCCTATTTAAAGACGGAATCTAAATCAAGACTCAGTGGTACCATTTTTGAGTATAAAAGGCTCTTGTGAGAAATTGATGCTTCTTTTAAGCACGCGGTGGTCCTTTCAGTCTTAAAGCCCCTCAGAGGGCCTTAGAGCACTCTAATGCCTGAGTTTGTGAAATTTCCCTCTCCACATTTGGGAGTAGTCTAGGTGTGACAGGAGCCCAGGGTAGAAAGGGCTTCTTAGAAGCATGGTCATGCCCTTTTACTTCCCACGTCTGCTGTTTCTGAGGCTTTGCTTACAAAGATGCTTTCAAAAGAGGGTACAAATGAAATGCAGGGCCGTGTCCTGATTCTGTCAAAGGGCTGGTGTGAGGTCATTGTGTCCATGACCCACCCTCCTGCTTAACTGCTTTATCCTGTGACTTTTCACTTTCGACAGGGAAAGAGCACACAAGTAATCCTTGCTCCAGGTTTACCATAATGCATTTCTCAAGTAGTAAATTCTTTCAAAAGTGCAGAGTAAAAAACATTTTCAATATGAAATAATGGCACACACATTTTTCACCAAGTTTTCTCTTTCATGGTACTAAAATGACTTAATATAGAGGCAGCTGGGCCAATTCAAGTGAAAGATTTATGATAAAGTCTATGTGTTATAACTGAAAATACAAAAGCCATTTTTACTCTCAATATTTTGGTCTTATAATTTGGGTGCTTAACACCCTAATTTACTCGCATTTGCTGTCCAAGAAATGACATTTTGTTGCAACAAAACATGGAACTTATATTTTTGATGCTATAACTAGCCCTAAATCTTGCCATATACTGGCTAATAGAGAAGTAGTTACCTGTGATTTAATATGATTTAATATATATAACACCTACTCAAAAACAGATATTTAAGAGAAAGTTCTTAGTAAGTATAGGGTTTTCTCATGTAACTTGGTCAAACATATGCCATATTCAGAATTATCTTTTCCTCTAGTAGTAAAAGGAAGATTTTACAAATAAATCAACAACACATTACGCCAGTATGCACCTTGAAAGTTATAAGCATGACTTGCATACTGCATTTCAGGAAGAAGGAAATTTACAATGTTAAGTTCAAGTCCGTCAAGGAAACAAAGGATTTTAAAAATTCCAGGGTTCAGTTGCAAGGGATATGAGGACAGCCAAAAGAGATCTGTGTGAGGAAAGAGGACAAAGTTTCAACTTAGAACCCAGAAGTAAAACTTTGGATATCAAATCAACCAATCATTATGAATTTTTTTAAAATAACCTTAGAATTTTAACAATCATTCTAATTCATTTTTATGGGGATAGTATCTGAATGGCTTGTAGGTGCTGTAAGAAAATGCAAGTTCAGGCCATTGCTCAATATATGTATTTAGTGATATATTTAGACAAAATTCTTCAAAATTATTTACATAGTATCCAGAAAGGTTTTGAAAAATAATATACCTCTTACATATTACTGAAAGACAAAACGTTATAATATATCTAATGACAAACTATGTATTTCTGTAACACTGTGTATATTGAAAAACAGAAATATGTGCCAACTCAAGAAGACAGTACAATAAATACTTTCAATTATTCAGATTCAACAATTATTTGAATTTAACTTCATCTATACCTGTTTTTAATTCCTTTTTCATGATATTATAAAAGAATTACCAGAAATTATATCACTGCACTCTTGTATTTAAGCACACATTTTCAAATATACATTTTTCTAATATAACAAATGATCGTACCTGACTAAATTAATGACAAACCTTTTGTGTCACCTGAAAACCAGTTCACAGTCAGATTTCTCTATTTTTCTCACCAGCATTGATTAAGGTTATTTTATTCAGAACAAGATCCATCTGAGAACTGCACATCTAATTTGGTTGTTATACCTCCTAATATTTTTTAAACGCAGTCTTGCTTCCTTTTCTTTCTTTTGTCTTTTTTTTTTTTTTTGCATGTATATCTTTGAGTCTTTACAGAACCAGAACCAGTTACCTCTAGAATGATCTTTGTTTTGCATTTGTCAGTTTGTTTCCTTGGAGTACTATTTAACTCATTCTTCTCTCCCCTCTATTTCTCATAAATTTTACCAAGCAAAAAGTATTTTGGCAAAACTGTCTCTCTCCTCTCTGACATGCCCACTACTCTACAATAGGTAATATTAGGAGGACAATGAGTTCTTGCACCATTTTTATTTCTTTAAATTTTTATTTAATTATTTATTTACTTTTTTATTTTTTACAGACTATGTTTTGATTCATTGTACACAAATGGGATGCATCACTTCATTTCTATGGTTGTACACAATATAGATTTATACCATTCATGTAATCATAAGTGTCTTTTACCATTTTTAGGGATACAAAGATTTCAATATGTTCAGGGCATAACAGCCACTCCCTTCCATTATAAGTCTCTTCTTATCCTTCACCTTACCATTTCATCCAGTGATTATTTTTATCTGAAAAAAATATTGGTGGTTGTAATCAGTTTTTTATCACTATACAACTTCACTCTTATTTGTTTTCTAGACTTCTGCAAAGAAGGAATTTCCCTTAATAATTGTGGCTTAATAATTAATTATGGATTAATGCAAAATATAATTTATACATGAAATGCAGCACAATAGATTAATAATGTTTTATAAAAACCCACAGTAAGTATCAGCACTCAAGTTAGCTCCAATAGGATCTAAAGAGTTGGGTTTGGATTTGTAGTTTTTATTGGCTGTTGGTCTCTACATTCTTTTTTTTAAGTATCTTTTTAATAATTCAATTGTTATTGGTAAAATGTATTTTTATGCTCCCTATTTGGTCATTATAGACAGCTTTGTTATGTTTTTGTCATTTGTATATGTTCTCATCAGGTTTCCATTTTGTGTTTTATGATCATACTTGCTTTCTGTCACATTAAAAAAAAATAAGCTGCCCTAGGTGTATTTCATATATTTCTTTCTCAGACCTAAGACCAATCATTCATCAAGAGATCCCAGTTCCTTTTAATGAGGAAGTGGTTGGGGACAAAATTCAAATGCTAGATGGATATTCCTCTTAACTACATCTGATGGAGAATAGACCATAAATATTACTGTGGTTTGATATGTGAAAACATCCATTCATTGAAACTATGACTCTGTAGTTTAGCAGTCTTAAATTTTAAGTCATCTGTATTCTTAATCTCATGTTTACATTTCAATTACCCAATAAAATTTTATTCCTAATAGAGTATTTGTTTGCTCAAAGGAGTTTTTATTGATCACTGTAACATACCTTACAAAACAGAAATTCAAGTGTGTTTAGATTTAAAATGTTGTGTTTTATCTTACTATTGTAATTATTGCCAGTATGTCATTATAACTAATATAAACTGATACGAAACAACATGACAAACTTTGATAAAATAATTATGCAAAAATATTACTGAAATGTACATATCAGAAATACAGAATGAGTGCCAGAGCAGTTTTGGGAACTTGGTTAAATATACTGCAAAAATGTCTATTGGATTCAGTGCACCCTCAGGAGAAAATGCTCTGTAATAAGTTTCAAGATGGCTTAGATTAATGTCTTTCTTTTGTAAAATGGGAGAAAGATTGTGAAAGGGTAGAAAGGAAGAGCATTAAACCATTCCTCACAGACACCTGACTTCTTGGAGAGACAAATCAGCATTGGAATAGGGTAAAAAAAAAGGTAGTCTTAGTCCCTTAAAACTCTCCATGTCTCCATACATCTTTAATAGACTGTATCTCCCCCAGGGTATGCAAAATACTGATGACCCAAGTCCCAAATGTTGGCAGAACGGAATAATAATTGGCAGACAGAAAAAGTGGGAAATTTTAAGGTAATATTGCTGACATTGAATAAAGAAATGTATCATGAATGAAAATAGTCTCATATCTATGCCAATTTTAAATTAATCCTGATATCTGTCTTTTCAGAAAGGTCCCTTAATATACTGTTTTCCATTCATCACATATTTTTAAAAGATAGAGATCCCTATAATATAGAAGAGAGCTAAGATGTATCTATACTCTTAAATAGTTTGCTTATTTATTCTCTTTATAGATAAGAATAGGGTATAAAAGCAAGGATATCAGTCATATAGAGTTGTAAAGCCAATGCACAAACTTTCTGCTCTTTATTTTTAGATTGTACATTTGAATTAAAGTGTGCCCCAATAATCAAAGTTGCCTTTGAACTTGTGGATCAAACTGCGTTCCAAATTCCCTCAGTAACACACAATGTATTAGAGCATTTCACTGGTTCATTCTGGATGAATGTCAACAATGGAGTATTTGATGAGGCAGCCTAAAATAATGGCATTGGTATTCCTCCCTCCCTCCTCATACCCTTCCTTCCCTGTTCACCTGCTCTTTCTTTTTCTTGTACCAAGAGCTCATTCTCCACTGATCACACTTAGCAAATTCTCTGGCATTCCGCAGAGACACACTGTATGTTTGGCAGGTGTGGAAGCTAGGAGGTGAAGGAGAATTCCCAGACAAAAAACAATGTGATAAAACCTGGGATTTCCTTCAATTAACCATTGCTTTGCTCTCTAAAGTAGCATAGCTTGTTGTCACTAGGTATATTCTCACATAGGGAATTTTAACTCACTAAAATCCAACAGGAACTCTCGAGAGACACGAAAGAAGCTTGAGTAGAAGCATTTCAAGAGGGTTCCACAGAAGAAGGGGGCTTTAATAAGCTCCAAACACATATGTGAGTGTGGGATCAATAGAGAATTGTACAAGTCCTGTCTTACGCATCGCAGCCTGTGGTCAGATGGATTGGCAGGTCAGTAAATACCCATAAGATTTTCTCAGTGTACCACACAATGTGCCACACAATAGTTTGTACTTCTTGTGTCTTAGATATAATCTCTGAGAAATATTAGTTTGTAATAGTATGGCATATCTTTTTCATCACTTGCCTTAAGCTTCTCTGAAGAAATGAACTTATGAAATAAAGTTTTCCTATTCTGCTTCCCTCGTAAGTTTATCCTTTCTTATCTGCTCAGCTTTTCATTGGATGCCATCAAACTAAGGTTTGGCTAGCTCATGTTTTGTGGCTAGATTTTTAATATAATACATTAGGTAAGGCCGCTTAAATATTGTAACTATTTTCTTCTCTTTCTTTGACTTCTGATGGAATCATATAATCAAAACAATTAATTTTCAGTAAAGAAAAAGGGAACTTTCTGAAAATAGGATGTGTTTACTATCTGATATACCCTTGAGGTGATCTATTTTAAATGCCTCTGGAAGGAAAAAACTGTATATTGAGTTCTCAAGGTCAAAGAAGGGGGTGCATGATCTTTTAATAGTAAACATGTCAAGCAACTGAAAAGTCATTAAATGTAAGTCATGTTTGTGGGTCATATAATGAAAATTTCTATGAGGGCTATTAACCAAGTACATCAAACTATCTAATAAACATCAATGAATCCATATTATTCTGTAATTTAATATATGTAACTACTTTCATTTCAAAGAACATAAAATAGAATAATTAAAGATGACACATACATTAACAAGCTTTATTAGTCATTCCTCATTATTTTCTGTTTTATCAAATCTAAATTTATTAAAAGAAAATTAAGCTCAATGTCAACATTTATTTGAACAGAATAAACAGAAGGGTTTTTTCTAAATGAGTTTGTACCTAACTTCTTGGAATTAATTTTTCCTTTTGTTACATTTGTTTTTTAAACAGCAATGGTATTTTCACAGATGTATATTAAGTATCAAAACATGTCTTGGGTGCATATAAGTCAATTAGATAATTAGGAAAGAATAGATTCACTAGATGTGTCATAAAACACCTCAGGCCATATAAAGTGACAATATTAGCCTTGACGTATTTCTTAGAGAAACTTAAAAGCTTCCAAGAAACAATCTTCAAGATGCATTAGACTAGATCACTCTTAGGTATATCAGACAGAAAACAATCCTATGTTTTCAGAAAGGTCCATTCCTACTGAAGAGTATTCTTTCTTGTATTTCTAAGAAAAACTTGAAGAGAAAAGATAACATAGAGACTATCTAAACCAAATTTTTATTGTATTCAGAATTGAGTAAATAAATAATTTGGGACAGACTCTTATGAACTCACTGCTCAAACTTTTGATAGAAATCCAAATATCTTTGTTACCCCATATCCTTACTCTCTCCCAACTTATTAGGATGGTCCACAGACTGTCATAGTCACCCTTGCCAGGGTTTCAGTCTCTCAGGAAAAATATCCTGAAAATAAAAATCACACTTTGGGTTTCATTCCTGTTATCCCCTACATCCTCCATGAACATGAAGGAGATCCCATGAGCAGCAGCTGAAAACAAGTGAAACATATGCTACCAAGACATCATCCACCTCTTTCCGTCATTGATCCAACATGTCTCACTTGGTAGTGGAACTCTATAGTTCTGGAGTCTATGTTCTTCTTTACACCCTGTTTTAGCAAATTTCTTGTTTAAACAATCTGTGAATTTTATTGCAAAGATTACAGATTGGGGGAAATCATAAAGCATATTTAAATCCCTTAATTGTTCACATTTTGAATTATCCTATTTAGAAAAGTAGAATAATGTAAGAGCCTGAGCACATTGTCCAAATTTAAATGTTGCTGGGTCCCTTTAATAGCACTTTTTGACACTCACTGGTACCTGTCATAGTTTATTTAAAAAGACATTTCTTGTAGTATTACATTTGTTATATTGTATGGAAATATCACACTAGGTTCCATTAATATGTAAAATTGTGGGCGAGACCCGGGTCCCAGGGTTATGCCACGTGCATCTAAAGATGGGACTGCAGAGCGCAAACGGCATCCTGATTATGCCTGGAAAAAGGCAGAAGCATTTACAATTGGCTGTATGAATAATCAGTTCAGCCGCCTAGTGCATGGACAGATATACTTTACATGTATGCTTGAGTGAGTGATCGCTTGACCTTTAACAGGATTGGATGGACATATCTGGTTACAATGCTTATGCATGAGACTGCTTATATATTGAGGGTGTTACTCTGAATAAAGGAAAGCTGCTTCATGAACTTCTGAAGAGTACCTGTCTTTTGTCCCACTAGTCGGGTGGAAAGAGCAAGAAGCGGGGGCGAGCTGCTTGAAGCAACCCGGGCAAGAAGCAGCGGTAATCAGTATAAAATTAATATGTATTAATTTAAATAAATAAAAATAATATCTATATTTGTGTGATGTGTGTCCTACTGATGCATGTATTTTTTTTTTTTTTTGATTATTCCCCAACACTTCTTTGGTCTCCTCCTATGTGGCAGGACACTGCTATGTGCTGGGAATACAAAATGAATAAGGTACAATCCCAGTTTGTAGGCCATTTACAACATATTAAGAGTACATCATATAATGAAAGATTATATGTATCATAATATATAATCAGATTTCTTAATAACACGAAGTTTATCTATACTAGGGTGTCTTTTTTATTTTTTTTTTTAAGACCAGGGATTGAATCCAAGGGTATTTACTCAGTGAGCCCCACCCCAATCCTTTTTATATATATAATATTATATATATATATATATATATATATTTTTTTTTTTTTTTTTTTTTTTAGACAGGTTGTCACTAATTTGCCTAGGACCTTGCTAAGTTACTAAAGCTGCTTTGAACTGCAATTCTCCTGCCTCAGCATCCTGAGCTACTGGGATTACAGGCATGTGCCACTACACCTAGCTTTAATTTTTTTAAAGTAATATTTACCATAGCTTTGAAGAATAGTAAATGAGTAATGTTCCTCAGAATGAGAGGAGACAAGGAGATGAAAATTTGCAAAGACACATAGAGATAAACATGATGATAAACATGATAGATGGGTTATTGTCAAAATGCTGCTATTTACACAATATGGAAATGAGTACCTTCTTACATACATTCTTTCACTTCTGTGTAAAATGATCTATAGGATATATCCAAAGAACTGAAATTGTGGAGTCAAAGAGTAGATACATTTGTTTACAATTGTGTTCAAACATCACCACATTTGAAAGTACATTCCCAGATGCTCTGATTTTTTTTTTGTTTAGCTTTTAATCTTTTTCTAATATAGTTCTAAGTATTCTACACATATTAAAATCAACTACATATATATTTTAAATCCCCATAAAAGATCTGCTATAGGCCAAGTTAGAAAAGAAGTGAAAAAATATGCGAAAAAGTATTTTGTTCACATTCCAAAGGTATGTTTTCTTTCTGTTTAGAACTACATTACTTGTCTGCATTCAAGAGAAATTTTCCTCCATACTAATATCCATACACATAATTTTCAAATGTGAAAATCTAGTAATATATAAATAGAAATGGCAAGAAAAGATGGTGGATATATACATATAGAGTTATGTATATATGTATAAATATATATATAAATTCAAACTTGAAATTAGTGTTATTAATACTTTATTACCTAAAGGGAAAAAAATTAATGAGTGTCAGCTTCCATGTAATGAATGCCATATATATATCGAAAGAGAGAAATTGATTTCTGTTTTATTTAAGAGATGACATTTTTAATAAGAAGCATAAGTGAATCAGAAAAAAATTAAATTAATCATTAACAGCTGAGATAAAATTCATTTGCAAAGCTTTGCGGGGGACAAGGGACAGGGCAATTAAAAGGTTGGTGTATTGATATCATCTGTGTAATAGTCTATGAAAACATTCTCAGCATTCTTAGGTGAAGTAAAAGAAGGACATGTCATTTTAGGCAAAAGAGCTCACACTTTTCAGACTACTTCTCTCTGCCAGGAATTGAGGACACAATGAGTAAAACATGGTATAATTGGGAATAACAGAATGAAATAAAGCCTCACAAAGTTAATATAGTCACTTTACATCCTTCTGCAAAATATTAAGTATTATCTTTCCACATCAAGTCTCATTGAAATCAATGATGCAACCATCGCATTCATTTCCATAATACATCTTTACTTATTTAATTTCAAATGTAAATACTCTCCATTACCAATTTTACTGCATAATAAAAAATGTTTTAATATAGTACTGAAAAATCAAATATACTTTAACAACTTATTTTTGAAACACCCTCATTTGATAACATGCAGAAACCCACAAGTCTTAAGATGACATAATTTGAAACAACCATAGCATGATACTATTTAAAAATAATGAATTATGTAGTATAGAAGGTGCATTAAGTAAATCACAAGGTATTTCATAGGGCTAATGATTCTGCCTGAGCATGCTGTGAGTATTTAGTGATTAAAACCATTCTTTGCTTGATGCCAAAGTAAGTAGACGTCACCCTGCTGGACATCCAATCCATGGCCAAAGCACCTTCCAAACACAGTGAGAAATTAAAAGCTTTGTTGATTGGATTACAAAACTACATAATGGTTAAAATGAACTAAAAAATGGAAGTATTTCAGAAATCCCTAGTTTTCTTGGATACAAAACTGAGAAATGTAAAATAGTTTGAATATTAGTCTCAATTCTTTTAAATGAACATACATACAGCACAATTCCTAACGTTTCTATGTTGACTTACATTTTTTCTATACAGAAGGGCAAAAACAATATTTCTAACATTCCATACTTGGTTCAAAGGCATTCAGGAGTTCTCACTGATACACTTTTATTGACACTACAGAGGTAAGTGACAAATGGAAACAACACAAAAGGCAAACATTATCCTCTTGCCATTTTCAAACAGATTGGACAGTCCCTGTAACTAACCACTTTATTACTTGCACCGCCATTATTATCCTTGTAAATCTTACATCTGCATATTTTACCATGTTTGGGTAGTGAATTGCTTTTGAAAAACTCAGATTGACACCATTATTTGACTCTCTAATGACTCTCTGAGGTTCAAGAATCATGAGTCGGGAAAAACTGCCTAGGTAGGCACAGTTGCTTTGGCTTACTTACAAAGTTCGAGGATCATTATTGTACATTCCCAAGAAAATGGAAGAGTGCCCTCTTCTGGGAGTTCTGGGCAGCCCTCATGACTTTAGCCATTCTTATTGGGTAGTATCTGGTGTATTTTACTAGGGCAGCTTCATCTTCTACCACCCCCCACCAAATCAAAAGACACTATTAATAGGAAACAATATATATTGTGTGGTTCTGTGCTAAATACTCTCCTTTGCCCTTTAATTGTACAATTGTAACTTTCCTACAATAACTCTGACAAAGACTATTTTCACCCCCATTTACAGATAAGGAAATGTAGATGTAGAGAAACCAGGTGTCTTGCAAAGATCACACAACTTTTAAGAGACAGCGAGGGAAGTGGAAACCACTATAAATGATGTCAGCATTTCAACCGTTTTTTTTTTTTTAACCGATTTTTCTTCATCTGGCAGATTCTAAACATCTGCATTAATGATCAAAATGTCTTCAAAGTAATAGGTCTGTCTTCCATTCCTTTTATTCTTCAGTTCATTTGGAGCTTTACGGAAAAATGTAAATTAGTAAATGGGGTCAGTTGACATCTATTGATGAACCAATGATAACTCCATGTGAAACCTTTCAAAGATATAATGAAAAATTATAGGAGTCTTCCTAAAACGTGTTGTCTGTTAAAAGTAAATAAAACAGAACTTCTAGAAGTCATTTGAAAACCAAACTCTTTCAGAGTTGTCACATGCACAGGTGTCTTTTACAAAAATGTCATTCACCTCCAGAAGTTGAATTGCCCTATAAATCAAAACTGTACTTAATCTCAAGTTTTTTTTTTCTTTGCTTCTAAGTTTGCACCAGACTATATTTATTGCCAAAAATTAAACTTGAGATATTACAATAGTAATAAAAATGTCATGTAGGATTTGCTTATGTATTTTAAATGATATTAAAAGTGAGTTGTAAACTGGGCTACATAAAAGAAAAAATGTGTACAGCTATTGATCTTCCCTAAATGAGACTGCTTTGCTGTTGCTGTGGTAGGAAGGCTTGCCACAGGAATGTAGAGGGCTCATTAATGTCCAAACTTAAAGATGAAGTGGCCTATTTTTAGACAATTAGAGAGTTGAAATACTACCTGTTTCCTCACCTTTTAATTCTATAGGATAATACTAAAAAGGGTCATTAAAAGTGGTTAAGTAAATCTTTGACCTTGAATTGTGGATCAGATTTACATAAAGAAGGAAAAGAGGTTTGAGTATGTATCTGAGGAATTCACTATAATAATGAAATACTGACCACAAATGCCCAAATCTATATTTTTCCTCCACTGTTATAAGGATCTAACTGGAAAAAGAACAAAAACAATCTCAATTTTCCATTTTCTTTTATTTTTGGACATAACCCAAACTTGATCAATCTCACATTGTCTACAAAAGCATGACAGTGGATGTACAATAATCCTTCTAAAAATTAATTATGCTCTCATGGAAGTAAAGATAATGTTTTTTTTTTTATGTGATTCCCAAATTTGTTTTACTATTTCATGGTATTCAAGTCATCATGATTTTTCTTCATATAATATTACCATCTAATGAAATTGTTAAAAATAATCATTGTGTCTAATTTTAAATGAAGATGTCAAATGTGTGTTCTCAGCAAGTAAAGTGAAACTCAAACAATTCTCACCAGAATAACATCATGAATGCTTGGTTTTATTGCTTAAATCATAACGTTCAAATGAATAAAAAATATGTATATGTTATCACAAGCAAAGAGAAATAATCCTAAGCAAGTACTCTTAAAAATGGATTTTATTCAAATCATAACTTTACATTTCCTTGGTGCTATAGAAATAATAGGTACATTCTGGTTTTCAAAATATTGTGTATCTCAGTGTCTCTCCTATATCAAAAATTTAAATGATTATAAAATATCTTTAAAATTTTATTTAAAATATATTGCTGAACTGGTACAAAAGGAAATAATATGCCACATGAGTGGTGTCAGCAAGGGAAGAATATTTATGACACTGTAACGTGCCACCAAAACTTCTCTTCTTTGCTGTTTCATTGTGGAATATGAACTCACAGCAACCCTTAAAATTTTATATTTCTGTTTGAATTTCATATTCCTGTTTAGTCTATTGAATTTTATTACAACGATTATAATAACAAATGTGTTTATTAATATTTATATTTACCTTTTTACTATACATTCTCTCCAGTATTCATCAACAGAGAGACACTTGGCTCTGAATCCTATCTCCACCTTTCTGGTCCCAGGAAAGCCAAATGTTGATTGACTGATACAGTTATTCAGCATCTACTCCTGGAGGCAGCAGTTTGGCTCACACCAGCCTGTCCCAGTGCCTCCAGGTATTCATGCCCCAGAATTCAAGCTGTCATTAAACCAACACTTCCGGGAGTCAGTCTTCCTTCTGAATTCCATTCTTGGCAGTAGTTAGAAATGCTTACTCCCTAGGCCTTGTTGTGCTGTATTCAGACACATGACTCTTGTATGTGTTCACGTCAGTGACCCAGTCACCTCATCTCTTTGAGACAAGTTTTCCTTCTATAAGACAATGTGATTTTATGGAAAAAATTATGAAACTACCTGCATCTGAAGTATATTCAATGTTATTAATAGCACTATGATTCTTGCCAAAAAGTCTTGATGTATACTTGACAGAATAATTAAAGAAATCTAATTATTTTGTTCTGTCTTATGAAAAGAAGAAAATAGTCTTAAAATTAATTTCATCCATAAGGACATACAATTGAATATCTTTATAATTCTCTATGAGTTAGGCCTATTTTAAGCATTAAGATATTTAAAAAATAATTCTAAGAATCTCTTATTTGAATTCTGCTTGTCAGATTTTTAAATATTTCTGAATTAGTAGTCTTTGTAACAGGCTTATTATACACAGCTCCTGTCACAATGTCAAATTTTTTATTTTGTTGATAAGTATCCTCATAACATGAAAATAACATAAATAAGAATTATGGATGCTAACTCTGTGATATAAATATCATTAATATAAATTCTAAAGATCTTAGACTGGGTTGAACCACTTATCTTTGATTGAACAATGCAAAAAAGAGTGAATCAATGGATTATTTTTATCTATGAAGAATAATATCAAAAATTGAACTCACCTATTTTATCATGGAATTGTTCTATTGTTTCAGAGAAATGACAGCATATATCATTGTGTTATTATATATATATATATTCAATCTAAGAATTATATGTCAGATTAGAAATATGTCAATCACAGAGGTCTTCCTAAACAATTATCTCCAGAAATATTATGTACTTTATTTGGTATTAACAGAGACTTTGAAGCAGATATTAAAACTTTCTTTTGTAGGGAAGTAAGACCCGAAATTGGTAAACAAGTTATTTTAAATTTCAAGACAAATTAAATAAATGGAAAAAATATGATTTACACTTACTAACTACACAGTCAATGCTTTTTGGACTACACTCAGCTCTTCTTGTGATATAAACACAAATCAGGAGCTGGGGATATAGCTCAGTTGGTAGAGTCCTTGCCTTGTGAGCACTAAGGCCCTGGGTTCAATCCCTAGCACTGACAAAAAAGAAAAAAAGAAAAAAAAAAAAACACATCAGACAGGAAATATTGTTACCTTGTATGGAGAGATTTCTGCTTTTTCCTAGGCTGTGTCATCTACTGCTTGTAGTTCAGCATTATCTGGGTATGTGTTTTTAATTTGTGGCATAGAATTTATTAGAAATTTAAGTATGTACATGTGTTCTAGGAAATTCACTCTTATTCTTCAGAAGAAGTCCAGAATTAAGCCTAAACTACCAAAAAAAAAAAAAATTCTTAGTTGTTTGATGGAAAGATTCAGAGTTCATGGGTGTTTCAGTTATATAACTTCATTTTCTTTTCAGTCCTGCTGTCTGGTACTATATTCAAGTACAAGAGAAAAAAGAAAATTTCAATTAAAAAATCAAGTAATTGTTTCTTATGGGATTTAGACAATGGTCATATGATGACATCCTAGTATCTATCTAGCTATCTACCCAATTATATACATAAATATATATAATATATAATTATGCATATATATGCAATTATGATGAGAGAGAGAGAGAGAGAGAGCCCTTTTTGGTCACAATGATATACACCAGAATTCAATTTGCATTTTTTGAGAGAGACAGACAAGAGAGCCCAGACATGATCACCACAAAAGTTTTGCCATATGTAAATTGGCACCAATTAACAACAGTATTTCTGAGTCTAAAGAACCAGAGGTAACTACAAATCAGAGACTAACCAAGAGAGAAGCAACCCCAAATACCCTGTAAAAGTCATGAGGGAAATTGGTTATAATACATATACTAAGTCAGTCTCCTCTAAAAACTTCTCGAAATATTTATTGTGAGTGATAAAGAGGAAATTTGGTTATTAACAAACTATTTTGACATATTTCTTTTTGTATTTATAGTCTGGTGACATTGGACTTCACTTGTAGTGATTCATATGCACACCCCTTTCTAATACCAATCTGCTCTAGGTGATGACTCACTTCAACTCTAAAAAAATGTGTATCAGGTTCATTTTCAATCCTTGAGAAACTCCCAAAGCCAGCACTCAGCAAGGGATAGACTGACACTAGAATCCAGGGTCATGTTACTTCAAAATCAGTATTATTTCTTCTATACTGTTTCTTACAGGAAAGCTAAATTAATAGTAACAAATGTCTTTCCAGAAGAAACCTTGAAATTGTACCATAATGATCTCTTATCTGATCACATTTAAAAATTATTTAGCATGATATAAGCCTATTCCCATCTTTTCAGTTCAATATTACATTACCAGTGTGAGAAGAAAGTAAAGAGAAAATGATGGGAAAGGAGAAAATAAATTGGTCACTGTTTACAAATTATAGAAAAATCTGTATAGAGAAGCAAACTTTTTGAAAATAATTATAAATACAGTAGAGTATGAAGAGTTTCAAATTAAAAAATCAATGTATAAAATTTGATTATATTTCCTTGTAACAGAAAAAGACTAGAAAAATAATCCTTAAAACATTAAAAAGATATCAAAATATTAAAATTATTCATAACAAAATATAAAAAGGAAATGCAAGATCTCACCCAGAAAATTATGAGACATTATAAAAAATCAATACAGTAGGACAAAATTAATGGAGATCTATGTTGAGCATAAGTTGGAAGACTCCATTAAGTTAAGATGTAATTTCTACCCAAGTGGATAAATGGATTCACAAAACTTCGATCAAAATCATAACAGGATCTTAATCAGATTTAATTTATTCCAGATTGTTCTAAAGTGTCTATTCAAGAACAAAAAGTACTGAATAAGAAATAAAGGGTTGCCAGGCATGGTGACACATGCCTGTAATCCCAGTAACTGGGGAGACTGAAGCAGGAGGATCAAGAGTTCAAACCTAGCCTCAGCTAGGGTGAGAACAGAGTGAGAACCCCCTGTCTCTAATAAAAAAAAATATATATATATGTATATATATATATACATATATATATATATATACAAGGGCTGGGGATGTGACTCAGTGCTTCTCAGTGCCCCTATGTTTAAGCCATGTTACAAAAAAAAAAAAAAAAAAAAAAGAGAGAGAGAAAGAAAAAATGTAACAGAGGGTTTATTTGATTTATCAAATGTAAAGATGAAAAAAAAAATATCTAAGAAGTATGCTATAAGATAGGCAAATTTATGAATAAAACAGAATATACTAGATAATGGAAACATATAAACAGATATCTGGTAACTGAACAAGATAGAATGGGAAATCAGAGAGAAAAAAATGCCAGAAAAATGATGATCTTACGGAAAAATATAATTGGATTCTTATCTTCTACTATATGATAAAGAAGAAGGGAATGAAACATGAAAAAAAGAAAACAATCAACTACAGGTATATTAAGAATTTAAATGTGAATGTTAACTTTTCAAACCTTCAAAATATAAGTGAATATCTTTTAATAGAAGGGTAAGAAAGAATTCCCTAAACAACAAAATCTCTAAGATAAAATGCTATACTCAATATTGTGTTTTACATGAACATGAAGAACTACTCTTCATTGCATATCTTTAAAAAGGTTAAAACCAATGCTATGTAGTTGAAGAAAATATTCATAACACATATTGCTTACAATATAGCTTGCAAAATATAAGAAATATGAACCAAATTAAAAAGTGAACAATTCAAAACTCAGAAAGGCACTTTATAAAAGAGAAGAAAAGTAGCAAATATATAAAAACACTATTCAAAATAAGTAATCTTAAAATGTAACTCTGCACTAAAATGAGACATCCCTTTCATTTAATACCCTTCCAATCTGCAAAAGTTAAGCAGATTAGAGCAATCTCAAATGCAGACCAATTATACTAGCCTGACTGATGTCGATCATTGCAGAACTAGAATCTCTTAGACCATGCTAATGTAACCTCAAATTAGTTCAAAAGTGTACTTAGGAAAACTATTTGACATTATCTTATAAATTTTAATATTCATATACAATGATAGATTATTTAATGACCTCAAATTCCTCACTTCCTTTGTATACTTCCCTTTATCACATAACTTTGCTGTTCTTCCTCTAGTGACAATGCCCTCATTGAGCAACTTATCCTTCAAAGAAGAGAAGTTTTGGTAGCACATTACAGTTTCATAAATATTCTCCCCCTGCTGTCACCACCCAAGTGGACAATCATGATTTGCAGAACATAAAAAACAGAAAATGAAAACCTCTGACGTTTCTATTTTTGTCTTAAATTTCATGTTGGCATATTATTTCCTTTTGTACCAGTTCAGCAATATATTTTAAATAAAATCTTAAAGATATTTTATAATCATTTAAATTCTTTGATATAGGAAAGACACTGAGATACACAATATCTTGAAAAACAGAAAGTCAAAATGTACCTGTTATTTCTATAGCACCAAGGAAATGTAAAGTTACGATTTGAATAAAATCCATTTTTAAGAGTACTTGCTTAGGATTATTTCTCTTGGCTTGTGATAACATATAAATATTTTTTATTCATTTGAACATTATAATTTAAGATGGGATGAGAGTAAAACACTTTTTTATGATATAATATGGTCCTGACAGTTGATGATGTGTCTCACAATCTTATATCTGCAACTATACAGTGCATACATGGGAGAAAAAAAAAAAAAAGACGTCAAGTTTCAGTTCTAAATGTAAAGAGGTTTAATTTTCTCTCTCCCATTCTTATGATAGGAAAAAAAGGTAGAAAAAATGGAAAATCAGCAACTTTCTATAATATGTCAGCTAACTGCAGACAAAAGCAGCTGCTGCCCTGAAATCTGAGAACAGGTATATCCAGAGTCACCACTGCTGAAATTTGTTCACCTGGAATAAAAGTCACTGGAATCCAAGAAGTGGTGGGAACACTTACATGGTTATTTTATAACCAGACAATGGTAAAGTTTTTGAGAATGCAAAATTTCTGGGGTCTGTGGTCAATGGGGTATACGTATGTTTACATAGATCTCTCTCTACTCTTGGAAACCCACCATGTTAGGCAGATTTCTGCCACTGTCACAAAATACCAGTGAAAATCAACTTAAAAAAATTATTTTGATTCATGGTTTCAGAGGTTTAAGTCCCATGATCAGCTGTGTCCATTTATGTGCATGTTTGGTAAGGAAGAATATAAGGGTAGAGAATGTGGTGAAACAGATGTTCGCCTCATGGTAGCAGAGAAGCAGAGACAGGAAGGGAAGGAGGACAGATACGGTCCCCAGGGGCCTATTCCTAAGGACCCACTCTCTTCAACTAGATCTCCCCTCCTACAGTTTCCATCACTTCCCTATAGGTCATTCAAATTATGGACCCACCAACAGTCCAATCCACTGTTGAGATGCACACCCTCATATCCAGTCACTCCCTGAAAGCCTTATCTCTGAATCTTGTTGCACTACCAAAGCCTTCCACACATGAGCCTTTGGGAGACCTCCAGATCCGAACCATGTTCACAAGA
Organism: Sciurus vulgaris; assembly: GCF_902686455.1. Lineage (NCBI taxonomy): Eukaryota > Metazoa > Chordata > Mammalia > Rodentia > Sciuridae > Sciurus > Sciurus vulgaris. The sequence continues at coordinate 52,028,264 of NC_136470.1, read as the reverse complement.
TGAGAAACTAATATAATCGTGACTCTGACTCAAGGAAGGGCAGTATAGCCACCTTGTTACTGAGACTCATTTCCATAGCACATACCTGGTCTTCAGGAGATTAAAATTCCAAAGAGCACTTTTGAAACTTCTTCCCAAGGAGATGAAAGAAATTCTACTCCAAGTTCAGCCTTCTTGTTTCAGTTAAGGAAAACAACCACCAAAACAAAATCAACAGCAAACAGGGTTTCAAAGAAATATGTTAGGAGCATCTTCTACAGTGAATGGAGTAAGGAACAAGGGCCAGAGTTGGTGGTTGGAGGTCTGAAACTGGAGTAGGGACAGAAACATGTGTATGTTAAACCTCTGAGACGCAGGCCTACTGAGATCGGACTTTGCTGAGAGTATATAACACTATTCTTCCTTTATCCCCTACTAAAGCAACAGTAAGCCTCCAGCGGGGCTCAAAGCTGGAAAGTGCAAGGCACAGACTCTTTCTGAGGTACAATACTAACAGAAGTCTCAAATCAGGAAGACAAAAACAGACAGTAGAGAAAATAGAAGCTTCTGGTACCTGTAACTACAACAATTTTAGTAAACACAGCCAAACTCCTATCCAGACTGACCTATCTACACCCTGTAGTCTTGTTTACCTAATATAGTATCTTTGGTCTTAAACAAAAAATTACGTGGCATGACAAAAGCCAAGGAGAAAACAGTCTGAAAATATTATAAAAACGTCATATCCAGACTCAGATATAACACAGATGTTGAGATTATCAGATAAGAAAAATAGGTCACAGATGTGTAATGTGTAATGTCAAGGGACAGGAAAACTCTAAGGTAGATTAAAAAGGAAACACTAAAAGTGAAAAAACACAGTAAAAAACTGGATTATGCATTTATGGAATTATCACTAGATGCCATGTAACTGAGGGAAGAATAAAAACCTGGAAGATAATCCACTAAAAACTTCCCAAACAGAAACAGCACAAAGTAGAAGAGGGAGGAGGAGAAGAAAAAAATATGAGAATATATAAAACAATGACAATATCAAATGCTGTAATATATTAGTAATTGGAATAAAAGAAGGATGAAAATAGAGACAAAAGAAATATATGAAGCAAAAAATGGATGAGAACTTATCAAAATTATATAGAGAAAAAATACACACCCAGGAGGCTCAGAGAGAACCAGAGAGGACAATTTAAAAAAAGAAAGAAAAAATCTTAAAGAAACCGGGCACAAAAGCAACTTACTTAGAGAAGATCAAGGATAGGAACTACAAAACACCTTTCATGAAAAATCATGCAACTGAAATAGGATGGAGTGAAATATTTGAAAGAAAGATAGAAATTATCTATATATACATATAGAAAAGAAAAATGGAACATATGTAATGCTGAATTCAATATAGAAAAACACAAAATATGAAGGGAAAATCAGCAAAATACTAACAAAGTAAAAATAACATTATTAGAAAGAGGATTCATATTAGTCTAATTATATCAATAAAATTGAAATTGTATTATATGTATTCTTACTCCAATATAAATTAAACTAGAAATTAACAAGTGGAACTTTAGAAATCATACCCATATTACATATATAAGAATTAAATAGCATGCTCTTGAACAACAAATATGTCAATGAGGAAATCAAAATGGAAATTTAAAAATGTATTGAAGCAAATGAAAATGGAAATACTGCATACCAAAACCAAGGGGATACTTGAAAGCAGTACTAGGAGCAAATACATAGCAATAAAGGTCTACATTAGAAAAAAAAAGAAATATTTCAAATAAACAACATAAAATACTACTTGAGGAATGAGAAAAATCAAGAATGAACCAACCAAAACTGGTAGAAGGAAGAAATTATAAGCATCACAGTAGAAAAAAACAAAATAGAGACAAAATAATATAAAAGATAAATGAAATAGAGAGTTGTGGGGGTTTTTTTTGAACCAAATAAATATGAGACAAAAATAAATCTGAGATAAAAAAGAAGACATATAGATAATAGGTACCACAGAAATACAAACATCATTAGGACCTATTATGAACTATTGTACACCAGCTAATTGGAAAATCTTGAAGAAATGGGTACACAGTTGACACATTTAATCTATCAAATCGAAACATGAAGACATAGAAACCTAAGTAAACAAATAGTTTACTATTTGTAAAGTAATAATGAGTTTGAATGAGTGATAAAAGAATATGTCAGCAAAGAAAACCTAGGACCACATCACTTTATTGCTGAAGTTTTTGAAACTTAAAACAGTTCTTTTTTAAGCTTCTAATTCTTTTTTAAGCTTTTAATTCTTTTAAAGCTGTTCCCTTACAAATGACAGGGAGAGAATGTAATCCATTCATAAAAGCTACAAAAAGTAAAACACATAGAAATAAACTTAACCAGGGGAATTAAATATCTTTACAATGAAAATAAAACACTGATTAGAGAAAAATTTTGGCCCAAAATAAAAGAAGAGCTCAGGAATTAAAGGAAATAATGTTAAAATGTCCAAAGCGAATCTACAAATTCAACATAATTCCATCAAATTTTCAGGGGCATTCTTCTCAGAACTAGAAAAAAATCTAAAATTCACATACAGTCACAAAATACTCAAAATAGCCAAACATACCTGAGAAAAAGTCAAAGCTGTCACAACACCTAGTTCAAAACACACTACAGTTATGGTAATCAAAAAAGCATAATATTGGCATGAAAGCGGACAGAGAAACCAATGAAACAGAAGAGAGAAAGTCCAGAAAGTAATCCAGTATTTATGTCAATTTATTGACAAAAATAATAACACTGAAAACATACATTGGAGACAGAACAATAAATAGTACTAGAAAAACCAGATATTCATAAGCAGAAGAATGGAACTGGAACCTTTCTCACAACACATACAAAATTAGCTCCAAATGGATCAAAGACCTAAATGTAAAATCTGAAAGCATAAAACTACAAGAAAATATAAAGGAAATACTTCAAGATATTAGGATAGTCAGATTTTTTTTTGAAAAGTCCCCAAGGAATAAGTACAACCAACAATAGAAAAATAGTATTTCAAACTCAAAAACTTTTGCCCAGCAATGAAACAATTGTCAAAGTAAAGAAACAACCTAGATATTTGAAGAAATATTTTGCAAACTATTTTTCTGACAAGGAGTTAAGATCCAGAGAATATAAGGAACTCAAAACATTCAATGAAAAGGATTAATAAAATTTAAAAATAGGCCAATGCCATAAATAGTCATTCCTCAAAAGAAGATGTGCCAGTGACCAACAGACATAAAAAGATACTCAACATTGATAATTATGAAAAAGCAAATAAAAATCACAATGACATATCTTCTTAACTTAGTTTGAATGCCTACTATCAAAAAGACAGTATTAAATTCTGGTGATGATACAGAGTAAGTGAACTCTCATACAATGTTGGTGGGAATGTAAATTAGTGTAGCCATTATGAAAAACAGTATGTTTGCTAAAATGAAAACTGAAAACAGACCTAACATATGATACAGTAATTCAACTTCTGGGTATGTATCCAAAGGAAATGAAATTATTATATCAAAGAATAGGTTTATGTTTATTGCAGCACATTTCATAATAAATTTTATGGAATCACCAGAAATGTATATCAATGGATGAATGAATAAAGAATATGTGATATATGCATACACAATGGGATTTTACTTATACATAAAAAAGGATGAAATCTGTCATTATTAGCAAAATGGATAGAACTGGAGGACATCATGTATATAGATACATATGGAAATATTTCTATATAGAGAGAGAGAGATACACACACACTGTCAGAACACATTCATGTATTTTCTAGTTCTGCCAACTAAGAATGCCTAATGACAATGACTTCTCAGTAGCAATACTCGTGACCTAGCACACAGATCTTGGTTTTTAATAGCATTGTCATATAAAACATATCAGATCTTCTTGGAGGAAAAGCTCATTCTAGAACTGGGTAGATAATACACAAGGTGGGACTGAACCTTCTTGTATTTCAAGACAATAAGAAAAATTCAAAAAAATGATGGATATGTCAGAAGGACACAGTAGGAAAACTAGAGCTGTCCTAAAGACCAAAACTGGGATAATTTGTTTGCTAATTTGAGCAACCAAATAGATAATTTGAGCAACTTGGATTACTTACCAATCTAAGTGAACATACAGCTCTATCAGCTTTTTCTTTTCTAATACTAAATAGGCTAAGCTGTTCAGTTGCTCCTTGAAATATGTCAAACGACTCATTTCAGGTTTGCCTAGAGAGCATTGCCTTTGTATGATAACCAAATAATAAAGTAATGAATAAATAAAAACAGGAAATACACAAATCTCCTATGCAGAATAATTCCAAATTATTTGCATAAATACTTTTCTCTTAAGGATGTGGAACGTAACTCCCAGAGAACTGAGTAGGAGATGCTGACTCAATAACTCAGACAATCATGAGAAAAACATCATATGCATTCATATTCATTGTCAACACCTTCCCAGTGCTTCTTAAAACAGTTAAAGTTATCAAAAATGTGGAAAGGCCAAGATATTTCCTGTCTTGAGCAATTTGAGGAAGCATAATGATTAAACATAATGTCATCTCCTAGATGATATTCTGGCACAGAAAAAAGAGCATTACATAAAAATTAAACATGAGCATAAAGTACAAATGCAGTTAATGTATTGGCACTGGTACATTTGTTGTTGCTGAGCAGCCACCATAACATTAATTATAGGAGACACATGTTTATGAGGTGTACTCAGCTCTGATATTTGTGTGAATTATATCTAGAAAAATATTAAAAAGTAAAAAAAAGTATTAAAAACTGAAGAATACATATTCTATGGTTAAAAATAATTAAAATCATTATTTTTAGTGTAAAAATAAATTTATCCTTCATACATTTGATGCACTGATATTTTTATTTAGATAATTAAATTTTTTTCCATATATTGTGCTATAATGATAATAACAAAGTTGAGGTCACATTCATAGCTCCCCCACTTCATTCAGAATGACAAATCATGTTCAAATCTTTACATTATTACTAATTATGTTTGGTAAAGTAAGCTGAATTTGTTCTTCCTGAAAGCAAAATGTTTGAATTCAGTCAATCTTCTAAAATCTTTAGAACTTTTAACTTATGTTAGATTTTTTTTAATAACCTCAAAAGAAGCAAACCAGTACATTAAATTTAAATCAAGAAGAAATTTTAAAATATATTTAAAGATTTTACTGGTCAGTAAAAACGTTAACTGATTCATTATGCATTTAAAAACAAATCTAACATATGTACAATATATAAATTGCTTCCAGTATCAGGGATGGTGGCCGACACTATAAAACATCTAAAATTAAAAGGAACAAAATGTTTCCTTTTATTCTTTTGGAGGATTTCTGATTCAACTGAAATAATTTTAGGTAGTGAATTTAAGTGTTGCCTCTTGTAATCACAGGAATTGACATAGGGCCTCACTGATATGGACTCCATAAAGAAATTTTATTGGCTTAATATACATCTCCGATATGCATGTGTGAAAAAGCTCAGATAGAAATTTCTAGTCCAGTGAATAAATAAATATTAACATTAATCCATTTAAGAAAAGTTACTTAGCACCTTATAATGAAATAGCAACAAACAAGACACACACCGGATTTCAATGAAAACTATGATAACCCATGTTTCCTAAAGAAATTTATGACCTCCCTGAGAAAAAAATACTAAGATGAAATAGAACCAAAAAGGAAAAGCACTTCTACAACAGAATACAAAGTCCTGCAATATGCAACGTATAAATTTTTTACCATTTTAACAACGCATAGTTTTCTGCTTGTGATATGCTCAACAGAAAAAATATTTATATTAATAAACAAAAAAGAAGGCACTATAAAGTATGACTAAACATATAGATAACTGCTATATAGATTCAAGGAAGCAGTGAGCACTAGGTCAAGTGCTTTTAGAAGCCAATGTTTGTACTGGAAGACTCTTGAAAAAGGAAGGGAAGAAGGCAAGAAGGGAAAGAAGACATTTGCTCAGGAAAATCAGAATTTAGGATTGGCAAATGTGGTACCAAGCTAATTATACAGCTCTATCAACTTTTTTTCTTTTCCAATGCTAAAATATGCCTTTTTTAAGTTGTCCAGTCGCCCCTTGAAATATATCAAATGACTCATTTCAGGTTTACTTAGAGAGTCTTTTGTAGAGTCTCATCCTCTTATGTCTGAAATCATTCTTGTATGGCGTGGTTACTGCATTCAGTGCCCTTTGAGAGCGTGTGCAGGTAGGTGATATTTCACATGCAGTTTGGTTTGTATACTTTAAACATCACTGAACAAAACAAATCCATTCAGAAAAATAGCACTAGAGGGATTGGAAGCTGCTAAGATTTGAACCATTCTCAAAGATGGAGTGGCCCAATGCTTTCCTTTTCCCTCAGAAGCCAGAAAGGAAGCAGTTTTATAAATGACCTAAGGAGAGCATGCAGAGGAATGAGCTGAGGCAGAAGCAGGCTGTTTGTATCTAAGCACATTTGAGAACTGTGATTAAACATTGATCATCTTTTATTTTACTATAATTTTCTAGAAAATAAAGGTCTTTTTGTGGGTTCTTGTACACTGCAAAACATACATATGAAATTAACTGTCAAAAAGTCAATATCGCTTTTTCAATGTAAGTTAAATTTTTAAAAACAATTAGATATCACAAAATCAATGCAATCATTTCTTCCTATACTCAAAATAATCAATAATCATTTCAGTGGTACATTATTCACATGGCCTCAATAACAGCCACACAATTGACGTGGACTAGTTTTGCAATGGGAATAATAAATGTGTCTAATAAAGCTTTCCCTTGGCTAAATGGGCAATTAAGGAATACTGCTCTGGCACAATACTGACATAGATCCAAGACCTACGTCATCTCTCTGGAAAAGAAAGGATTTTTTTGTTTTTGTTTTTGTTTTTGTTTTGTTTTCTGCTGAGATCTGATGACTGCCCTGAGTTCAGCTTTTTAATTCTAGAAACAATTAAGTTGACTGTCTAGTTTGGTTTGAGAATCATGTTTATCAAGTCAACCTGAAATGTATTGTGTAGTTTGGGCTCCTGCTATGAACACTAAAAATAGAGAAAAACTAAGGATAATGCAGAAAAGTTCCAAACATATCTGGAAAAACAAAAACTCCACCCAAAATATATTATTTGTAGCATGAGTATTTACTAAGGTAGGTAAAATTAGTTACCAGGTAAGAGATTTCATAAGCACTAAAAATTTTTCTTTGTTTTGTCTAATAAGTATTTCTGATTGTTCCTCAAATTTTAGATATTTGGTTTCAAATTTAATTATAGATTAAGGGAAAAGTATGCTCCATAATTTTCTGTAACAGAAAAAATATTCAATCTAGTATTGTATATGTATTTAAATCCTAAACAGGAATACTGTAGTTTCCACAATTAAATTCACATTTAAATTATGAGGTAATAAGCATCAGATGGTTTTTTTAATGCCATTATTTTATTATGTTCAGGAACACCTTCTTTTCCCCTTTTCTGTCTTCTTTCAAAATCAGGTTTGTAAACACAGACACAGATTTTGGGTAAGAGTTAGGACTCCAAAGGCAGATGTGTTTTATCACAATACATAATAATACATAATAAAATACACTACCAAGTTTTATCAGCAGCAAACTGGAACAATATTCCCTTCAATATTAATTACCACCACCCTCAACCTCACTTCTATCCTTTTCAAAACTTTGTTTAATGTGTTGGCAATTATGAAAAAAAAATATGAAAGGAAAAGACACTACATATGCTTCAGGTTTTATGAAGTTATCAGGAAATTCTTATGCATATGGCCATTATACCAGTTAGAAGTTGAGGTTAAAAGTTAAAACTCAATATATGAAATTTCTGAAAAACAATGGAATGAAGACTTTCAATAACTCTAAAACAACAGCCTCTTTCTGATGTTTTTTATTATAGTGAGCATGGTACATGCAATAATGAAGACAAGATACGCTCAGTTGTGGAAACTAGACATTTTGTCCTCTACAGGTCCAATTTATCTGCAAATAATAATAATTTTAAAGAGTACTCTAGTATTTATGGAAGGAAAGGGAATACCTATGAAGGATTTTAATGGATTCTTAATAGTATGAACTTAGCTCAATATTCTTTGCTCGCCCTAAGCGAAGTTTTTAAAGATTTCCTAGAGTAAGTTTCCTCAGTGTAAGTGATATAAAAATTATATGAATCATAATTCTCTTCCAGACAGAAGCCTAATATGACAGTTCTTAACCCAGAATGATTTACCTGATTTTTTATATTTAAAAAGATCAATTTTACTCAAAGATTTTAAAAAGACTTTGCGTATTTCATAGCATAAATTTATTTCCTGACTATTGTTTCATGCTCCTGACCTGCATGAATATAGGTTTATTATGGTTCAGTTGTCAAAGTTGACATTTTCTATACATTTGTATTTATTTTTCTGGAGTGAATTTCTCTATACACACACATTATACAAATCCACTATCATTATAAATAATTTCATGGCTTTATAAAAATAGGCAATAAAAAAAAGAGGAAAGGTAAGTCAAATTCTTATGAGCTCCTCAGGGTCCTCCAGGTACTATTATTATGTGGTAACTGAAGATACATTTGTTATACTCTTTGCAATGTCTAAAATTTTAATTTTCCGCTATGAAGCATCTAAGGTCTGTCTGGGATAGTCGGAAATGTGTTTCTAATTGCTTTTTCCATGCAAAAAAGATACAATAGATTACCAACAACAGGACTATTAATCATCCATCTAAGTGCAGCTTCTCTTCTGCATGCAATATTTATAAGAATTTATATACTCCTGGCTAATGCTAACAGTCAATGCTTACTTGATGAGCCAAACTATATAATTGCCAAATGCCTGATACTCACCAAGAGATTAAGTGTGTTCTTGGTTTATATTCCAGATATTATTTGTAAGAAAGAGAGAGAAAAGGAAAGAAAACATGTTTTCTTGAAATTTCTATTAGAAATGGGAGCTGGTTCTGTTTTTCCTGTTGAAAGTAGAAGCCCCTTTATTAGTGTCTATCTATTCTTACATTAACTATGTCAAGATGAATTTCCTACCTATGAATTTGTGTAAAAGGCCTCCCTCAATGTACAGTTTTTGTGATGTGGGAATTAAAAATGATATCCAATTACTTAATAGTTTAACTAATAACTTCTGGAACTTAGAAGAATTAGGCTGAGTTCTCATTAATGTGCAAAATGATCTGGTTGTGTGTCTTAATATTTTTGTTATTATTGTTTATACTAGGAATATGATTTGCATTTTCATACTGATATTAACTACTAATCAATCTATTCTTGCTTATTCTCTAAAAATCTAGGAAATGAAAATTATTTAGAGTGCTACAAGAGTATTATGAATTTTCCTTTTATTTAAATACTGAATAAGGTGTGGAATTGCAAGGTTACCTCTTATATATGAAATTTTATCAATTATTTTTATTTATTTATAAAGTAGCATGTATACATATATACACAAATCATTTTTACTCATTTATGGAGTAACTCATATATATATTCGTATATATGTGTACATATATACACACACACACACATGCATAATTTCTAGAATGACTTTTTAATTTGCAATTACTTGCTTATCAGACTTAATTTTTGGCCATAAACATTTGTCTTCAATATTCAAGCCTAAAAATTTTTGAAATCTGTACTCAGACATTCAATACTTTAAAAGTAAATGCTCTGTATAGCATACCATGCCAATCCTTTACATTATATAGATTCTAAGATAACCTAAAAATTTACATTTCTGCAGGAAAAAATACCCATGGCACCTTCAATACCAATAGGTAAATGCTACATAAATGATCACTGAGGAAGGGCAGTGGGAACTAAAAAGAAACTATTACTAAGGAGTATGGGCAGAAGATACCTTCTTAGAGTAGGCAGGATTATGGACTGTGTCTGAAGGGTTGTTGGGTATGAGTGGGTCAAGAGAAGAGCTCACGTGGGTGGGAAACTATGAACAAAACTCAGGTGTGGAAATGAACTGGGCTCAGTAGGGAGATCTTAGTAGGGCAGAGGAAGAGAATTTTTTCTGTTGTAAGAGCTGAAATACCTGGAAACATCTTTGCAAAGGCAGTCAGTGAGTTGTTATCTAAATAGGATATTAACTTCAGACTGCAGAGTTCCTGTTTTATTTTGTAATAGAAATCCCTAAGAGGTGACGTGTTGGAAGCCCAATTTTACAAACATTATTTCAAATGTAATTGCAGGTAGAAAGAAAGTCCAGGTGGGAAGGAGAGGGGAGGAGAGGGGAGGAGAGGGAGGGGAGGGGAGGAGAGAACAAAAGAGAAAAGAAAAAGTTGCCCTGCCGGGAGACTGGTTAGACTGTTCTTTCCAGGGTGCTGTCACCCCAGTTCTGTGCCAGGTCACAGGAGGAACATCCTGGTGAGTATTGGGATATGGTGAGAACTGGAAAATTCTGTTTTGATTTTCTGTTTCGAAGTTGAAATTTAGAAATAAGAGAAGATTGTAAAGAGGGAAATGAGACTAAGTAGGGCTTGGGAAGTTTGCTTATTATTTGAGGGGGCCTCTTATAGGTTTCTGGTTCCCAAATTCCAAAACCCTGTTCCTGACACACTTGGCTTGTGTTGGTTTCAGAACTTCATGTCTCTCAAGATATTGGGAATGTGTGGTGTCCTCAAAGTGGGAATAAGGCAAATAGGATTAGATCACAACTGTGGTCACTCCTCTCAGATGCCTTAGTAATCCCACTTTCTTCTCTTTCATTCTCCTTATTTCTACCTTCATCTCTACTCTACACCTTTTTTCTCAATCCTTTCCTTTTATCCATCTCCTTTTTTGCTCTTAGGATGGAATAGCAGTAAAATATACAGCAGAAGTACAGAGCAGAAGCAAAAAGATAACGGTGAGTCACTTGCTGATAGAAGCCTTGGAGCCCTCCTCTGGGATACACCTCATTCTCCAACAGTAAATAGATTTCATTAGAACAATCAGAGGAAAAGGGCGATAGTTACAAAACCCAAAGAATGGCATTTCCTTACTGAAAAGTTTTCTTTCTCTTTCTCTCATGCCAGCTCTTTGTGTGCAGTCAATGCTGTTCTAGTTTATGAACATGCCCAGTGGTCTAAAGGTAAGGATGGAGGCTTGGGTTGTCTGATGAAGTGGCATCATCAGCGGCGTTCCCTCAACAGGCCCTGGTGGGGAGCAGGCATGAGAGCAGTTTTGGTGACAGATATTTTAGGTGTCTTCACTTCACCACTCAACCACCAGAAGGATACTAGGCTACAGAAAGCAGAAGAGCTTGCATAGAGGAGACATCCTACCTTCTGTCCTATAGAAGATCTAGTGGTCACACAATTTCAGTGAATATGCTATGACCTGGAACCATGTTTCTATCTTACACTTGACCCCAAAATGTATATAATTTCTGAATCACTCATCTTGACCGGACAGATTTAAATTCTGATAGCAAAAACAAATTGCTACATATTACATGTGAAAAATATGCATGCATATTTATACATATATTTTGATTTTTCTCAGTGAAAGCACACTAGATGTGTATTTATTTTGGTTGTATTTTCTGAGATAGTTTGCTTCCTAAATTTAACTGATAACACCACAGCATGGACCATTATTTACATATATTGTAACAACCAGACTCAATTTAAACTATAATAAGGGGAAATACAGTCCCCTGCAGAAGAGAGACTCCCAAATTCATCATTACTTACAAACTTTAGAATGTTTGCCACAATTTTTAAAAGTGACACATCGCCTAGCAGAAGGCTGTACATACTGATTGAGCAAAATCTTTGGAGTTTTTCAGCAGAGTCTTTTCCAGTATTTGTACATCTGTTCACTATTGGTGCCAGGTATGTAGCCTTTCTGATGGGTAATGGAAGTTAATTAAACCTAGCACATGTTACATTTACAATCTTTTGACAGTAGAGTTTAGCACAACTCTGCTGGTGTTTCTTCTACAAAATATTTGCCGTTGCCATTTTGGTGGGCCATTTGAACATTAAATCATACTTCAATTCTCTAAAGTGGAAGGTATTTATGCAGAAAACTTTTCTTGCTGAAATGAAATATGAAGAATTTGGGATGGGAGAACAAAAATGTCCCAAGTTCTTAGAAGCAATTAGGCCTATTAGTTACAGTTCCCCTTTAAGAGAAACAGGATAATCTAATTGATTGACCAGATGTACTATTTTATTAGGCTAATGTTTTGCATTTTAGAGTTGTGAGCATTTGTGAAAGGAACGCTTTTCTGGAACAATCTTTGCTAACACAGATAATTCATCATCTTGATATGCCCTCCCTGATTTGATATTGTACAAATATAAGATGACTTTTTAAAAGTTAAATGAGGTTAAATGAGGTCAGTAGGGAGATTCCTAATCCATAGGGCTGAAATCCTTATTTTAAAAGAAGTTAAAACACAGACACACAGAGAAAAGTTCAAGGAAAGCATAGAAAGACACTACCTACCTTATCAGGATAAGGCCTTCAAAGAAACAAAGTTTACCAGTACCTTGATCTTGGACTTCTAGCACCCAGGTGGTAAGACTTTCTCCTCAGCTGCCTAGTCTGTGGGTTCTTTGTTAGGGGAGCCCTATAGACTAATACAATCATTAATAGTGCATGTTCAGTTTTCTATTAACTGTCTGGACCTAGTCAAAGAACATGAATGTCTTTGTGAAAAGTCTTTGTGAAGAATATACTCACCTTTCTGAAAACAATTTTAAAGTGAGGAAAAAAAAATATCACTTTGAAGAAATAATAATATATATTCACTTTATCTTCCATATGTCCACTTACTAATTTTGGAATATTTCTGCACATTCCATTTGTCATTGTGTGTATTAAACAAATCTTCATCTATTGTTTGAATAAAGTCAGTGGCAATATTTTCCCAAAGGCAATCAAGTTCTTCCTTAAGATCTTTTGGGTAGATAACACTTTCCTGAAAACTGAGGAAAACTGAGGAAATGAAAACCTTTTGAAATAGTAATTTTCCAGTGACCATTTACTTATTCTGTAAAGGTTTCCTTTATGCAAAAATTATCTGGTATAAATTTTAGATTAAAATTTCAAGAATAGTCAGCTATTAGGATTGTTCATTCCTGAACTTGTCCTGAAAATTGTAGAATATACTTCCTAAGAGTCAGTTGACTTTCACTATAATAATAAAAATAAGCATAGTATTTTCTAAATTAATGAAAAATATATTAAATAATAGTTCCAAAGTAATTAAAACAATATGTGTAAAAGCCACTGTCTATTGAGAGTATAAGGCACTGTCTAGCAAATTGCTTTGCTAGATTGATGTTAACTCTATATAACTACTTATGAAATGCAGAATTATTTTTAATTAAATAAAATGGATCTGAGAATTAAAGTAAGAAATCCTGGGTCAACAAATTGTCAAGTAACTGAATGAGAATTCACACCAGGCCAGGAAGATTGGGTAACAAACCATTCAGAAAAAAAAAGATAGTAGGAAGTTTGTGTGTGTGTGCCTGTGTGTGTGTGTGTGTGTGTGTGTGTGTGTGTGTGTGTGTGTATGTGTGTGTGTGTGTGTGAGAGAGAGAGAGAGAAAGTGAGGGAAATGAATGAGAAAACAAACTTCCAACTTTTGACTGACTAAAGCCAACTGATCATTTGTATCAATGAGCTATCTTCTTCATTTCAATTCAAGTGTTTATTAAGGATATTCTTCCTATACTTTCTTAAGCATTTTTAAGGTTTATTGTACATTTAGTTTAATACAAGATATTATTTTGGTTGGCAGAGTATTATCTCTTCCATTGATCCTTGAGAATTAATAAGTGTTTGATACAATCTTTTTTTCTTATAAGTTAGTCCAGTTACACATTAATATCGCTTCCATCTCCAGAGATGCTACAGAAGCCAAGGTAAGTAGGGTGCAAGAAATCTGTGAAAATGTAACCTATGGCTGTCAGAGAAGGACAAATATATTCCTGGAATTTAAATTGGAGTTTGGAATTATTTTCACTATAGTCCCAATATTAGATATAATATTATGAAACAATCATTTCCATTCTAGACATCATGTGATTTTATTGTTTCAAAGTATGATAATATATAGATTCAGAGCTTGACCTAACTACCACATGACATTTAATTTATGTTAAAATATATTCAAATAACCAACTGATAGATGAATTTTGGGAGAAAGAAATTTCATAACTATGAGGTCATTTATTTTTCATGTCTGTCATAGAAATGAAAACCTTTTGAAATAGTAATTTTCCAGTGACCATTTACTTATTCTGTAAAGGTTTCCTTATGCAAAAATTATCTGGTATAAATTTTAGATTAATTATTGGAAATTTCAAGAATAGTATGCTTATTTATTGTGCTGTATAATTGTTGTAATACATCCCTGCTGTTCAGTAAAGCAAAGACCAACATGAAACATTTTTTCAACTTAATAGAAAAACTGACTGGTTTGGTTATCAACTGCAGTGATAATTCTGAGATTCATCTCTTGTCCATGTAGCCATTATAACCACTTAGAAACTAGTTCTTAAGAAGCGAATAAAAAGTAAGCTCTGTTTTTATGTGAGATGGTCATTTTCTTTCTATAACTGTCTTACATACTCAGGTCTGTGCAGATCACATATGTCCATCCTTCTACCAAGTAGCATTCCAAGCCCAGTGGGATATTTATACTTCCCATTAACCCTGGCAGGGAATAGTACTGGTATTTTTTTTTTCCTGACTTAGCCTTTATTGTTAGAATTTCTAAAGTCTTGATTGCACTTAAATATCTCCTAGTTGCAGGTACCTTTGGGGGTTGTTTCACATATCCATTAACATAGTTATTACTGTCATACTCTTCCACTTTAGAAAATCTATCACTCCTTGGATTTCTATCCCTGACATTTTGAGTGAGTCTATTCATCCAGGATGTGTTGGTAATAACTTCAGCTATGGCTTAGTTATGAACCATTTCACAATGTGATCTAATGGGGAATGCTGTAGAAGTGAACATTGACTTGACCCTCTATTTCAATTGTTTCACATTCTTTATAAGTCAGAGAAGTACTGCTTGTGTTCTTTTTGCCTTATAGAGATTTTAGTGACTGGGGCACTTTTCATAAAGCTCTGAACAATTTCTGAAAGAGTGAGGACAATATGGGTCCTTCCTGCATGACAAACAGACTGAGACTCCCATGCATTGTTGATGAGAATACAAAGTTTTACTACATTGGAACACTGATTGATAGTTTCTTACTTCTTCTGTCTCCCAGAAAATCCACTCTTAGGCATTTATGCAGCAGAAGTTGGAGTATATGTAATAGTCAAAACCTGGAAACAATCCAAATGTCTATTAAAGGAGAATGCATAAACTGATCTGGCATATGCATATCACAGATACTACTCCAACATAAAGCAATGAGTTATAGATAAACAAAACAATAGGAATGAAAAGTAAGATCATTTTGTTGAGAAAAAGTACAGACAGAGAAAAGTACAAAGGGTATGATTTCATTTTTATGAATTTCAATACCTGGCAAAACTTGTCTCTGATGATATGTATCTAAGCAGTGGTCGCCTCTAGAGAGGAGAATTGCCTGGAAATGGTACAAGCTAGTTTGGGGAATATTTTCTACCTTGTTTTAGGTAGTTATTATATTATATACTTATAAAACTCTCACTGAATTGAATACTTAAGATATGTATATTATAGTTTAGGTAAATCCAACTTCAATAAGCACACTTAAACACACACATGCCCATAAACACTATGATATAATACAAATTAAATTCCCCTGGTCCTGACACCATAAGGGCATTGTAATTGCTTTTACATAGAGATTTTTCAGTTCTGTTCTCTTTCCTTTTGATTTAGTTTTCTTGATGCTCACTTAGCAATGTTAGTTCAGTACATCAATAATTTTCATAAATTAACAATGGACATCCACAACTCAGATAGAATTCTAAGTATTTGTGAGGTTGTAGTCACATATGCACTACCATCCATCTGCATGAATCAATCCAATTTCCCAGGAGGAAGTTTAAGAAACAATTCACAGATAAAACAGATGTGCACAAAAAATACTTGAAAGTTAAATTTTAAAAAATTTTCTCTGTTGGAAAAAAAAATCTTGGAGAAAGGCACAGTAATCAGCTTCACACACAGTTAACATTGCCACGTAACTGGATCTTTGTATTTGGCACTAATGGGACTCGATTTAGATCATCAAAGGTGATCTGGAAATAGATATGAAAAGAGATAGCAATCTTATTGTTGTTACTCGTCTAAAATATCTTTTGTTGTGATCTTTTTGTAGCTTATGAACATATTATAAATAAATTATGAATATTTCAGAAATAAGCAAGAGCTTAAATTAAATACTGTTTGCCCTATTTTGAATTGATTCAAAGCAAAGGGGAAAAAAAGGCAAAAGTTATGCCCTGTGATGGATTGAATTATTTTTCCCAAAACTCGTATGTTGAAGTCCTAACCTCTGGTATTTCAGAATGTAACCTCATTTAGAAATAGGGTTGTCACAGAAATAATCAAATTAAAGTGAAATTATCAAGCTGAACCCTAACCCAATAAAACTAATGTCCTTATAAAAACAAGAAAATTTGGAGATGAACGTACATAGAAAAAGAAAGCAATGCAAACATGAAGATGAACATAGAAAAACGCGTCAGAGAAACCTAGGAGAAAGTCTTTCTTCATAGCCCTTAGCAGGAACCAATGTTGCCTTGATTTTAGACTCCAGAACTGTGAGATAATAAATGTCTGCTTTTTAAAAGCCACTCAGTTAGTAGTAGGGTTGTTCCAGCAATCCTAGCAAATTAATCTCATCACTAATAACTCAACATGTATAGCTTTATAGTTAATTTTATTTGAAATCTAAATATTAAATTTTGATTAAAATTCTAGACAAGCACCATTGAGCCACACTCCCAATACCTTCCTTGGGTGAAAATTCTATTCAGGATACCTGCAGGAGTTAACTAGAGCAACTACATAACAACAAAAACATGTATGCCGGGTTGCTCCAACAACAGACAGTTATTTTCTCACAGATCTAGAGGCTAGAAGCTCAAGATCACAGGTACCAGGCACTCTGGATTAAGGCCTTACCCTTATAACTCCATTTAACTTAATGTCCTCTCTAAAGACCCTGTCTTCAAATACAGTTAGAGTAGAAATTAGCATTTCAATATATGGATTGAGGTGGGGTAGATAAAATTGCAGCCATAATATTACCAAAAAAAAAATTACTGAAAATTATTCCTAAGCTATAATTTATAATAAATTACTTCTCACTTTGAGAAACATTAAATTGTACTATGTAAAATGAAAATAAAAAAGGTAGAGAAAAATGCAGATGAGAATTTTTTATTTAGAATTTATTTAAATGAAAATCAGATTCTAAAAAATCCTGAGAAGTAAATTATCCTTAGAACTTAACAATTTGAAACTAAAATTATAACATATTTTACACATATGTGAAATATTGTGCAGAAATAATATTAGGCATAGTTGTCTTTCTGACTTCTCCAGTCCTGTAATAAACTTGCTTCCATTTTTCTTACTGCTTTACTTCATTCTCAGACATGTGGTTCATACAATACAGAGATCAAGGTTACTCCTCAGGAGGTTTGTGCTATGCTGAAACAGTCTGTCCAAACAAGTCGGCCTTCATAATTTGTGCAGCCAACCAAATTATTGGTACTCAGTACGCATTTTCTATTATGAAAATTGCCATTTAGATGGATAGTTGTAAAGATAGGCTTTTTGTTTGTTTGTTTTGTTTATGGTTATGGGTGTACCCTTCATCTATTATTTAGATTTATAAGAGGCTTTCAAAAATATTTGCATTTCTATGGTGGAAATGCATAATATTTCAAGTCAATACAAATCTTATCTGAAATATAAACAAAAATTACTAAATATTAAAGTTGGAAAAGAAAATTATAAGATACTAATATTCAAAAGAATAGAAGAATGTACAGTACCCACTAGAAAAGAAAATTACTTGAGTTTTACATGATAAAAGACTTACAATAAATGACAAATGACAGAATCCAATGTCATTTTTAATCAGTTCAAATTAGTATACTAGTCCCTTGCTTGTTACTCAATTCATCCACCTCCAAACCCACATATCCCTGTAGTGTAGATCTTAGCAGTTCCTTCTGCTGAAGAATGCTATAGCATAGAAAGGTTTATTGATCACAAATATTTGCAAAGTGTACAAATACAACTTACATCCAACTGTTAAAACCCCTAACAAAACTGACTATAAAAGCTGTGAAATAAAAAGACGTTTCCATTTTTATTAAAATTGTAATATTATTTATTATTAGAAGTAAAGGTATAAAAGATATATAAAGTTATTTAATTTTCCATGGCTTCTTTATTTTGCAAATATTGACAGGACAGGAACTGTGACAAGTACCAGCAATAATTATACTCAAGGAGTGTACCTGAATATTTCTGAACTGTGAT
The DNA here is from genome assembly GCF_902686455.1 of Sciurus vulgaris. Taxonomy (NCBI): domain Eukaryota; kingdom Metazoa; phylum Chordata; class Mammalia; order Rodentia; family Sciuridae; genus Sciurus; species Sciurus vulgaris. The sequence continues at coordinate 52,009,686 of NC_136470.1, read as the reverse complement.
CATTCAAAAGTTTTGCTAACTCAAAGAGTAATATAGTTAAAATATTCAAAGGTTAACTGCACATGCATAGTTCTGTTGTTTCCTCTAGAAATTCAAGTTAATTGAAAGATTATAAAACATAAAAAAGAGCAATCATCTAAGAAAACTCTGTTAGAATACATAGAATGTTTAGATTTTCTGTTTCATTTATTGAAAAAAATAAAATTTCAAACGAGCAAACATTTTAAAATATATTTGATTCAATTGGATATAGCCTGATTATAGGAGTGTTTGGATAGCCACAAATTAGGGTAAATTGTAGTCATTATTATTCTGTTGATCCATGTAGTAGGGTGTGGTGAAGAGAAGAAAACTGAAGTTTTTTCAGATGTTTTAAATTGCAAAATTATCTTTAAAATGCCAAGATATGGAGCTAGGGCTATGGATCAATGTTAAAGTGTTTGCCTAGTGTGTTGCCCCAAGTTCAATGCCCAGCATTAAAAAAAAAAAACAAAAACAAAAACAAAAAAAAAAAAAAAAAAGAAAGAAAAAAGCTTCTTATTATTTTTATTTGTTTTACCAAAGGAAATTAAAAGACTACATGAGATGGAGATACAATGACCTTTTATGGAAATAATATAAGGAACTATAATACAGTGGTTAAGAACACAGGTCTTGGACATACTGGAAATTTTGACTTAATATTTTGTAGTAATGTATTAAGTTTTCAAATGACCTAACTTCGTGAACCTTTGTTTCTCAAGATAGGTTTGAGGAGACAATAAAGAGGTCATAATGCTTAACATTGTGTTTGGAAAACATCATTCTCCATGCTGTGAATCTGATCATATTGTTCTTTACTTTGAAGATCTTTAGTAGTTATGCTGTGTGTGTTCCCTGTAAGAAAGGTGTTTTCGTTTTTGTATTTTTCTTTTCTATATATTTTAAGTCTAATGTCATTAGTTTCAATTTTCAATAATATATGTGGTATAAATATTCTTATAATTATGCAAAGTAAAATGTAAATATCTGTCTTCCTTTTTCCAATTTTTTCTGCTGAAATAAAGTTAATGATATTGAATTTATCCATCCACTGTCTTTTCTGCAGCATAGAAACTCAAAATATGCACACATAGAATTTACTTTTTACTCAAAAATGTGTTATAAAACATTTTTACCAAGTTAAAAAAGTATAATATGGTGTGCTTACAGTAATTTTTAATATTCAAGTAAACAAATCTCCAGCTCTAATGGCAATTTCCAAAAATTAGTTCTCAAAATATTTTGAGCAATATCAGGAAAACCAAAACAAATGCACAGCATCCTGAAAGATGATATTGAGGAGAGCAACATGAATATGGTCAGTAATTTTCTGACATGTTTAACTCAAACTAAATTTTGTTAATCTTTAGCCAGAAACTATTTCTAGTAATTCTTTTAACAGCAGAGTCAAATAATTTGATGTGTAGAAAAGAGCATGTGAAAGAAATTTAAAAATACAAACTTTAGTTCTTTTATTTTTAACTTAAGTTTCTATGTAAAAATATAGATAACTCACTGTTTGTTCTAACATGCAAAATCCATCAGATAATATTGTGGCATACTGGTAACAATTGGGTGACATAGTTTCTACATTCAGTCTAACATAGCAATTTTGCTTTTTGAAATGAATGAATTATCCAAATGCCTATTTGACAACCTAGTTCTCATTACAACTTCAAAAAGAAAACAGAATTAATTTTCTATTCCATAATGTGAATGTATTCTGCTTAATATTGGAAAATCACTGAGACTGTCTGATGCTCACATTATTTTAAAACTAAAAATAATCTTGGCATTCCAACCCCCAACAGCATAGGCATTATAGCATACAACTGTGTCAATCCTACACTCATTGTCCTGCATAAGAAGGTTTATTTTAAGGTGCACAAAGTTTACCAGGTTATCACTTTCTAATTATATTTTGTTAAAATATCACTCTGGGGCTTCTCTTAATACCATATGAGAACACTGGATCTTCATTTACAGAAATAAATAAATTAAATAAATAAAAAAAACCCTCTCATTTCCATTAAAAAATCCCAATGGATGCTGAAGGAAACAACCTTTTTTTTCCCCAAGTATTTAAATCAATTAAATACTAATAAATTCAGATCAAAATTTTGTGATCTCATCCTGCAATCCAGAAAGAAAACTGAGCTATGTCTACATTTAAAATTACTTCTTTGAATTAATTCTATATCCATTATCCTTTTCCTTCTAATTGAGTTGCCTTAACTTCAGTAAATTGCCCTGGTGACCAGATTTCATTAGTATGTGTATAATTTCTCATCTGCATATTTTGGCAGTTTATCTATATTAGCAATTTCTGATTTCTAATAGCCCTAGACAGTACAACATTGCTATTTTCTTCTTTTTGTTCTCAGTGATCATAGAATAAGCTTCATGCTTCCAGCAATGGATTTGAAATTGGAACGAATATAAATTGCTTCAAATTTTTTGTTCCTTGAGAATAGACACCTTCTGCCACATGTGTATTTTCCACATTGCCTAACATATTGAGTTACACTGAGAGAACTACGAACTATTGAATCCTCAAATTGAAACATAGTTAAAAGGGAAGACAGAATTATTTAGTGCGATATTTATTTAGAACTTTTTAGGTATTCGTGTGGTTTTTAGGTATTCGTGTGGTCGAGAGAGCTAAAGTAGAGGAAGACACACTGAAAGGTGATTAATATGACTGTCCCTCCTTGTCTCATTTTCCTCCCCCATAGAATGCAGATGATTAAAAATAGTAGAAATTACTCCATAAAAGTGTCATGGGGGTGAAAAAGTACACTACAAGTGAAAAAATTAGGTATGGTCTGACACATAACATGCCCTAAATAAGCATAAGATATTAATGATGTATAAATGGCTCTAGAACTTCTCTTCCTGAGGAGAGTTAATAAGATTTTGAATCCCTATTACACAAATGGCGGTGATAACTGCTTCTCTTAGTTCATTTATTATTTCCTGATTAAATAATCAAGTACTCATATTATAAGTAAAATTTGAGACTCAAGGAACCAGTAGTTATTTCTTTAGATGTGGTTTATAAAATAGAGTTGAAGGGGTTGGGGACAAGAAAATATGGTTGACATCTTAGAAAACCACAGAAGAAGGAATGTCTCTCAGCAGCTGCCCCTCATCCTTCTCTCCAAGGCAGTTCCCAACCTTCATTCTAGAAAGTCTCACCCTATGCCCAGAGGAAAGAAATGTCCCTAATTGTGAAGACAAAGGGACACAGAAAAGAATCTGAATAGATCTTACAATTAATTATACACCCCTGTCCAATCACACTTCTTTATAGCTATCCACTTCTTCATCAAACTAAGCATAAAATTATATAGATATTTCTGCTTCTTTGAGTCTTCATTTCTGAAAATCCCTATGTCATGTTCATCTTAAATAAATATGTATGTTTTCCTCATGTTAGTCTGTGCTTCTGTATAGGTGCCTCAGCCATAAACCTAGGTCAAGTCAGGAAAGAAAACTTTCCTCCACTCCAGAATTAAAATCCAGACATTCTGAGGACAGAACCCTTTCCTTTATACACTGAACCTGAGCACAACAGCATTTGTGGGCATGAGGCGTAGAGAAAAGTGTGCACAGGATATGGCAGGTGGGCCCCTTGCTTCTATTTGTGAATTCATGGTCTGAGAGGTCCAGTACTAGACAATGCTCCTTTGTAGTGGAAATAGACACATTTTTAGATACTCCTTTAAATAGCAAACAAAACACATTTGTACACACCGTAGTAAGCACTTAACACATATTAACCATTGCTAATATTTTCTGATACAGACATGATGGAAATATAATCACTTGTTCTATAGTTCTGAATATAATAGTAAAATGATTAGAACCTATGAATCAGGTGCCCTGGATAGCTCTTTTTGTCCTTTTGTTCCCTTCTCACTGCAGCTCGTGATAATGACAAACCCTGCTGACTTAAGTCGCAGACGACAGAAAGGTACTTCCAACAAATAGTAAGAATTAGGAAAAGATTTTATTTCATAGAAGTGCTAAATGAAACAGTCAAACCTTTCTGGTTGAGGACAATAGGCAGGATATTCTCAGTACCTAATGCAGCCTCTAATCTAGTATAAACCAAAAATTTCAGCTATTTATGAAAATTACTTGCAGCAATTTTAATTTAAAGGCCTTTAAAATGCAGAGGCCCCCTAATGAGAATCCTTTTCTACTTCAGTTTTCAAAGTTGTTGTTTCATTTAATTCGACTCCTAGGATTTTGTATTTCCTTTTCAAGTTTCTAACATGTTAGCACCTTATTGTGGATTAATGAAACAAAAGTAACAAAAATATTTTTGATCTCATTCTTACACTTATAATTAGTGTCTTTCTTATAGGGGTTTTCAGTTACACAATAACAAAAAGAAAGGTAAAATTTGAGATTAAAATTTCTTTGCCAGTTGTTCTTAAAAATTAATTCCACATTTACTTACATCATTAAATTCCCTCATAGACAAAAACAATTTAAAATATTAAGTGAATAATTAGAAAGTTCTGGAACATAAAACAGACTTTCCAGAGCTGCTATGTTTGTTTGTTTGGGTTTTGGTTTTCACTATCCTCAGTGACCTGCTCACCCCAGGCTTTGATCCTCATAATGTTTCTAAGCTCTACAACAAATGATGTCAGGCTTCTGGACATTTATTTATGTGCATGCCACATCACCCCAACTACAAATGAGTTTCTTTCATGTTACTGTGTATCTGGGGAGACTGACAGTTCAAAATGTTCATTCGGAACAAAGCAATTTTATGGTCTAGTTAAGTTTCATACACAGATTTGAAAAGACGGGTATTGAACAGTGGTGGCCCCGTATATAAGGACCAGATCTTCAAGTAGGATGTCCATGAAATAAAACATTAAAAAATAAAAATTAAATTCCTTGTGAAATAGTTTATAATCACAGATTAGAATTTCATTTTCCTTTATTATTAATGGTATTATGTCTGAATGTGTGTTTGTATATTCATGTAGGTGAGTGTGTATGCCTATGCACATTTTTTTTTTTAAATTACAGGAAGGAGACTGTCATTTTTATCCACTTTGGTTGTGACTACATATAGGTTAGCATTTCTGAGTAATACATAGGATGCCCAATTGAGTTTAAATTTCTAATAAATATTGAGCATTTTTTTAGTATAAACCCCAAATATGATGTAGAACACATTAATACTAAGATAGTATTCATTATCTAAAATTTAAATGTAACTAAATTTCTTACTTTTTTTTTGGCTTTATTGAGAGATCATAAACATTGGTGAGAATGTAGATAAAAGGGAACCTTTGTACTCTGTGGATAGCAACATGAACTGGCATGGCCATTATGGGAAACCATAAGGAGTCTCCTCCAAAATTTACAATATAACTACTGTATGAATTAGATATCCAACTTTTGGGTATAAACCCAAAGAAAATTAAATTGATATTCCTAAGAGACATCTGTGATCTTGTTTTCATTGCAGTACTGTTGATAATAACCAAGATATGGAATAATACTGATGAGTCATCCATTTGTGGATGAATAGACAAAGAAAATGTCTGATATTTCTTTTTCTTCTCATCATTTAGATTGAACCCAGGGTATCCCACATGCTAGGCAAATGCTGTACTGCTGAACCACATCCCTAGCCCTTGTAGCCCTTGTCTCATAATTCTTACTTGTTAAATCTAGCAACCATAAAATAAGTTTACATTTTCTAGAAAATAACTGGGTATACAATTATCCCATTTATAATGACCTGTTCTAAGGAAATAATATTAAAAATATCAACAAAGATGTGCTTTTACAAAGACATTCCAACTTATGTACCGAGTATTTATGTCAAAACATTTTCTAAGCACTGGGAATAAAGCTAAACAGAAAACAGTAAGAACTTTGCTTTCCCGGAGTCAACATTATCATATAAAACAAAAATAAAATAAAATAAAATCAATAAATAAATAAATGAATAAATAAGAAAGCCTCAGTTCCATGGTGAAAATAAAAGCAGATAATGTAATGAGGAAAGAGACTGAGGTGATTCTTCTCATTGAGGGTTAAGCAGATGTTTCAGTGTAGAAATGACCTCTAATCTGATCAATGAATAAAAATGTAGGATCCAGCAACAAGAAAGGGAGAAACATAGCAAATGCTGGGAACAGACATAAAGGTTGTAAAACTTGGTAAGTTAAGGCAGCAGCAAGAAAAAGAAAAACAACAGTTAGTTTGTGGTCAGTAAATGCCAGGAGAGTACTGCGAGATGAAGTCTCAGAAATAGGCAGGGTGTGGCTAACGCAGGATCCAAGAGGCTAAGGCAAGAAATTTAGATTTTATAGTGAAAACAATAGGAACTCAATAGAATGAAACAGAGAAGTGAAAAATGTAATTTGCATTTTATAAGAATAGATAAAGTAGTGAGTTGTAAGCAGTCACCCATGCATACTAGGTAAACAGAAAGAACTGTAGGAAAAAAGAAATGTATGGTATCAATTCAGAACCAGATGAACTAGAACTGGCAGGAATTGTGGGGATTTTGGCTGCCAGGATTACGTAAGAGAGGAATCAGTAGCACCTGCTAGGCTTGGTCTTAAGTCACTGGTAGATGTTGGTAACATTATGGAAATGAATATATTCAAAGGAGTTTATAGACCACAGGTTTAGTTGGGAAAAGTTTAACTCCAAGATATTTATTAGATACTCAAGTAGAGATGTAAAATAGCAGCTGTGAGCTTAGAATTCAGGACAGAGATCAGGATTGGAGATGAAAATTAACTTTTATGTCTGTAAAACCATGAGAGTGGATGAGATTTTCTAAGGATAGTAATAAATAGGGAAAAAACTGGTAACAAATTAGAGTTGCAAAAAATCTGGGGATTTGGAAGATCAGATAGTAAACGGAGAATGACAAAGAGAAAACATAGAAGAAAATTCAATACCCTATAACACACAAGAAACCTAGAATAGTATTTGCAGAAAGTGGAACTGATTAACCTGGATACAATGGGGCTGTAGATGAAGAAATGCATTACTGAGAAGCAAACATGTTTATTTGGTAAGATAGAATTGGGTAAGAGTATATTCGGTGGAATGATCAGGAACAAAAGATTGGCTGAACTTGAAAAATTCAAGTGAGGAAAGGAATGTGAAACTACTGACAACTTTTTTTTTTTAATTTTATTTATTTGTTCTTTCTAGATATACATGACAGTTGAGTGTATTTTGACATGTTATACAGACATAGAGTAACTTGTTCCAATTAGAATTCCATTATTTTGATTTTATATCATGTGGCATTACATTGGTTGTGAATTCATATATAAGAATATGAAAGATACGTCTGATTCATTCTACTGTATTTTCTATTCCCATCCTCCCTTCCTTTACTTTAATCCCCTTTGTCTAGTTCAATGAACTTCTAATCTCCTCCCTTGTTGTGGCTTAACTTTCACATATCAGAGAGAATATTCTGCCTTTGGTTTTGGGGACTGGCTTATTTTACTTAGCATGATATTCTCCAGCTCCACCCATTTACTGGAAAATATTATAATTTCATTCTTCTTTAAGACCAATTGAAATTCCATTGTGGTATACATACCACATTTTCTTTATCTATTCATCTTTTGTAGGGCGTCTAGGTTAGTCCCATAGCTTGGCTATTGTAAATTGAGCTGCTATAAGCATTCATGTAGCTGTGTTACTATAGCATCCTGATTTTAAAGTCCTTTAAAATAACTGGGTCAAATGGTGGTTCCATTTCAAGTTTTCCAAGGACTCTCCATACTGTTTTCCAGAGTAGTCACAACAATTTGTAGTCCCACCAGCAATGTGAGAGTGAACATTTTTCCTCATATCCTCATCAACATTTATTGTTATTGTATTCTTGATAATTGCCATTCTGACTGGTGTTAGATGGAATCTCAGTATAGTTTTGATTTTCTTTTCTCTAATTGCTAGAGAAGTTGAATATTTTTTCATATATTTGTTGACCATTTGTATTTCTTCTGTGAAGTGTCTGTTCAGTTCCTTAAAGAGATACAGGTTCATCGTAATACTGGACCTTAAATTATACTAGGGAGCAATAGTAACAAAAAATGGCATGATATTGGCACCAAAACAGACTGAAGACCAATGGAACAGCATAGAAGACACAGAGTCATATCCACATAAATACAATTATCTCAAACTAGACAAAGTCACCATAAACATGCATTGGAGAAAAGACAGCCTCTTCCACAATCATAGTGGGAAAACTGGAAATTCATATGTAATAGAATGAAATTGAACTCAACTCAAAGTGGATCCAGGACCTAGAACTTAGACCACAGAATCTGCAACTACTAGGAGAAAAAGTAGGCCCAAATCTCCACCATATGGGCTTAGGAACTGACTTCCTCAATAAGACTCCTAAAGCACAAATAGTAAAACCAAGAATAAATAAATGGGACAGTATCAAACTAAAAAACTTCTTCACAGCAAAGGAAGAAATCAAGAGTGTGAACAGAGAGCCTACAGAATCAGAGAAAATCTTCACCAGCACCTTGGATAGAGCATTAATCTCCAGGATATAGAAAGAACTCAAAAAACTTAACACCCAACAGACAAACAACAAATAAAACCTGAGAACCGTTAAAAGAAACTGTGCTAAGAAAAGGATGAAAGAAATATGATTATGTTTTAAAAGAAACAGGAATGTTTTAATGATTGAACCAACCTTGCTATGGTTTGGATAAATGTCCCAAAGGGCCATGTGCTAAAGACTTGGTCCCCAAGATACCACTATTGGGATGAGGTGGGACCTTCAGAAGGTGGACCTAGTGGGAGGACCATAGGTCTTTGGGAATGTGCCCTTCAAGAGGATCATGGGAACCCAGTTGGTAGGCTCTCTCAGCTTTCTGGCTTATGACCAGAGTGGTTTCCTCCAATACAGACTACCACCATTGCCATTCTCCAGCCTTACCAGCCTAAAGCAATGGGCAACCCAAAGTTGGACAGGAACATCCAGAAATGCAAACTAAACATACATTTCCTCTTTATAAATTAATTGCTGCTGATATTTTATTGTGGTAATGTAAGGAAGACCAATCAAATCAAAAGAATGTTTTAATTTAATAACAATTAATACAACTAAGAGGGAGGAATTTTTGATGTGGAAGAGACAATATCTTAAAAAAATGATGACCTTGAAAGATGAGGAAGGACATGAGCTGGAGCACAAGTGGAGGGATTGGACTTTAATAAGAGTAGGTAGGTACATCCTTAGGTATAGCAGGATCAGATAACAGTAAAGGGAAAGGTAAGGAGAATAGAATGCTTGAAATGACAAAAGGAAATACTTAATACTTTAAAATATGTATTTGGAATCATTTTTTTAATTCAAGAACTGAGAAATTAATCCATATCATGTCATATAAAGCAGTCAGTAAATATAAATCTTTTAATGAGATTGAAAATCTCAGTTAATTTTAAAAACATGAAATCTATATATGTAGTATATTAAGCATGTAAGAAATATTTTGGAAGCATATAAGCTAAAATTCTAATAGCAGTTAAATATGGGGTTTTTATTATGAGTAAGTATTGTTTCATATTTTTATATGTTTTATAATGAGGGAAATAATCTTTAAAGATATCTGAGAATAACTGATTAAAGTAACATTAAGATGGATTCTCTATCCCACTTTACTAATCCCTGCATAAGAGCAGGCTAATTTTAGTCATTAATTATTACTGTCTTTAGAAATTTCAGATGGAAGGCCAAGCATTAAATGAATTGTGCATAATCAAGGACTGCTTCTGTTTCAGTCTTCTAAAGAAAATACCAATAGAAGAAAATCAACTTGTTTCCAGTATTTTGAACACCTACAGATATTTTGACATATTTTTACTATAAGAAGAGGAAGCATTCAAAATCAGTAGTGTTCAAACAAGGGCCCAAAGAAGACAGCACAGAACTAAATATATATCCAAGAATCACTTTAATTTTCATAAGAGGAGATGATACAAAGGCAACTTGAGATATTTTTCTTAAGATTCAGCATGTGCAGTTTTATTTTTATGTTCTATCACATGGTCTCATTCCTATAGTTTTTAGTTCAGAGAAGAGACATCATCATTTTAGTTTTTTTTAAAGTTATAGGACTCCTCACTGAACATATGTTAGTCATTATAAGTTATTAAAACATAATTTTTAATTATACCAAGAATCTGCTTTTTGCTGCTTTATATAGTAAAAGTGATCACTTTCTTTCAGGACATTAATCTGGTAGAACCTTTAAAAATTGAACGTATGGTGCATCTTTGTTAGAACCTTGCAAGTAGGTGCTTTCTTATTATTTTTTAATAAAAGATAAAGATCTATCAGATAGCATGCTATACTTCACTAGGGATTTGTTTCACTATATAAGTTATAAATAAGTTATTCTGTAGAAAAGAAACTGCATTTTATTCAAGTCTGCATTTCCAAAAGACAGTATGGTACCTGGACATACCAATGCTGCACAAGTGCCCAATGATTTCAAAATAATAACAATAATAAATGAATAAAAGGAAAAACAGGAAGGAAGGAAATAAGTGCATGTTCTCTAGAAACCCTGTAGTCTTGAAAGTTCTAATTATGTTAAAAAATATAATATATCTTTTTATAGATTCTGAAGAAATCATTCTCCAAAATGGATTTGGAGTTTCATGGAGTGATCATATTCATTGTCCGTGTTACAGAGATTTGAAAAGCCATTTATCTTTAAGGCTATTTGTTGATCTGAAACATTTCATCAAAAGCAAGTTGTTTTGAAAATTAGAAATAAAAAAAAAATCCTCTGTGCTATCCTAAGGGAGACATTTATAATCGATCCAACATGCCTGAGTGCATTCTTAAGTCTTCGTAGGAGTATTAAAACCATGACTCATCTTGTAGTAACATAATAGACAGCATCAGATGTGAATATAGAACAAACAGCCACTTGTGAACATCATGAATATATCCAAAACAGCAACTGGCCATATTTTAAAGTGACTTATAGGAGCAATGTTCAGGTTGCAGAATTGCCTGATCTAAATGGGGGAAAATGGCTTAATTCAGAAAGCACTACCCTAGTTTTTCTCTCTAGGTGGGTTCATAATAAATAGTAGTAGAAAATACAAAATAGGTAAATTAAACAATGAGAATTGAGAGTGATATGCTATTTCTGATTATTAAGATATATTTATCTTTTATATGGGCAAGTCAATAAATTGCTTGAATATTTTAACAGTGCTATTTTTTAAAACCGTAATATGAGTACTTTACCTTAGTTAAGGGATCTAAGTGGTATTCTAAGTCACTGATTTTTCCTTTGCTTTCTGCAAACATGTGTGTGTGTGTATACAGATGTTTGTATATATTAAGAAAAATATATATAAAACTATCTTTATCTTAATTCCGTCTAGGTCTGTATCCCTGAGTCCTTAAGTAAGGCCTTTAAGAATAAAACAGAAAGGACCAGATATCCTTTACACTAAATAAATGGTATTTATAAATTTCAATTAGTTATAATAAAAAATGCAAAATAATCAATAAAATAATTTATTAGTTACATAATTCTTCCTAGATTATCAAATACTTTTATATGACATGATTCCCTAACCAAAAGGAGTATATAATTACTTCATAAGCTTGTTTTATTAATTCACTTTAAAGACACTTATTGAAAACTTGTGTCAAGCCAGACTGTTCACAGAACCAGGAGCTCACAGCCCTTGAATCATAGAGATTCTAGTTTATTGTGATAGGAGGAATAGCTGTTAATCACATCATTGAAAATGAATGTAGAGATGTAGCTATAGCAATTGTAATGATAGGTGCCGGGACTCTGTGTACCCTTAACAAGGTTTTTCGTCTGTTTATAAACCTTCTGAACATACACATACAATGGGTAAAAATGGCATTTCTGTATTAAAATCTATTCAATTAACAGCTACCTTCCTATTTATAAACTAGTTGCAGCATGGTCTAAAATGTTGTTTAGGTCTGGTGTTTCTGTATTAAATTCCTCTCTAGGTTTGTCCAGAATGAAAGTAGTGTATTGAAGTACCCTACTATCACTATATTGCAATCAATCTTTCCCTCCAGATGCTCTAATTTTTGTTCTATGTGTTTAGCAGCTCTACTGTTGGGTGCATATATATTTATAATTGTCATACTATCCTTCCGATGAATTGACCCCTTTTACATTATTTACAGCTTATCTCTATTTATGGTTTATAAGTGAATGTCTATTTTGTGTATAAGAAGTATTACCAGTCCTGCTCTTTTTATTTTCTATGTGCATGAAATATCTTCTGCCACTCCTTCACTTTCAGCCAATGTGTGTCCTTAAAAGGGTAAGTGAAATGAATCCTTGGTAGGCAGCATATTATTTGGTCTTTTTAGTTTTGTTTGCTTATTGTGTGTTTGGTTTTATCCACTCATTTACCATTTCTCTTGTTTTGTAGACAGTTTGTTTCTTCTTCTTTTTCTTTTGTGGTTTGGGCTATAGATTTTAAATCTTTTTCAAAAAAAATTTTTTTTTGTTCATCTCCTGTAGATTTTCAGTAATAATAAACAAAGAATATAGTACTCAGTTAGATAGGCAGAATAAGTTTGATTTTCTTTGAGATTTATTTGCAGCTTGGTGAATATATTTAATAAGTGAGTTCTGTACATTTCAATATTACTTAGTAAATCTCAAATTTTTTCATCATGAAAACTGTCAAATATTTGAGGTGATGGATAGGTTAATTAGCTTGATTTAATCATTCCACATTGTATTAAAAATTATAATGTCACCTTATACTCACAAATATACACCAGTATAATTTGTCAACACATAATTTAAAAGTTACATTTGTTCTCGTTATATTGCAGAAAACTGTATTCAGGTTTTCCCAATTTTGAAACATTAAATTGAAAATAACATACATATATGTATACACATGCCCATACTTATGTATTTAATGTAAGATTGATATTTTAGGGAAAACAATCACAGCATTTTGAGGATTTCAAATCACTATAGACACATTTAAATAATAAATAGATATATCACATTATTGGTTTGATGACTTTTTCAAAATAATTTATCTAGATACGATTGATTTATTTCCCTAAACATTAGCCTAAAAGAGGGCACATGTACCTGCTTCCTCTTAATTAGTACATCTGCATAAAAACACCCACATTATTAATTTAAAGCAGCGTCCTAAAGGATATGCTCTGTGAGAAACAGGTGGTGCTGTTTTTAAGTACAGTGGAAGGGTAATAACAGAGCTCGTGGATTTTGGTAGCTCTGAGCCTAGCCTGCCTACCCACCTACAAATATGAAGCAGGGGCTCGGGATCAGAGGGCTTCTGCCGATTACTGTCAACTCCATAGTGTGGACAAGTGACTTTGTCTACAATTTTTCCAGTTTCCCCATCTGCAAAGCAAATTTATTCCAACTGGATAAGATAATGTTGTAATATTTTATCACAGTACTTGCCCTGTCTATGCCACCAACATTAATTTCTCAAAATATTTTAGCTGGGCAGTTATTGCTTTTTAATGCCATTATCACCCCCTTTTGAATACAAGAAAATATTTCTTCATTGCCTATACTTCTTCATTCCTTTCTCCATATTTTTATTTCAATGATCTCTTCCAAGCTCTGCACTCTGATGACGAAAATTCAAGTTATTAAGGAGTCTTACATTTGTTCCAATAAACAAAATGGGATTCTTCTAATTATCATTTAATCATGAGGACTGATTACAATATAAAGTAATTTATTTTAGAAATATGGCTTTTCAATGCAATTTTAATTTTAGGTACCTTTTTCCCCCCACATTTGCTGATAAGTTTTGAAAAATAGTTCTCTGAGGATCATTCTAGGAATGAGCCATATTAATTCAATCCTCCATTAGTCACAAGATTTCTATAAAAAATGGTTTCTCCATTTGACTTTATTGTTCCCAAAAATGGAGACTCTAAACATCGATATATTTCACTGAAATAAATTATACTTTCTAAATATTGTATAATCCTTACTAAAAGGAAAAAAAATGTTAATATCCACAAATCACTGAAAAACGCTGGTGAGAATTGAGTGAAGGTATTTAAAATATTGTTCCAAAGACAATCAAAAAACTTACCCTTTACAAGAAGAACTTTTTCATAGAGAAAGTGAGAACTTTTTCAGGAAGAAAAATCAAGCAAGGGAAGAACTTCACTGAATACCAAGTTTGTTGAGGAGCAAAAATTTTAATCATTCTTTTTTCACCTTCATATACTGCTTGATCATTTAGAGAAGTGGAGCATTAAATCTTGGGGTTCCTTTTTTAGTTATATTTCTTGCTACTGTTTCTGTTTTTTTTTTTTTTTTTTTTTTTTTTTTAAGGATGCTTGTAGGATTACAAAATCTGTAAGAAAAACACATTCTGCATTATTTGATCATTTGGATAATAAAATACCAAAGTCTAAGCATTATCATTTAACCTTCTGAATACTTGATGGTTTTTAAAAGTAAATGATATTTTTTAGAGATTTAAATAATAATTTTAAACTTTTTTTGGAAATGTGGAACACAAAAGAAAGGAGTGTTATTATTTTGAAAGAAGAACACATCAATGATGCTAATGTCACAGAGAAAATGACCAATTATGGATGACAAACTATAAGCATTCACTCACCTTTTGGGCATAATACCCTTCAGAGTAGTGCCAAAGACAATGATCTCTTTTCAATAAGTTAAAGTTCCATAAGCTGTTAAAATGCTGAAACTAAATTATGCAAATACAGGAAATGCCCATGCTACTATTGGAATGTGTCCTTCAAATCTCATGTGTTGGAAAGCTAATCCCCAAATTCATGTTCATGGTGTTTTGAGGCAGGACCTTTGGGAGGTAATTAGGATTAGATAAGTTCATCAGAGTGGGGCTCCTATAATGACACTAGTGGCATCACAAGAGGAGGTGAAACTTGCCCTGATGCAGGCTTGCTCCATGCTGAAACTAAATTACACCATGTGATTCAGCACCATGTCTCACACCATGTGATACAGCAAGGACATCCTCCCCAGAGGCTGAGCAGATGCCAGAGTCTGCCAGAGCCCCCCAGAACTGATGACTGTAATACTCTGTTCTTTATCAATTACCCAATCTGTGATACTCAGTTATCACACAGAAAGTAGAAAAAGAGAAATCACCACCTAGATACCTAGATACACCTCAAAAATAACAAAATTACAAAAAAAATGATAAGAAGGTGGAATCAAAGAAGAAAGTTGAAAAGTTCAATCATGAGTTTCTCCTCTTAAATGACTCTAATATAAACTTTTTATGTTTAATAATAGAAAAAACTTTATTTCCTAGAGTTCATAGAGACTATACAAACTGTGACTAGATCACAAAATAGTGACTACCACATAAAGAGAAGGAATGGAAATACTTTTCAGAGTGGGTAGACTTGGAAACAGAATAACTTGGAAAATTGTCTATTGTCTCAATGTGGAAGGCACAAAAACAGGTTTCTATAAACAGGGACAAAACAAGGATGACCTCTTTCACCACTTCTATTCAACATAGTCATTGAAACTCTAACTACAGCAATTAGACAGGAGAAAGAAATTAAAGGAATACAAATAGGAAAGGAAGAACTCAAACTATCACTATTTGCTGATGACATGATTCTGTATTTAGGGGATCCAAAAAATTCCACCAGAAAACTTCTACATCTAATAAATGAATTCAGCAAAGTCGCAGGATATAAAATCTACACCCATAAATCAAACACATTCCTATTCATTGGTGATGAATCTGCTGAAAGAGAAATTAAGAAAACTGCACATTCACAATAGCCTCAAAAAATAAAATACTTGGGAATCAATTTAACAATGACCTCTACAATGAAAACTAGAGAATACTAAAGAAAAACTTGAAGAAGATCTTAGAAACTGGAAAGACTGCACATGTTCCTGGATAGACAGAATTAATATTGTCAAAATGGCTATATTACCAAAAGCAGTATATCCCACCCAAGTCCCACATGGGCAAGGGAGCAGGTATCCATCCGAGTGATGGGCTGGCTCTAAAATAAAAGCTATGAAAGGAATATATCAAGAAATAAAGAGAAAATACAAGAATTATATATTTTCAAAGCAGGAGTGTGACCAGAGGAGTCTGACTTCTAACAAAGAAAAAACCCTGGTTGCTTTATTTCTATCAGTACACACTAAAAGGGGATCAGTATGGAGCTTCTTTATGAAAAACAGGATAGAGATGGGAGAAAACAGGTTATTTGGTTCTTAGCAGGTAATGCCCATGTCTGGTCCCTGTGTTTGAACTTGGAACTGTGCGTTAGGTGAGGGTGCCAGAATGATCTGAACTTTCTCAAACCAGGAAATTTCACCCAGAAATTCCAAGAATAGTGGCTTCCCTGCCTTAATGACTCAAATATTACTCAATCCATACATGATTCACACATGGCTCCCAACAGTTATATAAATTTAATGCAATTTCTATTAAAATCCTAATATCATTCTTCATAGAATTAGAAAAAAAAATTATGAAATTTATTTAGAAAAATAAGAGACCCAGAATAGCCAAAGCAATCCTTAGCAAGAAGTGAAGCAGGAGGCCTCACAATATCAGACCTTAAACTATACTACAGAACCATAGAAACAAAATTGGCATGGTACTGGCATCAAAACAGACATGTAGACCAATGGTACAGAATAGAAGACACAGAGACAAACCCATATAAATACAGTTATCTCATACTAGACAATGGCTCCAAAAACATTCACATGAGAAAAGATGACCTTTTTTACAAATGGTGCTGGGAAAATTGGAAATCCGCATGTAACAAAATGTAATTAAACCCCCCTCTCTCTCACCCTGCATGAAACTCAAAGTGGATCAAAGACTTAGGCACTAGAACAGAGACACTGTGCCTAACAGAAGGAAAGTAGGCCCAAATTTTCACCTTGTTGGCATAGGATCTGACTTCTTTAACAAGACTCCTAAAACACAAGAAGTAAAATCAAGAATCAATAAATGGGATGAATTCAAACTAAAAAGCTTCTTCTTGGCAAAGGAAACAATCAATAATAACATGAAGAGAGAGCCTACTGAATGGGAGAAAATCTTTACCACATGCACCTCAGTAGAGCATTAATCTTCAGAATATATAAAGAACTCAAAAAACCTAACACCTTCAAAAACAAATAACCCAATCAATAAATCAGGTAGGGAAATGAACAGATACTTCATAGAAGGAGAAATACAATCGATCAATAAATAATGAAAAAATGTTCAACATCTCTAGCAATTAGAGAAATGCAAATCAAAAGTACTCTAAGATTTTATCTCACTCCAGTCAGAATGGCAATTATCCAGAACACAAGCAACAGTAAGGAGTTGACAAGGATATGGGGGGAAAAGTACACTCATACATTGCTGATGGGACTGCAAATTGGTGCAACCAGTTTGGAAAGCAGAATGGAGATTCCTTAGAAAACTTGGAATTTCCCACTTTTGGTTTATACCCAAAGGACTTAAAGTCAGTGTAGTACAGTGATGCATTTACATCAATGTTTATAGCAGCTCAACTCACAATAGCTAAACTATGAAACCAACTTAGATGTCCTTCAACAGATGAATGAAGAAAGAAAATGTGGTATATATATGTACACAATGGAATATTACTTAAAGAAGAATGAAATTATGGTGTTTGCCAATAAATGAATGGAGCTGGAGAATATCATTCTAAGTGAAATAAGTCAATCCCAAAGAACAAAAGGGCACATGTTTTCTCTGATATGCAGATTCTAATACACAATGGGGGTGGTTTGGGAAGAATAGAGTTACTTTGGATTAGGTAAGGGGAGTGAAAGGAGGGAAGGGGGCCTGGGGGTAGGAAGGATAAGAGAATGAATTTGACATTATGACCCTATGTACATATATGACTACATGACTGGTGTGATTCTACATCATGTACAACCAGAAGAATGAGAAATTATACTCCATTTATGTATGATGTGTCAAAGTACATTCTACTGTCATGTATAACTAATTAGAATAAATTTTAAAAAAATGTTTCCATTCAATTTGGTAACTTCATTCCTTGACAATATTAAACATGCATAAACCTTGCAAACTTGGACTTTGTCTCCAAAACTAGGAGAAAATAATTTTTAGTGGTATATGCTACCCAATATGTGGTATTTTGCTAAGATAGCCCTGGCAAACTAATTCAGTAGGTATTAAAGAGGGGAAATGACTAATTGATTTTCAAAACTGCACTCTTTTAGTGAAAATGTATCACTTGTCCATGACTTTGACAAATTGACAGATTTTTTTTTAGCTTTTATTGTTCACAGCTTTAGGTGAAAATTCAAGATAAATAGGGCTAGTTAAGTAAAATGCCTTCCTTCCACAAAGATAAGACTGGTAAAATCCTTTACACTGAAAAGCAGGATTTGTTATGGAGAATGCCGTGTTCGTATTTTACAGTGGTTAATTTTCTCCATCCCTATCAGAAGTTCAAGGGACTCTTTCTTATGCTGTACTTTGTAAGATTTCTCTAAAAGTGTAGGGACTGCCCTAATACTGTGCTCCTAGCAGTTTTTACTGTCATACTAGTCCTTGCTCAGCTGTCGGCAACTTGTCAGAATTACCATTAAGTGTTTTTACCAAATTAGGACTCCATTGGGTTCTGTTCCAGATAAGTAGTTCTTTTCTCATATCAATTTACTTTTAACTGACAAGTAAAAGTTATATTTATGAGGTACAACATGATGCTTTGATATTTACATATATTGTGGAATGGCTAAATCAAGCTATTTAATATAAATGTTACCACATTGTTAAAAATTTTTGTGGTGAGAGCACTTGAAATCTAGTTCTTTAGAAATAAATGTTCACATAGCCTCCCTGCATGGTCATACAGTGCTATGGCTCCCCATTACCAACACATTCTGCCTCCTCTGCTGCCATCTTGGATTATCCTGACTGCTGCAGCTGCCACCTTATTGTTGGTGTAACTTTCATCTGGGGAGAACTGCTAGAGACTAGAAGCTTATTATCAGGTACCTAAAGGTTAGCTGCTGCTGCTGTTGCCACCAACTTGAGATGTGGTCACAACCAGGACCTGAAAGATCATCATCAAGGACCCTGCAGGCTTGGTTGCATCTGAGGTATTCCTGCTAGATGTACTAATAGTCACCATCTTGCTGCAGAGGCAGGAGAGAGCCTTGCAAGGGTAGGTGGGAAAAGGATGTGAGGGCATCCCTGTTATTCAACAAATCAGCCCAGCACCCGCTGGGATCCCAGAGACAACTTGGGAGCACTTGCTGGGACCCAACCATCAACCTGCTCTAAGACTCCACCAAGCACCCGGTCCCAATGGTTTGGCAATCAACAGGGCCATCCAGCTCCTCAATCCCTGGATTCTCAACCACTCCTAGCCACCAATGGGCCCAGTGCCTGCAGGTATGTGACTGGTCCACAGATTTCAATGCCTGGTCCTGATTTGTCCAGTACAGAACAGCTTTCAGAGACAGGTACACAGGTCCTGGCACTCAGCCCTCAGAACTTTGGAGAGACAGGTTTCTGATTGGGAAGTCAAAAGGGCAGGGGCAGGAGAGATATAATTTAGAGACTAAATTATAGACCAGGAATTGTGGGGTCGACAAGTAACAGAAGGAAGAGACTAAGACCAGGCTCCTGTGTCACATTTTTCTTTATTTTTTTCTTTTTAATTTTATTATTACTTTTACTCACTCTCTCTATTTTCTCTTATTTATCTCTTTCCTTGGAGTCTCTTTCTCCCTTTCCTCCTGCTAATAACAACTTCTTTTGATTCCGCTTTCACGCTTTCTATGATCTAGTACCTCTATATTCTCACTTCTCACCTCACTAACATCACCCCCTGTACGCCTCCCCAATCCTCTTTGTCTACCATTAGTAATTATGGACCTTATTGCAAACCTATTGTTTATACTATCCATAATAATTGAATGCATCATCTCTGTTTGTTATGACAATACTGTCAATCTCTTAATAGTTTAAGGTTGCATATTGGTTGTATTGGGTGCTGTTAATATTGATTGCCCTCTTAAAGGTGAGATAATGGAAACCTGCAGGGACACTATAAATCTATAGGGTGGAAACTGTAATATCTCAGATCTGCACTGCTAGAGGGGAAAACACATGAATAATGTGAAAAAAAACATGAGAAGAAAGCACCCCAAACAAACCAAGAATGCTATATTAATAGAATCCATTGACAGCACAGTAGAAGAAATGTCAGAGAAGGAGTTCACAATGTACATCATTAAAATGATCCATAAAGTAAAGGATGATATAAGAGAGCAAATGCAGGCAACAAAAGCCACATAGATATAGAGTTAAAGAGCAAATGCAGGAAGGAGAAGATTATTTCAGTAAAGAGATAGAGATTCAGAAGAAAAAAAAAAAACAGAAACAATAAACCAATGAAAAGCTCAATAGAAAGCATCACCAACAGACTAGATCACTTTGAAGACAGAACCTCAGACATTGAAGATGAAATATTTAATCTTGAAAATAAAGTTGACCGCAGAGAAGATTGTAAGAAATCATGAACAGAACCTCCTAGGACTATGGGATAACATGAAAAGACAAAGTTGAAGAATTATTGGGATTGAAGAAAGCACAGAGATACAAACCAAAAGAATAAATAATCTATTCAATGAAACAATATCAGAAAATTTCCCAAACCTGAAGAATGAAATGGAAAATCAAATACATGAGGCTTACAGTACACCAAATGCACAAAATTACAACAGATCCACACCAAGGCACATTATAATGAAAATGTCCAACATACAAAACAAAGATAGAATCTTAAGGCCAAGTGAGAAAAGTATCAGATTACAAATAGAGGGAAAACCATAAGGATATCAGCAGATTTCTCAGCTCGCCCTAAAAACTGGAGGGACTGGAACAATATATACCAAGCTCTGAAAGAAAATGAATGCCAACCAAGAATCTTATATCCAGCAAAACAAACCTTCAGATTTGATGATGAAATAAAAACTTTCTATGCTAAACAAAAGTTAAAAGAATTTACGAATAGAAAGCCTGCAATACAGAACATTCTCAGCAAATATTCCATGAGAAGTAAATGGAAAATAACAATGAAAATCAGCAAAGGGAGGAGCTACACTAAAGGAAAAGCCAATCAAAGGAAAAATAAGGTCAAGTTAAAAACCCAAAATAAGCCAAAATGACCAGGAATACAAATAATAACCAATGGTCTAAACTCATTGATCAAAAGACATAGAATGGCAGATTGGATTAAAAAAAATAAAGACCAAGTAATATGCTGCCATCAGGAGACCCATCACATGGGAAAAGACATCCACAGACTGAAGGTGAAAGGTTGTGAAAAAAACATATCACACTATTGGACTCAGTGAAAAAGCCAGGGTTTCCATTCTCATATCAGATAAAGTGGACTCTAAGCCAAAGTTAGAAGGGATAAAGGAGGACGTTTCATACTGCTTAAGGGAACCATAAATCCACAAGTTGGAATTGTAATATTTGTCTCATAAATTTGTAAATATTTATGACCTAAACAATGGAGCATCTATGTATGTCAAATAAACCCTTCTCAATTTCAGGAATCAAATAGACTGCAACACAATAATACTGGGTGACTTTAACACACCTGTCTCACCACTGGATAGATCTTCCAAACAAAAACTGAACAAAGAAGCCATAGAAGTCAATAATACAATTGATAAATTAGATTTAACAGACATATGTAGAATATTCCATCCATCAATGAGCAAATACACTTTTTTCTCAGCAGCACATGGATCTTTTTTCTAAAATCAACCATGTTATGCCACAAAGCAAATATTAGCAAATACAAAAAATAGAGATGCTACCTTGCATTCTATCAGATCATAATGGAATGAAATTAGAAATTAATGATAAAATTAAAAAAATAGAAACCACTCCAACACTTGGAGACTAAATAATATGCTATTGATCATGCATGGTTAGCAGAAGACATTAGGGAGGAGATTGAAAAAAATTCTTAGAGGTAAACGAGACCACTGATACAACATTTCAAAATCTCTGGGACACTATGAAGACAGTGCTGAGAGGAAAGTTCATTGCATTGAGCCCATTCAATAAAAGAAAAAAAAAGTCAAAAAATAAATGACCTAACATTACATCTCAAAGTGCTAGGAAAAGAAGAACAAATCAACACAAAAGTAGGAGAAGACAGGAAATAATTAAAATGAGAGATGAAATCGATGATATTGAAACAAAAGAAAAAACTGAAAAAATTGACAAAACAAAAGTTGATTTTTTCAAAAAATAAACAAAATTGATAAACCCTTATTCATACTAACAAAGAAAAGGAGAAAGAAAACTCAAATTATTAAATTTGTGATGAAAAAGGAAATATAACAACAGACACAATTGAAATACCAACCATGATTAGAAGCTATTTTGAAAATCTATACTCCAAGAAAATTGAAATGATCCACCCAGAATGAATAAGGAGGACATACACAATTTAAATCGGTCAATTTCAAGAAATGAAATAGAAGATGCCATCGAAAGCCAACCAACCAAGAAAAACCCCAGACCAGAAAAAACTAATAACAATAGTCCTCAAAGTATTCCATGAAATAGAAAGGGAGGGAACCCTTCCAGACTCATTTCATGAAGCTAGTATTGCCCTAATACCCAAACTAGACAAACAGGCATCAAGGAAAGAAAACTTCAGAGCAAAATCCCTGATGAATATAGATGCAAAAATTCTTAACAAAATTCTAGCAAATCACACACAAAAACATATTAAGAAGATAGTGGCCACGCCCTCAGGAATAATTCCACGTGTTTGCACCAGCCTCCAAAGAAGCTGGGGAGCTGCAGCAAGGGAGTGCCAAGTCAGTGGGGGATGGAAGTGGGGGTGAGGGTGTGAGGGTGTTGGTGGGTGGGGTGTCTGGGGACCATCTGTGGCAGGGGGGCAAAAAAATAAAAAAATAGTGCACCACGATCAAGTGGGAAGTAGGGTTCATCCCAGGAATGCAAGAATGGGTCAACATCCAGAAATCAATGAAAGTTAATTCATCATATCAATAGGCTTAAAAACAAGAATTACAAGATCATTTCAATAAATGTAGGAAAAGCATTTGATAAAATACAGCACTACCTCATGCTCAAAACACTAGATAAAACAGGGATGGTAGGAACATACCTGAACACTGTAAAGGTTATCTATGCTAAGCCCATGACCAACATCATTCTAAATGGAGAAAAGTTTAAAGCATTCCCTCTAAAAACGGGAACAAGGCAGGCTTTTTCCACGGGGCAATCCAAGAAGGTGGACTAGAGGGTGACTGCATCTCCAGTCGCTCCAGAACCCAGAATTCAAGAAGGGGAGGCATTGAGAGACTCCGACTAAAATAGAGCCACGGGGTGAGTTTCCCTCACCCGGTGAAGCTTGGCCCAGGGAAGCAGGCCTGGATCGGGGCGGCTTATCAGAGTAGGGCAGGGCAGCTAGAATCTTCCCCAAGCAGCCCTGTGAACTCTGGCGGTGGGCTCCTCTCACATGGCCAGCATCTCGGAGCAGGGCCCCAATGAAAGCCTTTCCACACAGAGCCAGCTCCAAGCCCTGGAACCAGTAGCGGGCTAGGGACAGCTTTCTTCAGAAGCACTGCATTATCAAGTTACTCCAAGACTTCAGGCTACTGAAGGCTGGAAGGTGATACACTGGAAATCTACAGGGACACTATAAATCAAAAGAGGAAATCTGCAATATCACAGAGGCCCACTGACATCTGAATATGAGAAAACAAGGGAAGAAAATGTCCCAAACAAACCTAGATACTATATCAATAAAACCCAATGACAGTACAGCAGAAGAAATGTCAGAAAGGGAGTTCAGAATGTACATAATTAAAACAATCAGGGAAGCAAATGAGGAGAAGAAAGAGCAAAGGCAGGCATTGAAGAAGGGGATGAAAGAGAAAATGCAGGCATTAAATGATCGCATCAAACAACAGTTAAAGGAGCAAATACGGGAAGCAAGAGATCATTTCCATAAAGAGAGATACTGAAAAAAAAAAAAAAAAAAAAACAGACAGAAATCCTTGAAAAGAAGAAAACAATAAACCAAGTTAAAAATTCCATAGAAAGCATAACCAATAGGACAGAACACCTGGAAGACAGAACCTCAGATACTGAAGACAAAATATTTAATCTTGAAAACAAAGTTGACCAAACAGAGAAGATGGGAAGAAATCATGAACAGAATCTACAAGAATTATGGGATATCATGAAAAGGCCAAATTTAAGAATTATTGGGATTGAGCAAGGCTTAGAGAAACAAACCAAAGGAATGAACAATCTATTCAATGAAATAATATCAGAAAATTTCCCAAATCTGAAGAATGAAATGGAAACCAAGTACAAGAGGCTTATAGGACTCCAAATATACAAGATTACAACAGACCCACACCAAGGCACATTATTATGAAAATACCTAACATACAAAATAGAGACAGAATTTTAAAGGCCGGGAGAGAAAAGAATCAAATTACATTCAGGGGGAAACCAATAAGAATATCAGCAGATTTTTTAATCAAGACCCTAAAAGCTAGAAGGGCCTGGAACAACATTTACCAAGCCTTGAAAGAAAATGGATGCCAACCAAGAATCTTATACCCCACAAAACTTACCTTCAGATTTGATGATGAAATAAGATCCTTCCATGATAAACAAAAGCTAAAGGAATTTACAAAAAGAAAGCCGGCATTACAGAACATTCTCAGAAAATATGCCATGAGGAAGAGATGAAAAAAAAAAGAAGGAAATCAGCAACGGGAGGAACTAGCCTAAAGAAATAGCCAAAGAAAGGAGAAACCAAATCATATCAAAAAACAAAAATGAGTCAAATGACTGGGAATACAAATCATACCACAACAGTAACCCTGAATGTTAATGGCCTGAACTCATCAATCAAAAGACATAGACTGGCAGATTGATTAAAAAGAAAAATCCAACAATATGCTGCCTGAAAGAGACTCATCTCATAGAAAGAGATACCCAAAGACTAAAGGTGAAAGGATGGGAAAAAACACCATGCACACGGACACAGCAAAAAAGCTGGAGTATCCATCCTCATTTCAGATAATGTGGACTTCAAGCCAAAACTAGTCAGAGGGGATAAAGAAGGACATTACATACTGCTTAAGGGAAGCATAAATCAGCAAGACTTAACAGTCATAAATATCTATGCCCCGAACATTGGCTCATCCACGTATGTCAAACAAATCTTTCTCAATTCCAGAAATCAAATAGACCACAACACAATAATACTAGGTGATTTTAACACACCTCTCTCACCGCTGGATAGATCTTCCAAACAAAAATTGAATAAAGAAACCATAGATCTCAATAACACAATCAACACTTTAGCCTTAATGGACATATATAGAATATCCCATCCAAAAAGAACGAACACACTTTCTTCTCAGCAGCACGTGGATCCTTCTCTAAAATAGACCATGTTTTATGCCACAAAGCTACTGTTAGCAAATGCAAGAATATAGAGATGCTACCTTGTACACTATCAGATCATAATGGATTGAAATTAGAAATAAATGACAGAATAAAAACAGAAACTTCTCCAATAACTGGAGATTAAATAATACACTAATATATGATGAATGGATAACAAAAGATATCAGGAGGGGAATTAAAAAATTCTTAGAAGTAAACGAGAACAAAGATACATCATATCAAAATCTCTGGGACACAATGAAAGCAGTACTTAGAGGAAGATTTATTTCATGGGGCGCATTCAACAAAAGAAGTAGAAATTAACAAATAAACGAATTAACACTACATTTCAAAGCCCTAGAAAAAGAAGAGCAGACCAACACCAAAAGTAGTAGAAGACAGGAAATAGTTAAAATCAGAGCCGAAATCAACGAAATTGAAACAAAAGAAACAATCGGAAAAATTAACAAAATAAATAGTTGGTTCTTTGAAAAAATAAACAAAATTGATAAACCCTTAGCCAAACTAACAAAGAGAAAGAGGGAGAACACTCAAATAACTAAAATTCGGAATGAACAAGGAAATATCACAATAGACACGAGTGAAATACAAAACATAATTAGAAGCTATTTTGAAAATCTATACTCCAACAAAACAGAAAACCTCGAAGATATCAACAAGTTTCTAGAGACATATGAATTACCTAAACTAAAAGAGGAGGACATACACAACTTAAATAAATCAATTACAAGCAATGAAATAGAAGAGGTCATCAAAAGCCTACCAACAAAGTAAAGTCCGGGACCAGATGGGTTCTCAGCCGAGTTCTACAAAACCTTTAAAGAAGAGCTCATTCCAATACTCCTCAAAGTATTCCATGAAATAGAAGAGGAGGGAAACCTCCCAAACTTATTCTATGAAGCCAATATCCCCCTGATACCTAATCCAGACAGAGACTCATCAAGGAAAGAAAATTTCAGACCAATATCCTTAATGAACATTGATGGAAAAATTCTCAACAAAATTTTAGCAAATCACATACAAAAACATATTAAAAAGATAATGCACCACGATCAAGTGAATTTTATCCCAGAGATGCAAGGTTGCTTCAACATCCGGAAATCAATAAATGTAATTCACCGTATCAACAGACTTAAAGTTAAGAATCACATGATTATTTCAATAGATGCAGAAAAAGCATTTGATAAAATACAGCATTGTTTCATGCTCAAAACACTAGAAAAAATTGGGGTAGTGGCAACATTCCTTAACATTGTAAAGGCCATTTATGCTAAGCCCATGGCCAATATCATTCTAAATGGTGAAAAACTGAAAGCATTCCCCCTAAAAACTGGAACAAGGCAGGGATGCCCTCTTTCACCACTTCTATTCAACATTGTTCTTGAGACTCTAGCCAGAGTAATTAGACAAACCAAACAAATTAAAGGGATATGAATTGGAAAAGAAGAACTCAAACTACCCCTGTTCGCTAATGACATGATTATATATTTAGAGGAACCTGGAAATTCCACCAGAAAACTCTTAGAACTCATAAGTGAATTCAGTAAAGTAGCAGGTTACAAGATCAATGTTCATAAATCCAAAGCATTTTTATACATAGGTGATGAATCTTCAGAAAGAGAAATTAGGGAAACTACTCCATTCACAATATAATCGAAAAAAATAAAATACTTGGGAATCAATCTCACAAAAGAGGTGAAAGACCTCTACAATGAGAACTACAGAACACTAAAGAAAGAAATTAAAGAAAACCTTAGAAGATGGAAAGATCTCCCATGTTCTTGGATAGGCAGAATTAATATTGTCAAAATGGCCATATAACCTAAAGTGCTATTCAGATTCAACGCAATTCCAATTAAAATCCCAATGGTGTACCTTACAGAAATAGAGCAAGCAATTATGAAATTCATCTGGAAGAATAAAAAACCCAGAATGGCTAAAGCAATCCTCAGTAGAAAGAGTGAAGCAGGGGGTATCGCAATACCAGATCTTCAACTCTACTACAAAGCAATAGTAACAAAAACGGCATGGTATTGGTACCAAAATAGACAAATCAATGGTACAGAATAGAGGACATGGACACAACCCAAATAAATACAATTTTCTCATATTAGACAAAGTTTCCAAAAATATGCAATGGAGAAAAGATAGCATCTTCAACAAATGGTGCTGGGAAAACTGGAAATCCATATGCAACAGAATGAAATTAAACCCCTATCTCTCACCCTGCACAAAACTCAACTCACAATGAATCAAGGACCTCGGAATCAGACCAGAGAACCTGCATCTTATAGAAGAAAAAGTAGGTCCAAACCTTCAACTTCTTGGCTTAGGATCAGACTTCCTTAACAGGACTCCCATAGCACAAGAAACAAAAGCAAGAATCAACAACTGGGATAGATTCAAACTAAAAAGCTTTCTCTCAGCAAAGGAAACCATCAGCAATGTGAAGAGAGAGCCTACAGAGTGGGAGAATATCTTTGCCACTCATACTTCAGATAGAGTGCTAATTTCCAGAATCTATAAAGAACTCAAAAAACTCTACACCAACAATACAAATAATCCAATCAACAAATGGGCTAAGGAAATGAACAGACACTTCACAGAAGAAGATGTACAAGCAATCAACAGATATATGAAAAAATGCTCAAGGTCTCTAGTAATAAGAGAAATGCAAATCAAAACTACCCTAAGATTTCATCTCACCCCAATTAGAATGGTGATAATCAAGAACACAAGCAACAACAGGTGTTGGTGAGGATGTGGGGAAAAAGGTACACTCATACTTTGCTGGTGGGGTTGCAAATTAGTGCAGCCACTCTGGAAAGCAGTATGGAGATTCCTCAGAAAGCTTGGAATGGAACCACCATTTGACCTAGCTATCCCACTCCTTGGCCTACACATGAACGACTTAAAATCAGCATACTACAGAGATACAGCCACATCAATGTTCATAGCTGCTCAATTCACTATAGCCAGATTGTGGAACCAACCTAGATGCCCTTCAGTTGATGAATGGATAAAGAAACTGTGGCATATATTTACAATGGAATATTACTCCACCATGAAGAATGATAAAATTATGGCATTTGCAGGCAAATGGATGAAATTGGAGAATATCATGCTAAGTGAGATAAGCCAATCTCAAAAAACCAAAGGGCGAATGATCTCGCTGATAAGCGGATGAGCACATATAATGGGGGGTAGGAGGGGTTAGAGTTAGGGTTAGGGTTAGGTTTAGGGTTAGGGATAAGGAGGGTCGTAAGAATGGAGGAAGGAAGGACTGTATAGAGGGAAAAGAGGGGTGGGAGGGGTCGGGGGAAGGAAAAAAAATAACAGAATGAATCACACAACATTGCCCTATGTAAATTTATGATTACACAAATGGTATTCCTTGACTCCATGTACAAATAGAGATACAACATGTATCCCATTTGTTTAAATAATAAAAAATAAATAAATAATTAATTAATTAATTAAAAATTTAAAAATAAAAACGGGAACAAGACTGGGATGTCCTCTTTCACCACTTCTATTCAACATAGTCCTTGAAACTCTAGCCAGAGCAATTAGACAGAGCAAAGAAATTAAAGAGATACAAATAGGAAATAAAGAACTCAAACTATCACTATTTGCAGACCACATGACTCCATAGTTAGAGAATCTAAAACTTCTAGAACTAATAAATGAATTCAGGAAAGTAACAGACTATAAAATCAACACTCATAAATCTAATGTATTTCTGTTCATAAATGATGAATCCTCTGAAGGAGAAATTATAAAAACCATCCCATTCATTAAAATTCCAAGGAGGTACCTCATGAGAAATAAAGAAAGCAATCATGCAACTCATTTGGAAAAATAAGAGACCCAGAATAGCTCAAGCTATCCTTCACAGGAAGAGTAATGCAAGAGGTATCACAATATCAGAACTTATACTATACTACAGAGTAATAGTAACAAAAATGGTATGGTATTGACACCAAAAATAGACAGGTAGACCAATGGTACAGAACAGAAAACACAGAGACCAACCCACAAAAATACAGTTATCTCATTGTAGATAAAGTTGCCAAAAAATACACAATGCATATGCAGCAAAATGAAATTAAACCCTCTCACCCTGCGCAAAACTCAACTCAAAATGAATCAAGAACCTCGGAATTAGACCTGATACCCTGACCCAGAAAAGAAAAAGCAGGCCCAAATCTTCATCTTGTCAGCTTAGGAACAGACTTCTTAACAAGACTCTCAAAGCAGAAGAAAAACAAGAAAAAAATCTATAAATGGGATATATTCAAACTAAAAAGCTTTTTATCAGAAAAAGAAACAATCAATAATGTGAAGAGAGAATCTACAGAGTGGGAGAAAATCTTTACCACATGCACTTCGTATAAAGCACTAATCTCCAGAATTTATAAAGAACTTAGAAACTTTACACCAAAAATACAAAAAAACCAATCAATAAATGGGGTAAGGAACTGGACAGACATTTTACAGAAGATATGCAGGCAATTAACAAGTATATGAAAAAATGTTCAACATCTGTAGTAATTTGAGAAATGCAAATCAAAACTACCCTAAGATTCCATCTCACTCCAATTAGAATGGCAATTATCAAGAATAAAAGCAACAAAAGGTGTTGACAAGGTTGTGGGGAAAAAGATACACTCATACATTGCCGGTGGGGTTGCAAATTAGTGCAACCACTCTGGAAAGCAATATGGAGATTCCTTAGAAAACTTGTAATGGAACCACCATTTGACCCAGTTATCCCACTCCTTGGCCTATATCCAAAGGACTTAAAATCAGCGACGCAGTGATGAATTCGCATTAATGTTTATAGCAACTCAATTCATAATAGCTAGATGTGGAGCCAACCTAGATGCCCCTCAATAGGTAAATACATAAAGAAACAGTGGTATATATACACAATGGAATATTACTCGGTCATAAAGAAGAATAAAATTAAGTCATTTGCAGGTAAATGGACGGAGGTGGAGAATATCATGCTGAGTGAGATAGGACAATCCCAAAAAAACCAAAGGTCAAATATTTTCTCTGATAAGTGGATGCTGATACATAAAATGGGGAGTGGGGGGAGATAAGGGAAGATTGTATACGTTGGATTGTGTAAAGAAAATAAGGTGAGGGGAAAGGGCAAACTGTAGGAAAGATGGTGGAATGAGATAGACATTATTAACCTATGTACATGTATGATTGCACGAAGGGTGTGACTCTACATCATGTACAACCAAAGAAATGAAAAACTGTACTCACATTTGTATACAATGAATAAAAATGCATTAAAAAGAAGCAAGTGAAAAATAAACAAAACAAAGAAATGTTCATGTATTTTACATTCCCTATATAACTGAGATTGTCATATTTGTCTTCCTTAACCTGGTCTATTTCACTTAACATAATGCACTTTAGTTTCATCCATATTGTCACAAATAACACAATTTGCTTTTTCATAGCTAAATAGTATTATATTATGGATGTGTTTCACGATTTCTTTATCCGTTCATTCACTGTTCCACTCTGTTTCCCTATTTTTGTTATGATAAATTATGCTATAATGAATATGAAAGTACAGATATTTAATCAACTTATTAATTTCATTTTTTAAATAAAAACTCAGTACTGGATTGCTTGAAGATATGGAAGTTCCAATTGTTTACTTGCTTACATTTTTTTTCAGCTTTTTGAGGAAACTTCACACTTCTTCAAAGTGGCTATATTAACTTACATCACTACCAACAACGTACAAGGTTTTCCTTATCTCCATATTTGTACCAAATCTTAATATTTTCTGTCTTTTTGATAATAACCATTTTAACAGGTGTTGGATAACATCTCATCTGGCTTCATACCTGATGATTAGTGATGTTAAACTTTTTTTGTTTTTTTTTTTTGAGTTTTTGCTGCCCATTTGTGAAATGCTATTCAGGTTCTTTGCCTATTTGATTAACTTATTTGTTTTTCCTTACTATTGAATTGTTTTGTGTCCTTTACACAGTTTGGCTACAAATCCCTTTTCAGATGTAGCAAGCAGATCTTACGTATCTTTTCTTTTAACTTTCAGAATGGTAGAATTAAACACTTAGTTCATATTCATTAAATAGTTGTTCAGTGAGATGCAGAAAAAGTGACTTGGGAATGGACAAAGGAAACTGAACATAATAAAATGCTATAACCCCAAGTTTTCCAAGCCATCAGCATTTGTGCCAAGGCCACACAAGACCACTAAGAGGCTATAGGTGGACAGTTCTTCCTAGATCCTGCCATGGATCCAACTACATTTCTTTGAGTCAGAAATTCTCTTGATGTCTATTGCCTTTAGAGAATTACAGAACATACACAGAGGTAAAAACAGAACGAAATGATGAATCACCACATGCATCAAGATCCAAACAAAATTAAAATGTAAAATATTGAGTCCTCAGGAGAGGGAGAAGTCACTAAGAGGTAAGATATTAAGGAAAGATTTCATGGAATCTGGAACAAAAACTGAGACCTGAAAATTGTATAGGAAAATTTTAAGTAAAGGGAATAAAAGCTTTTACCTTTTGGAGGTGGAAGGAAGGAAAGGAACTATTTCAGACACAAAGAAGGAGATAAGCCAGAACAGAGAGCAAGGGTGGTTCATGAATTAGAAGAGAACAGCAAGGAAAACAGTTGAGCATCAGGGATGCACATTATTAAATTAGTTAGAAAGGCAAGTCAGTGTCAAGTAGAATTTAAGCCTTGATCATAAAACTCAATAGAATTGAAATGCACCTTCGGATAAATTCTGGCCCTCTCCAAGAGCACTTTTTTAAAGCAACAGTAAATCACAAGGACACTAGATCATTTGGCATGAAAATGATCCACTAAGTTGTAGGTACAATTCAATTAAGTTTCAATCAATACCATAGGATTTTGGATCATTTGCAGTAATTTTTTATATGAAAACATGTCATCAAATTTGTGTGCAGTTGTAGTGAAAATCCCAAATTTCCACCACTACTCAGAATTTCTCTGACCCTGAACACATCAATCTAAAATATAAGGAAGAAGTGTGGAAACTGGAGAAATAGGTTTTTTTTTTTTTTTAATCTAGAGAAAGAGTAATTGGGAAAATAATGAGAACCATATGCAAATATTTAGGAATCTATCAAGATAATGTTTCACCTGACCTTTAAATTCTAATAAAAGCAAATATTTTCAATATGCATTGCTAAAGAAGTGTTAACTTTATAGTGAATCAAGCCCACATGGTTCATGACTTGACATAAGCTTATCTAATCAAAAATGTGTTTAAATTCTTAGGCTGTCATTTCCTTCATGGAAAAGCCACTGGGGCAGCAGATTTGTTTACTGTTAAGTATGTTTGCCTAAACTCTGTGTACCAAAGCCTGGCTAAAATCTGAGGAAGTTTTAAACTGTGCAAGATCTAAATGTAAGTAAAAGAATTTCCTTCTTTTAAAACTGGCATATTACAGGACCAGGAAGTGTTTTAGAAATAATGTTTCTCCATTTCTTTTCACAGAATCTTTTTGTAGGTTGATTTTTACACATATTGTTAACCAAGATCAATACCAAATCTTGAGCAATAGAAATGTATGCTCATTCATATCAAACTGTGCTGTTATCTTTTGTGCTACAAAATACTGACATATTATGTTCATATCATACTATGTTCTTGAATGTTCCAAAAACTATTTTTTTTGTTACAACGCCACATTATTTTTCTTTTGATTTCTAATAACAATGATACGTGGATAACATGTAATATTTAAGAGCAAATAATGGACTATGTCTAGGTATATCAAAATCAGACTATCAAGACCATTTATGCTCTGTAGAAAATACTGAGATATAAAAACAATTGATCCTTGAATGACATTTCCAAATGTTGGAATTAGAAAGTTTTGTCAAGCAAAAAACTCAAACCATCATCAAAATTGATTTTGATGACTTTTAGTCATATTATTAGTTTTATATAGATATAAAATTTATGTGTTTTAACATTGCAAGAATTTCATGCCTATAAAAATAGGTCACACATGTAAAACTTTCAAATTCAAAACTCAGCAGACTAAAAAATTCTAACTTCAGTTACTGGAGACATTATTTTTCCAAACTTATTTTTCTCATACCATAGAATCTAGCTACAGTTAAAATCATAACAAGTGTCCAGTTGAGATCCAATATACTTTACTCACTCAAATGAAATGTATAATGGAAAGACAAATAAAATTCTATTTCATTGCAGACTTTTCACATTGACGTGCTATGCACTCAACATAACATGCACGTTATCTATCCCATTAGGCAAAATTAGTTCTTACATGTCTATCAAGTAACTATTTTTACCATCAATAAATGTTCTTAATTGATCCTGGTAAAATCTCTGATCAAAATAGCTACTTGATGACTTATATTGTAGTTATATGACAATAAAAAAATATCCTGACATAAAATTCAGCAACCATTATTCACCTTCTAAGATAAAAAGCTGTTAAATGTGCTTAATCATAGATAAATTAGACATTTTCACAAGCTTTTAAATGAAAACTTGTTTAATATTTCAGCATGCTACTCACAACTCTTTCTTTGTCAAGGGTTTGTTATCACTTTCAGAATAATTGATTCTAATGGTAAGTCCCTTGCTGGCTTTTTTTTTTTTTTTCTTTTTTCTTAGTTTCTGAGAATATTAACTTCAATATTCCATTACGACTAAAAATTATCTAGAATGTCATTTTAGAAAGGTGCATAATAATGTTTATGCCACCTAACATGTATCATTCAGTTTGATTACTACATTTAAATATCAAATTAATCTTACCATCTTTATATACTGAATATTTTTCATACATTAGTTCTTTACTATAATCTCACGTTCTTTATTTTGTGCTACTTTAACTTACTGGCTTCTTATTTTATCCTTCTCCTCAGTTCTTTTATAGGATCTTCTGTTTGGTACCTCTTATAAATTATTTTAGAATTAAACAAATTGTTCAATAATTTGTATAAAAATTGAATGGCACTACTTTAAAATATTCATTTTAAATCATCTCTTTAGAGTCCCCATTGTCATGACATAAAATTGAAATTCGTATTGTTAGAGTTCTTTGGAGCTCTTTCCAGAATTTAGGCTATAATATATATGCTTCTGTAAGGCCCACGACCAAGTTGCAGCACCTCCTAATTAATCTTTACTGTATTTCACTTTGTCACTGACCTAACTATAGTCGTATTCCCCAATGATATTTCTGTCAATGTGGACCACATATATGACAGTGGTACTGTAAGATCATATCACTAAATGAGTTCATAGCTGCCTTAGCTTGTATAAGTATACTCTGTGATATTTGCACAGGTTGAAATTGCTTAACAATGTATTTTTCAGAATGTGTCCCTGTTGTTAAATGACACAAGGCATTGTGTTAAATGATAAGTAGGGGTTATTCATGATCACCATACCAACAGAGCATTTTGCTACACTATTTTCTTTCCAGGGTTGGCAGTCCAGTATATTACATGCTGAGGAAGTTCTATGGATAGTTGGTTCAATTTTAAAATCAAAGAAATTTCCCTTAAAGTATGTGTTGTTGAATTTTTGCTTCCCAATCCATTCCAGGCAATAGAATCCCCTAAAAATGTTAAATGATTCTCTGAATACTCAGTCACCCTATCACAACTCCATGATCTAACACCCATTATGATCATTGAATTGAAAATCATTGGTCTGGAACTATCAGATTGTTCTTTTGGATGATTGATAAAATCTTCAGCACATTCTGAATTTTCAAAAATGATATCGTATGTGTTGTCAGTTTTCAGAGTGGGCATAATCTCTCCAAAGTTAAACCTCTTAATGTTTTTACGTACTTCACTATTATATCATTTTGAAAAATGGGTTTAATATAATAATGCTGTATTTTGTACAACTCTTGAAATGTTATGTGTTGTGAGACGTGAAAAAACTGTGAAACAAGCAAACCATTCACATTTCAGAATTTTTTAAGTTTAAGTTCTCATTAGTTCACAAAGGAAGAGCCAAGTTTCTACTAATGGTCAACATATTTGCCAGGTTCTGAGAAGACTAAGAATTAGATGTGGTTTTTGGTCTAAAAGAACACTAACTGGTAAGAGATCTGGGTCTTCAGATAATTAACTATACTTTTTATTAACTAAAACAATACTGATAGAGTTCATGAACAGGTACTAAGTTAGTAAAAATAAGTTCTGATATTCTGTTTCACAGTAGGGTGACTATAGAGAACAATAATTTTCTACATATTTCAAAATAGTAGAAGAAAGGATTTTGAATATTTTCACCACAAAGAAGTGATAAAGGTTTGAGGGGAGAGAGATGCTTAGGTTGATTTAAGAATTACCACTAAAACATCACATTACCATAAATATGCATTACCTATAAATATGCACAATTTTTACATGTCAAATAAAAAATGAATTTAAAAATGTTAATTTCATATGAAGAAAAATAAAGTATGTTAAAATTATGGGAAAATGAATATTAAAGCTTAATCCTATTAACACTTCAAAATCAGATAAATAATAATTTTGTTGAAATTTGTGGATAATATATAACCAGAGCATTCTAGAAATAAGGTGGTAGAGAGCTTCTGGAGAAAAGATCAGAAAACTTTAGCTCACTGCCTATTATTATCTGACCTAAAAGTTAAGAATTGTTTTATACTTTAAACGAATGATGGAAATGTTTGTCATGTAACAATTACACGGAATAAGTTTTAATGACCATCAATAAAATGCTATTGGAACACAACCATGTTCAATTTTTTTTTTAATGATTGTTTGAAGTTGATTTCCTGCTGCAATTACAGTGTTGAGTAGTTGCAAGAGAACAGTCTGACATTCAAAGACTAAATACTACCTGATGCTCTTACAGAAGAAGATTGCTGATACCTTTTTTCAATTAGCAGGAGGGTGTTCTGTGATTATGGATATATGGTCCGTAACCACAATGTCAAATATAATGCCCACTATTACCTCTAGCTATTGAGAACTTGAAAAGTAATAATGTGAGAGAGGAACTGATTTTTTACATTTAATAAAATTTAAATTTGTTTCACTTTGACTCATTATTTTAAAATGTTATTTAATTTTACTTAAGTTTAACCTATTTTGAGAGACATTGCTCCCCAACTTAGAGGATTATATCCCATTATATATTAAACTATAATTTTTAAATGCTTTTAATGCACCTAGATTAGCAACACAATAAGAGTATAAGTAATTTATCCCTCATGACTGCGTGACTGACTCAGAACTGCAACGTATGGTATGATATTTGGAAAAGAATATACCATATATCATTAGCTCCAGGAAAGATCTAAATTCAAAATCTGAATTACAGTTTTTACTAAATGCATAACACTTTTGTGCCATCATACAATTAGAAAATTGAAAGTCAAACCACCAGAAGTCAGGGAGTAGATTGGAGTAGTCCCTCTGGAGTCAGGCTGTGTGAATTTCAATTTCAGCTCTGACACAAACTATTTTTGAAACCTTGGCAAATATACCTAATCTCTTGGTTAACAATAACACCTATCTTATTATAAATATTAAAAGAACTAATATCTGTAAGAAAACATATTTTCCTAACAAAGAGATGCTTAAAATTAGCATTATTATAAAATAAAACATTAAAATAAAAATTATTATTTTTATTTTTATCTCTATTTTTTGACATCAAAATATATTCAACAAGTTTATGTTGAAATATATTCAACAAGTTAATGTCAAATATGTTTGTCCCCAGGCCTATTATAAGTGCCAAAAGTGCATAACTGAAGCAACAGAAAAGATATCAGTTGTGATGGGACTTACATATTGCAAGCCAAGATGCAAGAAAAGCATGAAAACATGGCAAAAACAAAAATGTGCTCTGGATTTCAAGTAATTATCTATGTAAGCCAAAATCATATTGATATCTTGAATGGGAATAAAATAAAAACATCTGACTACAAAATCTGCCTTTAGCCTTTCTGTCACTTGAACTCTCAAATTTCAAATTTTTGTTTACACTGGATCCTCTTCACTGTTTTCATTGATTGATGTTGTAGTAGGAAAATATAAATTGAATTTAAAATAGAAAATTATATAAACAGAAAACAATTAGTATCAGTTTAATACATTTGGCTTCCCCAATGAATATTATTCTTTTAAAGTCTTCTATTTATAATATTTATATACATATATACATAAAGTATTATTGCTGCAGCTATAGAATAAACAGAGAACAGAGAAACCAAGATAATTATGCAATTTGTCTAAAGCAGTTAATACAGGATCAGAGCTTGGTTGAGAACCCACAGTAGTCTTCTGGGTTACAGAGTTCTGATAACCAAATGGCATTTTCTGGGTAAATGACATATTTAAGAGTTCTTAGAAAAGTTAGATAAAATAACCACATAAGGTTGCAATTAATATTTTAAAATTTTATTTTGTTTGTCTAGAATAACTAGGAATGCATTCCTGGAGATAGGCTTGATAATTGTAATTTCTTTTTCAGTTAGCCCTTATCCATGGAATAAATATCCACCCAGTTTTCTTCAACCATCGTGGCCAAGATTTTCTTTTAGAACACCATTATGATAAAGTAAAAGTGTCTCCCTTGTAAAGTGGCCCTCGTGTGCCATGTACCTCATGAGCAAGCCAGAATTATCAAAGCAGAACCACCACATGAGACATCTGGCTCCTACCTTAATTTACAGGGAACTATACCAACTAGAACACTTCTGGCAAAAACACACAGTCTAATACTCAAACAGAATAAAGGAGGAATGTTCTTTCCAAGTGGTTTGGTTTAGTTAATAAAATCTAATCTGATCCTGGGCAAGCAAAATGAGCCTGCAGAAAAATCAGCTCCTATATCCAACACTGAATGCCAACTTTTCCTTGAAACTAAATCCTGAGCTATCTTGAGACCTTCTCCACTGAAAGCATAATCAAGTCAAATCTTGCCTGATCACTACTCAGACAAGGACTAAAGTAAACTAGGATATCTTGGTTCAAAACCAATCACAAAATGTGTGTGTGTATGTGTGTGTGTGTGTGTGTGAGTGAAAATAATGTCTTTTACATACTAATAGGAGAATACAGTAGATGTTAGCAACATTCCATAATTTCTTAAGAAAATTTTAAATCTAAAACCAATATTGTTCATAAAGCAAAGAAATATGATACAGAATTTGGCATTTTGAAAATAGTGTTTTAATAAGTGCTAACATTTATTATAATTATACATGTGCATATTTATATTTAGATAGTATCAGCCAGTCATTTTAGAAAGTATAAATTTTACAGGAAAAAGAAATTGGTAAATTCAATAATTGAAATAAGGAGATCTTTGTGCTCATAATAGAGTGTTCAATTTGTTTTTTTTTTAAAGAAACTTTATTAGAAAAGTAATGAGTCATTCTGCAAGAAATTGTAGATTTTAGCAGGATGGAGTTTACTGCACCCCATTTTGTTCCCCAAAGTACGATCAACTATAGTACCTTTACCTCAACTTGAATTCCTTCTCACTCACGTTTTTTAATCTTTATATTAAATTATTTGTTATTGGTATATTTGTCAGCTTGGCTATCCACTGAGACAGACAGACCACAACAGCTACTATAACAAAGCTTCAGGGGGCCCCACCCCTCTTTCAAAGCCCTAGGACGGATGCTAGCATTTTCTTTGTGAAATGTGATCATGTGTTGTTGTAAAAGATGAAAATTAATTTGAAATGTAATCAGTTGAAACCACGGATGCTCCCACCCTGACTTCCCTATCACCACACTTCTTGTTGGACATCAAGTTATTCTGAGCAAGATGCAAGGAAGGTAAAGCTGATTGGATAATGCCCATGGTATGGAAATAGTGACAGACATTTGTGTTGCTTACCTTCATTTTCATGAGTACTTAAATTTTTGATAGTTGAACTCATGTAATTATATGAGGAAGGTGCCAACAGCACACTATGCTTTCTCAACCAACAGCCACACACTGACATGGCCCATAAAAGGTCATAGGAACTTTCCTGTGGAACCAGGCTCCACAGGTCCTGGTGAGTGAGTAGAACTAAATTCTAAATTGCTTGTAAACACTAGTCTCTGGAAAATTCTTCCAGTCTCTAGACCTGCAGCATTTCAACTGGAGGTTCAGTTTGCATTGACATAAGCAAATGTGAAATTCAATTCAATAAATAATATCCTCAATTAAGAAATGTGATGGTGGGGAAGTCAGAATGGATGAGATAGTGGTTTCAACTGAGTACAGTTAAAATGTCTTAATTTTCACATTTAACTGCATAATAACAATAAAACAGTGTATAAAATTGTAAAAACACCCTATTTTTTTTGCTTGTGTTTGAAATACATGACATAAAATTGAAATTCATAAAAATTCCTGTAGTAGCCAGGGGCTATGATGCACACCTATAATCCCAGCCACTCATGAGGCTGAGGAAGGAGGATTACAAGTTCAGAGCCAACCTCAGCAAAAGTGAAGCACTAAGCAACTCAGTGAAACCTTGTCTCCAAATAAAATAAAAAATAGGGCTGGGGATGTGGCTCAGTGGTTGAGTGCCCCTGAGTTTAATCCTTAGTACCAAAAAAAAAAAAAAAAAATTTCCTGTAATTTGGGGCGCATACATCAGCACAGTACAACAGATATCAAGTATATCTATGTGTGAAGTACTGTATTTTACACACAGTAACCATTTGTAATAAAAAAATTAAATTAAAATGCTGGAGGACAAATTGAATTTATTACCATTTTTATAGAACATACTATTTTAAAATTTTGCCATAAAAGGAGAAAATTAAATGGTGCAAGGTAAATTTTTAGAAATTTTAAGAAAACGTTTATGTGTGTGTGTGTGTGTGTGTGTGTGTGTATCTGAATTTTTTGATGGAGTTATTAGTTTTTTCAGAATTATAATTACAATTGTAATCTTTTATTCTAAATCAATATTGACTTCTATATCGTTTTACTGATAATATTATGTCCTTTTAAGAAGGCCCCCAAGCTGTATAAACTTGAGGTTTCACAAAACCTGGATATATCTGCCTTTTGTTATCACATTTTAAAAAGGAAACCAGTGAAAATATATTGTAATAAAAAATTTTAGCCTAGGAAGGAGAAAAACTTTCCAAATAATTCTTGTTTGTGCAGCTAATCATCAACCACTGCTCTTGAGGAAAATAGAAAATTAAAATTCAGTGATTTATGGTGGAGTTGATAGTACATTATAAGAATAATCTGCCATGTCCAAGTAGGATTCATTCCAGAATTGCAAATGT
This sequence comes from Sciurus vulgaris, assembly GCF_902686455.1. NCBI lineage: Eukaryota > Metazoa > Chordata > Mammalia > Rodentia > Sciuridae > Sciurus > Sciurus vulgaris. The sequence goes on along the minus strand of NC_136470.1, from coordinate 51,968,746 downwards.
TTCTGTTGGCCCTCTTTTTTAGCCAGCAGTGGTGACCATTGGTTTTAATTCACAAACTCGTAAGATACAGTACGATTCACTTAATGTCAAATTTACCTAGACCTGATAAAGATTATAAGACAATGTAGGTGACAAAGTAGCATCCACAGCAAGAGTGGAAGTCCTATGACTCTGGCTCAGCTTCCGACATCATTTCACACTTAAGGCAATCACAGTCACCTAAGTCTGGAGAAGCTGTAAGCAGCATGGCCCCCAATACACATGATAGTCCAAAAACCAGTTCATATTCTCCAGTACCTCTGCTTCTCACCAATACTGGAAACTAAATTATTGAATCACCAAAATCAGTGATGAAATCCTAGTTCTTGGCCTGACATACTTCTTAATCAGACTCTCATTTATATTGTACCTATATAAATGTTTTAGATTTCTTCAGTTAATGCTGGAAAAAATACTTGGAGCAGTCAAAGCATTAGTCATCCAAGTGACTATAGAAAGTGCCACAGAACCACCTGTTAACTCTTTCCTTCCAGTCAATATGGGAATGGTTTTTCTTTGTAGATTAGTATGATGAGGTGAAATCAAGGAAGGATTTAGCTATGTGCTTTGATATACTTAGTTCACAAAGGGCAACTGGAAATGTACAATATTCAGTCTTGCTTTAAAAAAAAAAAAAAAAAAAAAAAAAAAAAACCTTAGTAAAACAAAACCAGAAGTATTTCTGATTAAATAACTAAGAATATAAATATGTAAAATGATTGTCAATATCATATAATACTTAATGATAAAACACTGAATGCATTCCAAATGAAGTAAGAAACAAAACAAAAATGCAACATTCTATTAATATAACTTTACTTTGTTCTGGAATTCTTAGTGGATATAATTTCATTGTAAAGTAAATTAGGAAAATTATTTTAAAAGAAGAAAAATGATTATAACTTATAATTATGACTGCATCTGAAAAGTGCATTAAACTGGCACATTGCAAAGTACAAGTAAAACATTAATACTCTATTTATTCTTCATTGATTAAGCAATTATTGAATATCTGTTGTGTACTAAATCCTCAGCTACTTAAGAGATGAAACATTGAATGTATCAGAGTCCCTATATTCAGAGTTTAGCCTACAGCAGTGGTCCTCTGCACCAGATGGGCATTGGAATTACCCAAGGAACATTTTATTAAATATGCACGCAGAAGCCACATTTTAGGTCTATTGAATCCTTATATTCAAGGGTAAGGTATGGGCCCCTTTATTTTTCTTTATTTTTTAATTGACAAAATTACATGTTTTATGGTGTATCACATTTTGATATATACATGTATACATTGTGGAATGGCTAAATCAAGCTAATTAACATATATATTACCATGCATATTTATAATTTTGTGATGAATTATACTTAAAATCTACTCCCTTAGCAATTTTTAATATGTAATTCATTATTATTAATTATAGTCACAATAATGTGCAATACATCTCTTGAAAATATTTCTTCTAACTGAATTATGTGTGTTTTGCCAACATCTTGCCAATTTCTCCACCCCCAGTCTCTGGTAAACACAATTATATTCTCTGAAACACAGATTTCAGATACAAGTGAGATCATGCAGTATTTGTCTTTCTGGGGTTGGGAAATTTATTTCAGGAGAAGAATAAATTTTTCTAAATAATTCTTACATGGAAAATGAATTTTTAACCTCTGTCTAGAAAAAATATAGAGAAGTACAATTCTATGAATTACATATTATAACAAATGAAATTGAGTGATAGAGCAGAGCTATGACCAAGCTATGGAATTTGAAGAAGAATTTGAGGAAGGATTTGAGGGTTAAAAAGCCAAAAACTGAATGCTGAGTAAGAATTTGTCAGGTGACTGAGGAGGTCTAGGAGATTAGTTTCTTGCTGGAAAGAAAAAAAAAAAAAGTAGTAATTTCGTACAGAAGTTCTGATGCATTGGAATACATAAAAACAAGATTTTTATCTATATACAGATTTTACTCTTTGGAACATATAATAAGGGGGAAAATAATTAATATCAGCCACTTATGTCAACTTTCCAAAAAACCTTCCCAAGTAACGGACCGAATTTGCTTTTAAAAAGCCAACAATGTATCCCAAATTTTATTTAAATTTTATATGCAAGAGAAATTCTAAATATAAAATAAAAAGGCACATAGTATTTCTGAATGAAAAAGTCCAAGTATATGATTCAAATCTAAAAATTTGTATATAAAGAAAAAAACAATTATTAGTTTGCATCTATTCTATGGTTTTTCACTAATGTACTTTCAAAATATCTTACATTCTTCAATTTGTATATAAGTTTTCAAATCATTTGGAGTCACATTGAGTTTATATTTGATTTTCTAAAAATCTTACAAGTTATTTTCATTTTAATTTATTTCAGTTTGGGGAGGATATGTTTATCTAAAAATCAGTTGTTATATGCTGCCTTCATATACAACTAGAATATGACATATGAGAATATAACAATATTAAGGACAACTCTAAGGGAAAATATGAAATACAGAAATGTAGAAAATATTTTCTAACCAAAATATGAAATATGCAATTTGACTCCAAAGAAGAATAAACATAAATTAACTCTTTGCCATATTAGAGATAGATTGTAGAATACACATCATTTAAAAAGTTGCCTAGAATAGATTGTTTTTCCAAATTTCTCAGTTAGATTAATTTTAAAAAGTAGGAATTTTTTTTTTTTTTTTTTAGAACTCACTGGAGATCTACCAATGTAAGGAATACATGGGTCAAAGATTCACAAGAAAGAAGAGAAGTAAGCCTGAACATTTGGATCCAGTGTTCACTTGATAAGAAACAAACAAATCCTAATTTAGTGAGACATTTCAGCAAAACTCATTATTAACAGAAGACAAAGAAAAAAAGGGATCGTATTTAAGCATCATAAACAAAATTGACTTGATTTTTAATTATAGATCATAAACACAGGATGGCATCATATACTTTATTTTCAAATTCACATTAAATACTTAATAAAATAATTTTTCCTCATGTCATAAATTAGTCTAAATTCAAAAGGATGAAAAATTATCATTACAAAGTGTGCTTTTTTACAAGAGCAATTGAAACTAGAAATAAATCATAAAACGTTAATGAAGAAATAATCATTTGAAATTATGCAATATAATTCTAAATAACTCCAGGTCAAGAAGATATCAATGGAATTATAAAATATTTTGAAAAGATCGTAATAGAGTAATGTAACAGTGGTCTCTACCTCATGCTTTGATTATAGCCCTTGCTGCTCCATCACTGAGGCTTATTTCAAAATGGACTTGTTTTCCTTTCATCTTTTTCCTCACTCCTCCCTAACCTGGGGGTGGGAAACATGGCTCTTTTTCCCATCCTAGACCAAGTTATCTGTCTTTGGGCACAAACCACTACTGGAATCAGATAATACAGACTTCAGGGACAGTGGCAGAAGGTCTAAGGAATGACTCTCTCCCAAATTAACAAATGAATCACAATACCCTCAGGGAACACCTAGGATGAATCTCTAAAAACCCTTTCTCTGGTGGCAGAATCACACAGCCTGTGGGACAGGAAGCCCCTGTGTTTCTCCTTTGCTAGCAAAGCAATAAACTTCTTTCCTTTTTCTCAAAATCCTGTCCTCATTATGGAATTGGCATGGAGACAAGGACCAAGCTTTCAGTAATAGTATATCATACTTTGTAAGATCCAGCCACAAATTAACTTTGAGGAAAATTTATAGAGTAAACACATACATTAGAAAATATTAAAGTTAAAATTTTTTGTGTGTGCATTGTGCAAGGGATTGTGATGCTTTAATAAGCATTAAGAAAAAGAAAATATTAAAGCTGAAAATCAATGATTTAAGTACAACTCCTAAAAATATAGAAAAACAGCAAAAATATTAATAAAAGACAAAGAATGAAGAGGGAAATAAATAATAAAAAGAGAAGAAGTTAAGAAAAAACGAAACAAAAGTAATCTATATGGCCACAGGATGTACTAATAAACTAATAAAAAAACTAATAATAAAAAACATGAGAAAAAAATCATCAATAGCCAATATTAGGAATCAGTGAAGGGATATCACTAAGTGCCATTAAACACAAAAAAAAAAAAAAAAAAAAAAGAAAAAGAAAAAGAAAAGAAAATAGAAATAAATGAATATTATAAAAAATTCTAAATGTTCTACTTATTTCAGTAATTCAATAATGTGTATAATTTGGACAATTTCAGAATTGATCTCAGATAACTAGAGTTGACTTAGTCAAATACTTATTAGCTCTTGTAATGCATTGATATCTTAACTGGATCTGTGAAATACAAGATGAAAAAATCAAACTTATAAGCCAGTGAGATAAATGCAGATGCTTCTTAATTGATGAGATGGTGTTGTCCCCATAAACTCATCATAGATTTATATTTTCATCACAGCATAACAACAGTCACTGCAGAGTATTGGTCTTCTACCCTGGTTATCACATTGCTGACTGGGAGCTGTGACTCACTGCCCATGCCCGGTATCAGGAAAGGGAGTTATGCCACATTATTACCAGCCAGTGAAAAGAGCAAAATGCCAAAGAAGGAACACATTTTGTACTGAATGTACATGGATTTTGAATCAAGGTGAAGTTGAAGAATCACTAGTCTAAACATTGTAAATCAGGGACCATCTGTAGTTCTGCATAATTTCAGAACAATCTTAGATATTGCCACAAGTCAACCCAGAGTGATAAAGGACCATTTATAAGAGTAGTCAATCTAAACCTGGAGTGGCCAATAAAGGCTTTTTAGGGCAGGTAACAATGTAAGTCTTGAAGAATGGAAGAAATCAAAGATGAAAAATTCCTAAACAAAAAGGTAAGAGTGTGTCAAGAGACATGTAGGCCTAAGGCAATACTTTTGGAAAATGAATGTAGTCCTGTATTCATAGTGGCATCTTAAGTCCTATAACTGAGAAAGAGAGCTTGACAGAAGTGGCTGTAACTGTCAGGGTACCGAGGAGAAGGTCCAGAGTAGTTTATATTGCATGCTAAATTGTGACTGCATTGCAAGAGCAATGAGCTATTGTGACAAATTTAATGAAAGCGGTCAAATAAACAATTAAGGTTTTGCCAAGATCCTTGCTTCTCAGAATGTGATCTATAAAACAGTATCAGCCCCACTTACAAGCCTGTAAATGAAGAAGCTCAGGCTCCATTCCAAATCTATTGAAGCAGAATCTGTTTGTTAACCAGGTTCCCAAGTGATTTCTATGCACATGTAATTTTGAGAAACGCTGAATCAGCTTCCTCAAAAGGGCATAGTTTGTTCCTCCATGCAGGCATGATTCAAGTGAGTAGAACAATTAAGGGGGTGGGAAAAAAAAGAAAACACTTCTAACATTATAGTTACAAGTTGAAAAGGATTTGCTAAGTCATGGAAGATAAATAAGAGAGAAAATTTGAGGAAATAAGGGTAAAATCAGATGCATATTTGTTGGGTTAGATTTGGAGAATAAGGGAGGAAAAGAAGACAAAAATTATGCCAAGGTTAATTGCTTGGGAGAAAAGACAGATGATGAATATACTGAAAGGAGCAGGTGTAGGAAATACCTCATCATACACAGAATAAAGTCAAATATTTCTATGTTGAAATAACATACCAGGTAATAATATAAAAAGGCATTGAAAACAGCAAATTACTTATTTATGTTTTTATTTTTAATTGATAAAGCTCTTCTTTAATTCTGCCTTTTTTTATAACTACTGACTCAGTATTAACTTGAATTTTCCACTTTAAAGGAGGGCTAAGTTGTATAAAATAATAGCAATTTCTTTTAAGTTTAAGATTAGATTATTATTATGAAGTTATGAGTTTAGGGTCAGAGCAACATAATTTACGTTCATAGATTCTTGAATTATATTCTTCATGCCATAAACTTGTGATTACTGTTCAAGAATATTTTGGGTGAGTATTAAACATTTATAGAAGAAATTGTCTGAGTTCCCATTTTTTATGATACTACTCTTGGGAGCTGTTCTGTTAGCTGTTTCCACATAAACTATCCTTCAGCAAGTCTTCATTTCAGCAGTGCCTAATGTATCAACATTACTCCAGCTGTTAATGGCTTTTTTGTTTATTTTTAAACTGAAGCAGTTTGAAAGATTTAGCAAAAAAATGTAGAAAATAGTGTAGCTATAAGGCTGGTGATAGAAAATACAAAATAACCACGTTATAGGTTTGCTCAGTATGTCTGAATTATGGATTTTGTCATTAAAATGGTAACTAAGAAGTAGATAGATACTTAATCAACTTCTGATTCTATTGCATAAGAAAAACTGTTGACTTAGTTGTCTTTATTCTGTGTACAGTGAAGTTTTCATATGCAAAGGAAAAGGAAAAGCCAAATGCCTATTGAGACACAAATAGCAAAGTTACTTCCTATGAGCATCAAATCTTAATTAATCATTCATCAAAAGAATAGAGAAGCCTTACTAAATCTGGGAACAAGTTTATACTATTTTTTGTATATATTAGAAAAGGTTTACATACTGAGTCTCTCTTATCCTTTAAAATCTCCTCTGCTGTTTGGATATTAGAGTATACTTAATATTAAATAAATTTTATTTGATATGAAATATTATATTATCATATAGCTTATGGAACCCCTTTTTATACTCATTTGCAGTACAAAGATTTTTCAACTTGAAGAGTAAAGAGAACTTAATATGTTCATTCATATTGAAATTCACCTCTACATAACATACATTTGTTAGGTACCTAAGATATATAAAAAATTTACTTTAGTTATATTATTGTTGCAAGAGATGGAAATATAAAGATGAACATGATACATATAACCCTTTAAATAATGTAAAATCTAACATGGTCAAATGTGTAGCCAACAGAATAATGAAGAAAACTAATCTGAAAACCAAAGACATTTGGATCCTGTAACGGAATACATTTGGAAACTGTACTACTGTTACTTAGACACTTATATTCAATAGTACTTCTATTTTTATTCATATCTATTTTTTCAATAACATCTTTGTAAACCCATATACATGTTTTAAGTAAAACAATTGAATTCAAGGTAGTTTACATACATAATCCAAAGCCTAAATCTACTCATAGAGAAAGGAAAGGGTATAAAAATAAAGTTGTAATTCCTGTTTTAGCAATGAGTGGTGTATATGCTATTTCCATGAATATAAACAGGAATATTACATTTTACACAGGTCAACTTTTCTATGTGACCTCTTTCTACAGCAGCTGGTGCCACAGCAAGTCTTGAGCATAGTTCATATTGGGACCAAAAAATTTATTTTTTGTATTATGTTTTGTCTTTTAAATGACTTTTATGGTGCTGCAATAATCAAATAAATGCAAATAAGTTTCCCAAAACCTATGGGATCTTACACAAGTTCCTGGTAGAAGAATATCATTTATTGGAACATTTCTTTCTCTGTTATTCTTTTTTTTTTAGTTGGCACATTATAGTCATACATAATAGTGATGGATTATGGAGGCATAATGGATGCGTTATGCCATATTTGTACATGAACATAATATAATTTGATCAATATAATTCTCCAGTACCTTCCCTTTCCCTCCTTCCCTCCCTTCCCCTGATACACTTGTTCTGCTCTATTTATCTCCAACCTGTTACTATTCTCATTAACCAGTGTGTGTATATATATACATACATATATATACATGCAGGATCCACTGTGGTCTGTTATTCTTTTAAAGGGAATTGCACTGCTTAGATCCATTTAATTACTGTAGTCCCCAATTATCTGTAATTCTACTTTCTGTAGTTTTACTTACCACAATCAATCAATGTCCAACAATATTAAATAAACAAATCCAGAAATAAACATTTCATAAGGTTTAAATTATATGCCATTCTGAGTATCCTGATGAAATAGTGTACCATCCTGATTCATCCCTCCTGGGACATAACTCATCCCCTTATTCTTACAGAGTATCCACACTGTATATGTTACCTGCCCACTAGTCACATAGGAGCCATTTCTTTTTCTTTTTTTTTTTTTTTTTCTTTTTTAATACTTTTTAAATTGTCAGTGAACCTTTATTTTATTTATTTATATGTGGTGCTAAGAATTGAACCCTGTGCCTCATTTCAATTATCAGATAGGCCAAATGCAAAGGCATTAAAATGTGTGTGTTCAAGTAACCTCTTTTAAAAACAAAAACAAAACAAAACAGAAAACTTGGTAATAACCCCAAGGCATAAGAGTAGTGAAGCTGGTAATTCAGATACAACTAAGAAAAGAAAAATCATACTCTGAGGTTAATAAGATCTATGAAAAATTGTTGTTAATCTCTTACTGTGCCTAATTTATAAATTAAGTATTAACATACATATGTATGTACAGGAAAAAAATATACATGGGTTTAGAAGTAATTATGGTTTCAGGCATGCAGAGACTTGGAACATATCCCAGCATAGAAGGAGGATCTACGATATCATCATTAGAACAGAAAATACACTGTATCAGGTTCCTCAAGTATTCACTCACCCCACAAAAAGACTTTAAATTCATAAAGATAAGTATTTTTTTGATGCTAGATTAGTTTTTGATAATCAGACATTTTAGTTTGGGTTATTTTCTGTTGTTTATCTTTCACAATGTAAAAGAAAAAAAAAATAAGAACAGAAAACAAATTTATCAATCAAGAAGTTAGAACAATGAATAAATCAAAAACTTGTTTTTCATGGTTTTATGACTACTTATAATCAGTCTTGCTCATGATTTCTGATTCTGTTTAACATAAAAATCAGTAGTTTATGTATACAAAACCAAATCAAAGGTGATTTTTCCACAATCTATCTATTGTGAATTGAGCTGCTAGAAACATCGATGTGGCTATATCACTGTGGTATACTGATTTTAAGTCCTTTGGGTATAGGCCAAGGGTGGGATAGTTGGGTCAAATGGTGGGTCCATTCCAAGTTTTCTGAGGAATATCCATACTGCTTTCTAGAGTGGCTGCACCGATTTGCAACTCCACCAGCAATGTAAAAGTGTGCCTTTTTCCCCACATCCAAGCCAACACCTATTATTGCTGGTAACCAACCTAGATGCCCTTAAACAGATGAATGGATGAACTGTGGATATATACACAGTGGAATATTATTCAGCCATAAAGAATAATAATATTGTGATATTTGCAGGTAAATGGATGGAATTGGAGCATATCATGCTAAGTGAAATAAGTCAATCCCAAAAAACCAAAGGCCAAATGTTTTCCCTGATAAGTGGATGATGATATGTAATGGGGGTAGGAGGGTAGAGGGTAAGAGAAGAATGGAGGAACTTTAGAGTATGAAGAGGGAAAATGAGAGGGGAGAGGGGGCAGGAGTATGAAAGATGGTGGAATGAAACAGACATCATTATCTTGTGCATATGTATTACCCTATTATATATATGATTACGTGAATGGTGTAAATCCACATTGTATACAACCATGGGAACAAAAAGTTGTACCCCATTTGTGTACAGAGAATCAAACTGCAGTCTGTAAAAATGAAAGAAAAGGTGATTTTTCTCTTGTGATGCTTTATGTTATGTATTTACTGCTTAAAATGCTCTCAAAAGCAGCAACTGTCAATTTAAAATTCATGTAGATTCTCTTACCAAACGAGACTCATAGACTGTATCTTCATGGAGAAAAACTCACTGAAAAAGTCCATCATGAAGATATTGACAGCCTGAAGGCAAAGTGACAATAGATGTTTGTCCAATTGAAATTACAAGGCTTGATCTTCATAGTTTTACATTTTCTTTTCTATTTTCAAAACATAGAGCAGAAATAAATGTCATATATGAAATTTTAAATAACAACTGCACTTTAATAGATTTTTCTACATATTACTCATTTAAATTTTGCATTGCCTTCCTTAATAAAACAAATTACTGATGTCTGTCTTCAAGATAATATTTCCTAACTTAGTTTTCTAAAACCTTGTTATCGAGAATAATAATTTGGATGGCACATAACAATAAAACCTTCAAACTCATTTTACTGTAAATAGTATCTATTTAGGAAGCATTTTTTAGGTAAATTATCAAAGATTATTATATTGATGGTTGTTATATGATTTCAGTCTCCAATAAAATTGTTAGAATTGATTTTTGTAAAAGTGAATCCATCAAAATAGTCAACTATTCATCTAACTGTTAGAAAGTCTCAACAGAGCATAAAGTAAGACAAATCTCAGTTATTCATTAATGTAAAATAATAAGTAATATAAATTATGATATAGAAAAAAATTACCAAGTTTTAATTTCTCCCTTAATGGATTTTACACAATATCAAGAGAATTTTATTTAGTTAAGGTCTTCAATATATTTTTGAATTGAGGGAAAATGTTCATGTTTTTGTGATTCTTGCAATTTGGTTCAAAACAGAAGTAAATCTGCTGATTATTATGGTCTGTTAAAAATTTGTTCCAAAGCTATTGAAGATCTTTTTTTTAATGAGCATATATTTGGTACTTCATAATTTACATAATTAACTACTTGTTTAGCAATAGATCACTGTTGTGATTAACATTATCTGCAATGTATGCTAATTGAGCAACCTTCTACATTGGCTAACATATGAAATTTTTATTTTTTGTAATTGATTTGACATAGTTTTGGCTTTAGAATTTGGAAAATAAAAATGTGTTTTTGTGTCTAGCATACTTGTTTAAATGTAACCTTGGTGATTTGGCCATAATTTGAAATAATGTCTTCAGGTATACATTGAACAGACATTTTCATTTGCAATAAATCCTTCCTGGGTCTTATTGCTATTAGTAAAAGACCAAATGGTGTATCTTTACTTTAGTATAGAGATTCAAAGAAGAGTTTTGTTTTTCACAATGTGATTGAAAAACTTTAACTTTTGGCCTCTTTCTCTATCATAGGAAAGGTAATAACTTTTGTCCTTTGCCTGTATCACAGGTAACGGTAAAAAGAATACAAGCTCTGAGATGAGTTACATCTTAGATCAAATAGGATCATTTCTGGCCCTGTGACTTTGATCTTAAGTTTTTAAATTATGTTTAGATTTATCTATAAAATTAGACCTGTAGAGAACACTATCACAAGATATAAATATTAAATTCTGTGTAAAATGTTGACATGTCTTACGAGGTGAAACTATAAAATATATGATTTTCCTTCTCCTCCTCTACCAAGAACATTGGAATTATAATGAACATGTTCTTATTCAGAGCACATCCCTAGATTATTTCCATGTGTATTATGAATACACTCTTAAATAGACTGAAACTGTCTCTGGCATATATTGTGTTTCTCTTTCATACGTGGGAACGCTCTTCCTCTATCTGACACACTCCACTCATAGCCACATGGTCGAGCTCCAAACAGCATCTACTGGGTGAGTCCATGGATGCTGAGAAGTGAATGAATGACCAGCAAGAGCAACGAAACCATTGCCATCAAGGTCAGTCCCCACCAGCACATTGTTTACTTTTTGCAAATTGGGTTGTTGAGGGGACAAAAACATGATACCTGGTTAAATTCATTATTTAACAGTGATATTTTTCTAAATAAATATTTATTGACTGGCCTATACATTAAAAGCTACACAAAATTTAGGCTTAAATTTTGTAAGGATTTGTAAGGAACTGCATTCTAACTTGAAGATTCAACATAAGTTATTATACAGAATACTATGAACTGAAGAAAATGCCTATTCTAGTCTTTGTTAGAAAAAAAAAATTAACTACGATTCTTAGAGAATTTTTAGCTCTGGAAAGACAAAGAATTACTCCTTTTAAAAGACTCAAGGAATAAAATTTATGATATGTTCAGAGAAAAGTTCAACGGAGGATCTGAACTCGGGCCCTGACACAGGACAGGTAGGAAGGTGACTCTGAAATTACTTTCTTATAACTCAGAAATGTAGTAGTTCAAGGTAAATATGTAATGCTACCTGTATTCCATGACCCTAATGTTTTATTGTGAAACATCTGATGTATGTTACAAATTCAATGATTGAGACATAACTTGGCTACATTTGGCAAAGTTTAAAAATAAGAAATGGAGGTAGTACTTTCCTACTTTGATGTGATTCACACTTGCCTAAACCTCAGTTCTGACAATTAAATGGAAAAATCAAATGTAATAAAAATTAACTCAAAATGTGTCACATGTTTGAATATAAAATGCAAAACTATGAAAATGCTAGAAGATAATATAGAAGAAAGTCTAGGTGCCCATGGGCATAGTGACGACCTTTTAGATGCAACAGAAAAGGTATGATTAATGAAAGAAAAAATGGATATACTGGATTTCATTTCATTTAAAAGTATCTGCTCTGTAAAAGACACTGTCAACAAACACTCTGCAAAAGACACTGTTTGATATGGTTCACACCTATGCCTAAACCTCATACCTAGTAATTAAATGGAAAAATCAAATGTAGTAAAAATTTACTCAAAATGTATTACAAACATAAATGTAAAATGAAAAAATACAAAAATGCTAGAATAAAACATAGGAGACCATCACCATTTATTTGGTCCATTGTCAGCTGAAAAGTTGTTGTGCAGTGTGTAACTGTACTTACCTTTCTGTGCCTGGCTTAGTTAGCATAATATCTTCTAGTTTCATCCATGTTGTTACAAATGGTAGCATATCCTTCTTTTTCACTGGATGTGTGAATGATAGATATGTCAATGGTAAGCCAATCAAAGATGAGAAAACCTATTTAAGTTGAATATTAATTGGAAAAATAAACTGGAAATGTTAAATTTCTTTGGCCACCTTCTGTGGTAAATGCTTTTTAAAATAAGTTGAGAGTAGAATGGTAATTACCAGAGGCTGGACAGACTAAGGGGAAAAAAGGATTGGAAAAAGCCTGATCAACGTATACTGCTGCAATTAGATAGGAGCCAATAGCTCTGGTGTGCTGTTGTGCAGTAAGGTGATGACAGATAATATTAAATGTACTACGAATTACAAAAACTTTAGAAGAAACAATTTTGAATGTTTTCACCATTAAAAAAAAATGATAAATGTTTGAGGAGACAGATATATTTACCCTGACTTGAACATTATACAATGTATACTCATGTTTTGAAACATCAAATGCCTCCCATAAATATGTATGCTTTTCATGTGTCAATTAAAAATAATGAAATAGTTTATTAAAATAAAAATGAAAATATGAATAGCTTTATGAAAATAAACTTATGTTGAGAAAAAGGAAGGAAGCAGGTGTATTAATGCCAATCAACTCCCTGTAGTAAAGTAAGTGGCCACAACTCAAGGTTCACAGACTTAAAGGTTAAAACATTAAGACTATTGATATTTTGAGAGAAAAACTGGCAAAAGAATAAATCTTTGAAGTAATGAGAAGAAAAGAGGAACAAACATGTGTTTATATATAGAAAAGATTTTCAAAAAATAAAACAAATGTTAAATAAAGACATTTTTGACAAAATCTCACAGAATGAGTTGCAGGCAGGTCAAAACTAAAATGAAACATTACATGGGAGTTCTCTTGGAAGAAAGAAAACCATCTCAGATGAAAACACAAAAAAGCAAAAGAATAATAAACATAACAAAGAACACCAAATGGGAAAATATATATAAATGTCAAATATGCAAAATAATACTAAGGACTTTGAGGGTTCTAAATATAAGTAGAATTAAAATTCATTTTGCTGATTTATGAAAAGGCCTCTTAGAAAAGAAGGAGTAAAGGGAAATTCTTTATAATAATGTGAGACATGCCTTCAGATCATGTTAAATATGGCAATCCTCCCCAAATTAGACTATGCCAATGCCAAGCAAAATTCAAAACAATATATTTACTTTCATAAAAATTGTTAAACTGACTACAAATCTACATGGAAATATGAAGAGCTAAAATACATAAAGCTTCCAAGGAGAACAAAGATATAAGACTTAAATTACCTATCATGGAAAACAATACTAAAGCACTAATAATAAGATAGGGTGGGACTGGCACAGGATAGATAAATAGAACTATGGAGAAGAAAAGAAAAAGAGTTTGAAATCAGTATTAACTAACTTATGACAAGGAAAATACTGTAGGGTAGTGGAGGAAAATGGTCTTTAAAATAAATGCAGCTAGATTAAATTCCCATATGGAACAAAAACTTACCTTTACCCTATCTAGTGTCAAATACAAAAATCGATTAAAATCAATTTCGGTCTGAACAGCAATGTGTTAAAGTGAAGTCATCTAACAATCAAATTTCAGAAAATTTTAAAGTTACTGAAAACAATGAAGTAAAAAAACAAAATGATATAATATTAAAAAAATCATCTTGCTGAACTTTGAGTAAGCAAAGAGTTCAATAGCTTTCTAAAACAGTGCATGAGGACGTAATCATAAAGAAAAAAATACTCTAGATAATATGAAATCTAAGAGCTTTCCATTCACCAAAACACAGATTAAAGAGAAGGTAAAGATAGCCCTCAGAGGGAGAGAAAATATTTGCAACACATGTATCTGATAATGGGTTTATATCTAGAAAATGTAGAGTACCATAAAAGAGAAGGAAAATGACAAGAAAACAATAACAATGACAACAACAAAAATTGGCAAAATATTTGCTCAAACAAAACAGGATATCCAAATGGCTAATAACGACATGCAAAGAAATTCAAATCATTAGTCATCAGAAAAATACAAACTAAATTGTGACATATAATCACAACTGCACTAACCACAAAAGCCCGAAAAGTGTTGGCAAGGATATGGCACAGCCAGAATTCTCTGTGAATATTGACAAGAGTACAACTTTGTGCAAACATTATGAAATGTTATTCACAGCATCTATGACAGCAGAAAATATAAAAAGGAAGACACCCCATGACCTAGCAATTCTACTCCGAAACATGTAACCTACAGGAATGTATTCATCTATTAGTGAAAAAGGAATATGCTAAAATGTTTCATAACAACACAATTCAGAAACTGAACAATACAAAGATAGTGAAATATATTTCAGCATTCTCTCATGTTGAAATACTATGCAACAATGAGAGTGGAAAGGGCAGCGATTTGCCTAAGTCATAAACGGTGACTTTGATAAAAGAGAGTGAATGAAAGAAGCTATATTGAAAAGAGTGGTTATCATTTGATCCTATATACATAAATTTCCAATAGGAGTGTGGACTTATTTCTTTTGGAATAGTAGCTAAAAGTAGACACAATGGGCCTCTAGGATGATTGCCATGTTCTGTGTTCTAATCTGGAACAGGTTTTCATTAGTGTGTTCAATTTTTGAAATAACATCACCTGAATTATCGTAGTTTGTAAGAATAGACAATGTGTGTTATACTTGAATAAAACTTTTCTTGAATTGCAGTCAAAGAAATCCAGGTGAGTTGACTTGGAGTTTTAGTAAGTAGAAGCTGAAATAAGAGGGCTACGCTAGGAAATTACATGAACTTCTGATCATCAGTGATAAGAGTTGTGTAAGAGTTAGATATCAAGGACTGGACATGAATTAGATCTGCTACTGGGTGAGGACAAGAGCAGAATGAATTAAAGAGAGCAAACAAAGAGGGTCCTCAATCCTAGGGCATGTTGGAACTGGGATATCCAGAGGGATATGAGAGTCAGTGTATAGATCAGGGATAGTATGGGCAAGGAAGAACTTATCAACTCTATTAGATCTGGGATAAAATATCAGATGTATAACTAGTGTCAATATGAATTTCTCCAAATTCCTAATGTATAAATGCATGCATGTATGTGTATAATCTCCTCAGTGGAATCCAGTTATACTTTCCTCGAGCTTAGTTTAGTACAAGCAGTATCTTCCTCCTGCAGCCTTGGTAACACGGGAGTCAAGAGAGTGAAACCAGAGAGCAAGATCAGTAAGCCATAGAAGGGCATACAAATGAGTTTCCAAACAACAGAGGACAGAGCCAGGAACTATGATTCAGGAAAACAAAAATGTAAATTACATGATTGAGACATCCAGCAGGCTAGGACCTGGACAAATAGCTGTATCTGGTGCTGATCAGAGCTGGCTTCATCCATTGTTCTCCATTTGTATAAATGATTGGCTACACCTCAAGATTCAAGAAATAGGTAAGCAGCCTCTACCACAGTGATTCTCAAACTCTGAGCCCTTTGACACTCTTAAAAAGTATTAAGGATCCCAAAGGAGATGGGGAATCTATGTTCAGAATGACTGTGTTGCAAATTTAAAAAGAAATTTGAAAAATATTTATTCATTTTTTATCATTGTAATACACTAATAACACTATTACATTTAACATGAATGTCATATTTTAAAAATGTGTACTTCCTGAAACAACCACAAAAAGAGTTAAATGGGGTAGAGCTTACATTTTATAATCTTCCTTAATATCTAACTCTCTTAATAGAACAAATTTTCAGAAACTACTTCTGTGTTGCAATACCAAATCATGTAGCCTCTGGGAAACTCTACTTGTGCTCATGAGAAAATGAGACTGACAAAGATAAATAATATCTAGTGTTATTACAAAACCTGTTTTGATGTTGCAGACCCCTTGGCAGAAACTCAGAGAACCTGCAGGGTCCCTGGAAAATGCCTTAAGCATCGCTCTTCTGTTAAGTGCTGGTTTGATCTCAGATCACAGGATGTGACTGATCTATAGAAGTGAGTTGTTTGAAACCGTAGTCAACTATGACAGCATAGAGCTTAATATTTTTGAAAAATTATGAAAGACCACTCTCAGAATAATGTGTCAGGGAAAAGTACATTCATGATTTGGCTATAAAAGGCATATAAACTTGTAAAGGCCATAGAAATGAGGTAAATCTTTCAAAACAGGCTGCATCTGTTATCTTTATTGAGTCTTTGCAAAATCTTTTACTAAATCAACAGAGAATTCTTGGATACACTGAGGGGAAATACTTATCGGAAAAGAAATGTAGAAAATTAAAGTTTAATAATGAAATAATATGAAGATTTATGTCAACACATGTAATAGGTGAACATTTCAGGGGTACAGTGATAAAAAGAAACAATGTTTAATCAAATGTTTTAGATAAAACTAGGCACACATTCGCGCGCGCACACACACACACACACGAACATCCTTTCAGATGCATTGAACAAAATTAGTAAACTTCAAAGGCATTTCGGAAAAGTGAGTTAAAGAAGATGTTGCCCAATATTTACTATTTATGATCACAAGAATGAGAAGAGACCAAACAAACAAAATAGAAAAAGTTGAATTTCAACCAAATGGAACTGAGGGCTCAGTTGTGATTGTCCTACACAATACTACTTACGTATCAATATTGGCCCTAAAGCAGAGAAATGATAAGATTATAAAGGGATATATATGTACTGCAAATAAATAGAATATTTCAATAGCATTTAAGATCTTCCAGGACTCCAGATAAAATGTACAAAAATCCAGGTGGCGATGGATCTGTCTCTCACTGATTTTATCTAATGTCATCTACTACATAGACAAATCTCAAAAATCTTTGTTCTGACCGGTTCAATACAACTGTATGGCCAGTGCACAATTGTATGAAACCTGATTATTGCTATCTCCTGACTACTGATGCTATGAAGGAAATATAAACATGACATGAAAAAGTTAATCATAGGTATAAGGGAGACTCAACAGGGATAACTACTAAACTTTCCAGGACTGGAATAAGTGTTTTTCTAGTCCATAATAAGGAATCACAAAGCCTTGTCAATTTCTTAGTGGGCAGAAATCTTGCAAATGCTGGCAAATACTGCAAGACTTTTGAAGTTCAATTCTCCTAAAATTTTTAAGTTAAGCGCAGATTTAAATATTTTCTTGCTGAAAGAGTATGAATAATGCCACATTACAAAAACTGATCTCCTTCCTTTGAAAAGAAAGGAAATAATCTAATATGTATCTGACTCAAAGAGCCTTAGAAAAATTGAGGCTACCTTGACACCCACTAACCCTTGCTTGACAACCCGAGCTGTAGGATCTCTGATTTGATGCACCTCCATGAATCTCTGAGTCAGGTTACCAATTTTTATTATCAAAGTTCAAATGGCTTTTAAAAAGGACATGAGCTCTGCCATGTCAAAATCAAATCCAAAGTACCTACCTCTTTTCAAGTTAAATACAAGCAACTTCACTCACTTAAATATATTTTTAAGAAGAAATAATACATGCTTTAGGGCTTTACTTGCTCCTTTTGCCTTTATGTCTTTTTTTAATGTTAACAAAAACTGATGTTTCATTTTAAACACTTGGAAACATGCCAATCGCTTTTCAAATTGACTGTTTTCCATAAATGTATTTCCAATACTACCAGAATAAATGGCATGAAAATACATGGTGTGACTGTAAGCATTTTATGTGGAGAAGAAAGGAGTAAGGGGAAGATCCACAATTTATTATCAGAATCTCAAAATTATACATAAAGCAAAAAAATTAGAAAAGTTAAGTGATATAATTTGAAATTTTATTAACATGATTTAAATTATTGTAAAAATTTTTCCCTGCTATGAGACTTGGGGCATGTGATAATTAAACTTATTTAGTTTTGAAGTTTATTATCTTGTTACCTTGCTATTTTTTACTCAGAAGAAATATAAGAATAAGATGTAATTCCACATTTATGCATCTATAATGAATACGATGGTCTTTAAAAATTGTGAGCATCTTGATGAATTAAAATTTTAACTACTTATTGCCTTAAGTTGTATTCTACAACATTGTAACAGAAATACAGTGATAAATATTTGGAGTATTGGAATATTTAACTGTTTCAATATCTATTTCTTAGTGTTTGGCAAACCTTGGTAGAGTATGATAACATTCTAAGACTAAGAACCCACTTGGAGAAGTAATATGGTACATTAAACAATTAGTAAATAATACAAATCAGAGTTCAATTTGAGATTATGCAATGTAGATGACTTTAGGAATTTGGAGAGGATAAAATCAGAATAGAGATTAGCCAATTGGATAAAACTTGGTGGAGAAAATAGTGTTGGACATAAAGGGAAGGCACCGTTAAGATCATCTGAGGAACAATATAAATTGTCGCTGGCTCTTTGCGGTACAAAATCCGTGGATATTTGTCACCGCTTGCAGCAACAACTTGCACGGGTCTTATGGGTGGTGGAGTGGAAACTGAGGCACTTCTATCTTTCTCTTTAGTGCACTGCTTTCTTGCTTGTTTGTTTATAGAGGATAGAGGAAATGAGGTTTACTTGCTTTGAGAGGAGAGAGAGAGAGAGGGAGGGAGGGAGGGAGAGAGAGAGACAGAGAGAGATTTTGCTTTCAGAGATATTTATGTCTTCTTAGTTTTCTGCTGCTTCTTACTGGTGCATCCTGCATCCTGTGAACTAAGGGTGCGTCTCAGTTCTCCGCTCTGCGATCTGCCTTACGCAGCTTTCTGCTAGCTGCTGTGCCGCTTCTTTCTACTAGCTGCTGCTTCTGCTGTCTTTTCTTTCTTCTTGCCCTATTCCTGCTAGCTGCTGTGTCTGCTAGCTGCCGCAGCTTTTCACTACTAGCTGCTGTGTCTTCTGCGAGCTGCTGCTTTTCCCTACTAGCTGCTGTTGCGCTGTCTCGCTCCACCTAAGCTTATATCACCTCCAGGAGGCGGAGAGTAGGGCCACGCCGTTTCCGCAAAGATTAGGCCAGACGCTGGAAGTCCGAGCAGGCACAATTAGGAGTGCTCGAGAACACATGCACATACATTATGTGCGTGGACGATAAATCACCTGAGTGTGCTCATGTCAATCAACCTCCTTGCCGGGATGTGATCAGGCGCCGTTGTGGCGGGTCAGCATGGCACAGCCCCCAACAATAAATCACAGCAACGAAACGGATCACAGCATGTGTAGTTCTCCACAGAGAAGCTGGTCATGCTAAAGACTGCTTGCAAGAGCAGGTCAATGAAATCAGAGTTAGTCCGAATTGGGAGTTGAGGAGATTTAAGTGAGAACAACCAAATGAAAGTGACATTAAAAAAATATCTGCCCGGAAACTGAAGAGAGCTAGAATTTGGTAGAAGTAAATTTAAGTATAAACTTACTGAAGTAATCTAAGTGTGAAATTGTCAAAGTCTGAGTAAGCTGATATTATTAATCATATAAAGGAAGAAACACATGAGAGACTATAAAGTGAGGAGACCGTATTAGATAATTTAGTGCATGAAGAAGGTCAAACAATCCCCCTAATCATATGGATAAGTTTGAGCCATGCTGTAATTCCCTGAGCAATTATTACTGTCTTCCTTTTCACCCAGTTTGCCAATTGACACTGTCTCATAGTAAATGCCATAGAGTATAGTTATGAACTTTTCCCCATTTAATATTTTTCCATTCTCTGACTAGTCATGACAAATTTGAAAATATTTTAAAATGATAAATATATGTTGATAGAGGAAATATTTTCTCAATTTAAAAGTAAGTTTTTACTGTTTTTCCTGAAAAATCAATTCCTGAAGTATTCCAAATATTATTGTCTCATATTGTTTCATTAATTACAATTCCTGTGAAACAGAAATGATTAATGTGCATCTTAAAATTTTGCAATACCTTGTCAGAGAAATTAATACTTGTATATTACATATTATATTCAATCCAGTGAGAGAAAAACCTTCTATTTGTAGCAAAGCAGATACTGTCCATTGCCACAAGTCTATGAGGACAAGAAAGAGAAAGTTTATGCCCTTTACTTAAAATGTATCTCTTTATTTAAACACTATAACCTGTTTTCTGATAACACTCAGATATAGAAGCTACAACTGATAATTAGAAACATGTTGAAGAAACAGGGCAGTGATAGGTAATTGCTTTACTTGTGCAGTGAAAAATGATTATTTGCTTTACGAAAGGGATTTGCATTTCAGTCATTGCAATTTAGGTATTAATTTTCAATATAATTTGGGGAAGTAGATCTCTTGGATAGATCAAGCAAAAGAGAAGTAGGTAAAACCTTCTTTTAACAAGTATACTGCTTCCATTGACATGCACATCTGGAAGCATGCATCATATTGTAAAAAAGTTCTTTCTTTTCCTGATGTGAAAGGCCAGTTTTATTATCTGAAAAGCCTCAAGCCCTATAGCAATAATCCTAATGAAAATAGGACCTGAAACTATAAGGAAAAAAATTACATACACTTCTGTTGATGGCTATGATTATAGCTATAACCAAAGAGTTACCCCAAGGCATCAATAAACGTAAGCACTAAACTATGTGTACAGCAGCTAAAAGAAATCAACAGCTACCTAACGATTGCTTTATAGACACACAGGATTATTATATTTTTCTATAAGTAGATAGTGCAGTTTCTTCATCTATTAATACAGAGAACTTCAAAAGGAAAAAAAGCTGTGAAGGGATTGAAAATATGGGCATCAGACATTTATACCTGCACACATTTAGTGTCCAGCACTAGGCATGTAAGTAATCAAGATGAAGAATTTGAAGTATGCCTACTCTCTGTGGTTCCACATATTATGCAGATAAGTTAGATATCTGTGCTTTACTTTTCTCAGCTGTAAAATAAAGATAATTGCAATAAAAATAATACAGTATTGTTATGAAGACTGAATGTGACTATTCAAGTTTTCATAGTAGGACCTAGTTCCTGGCATTTAATGGTGAGAGTGGTAGAGCTTGCAATTATTATTTACTTGTTGGTATCTCTGACATAGCCAGCATGGCTTTCTTAATTGAAGTAGAATATAATAAATTAAAGAAGCTTTAGATTTAAAACTTGACTTATTTATTGAATTAGGAGATGATCTAAGGGTAGGAACCCAGGACAAATGAGAACAGATTTCAGACAACTCAAGTTAGAATTTGGCATATGGTGGGTAAGGCCACAGTTACACAGGGATATGCTACTTCTGTAATATGTATTCAGGAACAAGGTACCAAAATAGGCAACTAAAGGAAGCTAGGAGGGAATTCAGGTACAGACCCTAGTGTGGAGGATGATCTGACACCTCTAGTCAGTGAATGAATTGTAAATTCCCTCCAGTTCAAAGTACCCTTCAAATTATTATAGCAAGGCACTACTTTGTAAAACTGCCTATCATCTCTGAGTATAAGAAGTTCAGTGTATTCACTTAATCTTCATTTGAGCATCAATGAAGTAGTTTCAATGGAATTTGGAACCAGTGCTGCAATGGATGCATAAAATTAAAATCAAATTCAGGGTGAGTAAAAATGTGAGCAACATGAGATTGAAGCATATCCAGGGGATTAAAAAATTCATCACTCACCTCTTGCATGTAAGTCATAGGTAAATACACAAATTGAAAAACAAAAGAAATTGTTTCCCTCTGTGTGTGTGTGTGTGTGTGTGTGTGTGTGTGTGTGTGTGTAAGTCTCTTTTGTACTCAGAAACATAAATGTGTCAAAAAGTGTAAGGAATTGAGGACAGTTTCTCAGCATAAAGAGACTTCAGCTTTTTTGCAAAGGAAAATTTACAATCCCCTCAGCCATCTTAGGTTCTGTTTCCTCATTATAACTGTGTGAAGAATACCTCCATTTGCTTCACCTCTTTCCCTTCATACTACCACCATAGAAATCCTCAATACAATACAAGTTACTTCAATACAATATTCCACTTCCTCCTCATGTGCATTGGAGTAGCCAAGCGTGGCTGGGGTAAAAATCACAATCAAGCTGACGAGGGCAGCCGTGGATGTTCACAGATCAGACCAGATCACTCCTCAAGAGAATGTGTTGCAGTGAGCACAGTGGACAGAGAGTCCCCCACCTACATCATCTGCAAATTCTCTGCCACACTCATACCAAAGTCAGGTAGGTGAGAAGAAAACTGCAACTGGACTATTTCTGTCCAGCATTCTAAAAGCCCAACTCTGCTAACAGTCACCCTCTTCTGGAGACCCACAGTCTTGGCCTGGCCAAGTCATTCTCAGAGATAGCAGTGTGAAGCTCTTTGACCCAGTTCCCCTGCGTTTTCTTCTATCTCACACATGTCAGACCTGCATCACAGAAAACTCTTCTCACCTCTATGCAACACTCCCCTTCTCCCTTCATAGGCATTTCTCCCCAAAATTCTCTTACCTGTCTCATCCCAATTTGGCGTCTACTTCTTCAAGTTAGACAGAGCTAACTCAGTTACTAACTCTAAATTCTTGATCACGTATCTAAAGCAGAATCTTTGTTTTTCAACTAAACCCCACTATTTTCTCTTTAGTAGATTCAGCTATCCACCCTCCTAGATAAATGTCTATTTTCCTCTCTCAAATTAATAAAAACTCTCTCCATACCCCTTACTTTTAAGTGTTTTTTTTTTTTTTTTTTGTAAATATTTCCTGAAAGAATAGTGTTCAGGAGTACCCAACCCCACATCCAGCACCCACTTATCTAATTATCAGTGCCCTCCTTCTCTCTACCATTGCTCTCTATCAATATTTCTACCCAAGTCAATCCTTCTAGTTATGCATCAGATCATATTTTCTCATTTACTCATGATGTGCTCTTCCTTACTTTCTGCATTGTTAGGGTTTACCTCTCTTTTGTTTTTCTTATTTTTTTTTTATTCTTACACACTGCATTTTGATTCATTGTTCACAAACGGGGTACAACTTTTCATTTCTATGGTTGTGCACAATGTAGATTCACAACATTCGTGTAACCATACATGTACATAGGGTAATGGTATCTGTCTCATTCCATCATCCTTCATACCCCAGCCCCTCCTCCCTCTCATTTCCCTCTATGTAATCTAAAGTTCCTCCATTCTACCTCTCTTGAACCATTTCCTTCTTAATCAAAAATGCTGTATTAACACCTAAGAAAAAAATTTCTTGAACCTAAATCCTTCTCTAGCCACCATCTGCACTTAGTCGATTTCCATTTTCATATTCTCTTTTGAATCCACACTAATTTATATCACACACAGCTCCACTGATCTGGTTTTGACAATATCCCCAGAGATGTCCACCTTGGCAAAGATAGTAGTCAATTCTCACACTTCAAGTAAAGCAGGAAATCGGCAAACTTTGACAATGTTGATCATTTCTTTATTGAAAGACTTTCTTCATATTGATTCTTGATGGCACTTTCTTTCGCATCCCCTACCTTATTGACTACTTTTTTCAGCTTCCTCTGCTGGTATCCTTTTTTGGCAGTGTATCAATTAGGATGTCCCATGGCTTCCTCTTTGTATCTTCTTTGTTTTCTAACTTCAGTTTGTGATACCTTCCATTCTCATGGTTTTAAATGTCATCTTTCATTTGATGACTTTCAAGTTTTCTTCTCCCACCCTCCCTACCTCACTCTGATCTTTAGACTGGTATATCTGACTACTTCCTCAACACCTCGTCTTAGTTATCAACTATATATCCCCAACTTAATATAAAAATGCACAAATTAAATTCTTACCTTCCCCTACCCAGTTTCTTCTTTTCTTCATTTCAATTAACATCAGCATCTTCTTTCAGTTACTTTAGACCAGAAGTTAAGGTACTTTGAAAATATCATGCAAAAAGAAGTTTCTATATGTTCTAGCCTTTTGCAGTTGACTCCGCCTCCCAAATACATCCAACATAACTTTTTTTTTCACTTTCCACTCACTGCTACAACTCACAGACTTATTTATCACCATATTTTTCCTGGATTGTTGCAATAGTCCTCTAATATTTAGCCAACACCCCTACCCTTTGAATCTATTCTTTGCTATTACTTTTTAAAGCTAGCTAGAACTGTATTACGCCATTCAAAAATGTTCCAGAATGACTTCTCCTGCAGAGGAAAATTTAAAACTATTACCCTCAACTTCAGTCTTTTAAATATCTGTCCTCCACTCTCCCTGTACCAATCTGATCTCATCTTTCACTTTCTACCTTGTTTCCTTGACATCAGCAATGCCGGCCTTCTTGCCCTTCTCCTATTGGTTCCTGTTTCTAGGATATGAAATTCTGTTTCAAAGGATGTTCCCCTAGACATATGCATACCTGAGGAATTTTCTCCCTACTCTGCTATGTTTTTGTATTATGTTGGTGGGGCATATAGCTGTGGATATTTATTGAAGAAGTTAATGCACAAAACAGTGGGACAAGTACAGAGAAGAAGGGAGATCCTGCTCTCAGAACTAGGGTAAAAAGTAGAAAGAAAGCCTGGATATCTCCCTAAAAACTCTAACATGTTATTATAATTAAGATACAAAGACAGTTGGAAACTTGATGTTATAACAAGCATGTAAGATTTTTAGAATTAGGTTATGAGAAAGAAAATTGTGCAGAAAAGAGTAAACACAGCTGGCCCAAGACTGCTATCCTTAAAAGTCTTGAAAGCCTGCTTTTAAGATTGACTCTTTGACTGTATTAGTGTCAGAGATTATGGGTATACTGGGAATGGTCTCATCATTCTCTAAATGATTTGTCTAGGGAGTATATGTGCAAATGACGTGGTTTATGCAATGCTTCCCTTTCTTGTGAATGTCTTGAATTTTGTTATGTGCTAGGCAGAGGGTGAACTAATCAGCCCTATCACAATCAGTTCAGGCTCCTATAACAAATACCATTGTCTGAGTGGTTTATAAACTACAGAAATTCAGTTCACACAGTT
Source organism: Sciurus vulgaris (assembly GCF_902686455.1). NCBI lineage: Eukaryota > Metazoa > Chordata > Mammalia > Rodentia > Sciuridae > Sciurus > Sciurus vulgaris. The sequence goes on along the minus strand of NC_136470.1, from coordinate 51,943,158 downwards.
TTGAAAGCTGAAAGTACAAAATCAGGATGCTGGCATGGTCAAGGGCCGGAGTCCTCTTCCAAGTTGTGAACTACCAAAATCTGATTGTATCCTCTCCTGAAAGAACATGAGTGAGCCAGCTCTTTTGTCAATTCTGAGGGCATTAATCCTACTCATGGGGGCTCCACCGTCATGTCATAATTAACTTCAAGTGTCTCCACCACAGGATTAGGATTTCAACATGTGAATTTCAGGAGGTGCATAAACATTCCAACCATTGCAAGCGCCCCACGAAAAGGCTCTGAGTCTCTAAAGCACTTCCCTTAGTTGCAGATGCACTGCTACAGTTTTTTAGCTGGTGGAGAGTATCTCTGCCTGACCCTTCATGAGAGTGAGGAGCATGAGAACACTGTCCATGGATGCCTCCAGATGCTGCCTCTGCCTTCTTTCCTTATGTCCCAAATTTTGTATTTAACTACATTCTTAGTCCCATGATTCTTCTAGGGATCATCTGAATGTGAAAAAAGACCCCAGAATGCAAGAATAAAATGCCAATCTCAGAATATCGCCGAAAAATGTAACTTGTAAAGGAAGAACTCAGAGTAAATGAATCGATGTTAAGACTAAAAATGGGACTGAGATCAAGGTCCACAAAATAGAGTAGAGATAAAAATATATTACATCTGATTAAACTCTGACTTTTGTTTGTGTTGAAAGGAGAAAAAGAAAGATAGAGAGAGAGAAAGAAAGAAAGAAAGAAAGAAAGAAAGAAAGAAAGAAAGAAAGAAAGAAAGAAAGAAAGAAAGAAAGAAAGAAAGAAAGAAAGAAAGATAGATAGGTATGGTTACCTTACAGAAGGGGAAAATAAAGTAACGGTGTTTTATTGAAGACTTGAAAACTGAACAAAGGGTCCTGGTCATAAGTCTGAAATAAAGATTTAAGGATAAGACTTTGTATGGTCAGAGAATTCTAGATTCATTCTTCAAGATAAAATCCCATAATGTGCTGATACATGTTGAGCAGTGATTCCTCTTGAGGGTGGGAAACCCTGATTACTATAGCTAATTTTGGTGGTAAAAATATTCCACCACATAGTATTTTAAATCACCAATGTTCAAGCAACAAGGTCTCAAATCTCCTGAAACTTTAACAATTGGCTTTCACAAACCTAGTAAGATTTGACTCTACCATGTCATAGGAAAATTAAAACCCAACAGTTCACAAGCAGAAACTTAATTTAGACCAAAGGAAGATTGCTGAAAAATCTAGTACTCTCATGTTCACAGAATGTTGAGAAGAGCCACACAATCATCTTATACCCAAAAGCAACAAATCAAGGAGATTTTGCATAAGACTTTGATTGCATTTGAAATGAATGGTTCATATTCTATTCTCTTTTCTTAACAATTTTATTGAAAAACATAGAGAAGAAAATGCACATATACCCCTCTAATAAATTATTGTTCAAAAATTTTTAAAGTGTGTATATATACTAGGAAAATGATATAGCAGTTGGATCTATACTCAACTGCTAAGCCCTGATAATTACATGTAAACAACATATTCCACTTGAGATCTCATTAAGAAAGTTATTATAAAATTGAAATTGGTGCTTTTAATTATTTAAAAATGAAGAAGTATATGTAAGGCAGGGATTGTTCTCTTTTTTAATCCCTACTATATCCAAAGTTCCTTGAATAATATCTGTCATATAATAGCCTATCGATAAAATTTTACAAATGAAAATAACTAGACCAAAAAAATAAGGACCAAATAGGTAAATTGATTTCATACCACTCCTAAGTCTTGATCTAATTCTTGACAATGACAACTTAAAAAGATAATGTGGGGACATGACAAATTCATGATCAGCAACTGTTATTTATATTCAAAGTGTTACTGAGTCTAACTTTTTGACCTAATTGGACAAATGTAGAGGAGTGTCTGTCCATTTCTTGTAACAGCTGTGGAAAAAAAAAAAAAAAAAACATTTTTTTTCTGAGGGCATTAAACTATTACTTTATTCACTGAAAGTCAAGAATGCATTAGTCTTTTTACACATATAAACCACATTCTCAAGTATCTTCCATGCTGATTAAGTTAAATGTGATGGTGGCAAGGGTGATGAAATGAAATCTAATAGAAATGATGCAATACATTAGAACTAAGGAGCTGATTTGCTGAAATGAATGCCTAAGGAAGAAGCCTTGTGTTCATGTTTTGAAATGTCCCCACAACAAAGTTTCCAGATTTTTAAAAGTAGTGAAACTAGCTTTCTTGGTGTGATAGTGTGTTAAACTATGTTTTTGTGATCATTTCTGATGTCTTTGTAATCATAAGAGCAACCATTTCATTTGCAACTCTACTGATTAAAAATAGACTTTTCAAAAAAGGATTTTTCAAAGACTATAGCATAGTAATGCTCTGCCAGAGGCATCAGGCTTACATTGTGGTATTAATTACCATATGGCATTAAAGAATACCTGTGTTCGTCACAGAAAAATTTTTCTCTGACCTTTGAAAGAATAAACATTTTCAAACAGGTGATACCCACAGAACTGCTAATAGAAGCAAAAATCTCATACGCTCCATATGAGGGAAATTATCTTCCTTATTGTATGAAGCAGGCACCAGGTTTAATGCTTTTCATAAGAACAAAAATTTCAGAACCATTTGACTGCCAATTAGAATAGGGAAAGGTAAAAAGAGCACCAAAACAACAAAAAAGTCAAATAATCTGTGAGTCCATAACTTTTTTTGAGTCAACTACATAGTTGAGGTCATAAAGGGAACACATAGTCTAAAATCTGAGGACATACATTAAGGAAATGGAAGTACTGGTTAATCTGAAGCAAGACAGGTAGAAAAAAATGGCTTCTAATTTAAGTCAATAAGAAAATTTCTGCTAAAAATTTTAACAAGATGTTAAAGAGAATTGTGGATGAGTATGAGCGTAGAATTTCCAACAGCCACAGGTACCAAGGATAATATACCCAATCTCAGACCTTTTTTAGTGGATTTCTCCAAGAAGATGTTTGGGCAAGTGAGAGACCAGAGAAACAGCTTCCTTTGTGGTGTAAGCCTGAAAAAGAAAAGCAGTTGCCACCTCAGTGAAGTGTAAATTTTCACATGCAATCTTCTTTCCCACAGAACAAAACACAAAGGATGGTGGGTGCTGTATGGGAGAACAGCAAGTACAACTGAGAAAAAAAAAAAAAAAAAAAAAAAACTTCATTTGGAAAAGGGTTAGACACTCTTCAGCACCAGCACCAAGTCATTGTGCAACACTTGGCAGAAATACAAGATGATAAAAGCCACATCCCCAAGGACACAGGAACAAAAAGCCAGCCCTGGACCAAGGCTGAATCTGGACAATGAGGAATGCTCTCACTGTGGTCCACCCAGGCTACTCAGCACAGGTCATGCAGCAGCAGAATTCCGTCCCTGCAGTGTGATATTGTGGTATGAGAACACACAGGAAAACCTAAGGACGATGATGACATGGAACACTGAGAAAAATCCCAAGGTGACCAAAATCCCAAGGTGACCACCAACCCACACATTATGTACAAACAGAATTAAAGGAATTCTAAGCAGTGAAGGCCCTGAGGGTAATAAGCTCCATACTATATTCAATTTTTATGTAAGCCAGAAGACAACTGAGGGCCATCCTTAAAGTTCTGAGATCAAAACTGCAACCCAAGGAATCTGAAACAAATGAACATTTTTTTTTAAATGAAAGCAAAATAACAAAAACAGAATATTCAGTACCATCAGGCATTAATTACTACCAGAAATATTAAAAGTAGCTCTTCAGACAAAAGAAATTTGACATGAAACCTGCCTTTAAAGTTTAGGTTACAGTCAATAAATGGGTAAGGAACTGGGCAGACACTTCACAGAAGAAGATATACAATTGATCAACCAAATATATGAAAAAAATGTTTAACATCTCTAGCAATTAGAGAAATGCAAATAAAAACTACTCTGATTTCATCTCACTTCAGTCAGAATGTCAATTATCAAGAATACAAGCAACAATAAATGTTGGTGAGGATGTAGGGGAAAAGGTACACTCATACATCCCTGGTGGGACTGCAAATTAGTGCAACCACTCTGGAAAGCAGTATGGAGATTCCTTAGAAAATTTGGAATGGAACTACCATTTGACCCAGCTATCCCACTCCTCAGTCTATACCCAGAAGACTTAAATTCTGCATACTAGTGATATAGCCACATCAATTTTTATAGCAGCTCAATTCACAATAGCTAAGCTATGGAACCAACCTAGATGCCTTTCAATATATGAATGGATCAATAAACTGTGGCATATATACACCATAGAATATTAGTCATAAAGAAGAATAAAATTATGGCATTTGCAGGTAAATAGATGGAGTTGGAGAATATGCTAAGCGGAAAAAAAACCAATGCCAATAAAACCACAAACCAAATTTTTTCTCTTGGTGGGGGGAATGTAGTAACTTTGGATTGAGCAGAGAGGAGTGAAGGAAGGGAAGCAGGGCAGTGGGTGGGAAAGATGGTGGAATGAGATTAACATCTTTAACCTCAGTACTTGTATGATCTCACGAATAGTATTGAAGCCAGAATTGGGAACAGGTAGTTAGTGTAGAAATAGGGGATCGGGTCAAATCGAGGAAATGGAGGCCATAAAATCATCTGCCTCTGGAAGTTGGAGATTGTTCCTGGAAGAATGGAATGTCAAGGATCTCCGGAGCCCATTGATTACCAAATTTACCTGCCTTTATCAAGGACTGCAAGCAAGAAGCTGCTAATTAATGCTCCCTGGGCCCTTGCCTGCCTGAATCACCCTGGCCCTCCCCCTGCCCATGGCTTCTCACTTAATGCAAAACCAGGCCTAGTCACGTAGGCAGGAAGGAAGATAAGGGGGGAGAGAACTGGAGAACAAAAGAGAATTTAACCTATAAAAGATGTAGGGTGCGCTCACTTCTTGGGACTTTAGAACATCAGCGATGGCCCCCTTCTCCCTGCCGGGAGAAGTCTGTATTATTAGCTTTAAATAAAACCTGCTTAATATGCTTGCCTTGGCGTGCTTCTCTAGTGTTCAATCTTCAACATTAGAAGGAGCAGAACTCGGCACCGGTAAACGGCGGTATCAGTATGGACTCTATATCCTGTACAACCAGAGAGATGAGTACTTGTGCTCCATTCATGCACAATGAATCAAAATGCATTCTGCTGTCATGTATACCTAATGAGAACAAATAAAAATTTTTAAAAGAAAAAAATCTCAGGTTATATGAAATGGAAAAAAATTAATGAAATAAGATGGTTTGTGGACTTTATATAATAATATTTAAGTACCTGGTAAATGGCAAATTCCCAGCTAAGATTAACTTATTTGTAGTCTGCAGGATTTTATCACAAAAATTATGGAAGCAGTTCATTTTGCCTATGGATAGAATAGAAGATTAAAGGGGTATTGTTGACCCAGTGTGGTCATGTTTTCCCAACCTTTTCAAAGATCCTTTCCACTACCTCTCACATGTAAATCATGTCTGTCTTAATGACATTCCACCATAGACATCCATAAAGTTTACTCTTTAGTTAACTTATTAATTTATGAATATCTATTAATTGTCAAAAATTTTGCAAACTATTAAGATTAGGCATTGGACATAGAGAAATCTTCCTTAATGCTTCACTCAAGAAATGGGGGAAACGTAGACAAATGGATGACAGAAGAAATGTACAGATCTTCAATAAATATTGTGGAAATAATAATACATTTTGTCAATGAATAAATGATTTAGTTTCTCCACATAATCAGGAATCTAGAAGGAATTCAAAAATTAAAGAAAAATGAAATTGTAAATTGGATAAGTCTAAATGAATTTGGTTTTACCAATCAATAATGAGTTTAACTTATAAGATTACAATATTTATAGACTCAAACTTCATAATAAACATTATGAAGAGGAAATAAAAATGGTAAAAAGGAGCTAAAATACTTTCAAGTCTTACCATTGACTAAGAAGTAGTGAAATAAGTAGTATTTTATTTTATAGTAGTATTTCATTAACTAGATTGTTATAGTTAGGGGAACCACAAAAAGAAAGGTTAGAAAGATACATAGCAAAAAGTAATAAAGATCAAAGTTAATAGATAGGAAACAGAATCATAAAATTAAATGACTGATCTCAGATACAAAGGGAAAAAGAGCAGCAAATACCAGAAAAATAATAGACCTAAATATAAAACTATATAAACACATTAAGTGAAAATGCATATGTACAGTATTTTTAAATAACAAAATGTTATTTTCATGACAAATTAATCAGTAGAGAGAAGTGATCAGTATGAAAAGGACAAACATTGTAAAAAAAGCTGATATACGAATTTCATATAAAGAGTAAGTGTCCTTCAAAAGGTGATGGATAAGGAAAATGTGGTATATATACATATGATGGACTATTACTCAACTTTGAAGAAGAATGAAACTATGGCATTTGCCAGTTAATGGATGGAGTTGGAGACCCTCATGCTAAGCGAAATAATCCAATCCCCCACAACCAAAGGCTGGATGTTTTCTCTAATATGTGGCTACTAATTCATAATTGGGGAGGGGGCGCTAAGGAAGAATAGAGTAACTTTAGATTAGGTAGAGGGGAGTGAAGGGAGAGAAAGGGGTAGGGGGAGGAAGGATGGTAGAATGAAACAGATATTATTACCTCATGTACATGTATGACTACATGAGCCATGTGATCCTACAACATGTAAAATCATAAAAAATGAGAAATTATACTCCATTTAGGTATGATATATCAAAATGCACAAATACATCTACTGTGCTGTATAACTAATTAGAACAAACACAAAATTTTTTAACATTTTCAAACAAAAGAAATACTGTTAATCTATCTGAAAATATAACCATTCTGACCATTGTAAGTCCATGTACTATAAATAGCATAGCCTCAAATACATAGAACAAAAATTAGCAGAAAACTAAAAGTGTAGAGAAAATACTCTAAATGGAAAAATGAACATTTTCTCCACAAATAGTAGACTAAATTAAACAATCAGTGAAGATTAAAAATAATAACTGCAATCTGGTATTAACTTTAGATATATTGTGTTATATATAAATTACATAAATATATGTTGCAATATATGTAAAGCAATGTCAAAGTAATATATATAAAGCAAAATCAAAATGTAATATAAAATATTACAAAGTGATATATGTAAAGCAATGTAATGTCAAACAGTAATAAATAAATAATATTTATATAAAATATAATATATATAAAGAAATGACAAGGAAATAAAATAATCTTTTCATATCATATAAAGTATTTACCCAAATGAATTATGTACAATCTGGAAGAGGGGCTGGCAAGGAAGCAGGAGAAAGGAAAGACAAAATAAACAATGGAAATCAGAAAATATTTGACCTAAGTGGTTAAGAAAATACAGGATAGCAAAATTTTTAGATGTATTCAAGACAGGTCTTTGAGGGAAATTTTATATGAGAAAACAAAGAAGAATACAATCAATTTTCTAATAAAGAAGTTATTTCTTAAAAGAATTTTAAAGACATACATATTAAATAAATAGAATCGATATTTTTTAATCTTCCAAAACAGAAAACACTAGGGCCAGATAGGTTCATTGGTGAATTCTACCAAACATTTAAGGGGGGAAAAAAAGATAAAATTTTTTCCACAATCTTTCTGAATATAGGAGCAGAAGCAGAAATAGTGGTACATGCCTGATATCTCAGTGACTCAGGAGGCTGAATCAGGAATATCAAAACTCTTAGGCCAGCCAGGTCGAATTAGAGGGACACTGTCTAAATAAGAGAGGGAGAGAGAAGAACTGTGGACATAATAACAGAGCATTCCTGGGTTCAATTCCCAGCACCACAAAAATACGTAAATAAGCTAGAGGAGAAGGGAAGAGGATTGACTTCTCAACTCATTCTATAAAGCAAGCATTAGCCTAATACCCAAACTGTACAGACATTATGCAAAAAGAATATCCCAGACAAATATTGCTCAAGAATATCTATGAAATAATTCTGAACAAATTTTAGCAAGTTGAATCCAACAGGCTATAAAAGAATTATATACCAAGAACAAGTGAGATTTTTCCAAGGTATGCAAATCAAGTTCAATATTCAAGAATCAAGCAATGCAATTCATCACATTCAAACAATAAAATAAAGAAGAAAAATCACACAGTATCAATAGATTCAAAAAAGAACATTTGACAAAACCTAACACCCATTCATGAAAAAAACAAAGGAGTAATAGAGTAGAACTTCCTTGACTTGATAAAGAACATCAACAAACATCTATAACTAACATACCAGTAAGAAACTCAAGAAAACAATGGAACAAAAATATTATTTTCATGGAATAGTTCTAGAACAACTGAACATGCATATTCAAATAAAAAAAACACAGAAAAAGAATCTAAATACAGATCTTACACTTTTCACAAAATGTAAAATGTGGAACTAGAAAATTCTTAGAAGATAATATAAGAGTAATATCTGGATAAACTTGGGCCTAGAGATAAAATTTTAGCTAGAACACCAGAACACAATTCATGAACAAAAGAATCAATAAGATGACCTTCATTTATATTTTAAATTTCTGCTCTGTGAAAGACACTGTCAAAAAATGATATGACAATTTATAGACTGAAAGAAAGCATTTTCAAACGACATTTCTGATAAAATAATGTCATTCAAATTATACGGAAAATTTTGAAACTCAATAATAAGAAAATGAATAACCAGATTTAAAAATGGGGAAAACATCAGAAGAGACACCTCACCAAAAAAGAAACACGAATAGAAAATAAGCACGTGAAAAGATGTTCTACATCAGATAGTATCAGGGGAATGCAAATAAAATAACAAGGCACCACCACGCCCCTGTCATAATGGCCACAATCCATTCCCTGACAATATCAAATTCTGGCAAGGAGGTAGAGCAACTGGAAATCTGATTTCTTACCTGTGGGGATACAAAATGATACAGGCACCTTGGAAGACAGTTTGGCAGCTTCCAAAAAAACTAAAAATACAATCACCATATGATGATGCACACGCACTCCTTGGTATTTTCCAAAATGAGTCGAACACTTCTATCTACCCAAAAATGTGTACATTCATGTTGATAATGACTTTTTTCATCAATGCCAAAATTGGAAGCAACCAAGGACTCCTATAGTAGGTGAATGGATGAATGAGCTGTGGTCTAGTGGGATTTTATTGAGAGCTAAAATGTGATGAATGACCAATCCAAAAAAACATATGTTAAATCTTTTAAAGATTTTAAAGAACAGTTAAATTCATATTACTAAGTGAAAGAAGCCAGTCAGAAAAGGTTATGAACGGTATGACTCCATTCTATGACATTCTGGAAAATACAAAATTACAGAGAGAGTAAAAGGCCTATCAGTTGTCAGGTAATAGGAGAAAGGGAACGAGAAATAAGTGAAATAAAAAGGAATTTTAGAATGGTGAAACTATTTGTATGACACTGTAATAGTAGACACATTTCATAAATTTGTTAAAGCTCATGGAATGTATAACATCAAGAGTGAATCATTCAAAATTTATAAAGAACTTATAAAATTTTACACCAAAAATACAAGAACTCAATCAACAAATGGGCCAAGGAACTAGACAGACACTTTACAGAAGAAGATATATAGGCAATTAATAAATAAATGAACCAATGACAGCACAGCAGAAGAAATGTCAGAAAGGGAGTTCAGAATGTACATAATTAAAACAATCAGGGAAGCAAACAAGGAGATGAAGGAGCAAATGCAGGCACTGAAGGAGGAGATGAAAGAGCAAATGCAGGAATTAAATGATCACACCAATCAACAGTTAAAAGAGCAAATATGAAAAGCAAGAGATCATTTCAATAAAGAGTTAGAGATACTGAAAAAAAACAAACAGAAATCCTTGAAATGAAGGAAATAATAAGCCAAGTTAAAAACTCCATAGAAAGCATAACTAATAGGATAGAACACCTGGAAGATAGAACCCCAGATATTGAAGACAAAATATTTAATCTTGAAAACAAAGTTGACCAAACAGAAAAGATGGTAAGAAATCATGAACAGAATCTACAAGACTTATGGGATATCATGAAAAGGTCAAACTTAAGAATTATAGGGATTGAGGAAGGCTTAGAGAAACAAACCAAAGGAACAATCAATTCAATGAAATAATATCAGAAAATTTTCCAAATCTGAAGAATGAAATGGAAAACCAAGTACAAGAGGCATATAGGACTCCACATATACAAAATTTCAACAGACCCACACCAAGGCACATTATTATGAAAATACCTAACATACAAAATGAAGACAGAATTTTAAAGGCCGCGAGAGAAAAGAATCAGATTACATTCAGGGGGAAACCAATAAGAATATCAGCAGATTTTTCAATCCAGACCCTAAAAGCTAGAAGGGCCTGGAACAATATTTACCAAGCCCTGAAAGAAAACGGATGCAAACCAAGAATCTTATACCCAGCAAAACTTACTTTCAGATTTGACAATGAAATAAGATCCTTCCATGATAAACAAAAGCTAAAGGAATTTACAAAAAATGCCAGCATTACAGAACATTCTCAGTAAAATATTTCATGAGGAAGAGATGAAAAACAATGATGCAAATCAGCAACAGGAGGAACTAGCCTAAAGGAATAGCCAAATAAAGGGGAAACCAAATCATGTCAAAAACAAAAATGAGTCAAATGACTGGGAATACAAATCATATCACAATAATAACCCTGAATGTTAATGGCCTGAACTCATCCATCAAAAGACATAGACTGGTAGAGTGGATTAAAAAGAAAAATCCAACAATATGCTGCCTGCAAGAGACTCATCTCATAGAAAGAGATACCCATAGACTAAAGGTGAAAGGATGGGAAAAAACATACCATGCACACGGACACAGCAAAAAAGCTGGAGTATCCATCCTCATTTCAGATAATGTGGACTTTCAGCCAAAACTAGTCAGAAGGGATAAAGAAGGACATTACATACTGCTTAAGGGAAGCATAAATCAGAAAGACATAACAATCATAAATATCTATACCCCGAACATTGGCTCATCCATGTACATCAAACAAATCCTTCTCAATTCCAGAAATCAAATACACCATAACACAATAATACTAGGTGATTTTAACACACCTCTCTCACCGCTGGATAGATCTTCCAAACAAAAACTGAATAAATAAACCATAGATCTCAATAATACAATCAACAATATAGACTTAACCGACTTATATAGAATATACCATCCAACAAAGAACGAATACACTTTCTTCTCAGCAGCACATGGATCCTTCTCTAAAATAGACCATGTTTCATGCCACAAAGCTGCAGTTAGCAAATGCAAGAAGATAGAGATACTACCTTGTACTCTACCAGATCATAATGGATTGAAATTAGAAATAAATGACAGAATAAAAAACAGAAACTTCTCCAAAACCTGGAGATTCAATAATACACTATTATATGATGAATGGATAACAGAAGACATCAGGAGGGAAATTAAAAAATTCTTAGAAGTAAACGAGAACAAAGACACATCATAAAAAAAATCTCTGGGACACTATGAAAGCAGTACTTAGAGGAAGCTTTATTTCATGGGGTGCATTCAACAAAAGAAGTAGAAATCAACAAATAAATGACTTAACACTATAGCTCAAAGCCCTAGAAAAAGAAGAACAGAACAATACCAAAAGTAGTAGAAGACAGGAAATAGTTAAAATCAGAGCTGAAATCAACGAAATTGAAACAAAAGAAACAATTGGAAAAATTAACAAAATAAATAGTTGGTTCTTTGAAAAAATAAACAAAATTGATAAACCCTTGGCCACACTAACAAAGAGAAAGAGGGAGAAAATTCATATTACAAAAATTCATAATGAACAAGGAAATATCATAACAGACACGAGTGAAATACAAAATATAACAAGAAGCTATTTTGAAAATCTACACGCCAACAAAACAGAAAAACTCAAAGACATCAACAAGTTTCTAGAGACATATGAATTACCTAAATTGAATGAGGAGGACATACACAACTGAAATAAATCAATTTCAAGCAATGAAATAGAAGAGGTCAACAAAAGCCTACCAACAAAGAAAAGTCTGGGACCAGATGGGTTCTCAGCCGAGTTCTACAAAACCTTCAAAGAAGAGCTCATTACAATACTTCTCAAAGTATTCCATAAAATAGAAGAGGAGAGAACCCTCCCAAACTCATTCTATGAAGCCAATATCACCATGATACCTAAACCAGACAGAGACACATCGAGGAAAGAAAATTTCAGACCAATATCCTTAATGAACATTGACGCAAAAATTCTCAATAAAATTTTAGCAAATCGCATACAAAAATATATTAAAAAGATAGTGCACCACGATCAAGTGGGTTTTATCCCAGGGATACAAGGTTGGTTCAACATCCGGAAATCAATAAATGTCATTCAACATTCTGTCATTCGACAGACTAAAAGTTAAGAATCACATGATTATTTCAATAGATGCAGAAAAAGCATTTGATAAAATACAGCATCCCTTCATGCTCAAAACACTAGAAAAAATTGGGGTAGTGGGAACATTCCTGAACATTGCAAAGGCCACCTATGCTAAGCCCATGGCCAATATCATTCTGAATGGTGAAAAACTGAAAGCATTCCCCCTAAAAACTGGAACAAGGCAGGGATGCCCTCTTTCACCACTTCTATTCAACATCATTCTTGAGACTCTAGCCAGAGCAATTAGATAAACCAAAGAAATTAAAGGGATATGAATTGGAAAAGAAGAACTCAAACTATCCCTGTTTGCTGGTGACATGATTATATATTTACAGGAACCTGGAAATTCTACCAGAAAACGCTTAGAACTCATAACTGAATTCAGTAAAGTAGCAGGTTACAAGATCAATGCTCATAAATCAAATGCATTTTTATACATAATTGATGAATCTTCAGAAAGAGAAATTAGGAAAACTACCCCATTCACAATAGCATCGAAAAAAATAAAATACTTGGGAATCAATCTCACAAAAGAGGTGAAAGACCTCTACAATGAGAACTATACAACACTAAAGAAAGAAATTAAAGAACACCTTAGAAGATGGAAAGATCTCCCATGTTCTTGGATAGGCAGAATTAATATTGTCAAAATGGCCATACTACCTAAAGTGCTATACAGATTCAATGCAATTCCAATTAAAATCCCAATGGTGTATCCTGCAGAAATAGAGCAAGCAATTATGAAATTCATCTGGAAGAATAAAAAACCCAGAATGGCTAAAGCAATCCTCAGTAGAAAGAGTGAAGCAGGGGGTATCGCAATACCAGAACTTCAACTCTATTACAAAGCAATAGTAACAAAAACGGCATGGTATTGGTACCAAAATAGACAGGTAGATCAATGGTACAGAATAGAGGACATGGACAAAAACCCAAATAAATACATTTTTTTCATATTAGACAAAGGTGCCAAAAATATGCAATGGAGAAAAGATAGCCTCTTCAACAAATGGTGCTGGGAAAACTGGAAATCCATATGCAACAGAATGAAATTAAACCCCTATCTCTCACCCTGCACAAAACTCAACTCAAAATGGATCAAGGACCTCGGAATCAGACCAGAGAACCTGCATCTTATAGAAGAAAAAGTAGGTCCAAACCTTCAACTTGTTGGCTTAGGATCAGACTTCCTTAACAGGACTCCCATAGCACAAGAAACAAAAGCAAGAATCAACAACTGGGATAGATTCAAACTAAAAAGCTTTCTCTCAGCAAAGGAAACTATCAGTAATGTGAAGAGAGCTTACAGAGTGGGAGAATATCTTTGCCACTCATACTTCAGATAGAGCACTAATATCCCGAATCTATAAAGAACTCAAAAAAGTCTACACCAAGAATACAAATAATCCAATCAACATATGGGCTAAGGAAATGAACAGACATTTCACAGAAGAAGATGTACAAGCAATCAACAGATATATGAAAAAAATGTTCAACATCTCTAGTAATAAGAGAAATGTAAATCAAAACTACCCTAAGATTTCATCTCACCCCAATTAGAATGGCAATTTTCAAGAACACAAGCAACAATAGGTGTTGGCGAGGATGTGGGGAAAAAGGTACACTCATACATTGCTGGTGGGGTTGCAAATTAGTGCAGCCACTCTGGAAAGCAGTATGGAGATTCCTCAGAAAGCCTGGAATGGAACCACCATTTGACCCAGCTATCCCACTCCTTGGCCTACACCCAAAGGACTTAAAATCAGCATACTACAGAGATACAGCCACATCAATGTTCATAGCTGCTCATTCACCATAGCCACATTGTGGAACCAACCTAGATGCCCTTCAGTTGATGAATGGATAAAGAAACTGTGGCATATATATACAATGGGATATTACTCAGCCATGAAGAATGATAAAATTATGGCATTTGCAGCAAATGGATGAAATTGGAGAATATCATGCTGAGTTAAACCAATCTCAAAAACTGAATGACGAATGATCTTGCTGATAAGCAGATGAGGACATATAATGGGGGGTAGGAGGTGTTAGAGTTAGGGTTAGGGTTAGGTTTAGGGTTAGGGATAAGGAGGGTGGTAAGAATGGAGGAAGGAAGGACTGTATAGAGGGAAAAGAGGGGTGGGGGGAAGGGAAAAAATAACAGAATCAATCAAACAACATTGCCCTATGTTATTTTATGATTTTTAATTAAAAAATAAATAAATAAATAAATGAAAAAGTGTTCAACATCTCTAGTAATTAGAGAAATGCGAATTAAATCAACTCTAGGATTTTATCTTACTCCGATTAGAATGGCTATTATCAAGAAAACAAACAATAATAGATGTTGGCATGGATGTGGAGAAATAGGCACACTTTTACATTGCTGGTGGAGTTGCAAATTGGTGCAGTCTCTCTGGAAAGCAGTGTGGAGAATTCTCAGAAAACTTGTAATGGACCCACCTTTTGACCCAGTTATCCACTCCTCGGTTTATACCCAAAGGACTTAAAATTAGCATAATACAGTAATGCAGCCACATCAATATTTATAGCAGCTCATCTCACAATATATAGATTGTGGAACAAACCTAGATGCCCTTCAATAGATGAATTGATAAAGAAACTGTGATATATATACACAATGGAATATTATTCAGCCATAAAGAAGAATAATATTATGGCATTTGCAGATAAATGGGTGGAACTGGAGAATACCATGCTAAGTGAAATAAACCAATCCCAAAAAAACAAAGGCCGAATATTTTCCCTAATAAGTGGAGGATGATATATAATGGGGGAGGGGGGAGTGGGAAGTGAGAGAAGAAAGGAGGAACTTTAGATTATGAAGAAGAAAATGAGAGGGAGAGGGGTATGAAAAATGGTGGAATGAGACAGACATCACTACCCTATTTACATGTATGATTATACAATTGATATGAATCTACACCATGTATAGACATAGAAACAAAATGATGTATCCCGTTTGTGTACAATTAATCAAAATGATGTCTGTAAAAATAAAAAAAAATTTAAAATAATTTTAAAATTTGAAAGAAAAAAAAGAGTTAGTCATCTATTGACTTTGATTTAGATTGATGTCAATATAGCTCATCTCTCCAGTGGGGCTTTTTGATGAGGGATGGCATGAGGCTATACGCATGTGTAGGGTAGAGGTAGGATAGAGGATTTATAGAATATCTCTGTACCTTCTTCTGAATTTTGCTGTGAACATAAAACTGTTTAAAAAAATTCCATTTAAAAGGAGAAAAAGAACTTTAGCAAATTAAATGTAAATTGAATAAAAGATGGAAAATAATAAATATAAGAAAATAAATCAAGAAGTTAGAAAATAAGCATCTAATAAAGAAAATCAAAAGTTAAAAATAGCTTTTTTGATAAAAAAAAAAATACCTATGGTAAGATTTTGAAAAAAGCAAAAACACTAAGTATTAATGTAAGGTATGTTAAAAGGAACAGTACTACAGACAAATTGACTCCATAATGGTAATATGGGAATATTATGAACAATTTTCACAGAAATAAATTGAAAAAAAAATAAAGTGGAACTGACAATTCCTGGAGAAACACAACTTAGCAGAATTGATATCATAATAAGTATAAAATCAATAATCTTGAATCCTTGAAGGACATTTAACCAATAACTAAAAACTTTCCCTTGTGGCTCTCTATCAAAACAATGCTATTCAAAACTTTTCAGATAATATAAAAAGGGAATAAAATCTGATTTTTTTACAAGACCAGGATACAACTGATGATAAAACTTTAGCAGGATATTTTAAGAAAGAGGAACCACAGGGCTATCATCTTCATGAATTCAGGTGTGAAATATTGCAAACCAAATTTAGTATGAATTAGGTAGCATATAGATAAATGCCTTCCTAATCCTGTTAAGAAATCTAGTCACTACTTTGAAAGTAATGTGCAGGATTTGGAGAGTTTTAAGAAAAAAGAAAATAAGTACAATTCCCTAAAAGACTTAAGATACGATAGAGAGAATACTTATTGTGATATGATTCCTTTATTCAATAATTTAATTCCACTAAGGAAATAAAAGCTATTACTTGTAAAATGAAACTATCAAAATATCAATATTAAGCTGTGTGATGCAGAATAACAGTATAGAAATTCAACGAAAAAAGAGTCAATGTGATATTTGGGAGTTGGAGAAAGTTTGAGAAATGGAAAACGAAATGGACTTTATCATGTGCAACCTTAGATGATATCATATAATGAAGTAACTAGAGAATATGAGAAAGTTTATTCCTGGAAGAGAAAAATAATATGAGCAGCGTAAGGCAGTACTAACTTGTTGGCTGTGTATGGACAGCTCTTGTGCAATGCCTTACACACCAGAGGCTCAGTACAACTTAAGTCAGTGAATTAAATTCCATTGGCCTGAGTGAAGCAGCAAAAGTGAACAAGTGCAGTGGAAAAACACACTGGAAAATATGAGCAGAAAAGAATTTGGAGAACTCAAAAATCAGACAAATAACTTGGGAATTTGAAATTTAAATAAGCTTCCTAAGTCCCTGAACTATGCCTCAAATCCCCTTCCTGACAAGTGTTTCATGCATGTAGGTTTTTTCACTTAGAAATTTACAAAAGTTTACTTCATGACAACCAAACTATAACACACACACACACACACACACACACACACACACACACACACATGAACTTGAGTAATACTATGTACCTAAAAGAAGCTCCTTGAAACCTGGAATATTCTGTTGTTCTTTCTTCTGACTTGCAAGATATTAATGTTTTCCATCCAATGGGCATACAGCAAATATTTCTTAAAATGATACGTAAATATGTTTGGACAAAAAAAAATGTGAGTTCCCTATTTTGTTTATTATCAGCCACACTTAGCTGTTGAAAACTGATAACACCTGCACTTTTGTCATTTGCTTCTTGTATAGTTGCCTTCCTTGAAACTTATATGAAGTTTAAAGTCCATGACATGGTTAGTAGCAGCCTTCCCAGTGACAAAGTAAGTAGAAGATTGGATGAAATCCAAACTGGCTTAATCAGACTTGATACTAAAATAAAGAACAACCTATATTTAGAATATCAAATTATATCTCAAAGATAAAATCATTTGCTGGTATGAAAAGTTGAAAACATTTAAACTCAGAGAAATTTCTCAAAGATGCTCCCAGTTGTTCTATTTAACATGGTATCTCAGTTACAGTGAGACAAGGTCTACCTGCAGAGATCAAAATGGGACATTATTAAATCATCTGCTTGATTCAAACAATAGAGCAAGAAATAATACCTCTATTTTTTTCATTTCACTTTCTCATTAAGATATCCATTAAAATGTAATTCGGAGAAGATCTCTAGAACCCTTGTTAGATTGTAGGGAATTTCAATGAAAAGAATTAAGTATTATATCATAGGTTTGACCAGATTAAGAAACAACAAAATATGCATCTAGCCTTTCAAATCAAAATGAAACATGCAGGCAAGGGTCATGTTAGAAAACTGTCAAGGAGGAAAGTACTGGCTCATCTCACCCCTCATGAAACGAAAACTGCTTTATCCTAGTCCCAAATGGAGAACCTTCACTGTAATTAGGGTGAAAGGCAGAGGAAGGAAGAGTGGGAGGGGAGAGAAGGAGAGAAAATTTTCTTCTGAAAATTAAATATTTTCAATTGCAGTAGAAATGCTCTGGACCCCATTTTTCAAGTTTATAGTTTCAGAATCCAGGATATTAATGTCATTTATAAATACACACACACACACACACAGAGGTAAAGAGATTTCAAAAGGCATGAAATTATAAAAACAAATAAGTGTTAAATTACATTAAAATAAAGGTTATGAAAGAAAGAGAATGTGTTTATGGTATTCACAGAGACCTTTTATATATGAAAGTTAAGCCTCAATTTTGGCTGTAATTACCTAGCCACCAAAGCCAAGAGTGATTGAACACCCATTAACATGATTTGCAGAGAATGCGAAGGGAATATAAAACTGTTTCCCAGTGGAAGCAAATTTCTCCTGACATTTCAATCTGGAAGATTGTGTATATGTGTACCTGTGCATGTGTGTGTGTGTGTGTGTGTGTGTAAGTAAGGTTACCTGAGGAAGAGTAAATAATGCAGTGAATATTTCTCACCTATGTCCTTCTGGTAAATTTAGCGGTAAACTTTAATACCAGGTCATTGAACAAAGCTGGAAGCTATGACATTATACAATAAAATAACTTGTAGTTGACAAAACCTACTATCTTTATTTGATAATCTTCAACATTCCCTTTATGTCAGAGAAAAAAAGAAAAAAACTTAACCTTCAAGAGTAAGCCAATGTCCTAATGCTAATTACTAAGTGACTGCAGTAGAGTCAGAAGCTGGACAGTTTGATCCAATGTCCACATTCTCATAGGACACATCTACCTTGGGCTTACAGAAAGTAATTGTGTAAAAGATAAAGAAACCAGTCAAGGGAGCTCCAATATGAGCTTTTTTGTTGTTCTGGTTTCATCTAGTGTATTCATCTACTGTAATATTATTACGGTACAATGGATATATTGAATGTCTTTCTAATAGACCTCCATAAAATTCATGGACTTTTCAGTTGTTCTCATAATTGGTGATTTTACTTTTACTTATATCTCTTAAACTATTCATCTCTGTCATCATGCCTTGGATTTTGAGATTGCAAGAAAATAAATATCCTATTAAACGATACAAAACATTCACTTTAAAACATCCTTTCTTACACTTTCTCATTTGCCTGAATCCCCTCACAACTCTTTCAGTCCCCAATGTCCTATAGTGATGATCTGATGAAACTGACGCTTTCTAACTATCTACCAACTCCACCTGTTTTAACCCAATTTAAATTTTATGGTCCATCACAATAATCACTTTATTGCTTATACCTGTGTTTTGCTCAGTTCCCTCTAGTATAATTTCCCAATAAACCTCAACCTTTCATGAATCCAACAGCCTAGATGTGTTGTGTCTCAAAACAAGAGAAAATTTATTTTTCACATGATTGCCAATGTAACTGAAATATAGTTCTTCCAGATAGGGTAGTTCTCTGATGTGGCTTCCCTTCAGGAAGTTCACTCAGGGATGCCAAGGCTGTCTATCCTGTGATGCTGCCGCAGAAGGGAAGGAGGGAGAGAGGAAGAGATAAAGGAAGCAACCGACATGTTCTTGTAAGACCATGGTTACTTCTCACAAGAGAGCTGTTATAAAACCTGACTCCTCCCTAGTCTCTGACCTCCTGTCTAGCCATGTGATCAGTCCCTCTCACGGGTGCTCCTGTCCTGATGCCATTTGTTGTGAGGTCCTCACCAGAGCTGGCACCAGGCAGTTTGAACTTTTCAACCTTGAAAACCACATTTTTAAATTTTTTTTTTTTGAGACAGGGTCTCACTAAATGGTTCATGCTGACCTTTAATTGTGATCCTCTTGCCTAATCCTCCTGCGTAGCTGGGATTAGAGGTGTGTACCACTGATCTTGGCTAAACTTATTTTTATGAGCTACCTACTCTCAGGAATTTTACTATAACAATGGAAAATAGATGACTACAAGAACTTAAATTATTTCCTTTATTTAATCAGATTATCAGAGACCAGAGTATCTATTTGTACTGATTTATGTACTGATTTATTTTGCAACATACCTAAAGTAAAATTTTCATCATGGAAATTTACACATATATGTGTGTACACACACACACACACACACACACACACTGTGGTTTAGGAATATCATTAAACATAATAACACTTTCTATAGGTCCTGTCCCATTTACTTTTTGATAACCTGAACATCTGTGTAATGAAAAGATGAAACTGATTCTTAAATTTTTTTTAAATCCAATAAATAAAAACCTGATACTACTTCTTTTACTGTGACAATTAAACATAGAATCATTCTGAGATTTATCTGTGGCTAGTGTGCAAATATTAACTCAGAATTATTATTTTTTATCTCTACTTCTATTTTACCTAAATTTTTTTATGATTTATTGCATACATTTTGTAAGAAATTTAAAACACTTGGTAAAACAAGATAACAGACATAAATGTGTAAGTAAATCAAACAACTATTTGTTGTGTTTTATATAACAGAGAGAGATACTTCTCAAATCTTAAAGGTGTATATTCCAGAGGGCAAGATAAATACAGAGTGTTTGTCATTACACATTATTTGAAATGCAAATTAAGGATCATATGCATTTTATCAACAACACATTTTCCTAATATCCAATCTAAAGAAGGAAATTAAACCAAATTGATGTCCTTCACTGCATTGTACAGTGAATGATAAGGGACGAGGTATTCAATTTGATGTTGGACCAGAATAGTGTAGCAGAGCCAGATCTATCCTGCACCTTGATCTGTGTCACCTGGTCAAAAATAAAGAATCTTTATAGATGTCATTAATGTTACCAGTGCCACTATTTTTAAAAAATTAGCTCTAGCTCCTTCTGACACTCTCACCTCATGAAGCTGATTTCTGACAGTGACTACAAATTTTCAAAACAGTACTGCAAAGCTCTCAGTTTTTATGGTTTCTTCCTTTATTCTATTACTTCTCCTTAAGGAAATGTGTTGGTTCCAAGTTGCAGATTTTTTTATAAGACTCTGAACTTTATGTGTGCTGATAGCTAAAATTCACTGGGGATTATTTCCAAATACAATGCAGCCTAAATTCATATGTATATATACATATATATATACACACATATATATAAAATATATAGAAAGATTAATATATATTATGTATAATTATATATGTTATGTCTATATATAAAATACATGTATAACAGTCATGCTTATTCCATTTTTGATTGTTTTGAATCTTTTCTTTCATTGTTTTCATATTTTCACTTCTTGCTTACTCATACTTTCATTCTTTAATTCAACAAAATGAAATCCATAGCTTCAAAGAATCTCGAGTGTCTAGTAATGAAAATGATTCAACAGTTCAATTACTATGTGACTACACTATTGCATGATAAGCATTTTTATGGATCATCAATGATCTTGGGACTTAGGTAATATTAGTTCTAAAAGTATAACTATTTTGTCTTGGAATATATCTTGAATTTCATTACTTTTGATAAATACTATTCACTTGTTACAAACAGACAGTTTCATGTAGCCAGCTTTCAGTTATTTGCTGTATTGTCAAGCTTAATCAATTTTCATTTATTGAAGTTTCTATATATCACCTTATAACTAATTTTAGATAATTATTCTTAAGTATTATAAGGAGTTTATAAATGTTGAGTTGTTTTGGGATTTGTAATCTTAGCTTTTTCCAAAACCATATTAAAGATATTTATCTTACGTGTACCATTCCTAAGTGGCATCTTTTCCTGATTTCCAAATATGTAAAGTTTTCAACTCAATGTACACATTTCTTTCCTATTTAATGATTTTCAATCACAAATAAGTAAGATTTTCCATCATAAAATTTAAAATAACTTTAATTTTAAAAGTCAATCTGAAGTTATTAAGATTTCAAAATTTTAGTACACTAATATCATTATGTATATTAACTCATAAGTGCTTTAAGTATAGTTTGATCTGTATTAAACTTACATTACTTTCTAAATTCATTCATTTCCTAATTGAAACTATAAATGCTGTGACAAATAGTAAGTAACAAATTAGAAGGCAATACTTTTTTCTTTCTAAAAGTAATCTGTTTTTAATCGCATATCTGATACAAGGAGGCTCCAATTAAAGCACTCATACATTTGGTAGTCTAACCTACATCTACCCTCTCTCAGGTAAGAGATGTCATCCAAAAAG
This sequence comes from Sciurus vulgaris, assembly GCF_902686455.1. Lineage (NCBI taxonomy): Eukaryota > Metazoa > Chordata > Mammalia > Rodentia > Sciuridae > Sciurus > Sciurus vulgaris. The sequence continues at coordinate 51,920,799 of NC_136470.1, read as the reverse complement.
AACTCTGTATTCTAGAACATGATGATGGTTACCACCAGAAGTCATGACACTTAGAATAATGTAAGAATTAAATAGTTCAAATTAATTTGTTTTTTTTTTTTTAATATTTTAAATATTTGTGAAGCCAGTGAGGCTTATGTGAAGCGCCAGAGATGTTTGTACAAGACTTGGTATGTGGCAGAAATTCCTTTTCTCTTTTCTAAAAGCCTTTCTGGTTTTAACCTTCCATTCCCAGGTATATCTACGTTTTGTATAGAGGGAGAACAGTGTGATGTGAAGAATTTTGTTTCTCTTTTTAGAACATGAATATTCAGAATTGAGATAATCATTCTCACCCCATAATTGATGTGGGTAGCAATAGTTTGATTTTCTTTTATGAAATAACTCCCAATTTTTTGTTTCCCTCCAAGCACCCACTCCTACAAAAATACATATTTAGTACATGTAGCATAAGTCCTTTCCATCTATCTACCCAGTGGTTATGTCCATAATATCCTATCATATTATTGTTTGTGGATTTTTAGTTCATTTAAATCAGCATCATTCTACTTATCCTATTGTTGTGTGATGATAGTCACCCTATGCTCTTCAGTACTTGCTATCGACTAGCATGCATATGAATGTCTTAATACTTGCTGTATTATGAGGTAAACTTTTTAAGGAATATACCCAGAAATGAGAACACTAGTTATCAGGAAACTTAATTTCACTAGATATTGCCAAATGGTTCTGCCCTGCAGAGTTTTTATGCTTCCAACAGCAATGCACTTGGTTCCCATCTTATTATATGTTTACTAGACTTAGATATTATGTGACATTCCAATTTTTGTCATTTTGAAGAAAGCAAAAGTGTTCAACTTATATTTCCTTGATGAATGGTGGAAATAAACACTTCTTCAAATGTTCAATGGTCTAATTTCCACCTCTGCATTACCATTCCTTTACTAAGTCCTCTCTTAATCAACTTATTGTTAAAAGAGTCCATTCAATGTTCTAGATATCTGTCTCATACTCTATTTTGATATTATAAAAATATTTGTATCCATCATCCTTCCATGTACTTCTCTATTGTTGGCTTTATTAAATAGAAATATTTAATTTTAATGTAATCAAAGCTTTCTATTTTTTTAATGTTAAGTTATAGTCAGAAAGTATGAGAAGATATAGTGTCTCAGCATTCTTCCAGAAACACTTGCTGTAGAAAGCATCCTTGGCCTACCCTTGATTCCTCTCCTGGTTAGTATCTATAGAGAAGATGAATCCCAAAATACATAATTTATATTTATCCACTTGAAGAAAAGTGAACATAAATTTAGAAAAATAAGTGAATTATCTTCTTCTGGCATTATTAACAGAAAATGTTATGCAGATTGTAAATATATCTGATACAGAGTGACAGGGCACTAATGTAATATCATAGGTAAAAAATAAAGGAGAAATTTTACTTGACTTTAAAGTTCTTATATTTGATACAGAAGTTTAAAATTACTTTCTTAAATGTGAATAAATTTTGTGTGTGTGTTATTGCCTTTCCTTGATTTCACTTGTTTTAACCTATGAAAGCTAGGATGTATATTACTTTGTACAGTGGATAAAATTGAGAGGGAGACATTTTCTTTAATATTGTAGTCAATGAAAAGGCACTTAATTTTTTGTGTGTTTCAAAATTTTTAGAATTATTTTGAGTGAAAATAGTTTTGAAATATATTAGATCCTTCTTGGTCTTGAGAATAATACCCAGTGTTTCATTTGTGTTTTAGGATTATTACTGTGAATTTAACATTTTATATCTGGCTGTCACTCTACATCACCTGAAGAGGTCACTGAGGGATGACTTTGGTAAGAATGACTAGACATCACTACTTTTTGGAGTGAATGCACCAGATATTTATAATTTTTCTGTCTCTATCCTCCACAGACTAATAATTACTCCTTTCTGCCTATAAATAAATGTTATAATAATAAACACCTCATAATGTGTTGGTAGACAATAAATCAATTTACATATAAAGCATGTAGAAGGTGTGGCCCATATTACCCACTATGAATGTATTTATAATAAATATACATTTTATTATTAATGATATTATAACTGTTGTTTTCATTGTGCCCCTATAGAGCAAAATTACTTTTAACCAAATTTACCATGAACTAATAAATAGTCAACATTGTTAGCATTACATGTAAAATTTGGTTACATCACCTCTGATTGGTTTAACTGACTCTATAACAGTGTGATGTCAGGCAGAACATAGAAATGTGTATATATACGTAAACACAAACCCTTTAGAAGATGGCCACCATAATTATTGATGATTTACAGATGAGGAAACTAAAGTAGAAAAAGTAATTGCTTACAGTCTGACAGTATGAGAAGATGTAGAAAAACTGTAGCTATCTGATATATGAACTCAAAAAGAAGTGGTTTATGTCATTTCACCTCTGAACTCCCTCACATATACATGCATATGTGTACATATACATGGGTGTGCTTAATATGATCTTGATTTACTTCAGTTTCTAGGTTTGTTTCCTGACAGTTGTGAAAGCTGAGTGAGACTCTCCCATATAAGTGAGGTGTTAATATAAAGGCTAATGATAAAACAAAGTTACTTAGATTGCATTTAACCAGCCCCAGAGAATTTTAGCTCTGATAGCCCCATCTCACTTATCCAATCAGTTCCACCACCAAATATATTACTACCCATTTATGACATAATAAATTCCAAACTTTCACTATCTGATCTATTACAGGTAATGGTTATAAAATATAAGACTCTAAAATCATTAACTTTTCTTGTTGTCATTATATTGCCATTATAGAGATGCCCTTTTGGAAAGAGAGCTTATTAAAGGCATGGAATTTAGGGAACTATACAATGCAGGTCTAAGATACTACAGTCCAGCTGTATAATAAAACCATAAAACCTTCCATGAACCAGGGTTTAATAAAGTTTGCACTCTAATCCTATTAGCAAACTTGCTTGAGTTCTGAGAACTTAGAATATTAAAAGGATAGTCTAAGGACCTTCAATGAAAGAGAATGTGGAAGTCACAGTCCATACATTTGCCCACCCCGTGTTACATGGCATATTTCTTGTCACAGAGAAGAAATATTTAGAAACTACATGAAACTATTCAGTGATACCAGCTGACAAGAAAGGAAATTCTTAGCTCAAGTGTTCACTTTATTCTTAAATCAGTTGGTTGTGTCTAGATATCACTGGCCATATGTTCAATAAGATTAAGTACTTTTATAAAATGTCTGAAAAGAAAACTATAGTCTGTCTCAGAAAAGAGGGTTGTGAGAAACATATATGGTTGTTATCTCTTTTTAAAGGTGAAATCACAAACCTATAAGCCATTTACCATGCCAGCTTTCCAGACAGCTATTGTCTCAACAATATTAGGGTATTAAACAAGTCTCTAATGTCAGCTCAAGCTATGCTTGATATCTGGACTGAAATAAAACATCAAGGTTATGAGCCTTCATTTTCTCTAATAATATGATCAACCTTGCCATCCTTCTTGTCCCTGGGAGACAGGATGATTCTAAGGTAGGCAGGGCTATATCAAGAATATTTGTGTTAAACATACAGAAATGGCAGGTGAAGGACTATACATAATAACCTATAAAACAAAAAGAGTCTCAAGCAAGCCCTTATCAAAAGAGAAAAAAGTATATAAAAGCCATAATTCTATTCAACTGCCATATGGGGAATTAAGAAGATAAACCTAAGACAATGAATGTACAAGAAATAGGAGAACCCAGAGCTATAAAGAACCTACCATTATAATCCCCAGACTCCAGTAGAGATTACTAAGTAAAAAAATACCTTTTCCTGAGAGATCTAATGTAGTGAGAATTACTGGCAATTCTCCTGTGGGTGATCTAAGGCCCACATCATGGGAAGCACTCTAGAGGTGTCTATTAGGATGCTCATTATGCTTAGGGGTATATGTTATACTTCACCAGGGATGAAGTCAAGTGTAAAGTTTTCCTTTAGTTTGTGTTTAAAACAAATCAATATCCATTGAGAGGAACATGAAGATTAATGACTTCAGGGGATTTGGGAAAGAGAAGAAGATGGGTCTACTCTAGCCATACCATGCTTTAAAAAAAAGGAAAACAAAAGCATTAGCCTTTTGTGATTCTGAATAAAACCACTTTAACTTTATGTTGCAGTTTCCTCTGTTTCCCCCACATTCGAGTCCCTCAGCCAGCCTTAACCTTACTTGCAACTCAGATTCACCTAGAGCCTGCTGCTGGCGATGATTTCCTGTCTAGGACACCTGAAGGGTCTTTCCACTTTTCACTTCTTTCTATTCTGTCACTTTCTATCAAGGCAATGGAAACTCCCTCAAACCATGTATAAATTCCACGTGGGAGTGTGGGCTGAAAAAGATCCCAGGATCATGTTTTCTGGTGTTCTTGCCAGCTTCTCTCTCAATCTGTTGTGGGAGGGTTCTCAGAAGGTCCTGGGCAATCAAGCCCCAACATTCACAATGGCAACCCCAAACTCACCTGCATGTGAGAGAGGGATCTTCTCTCCTGTCTCCCTCTCTCTCCAGCCAATAATTCCTGCTTTCTAAGGATGCTAGGGTCTCAGGCTCTGCCTGCAGAAGGAAACTAAACTATTTTCCTAAATTTTTGTTCCACTTACTACCTCAGTTTTTCCAACTGTGTCCACACTAACAGAACAGGCAGTTCACCACAATCTCTATCTTTATAGTACTTTCTTTTTCAGGTACAACATGATTATTTATAATCTCATTAAAACAGCTTTTTGGTTACAAGTTTTTTTTTTTTTTTTTTAATAAAAATTTAACCATTCCCACTGAATGAGATGATATATATTACTTCTTAGATTTCTCTGGGAACCAAGGAATATTTTTGTAATTGTCTAAAGTCACTTAGACAGCTGTTTTGCCGGTTTGGATTAGGGTGTGGATGTGTCTCATCATACGTGTGCTTAGCAGTGGCACTGCTGCCAACAAGTAGGTTAACCCTGATGACAGAGGCAGAAAAGACTGCATGGTGAACTTGACACAGGATGACTCAGAGCGCTTCCATGTGGTGCTCCAACTTGTGGGATGTCTGGCACTTACTTCAGAGAGCTTTCACCATATCTGGTCCTGAGCAGAACGGAAATTCTGATTAAACAGGACTTTAAACAATCAATCTAAAATGCCACACAGGTTACACAAATTAGTATTGTAGTTTTCTAACAGTGGCTGGTTGAGATCATACCATTATGTTACCTAAAGAGAGTAAAGAATTGAGGTTTGTTTTTTGTTGTTTTTGTTTTTTCCTTTCTCTTCCTTAAATGTTATACTCTCCTGGAAATATTTTAGTCACCGAGTGTGATCCTAATTCCAGTTTACAGAAGAAGAACCTAGGATCCAGGAGAGTTACATGATTCGTTTAAAGACACAAAGCTAGATTTTGGCAAACTGATACTGAAACTGGTTCCAAGGTCTCTGAGCTCACACATTGATTAAAATAGCCATGTAATAACTACCTGCAAACCCTGTGATCTCCATATAGCCAGCAACCACACCTGTGAACCTAACAGCATATCAGCCACCTGTCACAGAATCTGACAAATGAAGATTCTCAACAGATCAGTCTTCAAGAATTGAACAAAGAGCCAACAGGAACTGTACATAAAATACCAATGATGCTTCTAAAACTCTCTGGGAAGAGAACTACATCTACATATGCCTTTATTGTCCAAGTCCAAAAGAGCAATATGTGACTGCGTTTTTCATTGTTGTTTTGTTTTGTTTTTTGTTGTTTCATTTTGTTTTTGTTTTTTTCTCATGTGACTCCTCCAAGGATACAAGGTGGTACTTTATAAGAAAGCTATTTCTTAGTCCTTGGCAGCATGGTCTCCAGAAAAGCAGCATCAACATCATCTGAGAACTTGTCAGAAATGCAAATCTGCAGGCTTTACCCAAAACTACTGAGTCAGAAACTTCAGAATGAAGGAACAAAAATCTGTGTTTTAATCCAGGTGATTCTGATACATGCAAAACATGAGAACCTTTGCCTCGACGGATCACAACAAATTCTTTCCCTAAAGTACTGCTTGGAGTCTGAAGTCACCAAAAACTAAAGCATGATTATGGATTGAGAATTAAATTAGTTCTGTAAACTTTTTTTTTAATTTTTAATTTTAATTAAAAATCATAAATTTACATAGGGCAATGTTGTTTGATTCATTTTGTTATTTTTTTTCCCTTCCCCCCTCCCCTCCCACCCCTCTTTTCCCTCTATACATTCCTTTCGTCCTCATTCTTACCACCCTCCTTTATCCCTAACCCTAAACCTAACCCTAAACCTAACACTAACCCCTCCTACCTACCCGCCCCCCGTATGTCCTCATCCGCTTATCAGCGAGATCATTCGTCCTTTAGTTTTTTGAGATTGGCTTATCTCACTTAGCATGATATCCTCCAATTTCATCCATTTGCCTGCGAATGCCATAATTTTGTCATTCCTCATGGCGGAGTAATATTCCATTGTATATATATGCCACAGTTTCTTTATCCATTCATCAACTGAAGGGCATCTGGGTTGGTTCCACAATCTGGCTATAGTGAATTGAGCAGCTATGAACATTGATGTGGCTGTATCTCTGTAGTATGCTGATTTTAAGTCCTTTGGGTAAAGGCCAAGGAGTGGGATAGCTGGGTCAAATGGTGGTTCCATTCCAAGCTTTCTGAGGAATCTTCATACTGCTTTCCAGAGTGGCTGCACTAGTTTGCAACCCCACCAGCAATGTATGAGTGTACCTTTTCCCAACATCCTCGCCAACAACTATTGTTCCTTATGTTCTTGATAATCGCCATTCTAATTGGGGTGAGATGAAATCTTAGGGTAGTTTTGATTTGCATTTCTCTTATTACTAGAGATGTTGAACATTTTTCATATATCTGTTGATTGCTTGCACATCTTCTTCTGTGAAGTGTCTGTTCATTTCCTTAGCCCATTTGTTGATTGGATTATTTGTATTCTTGATGTAGAGTTTTTTGAGTTCTTTATAGATTCGGGATATTAGCGCTCTATCTGAAGTATGATTGGCAAAGATATTCTCCACTATGTAGGCTCTCTCTTCACGTTACTGAGAGAAAGCTTTTTAGTTTGAATCTATCCCAGTTGTTGATTCTTGCTTTTATTTCTTGGGCTATGGGAGTCCTGTTAAGGAAGTCTGCTCCTTAGCCAACAAGTTGAAGGTTTGGGCCTACTTTTTCTTCTATAAGATGCATGGTCTCTGGTCTGAATCCGAGGTCCTTGATCCATTGTGAGTTGAGTTTTGTGCAGGGTGAGAGATAAGGGTTTAATTTCATTCTGTTGCACATGGTTTTCCAGTTTTCCCAGCACCATTTGTTGAAGAGGCTATCTTTTCTCCATTGCATACTTTTGACTCCTTTGTCTAGTATGAGAAAATTGTATTTATTTGGGTTTGTGTCCGTGTCCTCTATTCTGTACCATTGATCTACCTGTCTATTTTGGTACCAATACCATGCCATTTTTGTTACTATTGCTTTGTAATACAGTTGAAAATCTGGTATTGCGATACCCCCTGCTTCGCTCTTTCTACTGAGGATTGCTTTAGCTATTCTGGGTTTCTTATTCTTCCACATGATTTCATAATTGCTTGCTCTATTTCCGTAAGGTACATCATTGGGATTTTAATTGGAATTGCATTGAAACTATATAGCACTTTTGGTAGTATGGCCATTTTGACAATATTAATTCTTCCTATCCAAGAATATGGGAGATCTTTCCATGTTCTAAGGTTTTCTTTAATTTCTTTCTTTAGTGTTCTGTAGTTCTCATTGTCGAGGTCTTTCACCTCTTTTGTGATATTGATTCCCAAGTATTTTTTTTTTTGATGCTATTGTGAATGGCGTAGTTTTCCTTATTTCTCTTTCTGAAGATTCATCAATTATGTATAAAAATGCATTTGATTTATGAGCATTGATCTTGTAACCTGCTACTTTACTGAATTCACTTATGAGTTCTAAGAGTTTTCTGGTGGAATTCCCAGGTTCCTCTAAATATATAATCATGTCATCAGCGAACAGGGATAGTTTGAGTTCCTCTTTTCCAATTCGTATCCCTTTCATTTCTTTGGTTTGTCTAATTGCTCTGGCTAGAGTCTCAAGAACAATGTTGAATAGAAGTGGTGAAAGAGGGCATCCCTGCCTTGTTCCAGTTTTTAGGGGGAATGCTTTCAGTTTTTCACCATTTAGAATGATATTGGCCATGGGCTTAGCATAGATGGCCTTTACAATGTTAAGGAATGATCCCACTATCCCTATTTTTTCTAGCGTTTTGAGCATGAAGGGATGCTGTATTTTCTCGAATAATTTTCTGCATCTATTGAAATAATCATGTGATTCTTAACTTTTAGTCTGTTGATATGATGAATGACATTTATTGATTTCCGGATGTTGAACCAACCTTGCATCCCTGGGATAAAACTCACTTGATTGTGGTGCACTATCTTTTTAATATATTTTTGTATGCGATTTGCTAAAATTTTGTTGAGAATTTTTGCATCAATGTTCATTAAGGATATTGGTCTGAAATTTTCTTTCCTCGATGTATCACTGTCTGGTTTAGGTATCATGGTGATATTGGCTTCATAGAATGAGTTTGGGAGGGTTCCCTCCTCTTCTATTTTATGGAATACTTTGAGAAGTATTGGAATGAGCTCTTCTTTAAAGGTTTTGTAGAACTCAGCTGAGAACCCATCTGGTACTGGACTTTTCTTTGTTGGTAGGCTTTTGATGACCTCTTCTATTTCATTGCTTGAAATTGATTTATTTAAGTTGTATATGTCTTCCTCATTCAGTTTAGGTAATTCATATGTCTCTAGAAACTTGTTGATGTCTTCGAGGTTTTCTGTTTTGTTGGAGTATAGATTTTCAAAATAGCTTCTAATTATGTTTTGTATTTCACTCGTGTCTGTTGTGATATTTCCTTGTTCATTCCGAATTTCAGTAATTTGAGTTTTCTCCCTTTTTCTCTTTGTTAGCGTGGCTAAGGGTTTATCAATTTTATTTTTTCAAATAACCAACTATTTATTTTGTTAATTTTTCCGATTGTTTCTTTTGTTTCAATTTCGTTGATTTCAGCTCTGATTTTAACTATTTTCTGTCTTTTACTACTTTTGGTGTTGGTCTGCTCTTCTTTTTCTAGGGCTTTGAGCTGTAGTGTTAAGTCATTTATTTGTTGATTTCTACTTCTTTTGTTGAATGCGCCCCATGAAATAAATCTTCCTCTCAGTACTGCTTTCATAGTGTCCCAGATATTTTGATATGACGTGTCTTTTTTCTCATTTACTTCTAAAAATTTTTTAATTTCCCTCCTGATGTCTTCTGTTATCCATTCATCATACAATAGTGTATTATTTAATCTCCAAGTATTGGAGAAGTTTCTGTTTTTTATTCTGCCATTTATTTCTAATTTCAGTCCATTATGATCTGATAGAGTACAAAGTAGTATCTCTATCTTCTTGTATTTGCTAACAGTAGCTTTGTGGCATAAAACATGGTCTATTTTAGAGAAGAATCCATGTGCTGCTGAGAAAAAAGTGTATTCGTTCTTTGTGTATGGTATATTCTATATATGTCGGTTAAGTCTAAGTTGTTGATTGTGTTATTGAGATCTATGGTTTCTTTATTCAATTTTTGTTTGGAAGATCTATCCAGCGGTGAGAGAGGTGTGTTAAAATAACCTAGTATTATTGTGTTGTGGTCTATTTGATTTCTGGAATTGAGAAGGATTTGTTTTACGTACATGGATGAGCCAATGTTCGGGGCATAGATATTTATGATTGTTATGTCTTGCTGATTTATGCTTCCCTTAAGCAGTATGTAATGTCCTTCTTTATCCCTTCTGACTAGTTTTGGCTTAAAGTCCACATTATCTGAAGTGAGGATGGATACTCCAGCTTTTTTGCTGTGTCCGTGTACATGGTATGTTTTTTCCCATCCTTTCACCTTTAGTCTATGGGTATCTCTTTCTATGAGATGGATCTCTTACAGGCAGCATATTGTTGGATTTTTCTTTTTAATCCACTCTGCCAGTCTATGTCTTTTGATTGATGAGTTCAGGCCATTAACATTCACAGTTATTATTGTGATATGATTTGTATTCCTAGTCATTGGACTCATTTTTGTTTTTTGACATGAGTTGGTTTCTCCTTTATTTGGCTATTCCTTTAGGCTAGTTCCTCCCATTGCTGATTTACATCATTGTTTTTTATCTCTTCCTCATGGAATATTTTGCTGAGAATGTTCTGTAATGCCGGCTTTCTTTTAGTAAATTCCTTTAGCTTTTGTGTATCGTTAAAGGATTTTATCTCATCGTCAAATCTGAAATTAAGTTTTGCTGGGTATAAAATTCTTGGTTGGCATCCATTTTCTTTCAGGGCTTGGTAAATGTGGTTCCAGGCCCTTCTATCTTTTAGGGTCTGGACTGAAAAATCTGCTGATATTCTTATTGGTTTACCACTGAATGTAATGTGATTCTTTTCTTTGGCGGCCTTTAAAATTCTGTCTTTATTTTGAATGTTAGGTATTTTCATAATAATGTGCTTTGGTGTAGGTGTGTTGTAATTTTGTATATTTGGAGTCCTATAAGCGTCTTGTACTTGGTTTTCCATTTCATTCTTGAGATTTGGGAAATTTTCTGGTATTATTTCATTGAATAGATTGTTCATTCCTTTGGTTTGTTTCTCTAAGCCTTCCTCAATCTCAATTATTCTTAAATTTGGCCTCTTCATGATATCCCATAATTCTTGTAGATTCTGTTCATGATTTCTTACCATCTTCTCTGTTTGGTCAACCTTGTTTTCAAGATTAAATATTTTGTCTTCAATATCTGAAGTTCTGTCTTCCAGGTGATCTATCCTATTGTTTATGCTTTCTATGGCGTTTTTAACTTGGTTTATTGTTTCCTTTATTTCAAGGATTTCCGTTTGGTTTTTTTAGTATCTCTAACTCTTTATTGAAATGCTGTTTTGCTTCCTTCATTTGCTCTTTTAACTGTTGAATAGTGCGTTCATTTAATGCCTGCATTTTTCTTTCATCTCCTCGTTTGCTTCCCTGATTGTTTTAATTATGTACATTCTGAACTCCCTTTCGGACATTTCTTCTGCTGTGCTGTCATTGGGTTTTATTGATATAGTATCTAGGTTTGTTTCGGACATTTTCTTCCCTTGTTTTCTCATATTGGTCAGATGTCAGTGGGACTCTGTGATATTGTAGATTTCCTCTATTGGCTTATATTGACCCTGTAGATTTCCAGTGTTTCACCTACCAGCCTTCAGTAGCCTGAAGTCTTGGATTAATTTGATAATGCAGTGCTTCCGAAGAACACTGCCCCTAGCCTGCTACTGGTTCCAGGGAGAGAGATCTGGAGAGGTCTCTTGTTGCACAGCACTGGTTCCAGAGGCTGGTTGTAGGTCGGAGGTCTCCACTGGCTTGGGGACTTGTGGCTGGCTCTGTGTAGATAGGCTCTCACTGGGTGATTTGCCCCGAGAAGCTAGCCTTGAGAGGTGCTTCCCGCTGGAGGGGGGCTGGGCTGCTTGGGGAAGTCCCTGGCGCCCTGTGCTGGTCACTGAAGCAACCTGCGGGCGGGCTGGAGCTGGCAGTGGGGCACGCCGGAGCTGGCCGCGCTGCTTCTGTGCAGAAGGACTCTCACTGGGGGGCCTGTTCCGAGAGGCTGGAGGATCTGTCCCTGTGGGCGGAGCCCACCGCCAGACTGCACAGAGCTGCCTGGGGAGATGCTATCTGCCCTGTCCCACTCTAATAAGCCACTCGAATCCGGGCCTGCCCCCCAGTTGAGCTTCGCTGGGTCGGGGAGACTCACCCCATGGTTCTATTTTAGTCCGAGACTCTCAATGCCTCCCCTTCTTGAATCCTGGGTTCTGGGGCAACTGGAGATGCAACCACCCTCTCGTCCGCCATCTTGGATCGCCCCGTCAGTTCTGTAAACTTTTAAAGTCTTATAATACATGTGAACAGATTCTCTTAGCACTAAATTTATAGCACTGTGAAATTCAAAGAGTTACTTTTAGTTATATAATTGAATTATGCAGACAAAAGCAAGCAAACTGAACCCTTGCCATCAGAACACAGTCCCCTCCCCTAATCTGGCCTCAGCAATCTCAGCTGCACACTATTCATCACACATCACAAAGTCTAAGAGAACTCACACTCAAGCTTGGGATGCATCTAATGTGGTAAAGATGTAAGGGAAACAGCATTGACTGCCATGGTAAGAATTTCGTTCTATTTTTAGTGTGTGTAGACAAGGTTCTCGAGAGGAACAGAACCATTTGAATATATATATGTATGATTATCAAAAGGGAGGTATTAGATCGGCTGATGACTGAAAGCAGGGTTGTCTACAATGTCTGCCTGCACTTGAGAGCAAGTGAAATAGGTAACTATTTAGTTCAAGAACTTGGAATCCTCAGAACATCAGAGACCAATGATGCCACACTAGTCCAAGACTAAAGATCTGGAAACACCCTGAGAATTGCTTGTGAAGTTCACGTCGGAAGACAGAAGAAGCTGGAGTCGGATGTCCTGGGCCACTGCAACAGCAACAGATGCTCCAGCGCAATCAGAATCAAGCTTGCATCCACTGTGGCTTTCTCCCTCTTCTGTTTTTTGTTCCTTCCTGGCCCCAGTCTTTTGCCAGTGCTGCTCACATTCAAGGCAGGTCTCCCTATTCAGTTTGCTGTCCATACACCAGTCATCTCAATGCCCCCGACCACAGACACACGCAGAAGCCTCTTGCACCTAGACACTTTCTAGATATCTCTCAATCCAATCAAGATGACAATCCAGATTAACCATGAGTGTTCTTTCCTTCTTTCTGACTGTATTGCTTTGGTGCAAGAGACTCTTCCCCTATCTCTAACATTCACTAATTTTTTAAATTAAAGTACAAATATCACTTAAGGGACATGAACTTGCTTTTTGTTTATAGTGATGATATAAATACATATTCTATACTTGTAATTGATTTAATAGTGTGCCCCTATAAAGTTCATAGGGCCTTAACAGAGTCAATTAGGACTAACTGAGGGGGAAAAAAGATCCTAATGCATTAGGAAGGACTAGTGTCTTTATAAAAAGAGAAAAGACACGAGGAACTCATGTTCACAGGGGTAAGGTCATGTAAGGACATAGCAGGAGCATCAGAAAGCCAAGGAGAGAGGCCTCAGGAGAAACCACCCTGCCCACACCTTGATCTTGGACTTCCAGCCTCCAGAACTGTGAAAAATAAATTTCTGTTGTTTAAGCCACCCAGCGTGTGGGCTATTGTTATGACTGCACAAGAAATAAATACAACACTTTTATTTATTAATGTACTAAACTACAATGTTTTGAATGCATCTGTGCCAGAAATCACACTCTTCAGTAGACACTCATGTCACTGAAGGTAGTCTGACACAGTCTCTGCTCCCATGAGATTCCCAAACACATGAGAAGAGAGGAGCAAAGAGTTAATGGATGTTTGTGTCTTAAATATATCTACAAAGGTGCCTGAAGTTTAGGGAGAGACTTTATAAATGACTTTGGTCTGAGGAGAGGGTCAAAGGATGAGTCAAGACCAAGAATTGTAGTGGGTGAGAAAACAAAGAGTCACAGTGTCAGTAAACGACAGTGTGTACACCCTGTGATCATAAAATATGGGATGAGATTGATGAGCTTGAAGGAAAAGATCAGATTTTCCAGGCGCCTGAAGCTAATTGCATGTATCTAATCACTTAGAAGCAGAGTTTTCATCCACTGATAGCAGAAAAGGATGTGAGATTGGAGCCCCAAGATTCTATGTCTCCTAGCTAACTCTGCAGATGGAAAGGGCCATGTAGAAAACCTGAGAGCAACTTTAGGAGCTGAGAGTGACTCTGCCAGTAGCATCAAGGTGATGTACTTCAATCTTAATGACTTGCAGATGTTAAATTATGTCAACACGTCAAGTTTGGATATGAATTCTTCCCCTCACCTCTAGATTAGAGACCAGCTCACCTGATATCTGGATTTTGGCCTTGTCAAACTGAGACAGGGAAAACAATGAGGCTTACCCATATGACCTCTAGAGGTGTGAGATAAGAAAATAATGTGGTTTTAATCTGGTGTGTTTGTGGGCATTAGTGATATAGCACTAGAACCTAATACAACTCCTATAAGACTGGTGAATTCCCATCTTAACTGAGAGTCTATTAAGAAACATTACCTAGAATGTATATCTACTTGTTCACACACCCATTCTAGTAGGCACGCATGTAGTGTAATATCCATTAGAATGACTTCAAAAACAATTACATGGAACAAGCACCACCATGAACAAATATCACAGAGAAAACATTAAAGAAAAGTAGAAAAGTCATAAGAATACTCACCTGATAATTCCATTTATATGAGGCTAAGAACATAATATTATAAATACTAATTTTAGTCTTCTACTAATTTATAAAACTAAGTTATGGCGTTCATGGAATGCAGATGTAAGGGCCAGATGTATAAAGGAAAGCAACTAAGTGATCGCCAAGAAACTCAGGATAGTGGTTCCCTTTGGGAGAAAGAAGGGAACAGTGATGAGGCGGGCAGAGCATGGGGAAGCGAGCAGCATCTTTGGTGGTGTGATTATGATAATCATGAGTAGGTAGTGATGATGTGTGTTTACCTTATAATTAGTCCCTGACAAAGTTTGTTTTATGTCGCTTTCTATGTAATATATTTTAAAAGTGTTTCACAGCCAATAAAAACCTGCAGGTACACTTTATTGTGCTGGTACATTTTATTTTAATGCATACAGTTGGTGAAAGTGTTAAGAAGGAAAATGTGGGGGAAACACCATGCAATAAGGACTGTGAGTCCAGAGCTCTGGGACTTCTCCCGTCTGGGATGCTTCTTCTCTGACACAACTGGGAATGTAGCCTGAAGACTCCCCTTGTCTAAAAGTTCTGTCTTTTCTTATGTACTCTGACCTCTTGAAATGGACTATTTTCTTCCTCGATATTTATTTTATTATGTGTTTTTTAGGAAGAAGTCACCATCTTTTGAACATGAACATAAATTATCTCTGAAGGAGCTCAAGCCTACTCTGATTCACCATCTCTGCTATTTTCTTGAATCATTTCATTTGCTTCCTATTCTTTGCTCCTACCCAGAAGGCTGCTAAGATTTTGCCAAGGATGCTGGTACTAATGCATCCTGCACTATTATTTCACTGATGTGCTGGCCCCTTTTATATTAATGTGACTGGGAAGAAGCAGTAATAAAGATAAACCACTGATTGCTTTGTTCCTTCTCCAAACCTGTCCCCTAGATATGTGAAATAGTCCTGCTCTACTCCATATGCCTATCAGAATTTTTCTTTTTAAAAATATCTAAAATTGGAACTTCATCACCATTAATGCCATTCAACATCAGAAGGTCCAAACTATTTGGCAGGAGAGAGAGTGGTTATCCATTATCCCTAGCATTGGAGCTGAGATTCAGCTGGGATGGATAAGAGTATAGACTATTGCATCTGATTGCTATGAAAGAAATGGAAAGCGATGTCTTTTTGTTGAAATTTATGGATATTCTGATATGCATTTCTAAGGAAGTTCAAGAATAAGACGGAATAAGCAGGGCTTGTGATACCTATAAAAGCTGTCTACATCCTGAGTGAAACTTAACTCCACCCCCAAATTAGCTGATCCTCTTTCATGCAAGCCCTGCTCACATCTATCTCCAAGTGGGCTCACTGGGTTTCTCACTGCCTTCCTAGTAAAGAGTAACTTGCCTCATTTCATTCACCCACCCAAATCGTACCTATCCTTCAAACCACAGCTCAAGGCTAAACTTCCTAAAGAATTTCCAAACATATCAACATACGGTTTTCTCCAATGAGCTCTTATTTAATTACATCCTATTTAATTAGCATCAGATCATGTTAGCCATACTGCAATAAGTGATCAGCTCCATAAGAGGCAAAACATTTCTGTTTTTATCATGAGCTTCATTTGAAAACTTGCCAGGTTTTGAAAAGTGGAAGCAGTAGAGAATCATGAAACCATTAGATTTGCAAAAGCACCTTTTATTTTGAAGGGGAAAATAACCTTACCCAATCTTCAAGCTATAAATCATGCTCAAGGAACACTTGATTGGGCCAAGTGATTCCAGGCACATACCACAGTGAGTAACTGGTAGAGGATCAGAAAGTGTTTGTTAATCGGATCGATTTAATATAGGATGAAAAATAGGACTAGCTTTTCCTGGACACACAAAAGACAGAGTCTATCAACTAGTGAGACAGAAGCAATAAATGATAAAAGTGATCTAAAGCCAAATGAGCTAAAAATAATCTTCAATTTTAGCAGTGACTGAGTTTCTGTTCAACCATCATTTTCTTCAACGGCATATATTTAATGTGTACTCCTTTTTTTCACATGACATATCTTATTTGATCTGCTCAACAATCCTAAAGAAAAATAATTAGCCTAATGTTTTTATCAAACTAAGATCTTAAAGAGATTGTATTAGCTTCCTATTCCTTCTGTAATATATCATCACAATTCTAAAGGCTCAGAACAACACAAATTTCCATATTTTTTCTTGTTTTCTTTTTAATACTGGGATTGAACACAGAGGTGCTTTACCACTGAGCTACATCCCCAGTCCTCTCTTTTTTTTTAACCTTATTTTATTTTAAATTTTGAAACAGGCTCTCCCTAACTTGCTGAGACTGGCCTGGAACTTGTGATCCTCCTGTCTCAGCCTCCTGGGTTACTGGGATTATGTACATGATTCAGCATGCCTCACACAAAGTCATTTTATTACCTGATACTACTAAGGATTCGAAGTTCAAAAACTGGTTTCACTGGCCCAAATCAAGGCACCAGCAGGTCAGTGCTCTGGAGTTTCTAAGGAAGAATTTATTTCTTTGCCTTTTCTAGTTTCTGTAGGCTGCCAGCATTCCTTGGTTTCTGGTCCCTTTCTCCATTTTCAAAGTCAGCAGCATAATCTCTCTCTCTTTCTCTCCCCCTCCTTTTTCTACCCTCATTTCTATTGTCATATATTGTCTTCTAACACCAACCCACATAATTCAGTATATCTTCCTTTCTCAATACCCTTAATTTAATCATACATCCCTTTTGCAGGTTCTGTGAATTAGGACATAGACAAATGAGCCTATCTTTATTCTGCCCACCTCAGATATCAAGTAACTTTCCCAAGATCTCAAGACTTTGAGATAGCAGAGCTAGAAGTTACCTCTCTAGGCACCCAAATCCATACTTTAATCACTGTAACATACTTATTTTTCTTATTTCCTCCATTATTCTAATTTGTTCCTTATTTTCTTACAGGGATCCACAATAAGCAATAAAAAGTTATCAAAATAAAAACTTACAAATCCAAACTTCATTTCCTGAAGTCAATATTTTAACAATATGCCCTGCCAAATGGCAGAAGGAAAGAGTAACTCTTATTGACATTCTGACACAAGGAGCAAGTTCACATTGACTTACAGCAGCTATCCAAGGTGCCAAGAATGACATTCCCTTAACTTTGGAAAAAACAATACTACTCATTTGGAAAGACAATACGATTCAAGCCCTACAGTGATAAAGAGTAAACATCTCAGAATGAACTCTTTGATTGATATTTTCTAAACCCAGTCATGGAAGCAGAAACATTATCTGATATCCTGATAATTCAAGGATTGAATGTTTATATGAGGAAAGGAAAGAGAGAAAACACAAAGGACAGAGGCAGGCAGGAAGGCAGTCAAAAGTACCAGAGATCATTAGCCACACCTGCTCTCTGACTTACCTGCAATAGTGACAAAAGCCAGCTGTTGGTGTAGGTGGCAAAGGGAAGGACAGTTAAAAGACTGCAGAATCCACATCACCCATCCAGGAGAGTGGAAACAAACTCGATGCTAATCACTAGAAAGATGCCAATCACAAGTTTCTAAATCATGTCTCTCAAACTGTAGGCAAAAGTGATTTCACTGGAATTTCCAAGACAGAGTATTTTCAAAGCAATTCCTGAGAACACTTTTTAGCATACTAAAGAAAAATCTCATTTTAACAAGTTACCAGGGTGGCTTGTATTCACATTAAAGTGTAAATTGAACTGTGGATGTTAGGAAAAGAAGACCAAAGGTGGAGAGAGGAATGGAAAAATAAACAGATATGACAAGGCTAAAAGAACTTTGAGAGTTAAAAATAATCAAAATTTAAAACAAGCAGTACTATAAGCAGGTAAAACACAAATTAAGCAATACTGTCAATATATACATTCCCATAAGTGTGAATTCCTAGGAACCACTGATACTAAATATAGACAAAAAAGACCCCACATATGCCCAACTCGGGCAACGGCCCTTTGCTTCCTGTGAGGCCCTCCTAGCACATATATTGTTGAAATCCTCCCCATCATGTAAATCTTTTGAAGAATGTTTTTCTCTGAATCTAGAGACATAAAATGCTCTTTTCTGGTGATGACCACCTTGATAAATGATCAGATTTAAAATAACCTAGTTTTATCTTGCACCTTTCTCTGAAGAACTCAATATATCGACAGATCCCATTGAGTTGTTCTCCTTTTAATTCCAAAGGCTTAAGCAGAAAAACTCAATATTTACCACTGTTCCTTGAAATATTTCTATCACTAACAAGCATCTTATACTCATGTATGGGAATAGTGAAGACAACTTTGTTGGATAACCAAGACTGACAAGCAAACTTCAAGAATAGGACCCTTGATTTCTTCTCTCATGTGAAAGTATGACTTAAGTTTATACCAGGGAAAATTTAAAGTCATCATCATTATTTATTCTGAAAGAAAGACAAGTAAAATCTTTTTTTTTAGCACTTTAAATATCAGTTCAATTGACTCTTTAATAAATCATGTCTTTAAAGATGTTCCTTTTATACACAATCTGACTGCACATTGAAAATTTGCTTTTCTTTACATTTCCTAAGTTCTGATAAACAAGTTTCCATAACAAAGGCAAATTCTCAATAGAAGTATATTTTTATCAACTCTTTCTCTTTCTCTCCCCTTCTCTTTTCTGACTGCAGAACAGATCTATTTCATTCAGAATCACGGCAAGGTCTCTGGGACTCCCTGAAGACTCAGACCTTCCTCTCAGAGCCTGGAGGCTTCTCTCCATGGATAACTGCCAAGGCCTCTTAGGAACTAAGCCAAATAGCGGGCATACTGGTGATTTGGCAATGCACCTGTAACCATTTGAGGTGGTCACACCACTGTGATATGCTACAAAAAGTCCTATTTCCTTCTGAAATTTCCTTTCTCCATTTGCTCTGATAGACAGAACTAAAGCTATCTTTGGCTATTGTGTCCCTAGTGATTTATTTTCAGATATGTCCCCAGATTCCACTATGATCCTTGAACATCAATTTGTTAATCACCTTGTTACCACTGGATAAAATGGTAATGTGATATACTAACTGGGTTTGTGTTGCTGATCTCATCACAGGTCCGGCCATTAAATGAACAATTTGTTACTGTCAGAGCTGTGGAAAAGGATTCATATTCAATTTTCTGAGGCAACTTTGTCCTTAGCCCTTTACAATCAAATACAGAGTGATGGAGAGGGTCTAAGGAGAAAAGACCTAAGAGCTATAAACTGGTTGTGAAAACAAATATCAAAATCACGTGACGACATTTGAACAAGAAGAGAGACACCACGGTGTGGCATGGTCTGGATGGAAAAGCAACACAAAAGTCCTACGGCTTTACCTCACATTTAGATGGAGAAGTGGACAACTATGATTCGAGGACTCAGCAAAAATATAATCCAATGACTGAGTTTCCACTACTCAAGAAGTATTGGGCTGCTTTCTTACTCTTTGATATAATATTGATTGAGTTTTACTATGTGCAATTTCTTGTTTTTGACATGTAAGACAAATGGACGAACAGGCAAACTAACCGCCCTCGGACTCTTGGCCTTCCCAGGGTCCTAGATAGGGATTACACCTAGAAGTAGCTGTGTCTTAAGTCATAACCAGGTATTAAGAGAAATAATAGTTTCCCAATTTTATCCTGTGTGTGTGGTAATGAGCGATTGAATGCAGGGCATTCTACTACTGAGCTACGACACCAGCTGAGTTGTACCGCAAGCTCTTTTTATCTTTTATTTTGAGACAGGGTTTTGCTAAGTTGGTCAGGCAGACCTTGAACCTGAGATCCTCACTCCTCAGCCTCCAAAGTAGCTGTCATATAACAAGCCTACACCACCATGCTTGGCTGGTCCCAGTTTCCTTAAAAAAAAAAAAAAAAAAAAAGCAAAACAATAAATAAAAGAAATAATGTAAATACCTCAGGAATATCATCTTCTGAGAAAGAGACATAGATGAGGAGGTATCTGAGAGAAAAATGAGTTGGATTTATGAGCCAATCTAGCTAAAGATCATGTACATTCCTTACTATCAGCATTTAATCAGCAAAGTCAAATATATTTATGTACATACATATTTATAGATATACATACATATATGGGTGAATATATGTACACATATATGCATATATGCATGTGTATATATGGCAGAAACTGTCTCTTTCATCCACCAATAATGCAGATTGACTGTTAAAAGTAATTCACCAGATTTGGGGAACAAAAATAATTTTCTTGCCAAATGTTGTAAGTGATCACCAATAAAGCCAAGCCTTCCCAAGTAATGACTATGTCATACTAAGCATAGATAAATTCACATGTACACATGCCACACCAACCCCTTAAGAATGGAGTTAAAGTTTATGCACTGTAATAAATATCAGATTTGTGTAACCAAAATATCATTAAATCATATGTATTCTTTTTTCTCTATAAGGTTAACATATGTATTTTATAAAGAGTATATTTAATGATCAATCACTTGTTTCATGAACAAATGATTAGTATATATTACATGCCCTAATAAAACCACATGATTAGCTTAAACCTCAGTGTTTGTATTTCTCAGTCCCTAAGACACAACCTCTTGATGCTGTAGGGGACAACATGGAGGTAGGATTAGAGATTGCTGCATGTATTTGCTCTCTCAACACTGTCTATAGTCTGTGCTCTATACTCATACATTCTGAACTGTCAGACATACTAAATAAAATAACAGTGATTAATAAATTCAAAATCTGTACTAAAGTTACAGTAAATTTCCATTACACATTCTTGTAGGTAACAAATACAAAAAGGATAAATATTCTTCCAAAGGTTAACATTTATTAATATATTACTAGCAATCATTATTATTTATTAATAAATGTCTGGAACTTTTATTCATTGACAGAAATGGCTTCAGTATTGAGAACACAGAGAATGACTTACAGAGATGTTTTGCATTGAAATCCAACCACACAGACCCACAGACCTTCACACCACTCACCTAATTGCAGCAACAGCCCCCTAACAAAAAGGCAATGAGGAAACAGATAAGTATTCCAAAACCACATAGTTAAGCTTTTTTTAAATTAAAAGACATCCCAATAGAGTCGTAATTGATTTCAAATATCTGGCCTAGTATATCAGAAAGACTCATCACCCTCACACTTGGAACCTTTGGTGTTTAAGATCCATATTGGTTTTGTGATCTTCAAATGAAAGTGCAGTCTGACACTGCATGATAAGAGTGTAGCTATCCCCACTTGCAGATTTCTCTTCTCCTTGAATAGGGAAAAACAATGAAGAGGCATTTCTAGCAATTAAAGTTCACCATTGATGATTCTATTTTGAGAAAAACAAGTTCTGATAAATGGTGGAAAAGGGGGGAAAATTACAGATATAATCAACCTACTCACTGGGAGATAAAACTAGTGAGAGACCTACATATGAAGCCTTCCAATCAAGAAGCAATATTAGAGAAAATCTGACATGAAATGAGTGCTATCATTTGGATGTGATTTGTTCCCCAAGCGTTCATTCTGACTGAAACCTTGATCTGCAGTGTGGCATGATTGGGAGCTGGTGTAATCTTTGAGAGGTGGGGCTTCATGTAAAGTCCTTAGTTCATTAGGGGACATGCGCACACACACCATTGCTATCTACAGTGACATAACCCAGTTATACAGGCAATACAGGCATTACGTCCTTGAACCCCCAAAGCTAAGCTAAATAAATCTCTCTTTATTTCATAAGTATCCTGTGTCAGGGATTTTGTTGTAGTAACACAAAGCTAACTAATATAAAAGAATGTATAGTATGATGAGATTTGAACAGTAGGCGAAAGCAAGTAGAAGTAGCAAAATCTTGTCAAATTCTTTAAGAAAAAATATTGCTAGAAATTGCTAGAAGTTGAGAGACCAGAGTTTAATTTGTTTTGTTTTGTTTCTGAGATTAAATTTTGTCAAAAACTGTATTACTTAGTACTCCAATTCACATTCTAGCTAGTCACATTCCTGTCTACCTCCAAAGCAGAAAGAAAATTAAAGTGCTAGAAATTTAAGGGAAAAATAAGACACCCTCTCCATCTCCACAGGTGGCCTGAAAGAAAACCCATGTAAGTTTTCAGCAGGGAAGCAACACACATTAATCTGACAGGAGCCAGCAGGAGACGCAGGGATGGTGTGTGTGATGTTACCATGTGACCCCAGGGATCTTACCTCTTCAGAAAATAGCATGGCAATTATTGCAAATAATTACTTTCAGAAACAAAGCTTCTTTTGGCAAGCCAGAGTTAACTAACTTTTTTTAGTTTGAAAGTTCCTGCAACCACAGTGCACATTAGCAAAAAAAAAAAAAAAGAAAGAAAGAAGAAAAAAAAAAAAAAAAAAAACCACCAAATTCATGATGTATACTGAAAATAAAATAAAACATTGGGTTGAATAAAAAATGATTTGAAAAGTTCAGACTTAAGAAATACTAAAATAATTCAGTCTAACACTGCTGTTTTAATTAAACACAGCTTTCAAATCCTTGCAAAGCAAGACACAAAAGAGTAAAACTTCTAAAATGAGTTTTAGACACAAAACAGGAAGCCCGGAAGATATAAATGAGGTTGTCCTCAATTTATAAGCACTAGTGTCACATAACACTTCCACATACATCTTAAGACCCACTTTCTTCATGGATGAAGTTCTCTTTTTGCCTTTTGATTCTGAACAATTAGAGAGTTGTTTTCTGGCATGTAGAGTCAGAATTAGGTTGTTAAAGAAGTTTCTCAATTTTCCTGGGGTTTCCTCCAATGACACCCCTGCTCTATGTGGATGCTCAAAATGACTGCTACTACTGAGATGGAGAGAATTACAATTAAGACTGCAATTTTCCCTTAGAAAAAATGGAACACATAATGTTTAGATGTTTTTTGAAACAATTCCAATATATTTAAGATTCTGATGTGTGGGAAGGACTAATCTTCGCAAGATTAGTCAGGGAGCATAATAATCATTCATTATAGTATTTGTACAGGAAATGCCTCCAAGATCTAGACCAACTCACTTAAAAATGATTTTTGGACAACTGCCCACTCATCACTTGAGAAGAGTCTATTTAGATAATAATAACAGAATGATTTGGAACAAAGGAAATGATCCAGGATGCTTCTCTTCTAGCAAAGAATCATATTAATAAGTCTTAATAGTCCATCTTCATTTGAAATGTCCTAATTTCCCTTGGTGGAACTTTACTGTAGTTCCCTTGTCCCTCCTTCTGCTCCAGATATTTATGAACTTTAAAAATAAACAGAAAAAAAAAAAAAAAAACCTCTTAATGACCAGTAAGCAAGGTGAGACACAGAACAAGTAGAGCCATTGACATCACTCTATGTAATGTGGAGGACCTTCTCTAGAGACATCATGGGCAAGTGACTCAGGCACACTTTTGCCCATGTGTTAGGTGGACCACATGAAAATCACATTTTAAAACTCAAATCTGATAAACATTGGCCCTATCATTCATTTATGCCTTGATAAAATAAAATTTTATCATATGAACTTTAAGATCCTTCCCAACCCTGAGGTTCTATGGTTCTATGAGTGCATTTTATAGTGAAATCTAAGGAACTCAGAGAGAGAGAGAGAGAGAGAGAGAGAGAGAGAGAGAGAGAGAGAGAGAGTGTTTTACACCTTCTGGAGGAGTTAGTAAGTAATCAAGCAACTTTTCCAGGAAACATTCTTTCCAATTGTTCTATATTTCATGTTCTCCATCTATACTCAGAGTAAGAAGATACACCCCAGAAGAGAAATGACCTAGAAAGTTTGGTTCATACAAGAGTATAATATAGACCCTGATAATAAATCTGTTGTTTAGAGTTTCAACAGATCTAGAAAAATAACAAGAGAAAATAAGGTCTTCATATGACTCTCATAAATAAAAACTGTTTTAAATCCTGACCTAATTTATGAACCCTTTATGACTAATGATAATAAGATTGTAATAAATCTAAAATAATAAAGAAATCATAAAACAGTTATCCTGATGCTACTTGGTAAGGAAATTCAGTGGTCATATTTCTGAATAAGGGCGAAGCAGAAACATTTTCTTTCAACACAGACCATACCTATTGAATGCACCAAATAAAAAATTACAATGGTGAGGTTGACATTTTTCACAACTTTTATAAAATTCAAACATGGATCTATGGATCTTTTGCAATGGAATAATTTTAAGGCATATTAATGGCCGAAATAAAGCAACTATTAAAGCAATAAAATTGACAACTTGGTGTTCAAGATGAACAATTGCTCATCAAGATAGAAACTTTGGTTTATAAAAGGAAATAAAAGGAAGCAGTGTTTATAAAACACAAATATTGACCTTCCCATCTAGCAAAAATGCTCCAGAAAAATTTTTGAACAGACTGATCTCTCATGGGGTAAGTGAGAGTCAAGGAGCAATAGAATGCAGGGCAATTTTCTTAGGGATACATTAGAAATTAGCGGATAAAATAATTCTAAAACAAATGATCATTGAGTTATTGCACTGCCAAATATGAAGGAGTAAGATAATTAAGAAACAGAAAACACATAAATAAATCATGTGACTACCAGATGGCAAGTAGGGGCAAGTCAAATGAAAAGTTCAGGAGACTAACTTAAGCTGATAGGGAAAAACAGGACAGATTGGTGGTTCCAGCAATCAGATGGACTTCTATCATCTTCGAAGGAGGCTGGCTACTCCCCATGGATTATACTAGTGAGAGCAGAAAATGTAATGGAGAAGAACACTGATGGAGTGAGGAAAGAACCCAGAGGCACTTTTTGACCATCTAGATACTTCGAGGAAATGTTGGGTACACTAGTTTGAAAACAGAGGCTAGGCTTCTGCAGAAAGGAAAAACACCTTTGAAATTAATTGTAACTTGAACTTGTTTTACTTATTTTGAAAATGAAATATCTATTAGAATCACCAAGTCATGAATTATGGGAAAGGGAGCAAAGACTTACAAGGGGCATTCCTGGCCATTACATTGAAATCCCCATTTAATCCCCTTAATGTTGAGCAAAGAAATAGATCCTCAATAATTACAACAAAACACATTATAAACATGGATCCAAAGAGAAGTAGATAGTGCTTTAGGGGTTAAGAAAACACATATTCTGTCACTTTTATTCAAATAAGAATTAACATTATTATTAAAAAAGCATTCCAAATCCCAATGGTTCGGTATACTCATTTATTACTCTTATATCCTTATATCAAGGAACCCTTTAAAAGTAAAACTATTAGGAAAGTTAATAAGAAAAAAAAGGAAAGAGAAAATAGGCCAAAGGAAAATATATTATGAACAGAATGTAATTCTTAAGTAGTGAAAATGAATAAATTAAAGTTGCCAGTATTAAAAGGAAAAGATTGCAAAGGAATAATTACATTTTGATTGCATTTATATGATTTAACAAAATAAAATATTAAATATTATTTAAGAAACACTCATGTTATAAAAGCATAAACACTGATAAACAGCAAAGATATTAGTCATTTCTGGAGAATAGGAGAGAGGAATGGAAGAAGGGATAATTTTTTTTAGGTGAAATCTTTTTTATTTGTTCTTTTTACCTAAAAAGACAGTAGCGTATATCTTGATGTATTATACATACATGAAGTATAACTTATTCTAATTAGGATCACATTCTTGCAGTTGTACATCATGTGATGTTTCACATTTATTTATATATGAACATACGAAAGTTATGTTCAATTCATTCTACTGTCTTTACTATTCCCATACCCCTCCCTTCCCTTCATTCCCCTTGGTCTAATCCAATGAACTTCTAGTCTTCCCTTCCCCCCCACACACCTTATTATGTGTTAGTATCCACCTATCAGAGAGAACATTCAGTCTTTGGTTTTGGGGAAATTGGCTTATTTCACTTAGTGTGATAGTCTCCAGTTACATCCATTTACAAGCAAATGTCATAATTTCATTCTTCTTTATGACTGAGTAATAGTCCATGGTGTATATATACCATACTTTCTTTATCCATTCATTTGTTGTAAGGCACCTAGGTTGCTTCCAAGCTTAGCTATTGTGAATTGAGCTGCTATAAACACTGATGTGGCTGTGTTACTATAGTATGCTGATTTTAAGTCTTTGGGGTATATACCAAGGAGTAGGATAACTGGGTCAAATGGTGGTTCCATCCCAAGTTTTCTGAAGAATCCCCATACTGCTTTCCAGCATGGTTGCACCAATTTGCTGTTTCAGCAGCAATATGAGTGTATCTTTTCTCCCACATCCTCACCAACATTTATTGTTATTGTATTCTTGATAGTTGCCATTCTGACTGGAGTGAGATGGAATCTCAGTGTAGTTTTAATTTTCATTTCTCTAATTGCTAGAGAAGCTGAATATTTTTTTCATATATTTATTGACATTTCATATTTCTTGGAAGAGGGGATAACTGAGAGAGGGAATCACATGAAACTATAATGTAATTATCTGAAGCATATATGACAAAATATTGTTATCATTTGGATCTGGAATGTCCCCCAAAGCTTCATGTGTTGAAGTCTTGGTCCCCAGTTGGTGCCACTATTGGAAGGTGATAGAAACTTGAAGAATCCAGACCTACTGGGGGAAAGTAGGTCACTGGAGGCATGCCCCTGGCCCCTTCCCCTCTCTCTCTCTCTCTCTCTCTCTCTCACACACACACACACACACACACACACACACACACACACAAAGAAGTGATCAGCTTTGCTCAATCATACACTCCCTATCATGATGTTCTTCTTTGGCAAAGTCCAAAGCAAAATGACCATGAACTAAAACCTCTGAAACTGTGAGCCAAAATAATTCTTTATTCTTTTAAGTTGATTTTCTCAGATATTTTGTCATAGGGACAGAAAGATGACCAGCACATTCAACAATTTTGGATTATGGTAGTATTCATTACAATTTTCCCTATATTTTTCTCTATGCTTAAAATATTTCATAATAAATAATGTGTTATGCATGGAGTAAAAATTCTTTAGTCAGAGAACAGTATTATTGACAGAAGCAGCAGCTTAATTAAATCTGTTAAAGATGCTCTTATTAAAGCTGGCCTATTTTCTACTCAGACTGTCACTGCTTTTGATATAGACATAGTTGTTGTTCAGTGCTACTCAAATATGTCAGAATTTTTTGACAGAATTCTAAGATATATAGAGAGTTTAAAATCAAGTACTGTAGGAAATATGTTCCAGACTGCTACAAACATCCTCAGTTCAAATAATATTTTAATAAAAAACTGTTCATAGTCTAGAGCCTGTAGTGAGAAAGTGGTTGACTGTATTTATATCATGGCTTTAAAAAAAATGTGCACACCCAGTCTGTGCATGTGTTTTGTTGTTGTTGTTGTTGTTTTTTAGGAAACATTTAAATTTAAATGCAACCATAAACTGAAAGGATGTGTCATGTCATCTTCTAAAATCCTATCATCTGTACAACTTGGTATGAATAATGAGAGAATGCAATGGCAACCGGGTTTACTGAAGAAACAACATTATGTTCTAAATGTTTAGCTTTAAGAATACAGGGTGCTGAACTACATTCTAATATATAGGCAGCACTCTACATCAGTGGGTGCTGCATCTGTGATTCAACCAAACTCAGATTTTAAAGCTTTGGAAAAAATTATGCCTATACTGAATATATACAGATTTCTTTCTTTTTATTGTTCCCTAAACAATGCAATAAAACAATATTTAAATAACACTTATATTGTATTAGGTATTGTAATTAATCAAGACATGGCCTAAAGTCTGTGAGAAGCTAAGAATAGTTTATATGCAAATTCTATACATTATTTTATATAAGGGACATGAGCACCCATGGATTTTTATATTTACAGGAAGAAATCCCCACAAATATTGACGGATGACTCTATGCTTTCTGTTAAATAAAAACTTTAATGTTAGTACTCTACTGGCTTTCACAAGTGTTTGTGTCTGTAAGGCTAGCCTTACACATAAAAGAAATAGGGCTGGGGAGATAGCTCAGTTGGTAGAGAGCTTGCCTTGCAAACACAAAGCCCTGAGTTCGAACCCCAGTACCGCAAAAAAAAAAAAAAAAAAAAGAAATAGCATGTGTGTATGGTATAGTACAGTAGCACCACCTAGAAAAAGCCCTGTCCATAATCTCTTCTGTTGGCTGTTCCCAACTCTAAAAATCTCCTCAAGCAACAAGTACCTCTGGGATCAACTATGATGGAATGAGAAGGTCCCTAACTGGCAATTTGTCCTACAAAAAGCAAAGTCAAATGAAAGTAGGAAAAAGGGATCACTCACAAATGCTGCTAGAGGATGGAGATGTAAATGCAAGATCTCCTGGGATGCAGAGGACGGAACGTATCAGAAGGGAAGGACGGCAGAGGTACTTAACATACTCAAGGAGCACTTCGGGCCTTCTACTGTTACAAATGCCCCAAGGGAAGAGAGCTAGTTATCTCCAGGGTGATGGTCACATATCTAGCAGAATGTATTTTTGAGGACACTTCAAAGCTTTAGCCAGAGACATGGAACTTCCTAAACTATTCTCCATTTAAAAAAAAAAAATGAAAATTAAAGGGTAGAGAAAGTCAGTAGATACTAGAGGGCAGGGTGGGAGAAGGGACCCGCAGAGTCACGAGGCACTTGGAAGCAAAACCTAAAATAAGACTGAAAACTTTTCATCTTACCGTTTCTACATCAAGGGACTGGCCCTACGGGAATTTGGACCCAACTGTTCATGTCATAAAAGTCATTTAGCCAGAAAGATGTAGCAACCCTTTTTTTGTCAGTGGTCCTCTCTCTGTGTTTTTTCTTCAGACTCCAACTCTGCAACTTCTCTGAATCCCTTTTCTTTTCCATTTCATTTGGCATGATGAAAAAGAAAACTCTCCAGCCAAATGCATATATTCCTGAAATTTAAAACAATAATGGTGAATTATTTAAATTGATATTATCCTTTATTAAGTTCAAGTAGTCTTTATTTATGTTAAAATTTTTAAAATGCACATTTATGGTGGAAACAATCATTAAAATGTTGATAATATTCAACAATAACATATAAAAACAGCTTATCAGAATTATTGCAAAAATCAATTTTTCAACAAAATTTAGATATGGAAAATTTGGCTTGGGAAAATTAAAATTATCATTAAAAACAACAGTCACAAAAGAAAAACAAAGAACTATAACTGATATAATTTGGTATGGATAAAGTTACTGATTTCTGAGATAAATTTTTCCATTAAAGCTTAATATGCAAAAAGCTGTTGATTTTTTAAAAAAATAATAAGAATAAAATTAAAATAATTTAACTGACCTCTATAAAAATATTTATAATTACATTCTATAATTTTCTTCATTTTACTGCAGAACACTACTTTCTAAGAGAAATACATTAATACTAAAGTAATTTTGATTATGTGATTTATTCCACAGGTCCTCAGAAACAATGAAATTGAAATATTCTATACTTAGTAGGGACTCTGGAGACATTTTGACAATTAGAAATTTCTGGCTGTTGGTGCTAAGGACAGTGTGGTAACCAAAGAAATTCAAAGAAATCAACCATTCACTTTTTAAGTGAATTACTGTATATTTCTTCAATGCACACACTACCACTCTTACCACTTTAAATCTAGTCTAATCTGCTATGTTTACAAAAGCTTTCTGTGAGTGATACATGGGATAACTTAAAGACATGAATGCTGTTCCTTCTTTGAGTAGATTATGGAAAAAGTAGCTAAAGGAAGTGACAAGTGGGTAGACTAAATGCAGAGTGAACCAGACGTTAGAATTAGAAGTGACTGAGAAAACATAATCTCTTGGGAATTCACAGGAATGTTGGGGAAAAACATTGGATTTCTTATTGGACATAAAATAGGGGATACAAATCAATTTTATATGCATCTCAAAGGAGAGAGTAACCTCTAATGATGTCATGATTATAGTCAGGACCAAGAAAATCTATCTACTTCCCAGCGCGGACATAATGGACTCCAAAAATATAACTATAAAAATAAATAATAACCCTATTTTGTAAATATTACTTATAGCATAGCTACTTCTAGAAAGAAACATTGCAGATTTCTCTATACAACTAAGTTGCTTTCCATGTCCCAATAGGAAAACATCATAAATATGTAAGAGCTCTATATTTTCTGAAATAATTAAAACTTTGCCACAGAGATCACTGCCCATATGAGGACCATAAATAAGTAGAGGAGCTACACAATCTTCATATTCAGGAAGAAAACTAAACCCAAAAGAGTGTATTACTAAATCTTTCCTCATAAGAAAGAGTAAGACTCACATCACTACTCAGCACCCCACCTGTTAGTATTCTTTTAGTAACATATGTGAAGGAGAATGTCTCTTAATTTTGAGTTTGAAAGAATGTCATGATGAGTGTTAAAAATCTCACATCATCTTCTGGAACAGAAATGATATTTGTTTTCTTTTGATCTGCTTGTGGGATCACTTAGTTGAATCCTTCAATTTATATATATGTAAGGTACAAACCTCTCTATTGTTTTTGAGGAAGATTTCAGACAGAGATTTGATCTTGGTCTATTAAATAGATTTTCTTAACAGATTACTACTCATGGAGAGTTGGAGAAATGCTGTACTTAATTATTCATTTATTTCGTGCTTCTGGATTTTGTAAATCATTTCTGCTTAGAACATACCTTTGTCTTTCAGAAGAAGAATATGCCTGCATATTAACACTCAAGGTAGAGAGTCCTCCTGATCGCAAACAGAAAAAAAATGTGAGAAGGAAATGGGCAATGAACTTGGAACAGCTCCAGACTATTCTAATACATAATGAATGGCATGATTTAGAATTCAATAACTCAATTTTGGCAAAGATAGTACAAAAATGATTGACTTATCTGGTGAAAAAAAATTACTCTGCACATTTGTGGTGAAAAACAATAGACAACTTTTCCCCAATGAAAAGTTGGGAAAATGTCTCAAGAATACCCCAGTCTCCTGTGATAGATTAAGATATAGAACTTAGATTCTAGGAAGAAAGAACTTCTGTTTCTCTGGAGTACAAATGCAAGCATATGCTGGAACTAAGATGTACAAATCTCAACAGATTGCCACTCTATGGGGTGGAGCTAGTCCCCAAATAACACAAGGGAAGCTTTCAAGCACTAGAGAGAGATACTAAGAACAGATTTAAACAGGTGTATTTGTGAGTAATTATGTCAAGGATAAATTTCAAACTACCTTGTGTGTTGTCTAGTACTGTAAAATTTCAGTAGTCTTTAAAATTCCTATTGAGATCTCATTTTTGCTACAGTAAAAGGAAGTAAAGTTCCCTTCCTCAAAGTCATGCAATATTTGAGGTGAGAAAAAAAAATTGGAGGAGTCAAATAACCCAGAAGACAATACTATATATCAAATCATAAAGAATTCCAAAGCAGCAAGTGAGAACACCAACCAAGTGAAGTATCTTTCCTCACCCAAACCCTGGCTCACCAGGGTCAGCAGCAGTCAGTGTAGCTGGGTGGTCACATTAGAAGATGCATAACCAGATTATAGAAAATGAAGGACCTTTGCCAACACACAGTAGTATTGTTACTCTAAGTAACTTCCAGAAATGAAAAGTGATGTCTTTAAACAGAGGCTGCTCTCCCAGAAAGAGATCATAGATGAATCACCCCCTATCTATTTGGTGAAAAGAAGAAAGTAATATCATACCTGGCTGCTGAAACAGAGGCCTATGTTGAAACAATTAGAGGTGAGTATTAACCAGCTATGGATGTACAGTTGCTTTAAGTTGGCACAGTGGATCCACAGAGGGTCTGAGTACTTTTAGAAGAAATGGCCAAATTTTATTCTTAGCAGACAAATGCAGAGGAACAACTTGATCAAGTTTTTCTTTAGACTTTCAGACTTCAACACTCCATACCTCACACTTATTTCCCTATCCTATCTGTAATCCCACTGGATCTGGCATTCATCCTGGAGGGGTGCTTATACTCAAGGTCTGAGTTTCCATTCCACCATTCTTGGTTTTCCAGTTCTGCTACCCTGTTTTCATCAGCCTTTTCACTGCTGTGACCAAAAGACCAAACCAGAACAACTGTAGAGGAGGAAAGATTTACTTTAGGGATTCATGGTTCCAGAGGTCTCAGTCTGTAAGTGCCTGGCTCCATTCCTCGGGGCTCAAGGTGAGGCAGGACATCATGGTCTACCATTCTTCTAAGAATGTGGCAGAGGGAAGCAGCTGAGGTGACGATCAGGAAGGGAGAGAGGCTCCACTCTCCAGATACAAAATAAATACCCCCAAAACCACTGCCCCTCAAAGAACTACTTCCTCCAGCCACACCCCACCTGCCTCCAGTTACCACTCAGTTAATCCCATCAGGGAATTAAATCACTGATTAGGTCAAGGCTATAAACCAATCATTTCTAATCCAAACCTTCTTGCATTGTCTCACACATGAGCTTTTTGGGGGACACCACGTCTAAACCATAACATACCCCTACCTGGATATGCTTCCACAGAATGACTTTGGAAGTGCTTCCTTTGCTTTGGCTTCTCAGGGATCCTTGGATCTGGATAAAATCACTTGGGGTAGGGATCCAGCGTGAGAGAAGAACCCAAACCTAAATCAAACCTTTCCAAATAAAAAATCTGGTAAATTCAGTAAGTAGAAGAAAACTTATTGTTAAATGTACTATATATAGCTAGGATATGGAGATCTTAAAAATTTATTATAGAAATCAGTTTCAGTGACTGCCTTCTTAGACCAAAGAATGTGAGAATTTCAGTAAATTCAAGAAAGCTGGCACATATTGCACACTGACATCCAGAAACCAGTCTCTTTAAATGATGACTTCATTCATGAGGAGGGGATATTTCTACAACTCTTCACAGAAATCTCTGAATTCCTGAGTGAACTCTCAGATTAATACTAAGACTTAACCTCACAATTATTCTGAGGCAAATTTTATACTTTTCTGTTTCTATTTCATTTTGGGGTCATAAAAGATATGACATTTCCTCCTGAATATCTTTTAGAGTAGATTTGGTTTTTTGGTCTTTTCTTTAGTCTGAATTCTCTTGGCTCATTTCCCCTTCTTTATAGTTGTTTCTTTATCCTCCAAAAATCTTTATGACTCTTGTGCTCAAAGACATCAAGTCCTCTTCTCTAAGGGGTGTGACCTATGACTAAAATTAATCCAATAATAATAGACCTTGCCTCGGTTATTTATTTAGTTAAGTCCTATGACTTATAGCATTAACCATCAAATGCAATTTGGTCTGCAATGGGGGTGTTCATTTGTTTTTCAAGAAATTTACTGATTTGGTAAAAGAAATACGTTTTTCAGAGTGTTACTGGTTTGGCAAAAATGCCAAAGCCCTAGTGTTTGACCATATTTGTTCTTATAAGTCAAGTTGCTTACTAATAGATTGACCTTTCATGACCATTGGATAATCAGAGATTTTCTCTTCTGTGCAATCCGAATGGGACCTCAGGGTATGTCATGAAGCATACAGACTTATGGAAAGTGGGTAAAAGAAGTGGAGTTGTAGGGAAAAAAATATTGAAAAGGAAAGTGGGAAAGAATATTCTATCATTAGGAATTTACTGAACAATCAGCTGGAAAGACTTGGCTTGAGTCATTCACAAAAGTTACATTAAAGAAGTTTTAAAGACTAATTCAATAAAGATGGGCAGCCAAAAATAATCCATCTTAGGTCACGCTAATTTAAAGATAGTGGCAAGTACAGAAAGTTAACAGTATTTGAAATGTATTTAGTTCTGAGTTCCTTAGCCATTTTGCATGGGGGAGGTAGGATAGGGAAAGACAGTTTATTTCCTATGTTCCATCCACTGAACTAGACATCTGCATAGACTGCCTCATAGAATCTAATACTTAAATCAAATGCTGACATAGGTATTACTCTTCCTTTTATTTTTTTAATTTTAATTAAAAATCATAAATTTATATAGGGCAATGTTGTTTGATTCGTTCTGTTATTTTTTTCCTTCCCCCCACCCCTCCCACCCCTCTTTTCCCTCTATACAGTCCTTCCTTCCTCCATTCTTACCACCCTCCTTATCCCTAACCCTAAACCTACCCCTAACCCTAACGCTAACCACTCCTACCCCCCACCTATATGTCCTCATCTGCTTATCAGCGAGACCATTCGTCCTTTGGTTTTCTGAGATTGGCTTATCTCACTTAGCATGATATCCTCCAATTTCATCCATTTGCCTGCAAATGCCATAATTTTATCATTCTTCATGGCTGAGTAATATTCTATTGTATATATATGCCACAGTTTCTTTATCCATTCATCAACTGAAGGGCATCTAGGTTGGTTCCACAATCTGGCTATAGTGAATTGAGCAGCTATGAACATTGATGTGGCTGTATCTCTGTAGTATGGCTGATTTTAAGTCCTTTGGGTATAGGCCAAGGAGTGGGATAGCTGGGTCAAATGGTGGTTCCATTCCAAGCTTTCTGAGGAATCTCCATACTGCTTTCCAGAGTGGCTGCACTAATTTGCAACCCCACCAGCAATGTATGAGTGTACCTTTTTCCCCCCATCCTCACCAGCACCTATTGTTGCTTATGTTCTTGATAATCACTATTCTAATTGAGGTGAGATGAAATCTTAGGGTAGTTTGATTTGCATTTCTCTTATTACTAGAGATGTTGAACATTTTTTCATATATGTGTTGATTGCTTGTACATCTTCTTCTGTGAAGTGTCTGTTCATTTCCTTAGCCCATTTGTTGATTGGGTTATTTGTATTCTTGGTGTAGAGTTTTTTGAGTTCTTTATATATTCTGGAAATTAGCGCTCTATCTGAAGTATGAGTGGCAAAGATATTCTCCCACTCTCTAGGCTCTCTCTTCACATTACTGATAGTTTCCTTTGCTGAGAGAAAGCTCTTTAGTTTGAATCTATCCCAGTTGTTGATTCTTGCTCTTATTTCTTGTGCTATGAGAGTCCTGTTAAGGAAGTCTGATCCTAAGCCAACAAGTTGAAGGTTTGGACCTACTTTTTCTTCTATAAGATGCAGGGTCTCTGGTCTGATTTCGAGGTCCTTAATCCATTTTGAGTTGAGTTTTGCGTAGGGATTAGAGTAGGACAGGGCAGATAGAGTCTCCCCCAGGTAGCTCTGTGCACTCTGGCGGTGGGCTCCTCCCACAGGGACAGATTCTCCAGCCTCGCGGAGCTGGCCCCCCAGTGAGAGCCCTTCTGCACAGAAGCAGAGCGGCCAGCTCCGGCCCGCCCCGCTGCCAGCTCTGGCCGGCCTGCAGGTTGCTTCAGAGACCAGCACAGGGCGCCTGGGACTTCCTCAAGCAGCCCAGCTCCCTCCGGCGGGAAGCGCCTCTCTAGGATAGCTTCTCGGGGCAGACCGCCCAGTGAGAGCCTGTCTACACAGAGCCAGCCACAAGTCCCCAAGCCAGTGGAGACCTCCGACCTGCAAGCAGCCTCTGGGACCAGGGCTGGGCAGCAAGAGACCTCTCCAGGTCTCTCTCCCTGGAACCAGTAGTGGGCTAGGGGCAGCGTTCTTCGGAAGCACTACATTATCAAGTTAATCCAAGACTTCAGGCTACTGAAGGCTGGTAGGTGATACACTGGAAATCTACAGGGAAACTATAAGCCAATAGAGGAAATCTACAATTTAACAGAGTCCCACTGACATCTGACCAATATGAGAAAACAAGGAAAGAAAATGTACGAAACAAACCCAGATACTATATCAATAAAAACCAATGACAATACAGCAGAAGAAATGTCGGAAAGGAAGTTCAGAATGTACATAATTAAAACAATCAGGGAAGCAAACGAGGAGATGAAAGAACAAATGCAGGCATTAAATGAACTCACCAATCAACAGTTAAAAGAGCAAATAAGGGAAACAAAAGAGCATTTCAATAAAGAGTTAGAGATACTGAAAAAAAATCAAACAGAAATCCTTGAAATGAAGGATACAATAAACCAAGTTAAAAACTCCATAGAAAGCATAACCAATAGGATAGATCACCTGGAAGACACAACCTCAGATATTGAAGACAAAATATTTAATCTTGAAAACATGGTTGACCAATCAGAAAAGATGGTAAGAAATCATGAACAGAACCTACAAGAATTATGGGATATCATGAAGAGGCCAAATTTAAGAATTATTGGGATTGAGGAAGGCTTAGAGAAACAAACCAAAGGAATGAACAATCTATTCAATATAATAATATCAGAAAATTCTCCAAATCTGAAGAATGAAATGAAAAACCAAGTACAAGAGGCTTATAGGACTCCAAATATACAAAATTACAACAGACCTACACCAAGGCACATTATTATGAAAATACCTAACATACAAAATGAAGACAGAATTTTAAAGGCCACGAGAGAAAAGAATCAGATTACATTCAGGGGGAAAACCAATAAGAATATCAGTAGATTTTTCAATCCAGACCCTAAAAGCTAGAAGGGCCTATAACAACATTTACCAAGCCCTGAATGAAAATGGATGCCAACCAAGAATCTTATACCCAGCAAAACTTACTTTCAGATTTGATGATGAGATGAGATCCTTCCATGATAAACAAAAGCTAAAGGAATTTACAAAAAGAAAGCCAGCCTTACAGAACATTCTCAGCAAAATATTCCATGAGGAAGAGATGAAAAACAACGATGTAAATCAGCAACAGGAGGAACTAGCCTAAAGGAATAGCCAAATAAAGGAGAAACCAAATCATGTCAAAAAACAAAAATGAGTCCAATGACTAGGAATAGAAATCATATCACAATAATAACCGTGAATGTTAATGGCCTGAACTCATCAATCAAAAGACATAGACCGGCAGATTGGATAAAAAAGAAAAATCCAACAATATGCTGCCTGCAAGAGACTCATCTCATAGAAAGAGATACCCATAGACTAAAGATGAACGGATGGGAAAAACATACCATGCACACGGACACAGCAAAAAAGCTGGAGTATCCATCCTCATTTCAGATAATGTGGACTTTAAGCCAAAACTAGTCAGAAGGGATAAAGAAGGACATGACATACTGCTTAAGGGAAGCATAAATCAGCAAGACATAACAATCATAAATATCTACGCCCCAAACATTGCCTCATCCATGTACATCAAACAAATCCTTCTCAATTCCAGAAATCAAATAGACCACAACACAATAATACTAGGTTATTTTAACACACCTCTCTCACCGCTGGATAGATCTTCCAAACAAAAATTGAATAAAGAAACCATAGATCTCAATAACACAATTAACAATTTAGACTTAACTGACTTATATAGAATATACCATCCAACAAAGAATGAATACACTTTCTTCTCAGCAGCACATGGATCCTTCTCTGAAATAGACCATGTTTTACGCCACAAAGCTACTGTTAGCAAATACAAGAAGATAGAGATATTACCTTGTACTCTATCAGATCAGAATGGACTGAAATTAGACAAAAATGACAGAATAAAAAACAGAAACTTCTCCAATACTTGGAGATTAAATAATACACTATTATACGATGAGTGGATAACAGAAGACATCAGGAGGGAAATTAAAAAATTCTTAGAAGTAAATGAGAAAAAAGACACATCATATCAAAATCTCTGGGACACTATGAAAGCAGTACTTAGAGGAAGATTTATTTCATGGGGCGCATTCAACAAAAGAAGTAGAAATCAACAAATAAATGACTTAACATTACAGCTCAAAGCCCTAGAAAAAGAAGAGCAGACCAACACCAAAAGTAGTAGAAGACACGAAATAGTTAAAATCAGAGCCGAAATCAATGAAATTGAAACAAAAGAAACAATCGGAAAAATTAACAAAATAAATAGTTGGTTCTTTGAAAAAATAAACAAAATTGATAAACCCTTAGCCACACTAACAAAGAGAAAGAGGGAGAAAACTCAAATTACTAAAATTCGGAATAAATAAGGAAATATCACAACAGACACGAGTGAAATACAAAACATAATTAGAAGCTATGTTCCAACAAAAACAGAAAACCTCGAAGACATTAACAAGTTACTAGAGACATATGAATTACCTAAACTGAACGAGGAGGACATACACAACTGAAATAAATCAATTTCAAGCAATGAAATAGAAGAGGTCATCAAAAGCCTACCAACATAGAAAAGTCCGGGACCAGATGGGTTCTCAGCCGAGTTCTACAAAACCTTTAAAGAAGAGCTCATTCCAATACTTCTCAAAGTATTCCATAAAATGAAGAGGAGGGAACCTTCCCAAACTCATTCTATGAAGCCAATATCACCCTGATACCTAAACCAGACAGAGACACATCAAGGACAGAAAATTTCAGACCAATATCCTTAATGAACATCGACAAAAATTCTCAACAAAATTTTAGCAAATTGCATACAAAAATATATTAAAAAGATAGTGCACCACAATCAAGTGGGTTTTATCCCAGGGATGCAAGGTTGGTTCAACATCTGGAAATCAATAAATGTCATTCACCATATCAACAGACTAAAAGTTAAGAATCACATGATTATTTCAATAGATGCAGAAAAAGCATTCGATAAAATACAGCATCCCTTCATGCTGAAAACACTATAAAAAATTGGGGTAGTGGGATCATTCCTTAACATTGTGAAGGCCATCTACACTAAGCCCATGGCCAATATCATTCTAAATGGTGAAAAACTGAAAGCATTCCCCCTAAGAACTGGAACAAGGCAGGGATGCCCTCTTTCACCACTTCTATTCAACATAGTCCTTGAGACTCTAGCCAGAGCAATTAGACAAACCAAAGAAATTAAAGGGATACGAATTGGAAAAGAGGAACTCAAACTATCCCTTTTCGCTGATGACATGATTATATATTTAGAGGAACCTGGAAATTCCACCAGAAAACTTTTAGAACTCATTTGTGAATTCAGTAAAGTAGCAGGTTACAAGATGAATGCTCATAAATCCAATGCATTTTTATACGTAAGTGATGAATCTTCAGAAAGAGAAATTAGGAAAACTTCCCCATTCACAATAGCATCAAAATAAAATAAAATAAAATACTTTTCCTTTTAATATATAAGAAGACTCTAAGAGGATAAATACAGAATGTGTAACTGAACTCAACTATAGTGATAAAGTCCATGTTTTTACTTTTCTTTGTACTAAAAACTGAGAGCTACCCACATGTTCAAAATGAGAGAATGGTTAACATAATTATTATAAATGCATGCAATAGACAACAACATATCCTTCTTTTCAAGAACTACTCTTTTCCAATATCCATTACAAAGGAAAGATATCTTCTGTTGATCACTACAGTGATCAACAGGGTTTCTAGGCATGGAGTCTCCTCCTGGTGGCTGATTCCAGGACTATAGTCATTTGCTGTGCTAGCCAGTCAGCATCCTAAATCTTTACAAGTGCAGTCTTCCTCTCAATGTGAAAAGGCAGAGAATAGATGAAGAAGCTCCACAAGGCTACAGAAAGTTACCTCTTTTAATGAAGAATTGGGATAAAAGGAACTGTAATATAAGTGGAAAAGCTTGAGGCAATTTGATAATTATAACTGTTTCTGTATTCTTAAGGAAAATAATTGAATAAGTTAAACTCTCTCCAGATTTCTTTGTGAACAGACATATTCCATCACACATTCTAGCACAAACCACAATTCCATAGTAGAATACCTAGACAAGAGAGCTTAATTTCAGAAATAAATTTAATTTGAAAGTTCAATTGATTGATATATCCTGAGTACAATATAGGTTACCTTACTTCTGTGATATTAATAGTGAAAAAAAGATTTCAAAAGTGGCTTTGAATATAATGAATATTTCTATTTGAATTCTTTAGTAACTTGCTAATAACATTAAGAAAAATTATTAATATTTCTGTAATTAAAAATTATTTCTGTATCATCTTAAGTTTTTGTTTTTAGATTTACTTGTTAAAATTGATATTACTTTTCAGTTTTATAATTCAAAAAATTTTTGATAACAGTTTATAAAATTTCAATATTCTTTCTGCTGTAAATTATGACTGCTTCTATTTCTAATTTTATTTATCAATTTCCATGGTTTCTATATCCAATTTCATCTAAAAAAAAGTCAATCTCACTTTTCTCATATCTTGCTCCCCTTAAAGTATTTTAAAATGCCCTTCATATTCTCTTTAACCTCTTTGCTGGCATTTTCTTTTTCCTACCAGCTATAAATGATATCAGCTATTTTTAAATTGCCTCCATAACTTTCTTGTCTTCTATGCACATCATTCAAGTTCATTCCACAGATTTTTTTTCAATGCTGATATTTATTTCCCTGTTGATTTCTGATCATTTCCTGGTAAAGACCCATTGGAAGTTTCTGGCCCTTTATTGGCGGAAATGTAATCTGCTCTGCTTTAGTTATGGTGTCCTTTAGATTACTCATGAATTTTAATATTTCTTCTCAGTGAAACATAATAACTAGATACTTTAATTCCTGCAAATTTGATTTATTGGAAGCTAATGGTATTGAAACGCTGTTGTATGTGATCTTATTATTTAATATTCTAAATTTTAATATCTTGTAGACTGTAAGTGTGAAGCTTGCCTGATTGTAATAAAAGAATCCTGACGTGAGAGTCTGTAGAGGTCATCTGCCTCTTTTCCTGCTTTGGTAGGACAATTATGATACCATACAGGACAAGCAAAAACTACCAAATCTCCCCAGATATCTAAAGAATATTTGTATTATAGCTGGTTGACTTAAGATCTCTGAATGTGCTTTTAAATTATTTGGAACTTGACACAATAGTTCCTAATTTTTTTTTACACTAAAATATCAGGTTAATTTTGATGGCCATCTGTTATATCAGTATTGATATTCCAAGTAGAA
This sequence comes from Sciurus vulgaris, assembly GCF_902686455.1. Taxonomy (NCBI): domain Eukaryota; kingdom Metazoa; phylum Chordata; class Mammalia; order Rodentia; family Sciuridae; genus Sciurus; species Sciurus vulgaris. The sequence continues at coordinate 51,879,471 of NC_136470.1, read as the reverse complement.
CGTAAGCATTAAATCGTGCACTTTTTCATTTACATCCACGCTTGTATTTTTGTGGTCATATTAAAAATACTATGTATCTTTATCATTTATATTTGATTCATCTTGAAAGCCTTCTGAACCTGAAGTCCTTTGTTCAAGAAGTATCTAACATTAAATAAGAGTAAAGGAAGTTTACTTTCTTTCATGATATTGATGGACAATACTTTTCCTTTTCTTGGGAAAGCATGACTAATGTAGCATATATCAGCACACATAGAGGAGCTGATGTATGTCATTTTCAAAATTTATTTATTTTTATTTTTATAGGCTGCATTCTGATTCATTGTACACAAACGGGGTGCAACTTTTTACTTCTATGGTTGTACTCAATATAGATTTACACCCTTTGAGTAATCATACATGTACATAGGGTAATAACATCTGTCTCCACTATCTTTCCTTCCCCTACCCTCTTCCACCCCATATCCCTCTACACAATCCAATGTTCATCCATTCTTCTCTTACCCCCCCAACCCACTCCCCTGTTATGTATCATCATCCATTTATCAGAGCATACATTCTGCAAATGCCATAATTTTATTCTTTATAGCTAAATAGTATTCCATTGTGTATATATACCACAGTTTAATCACTCTTCTTTAAAGAAACAATGAAGTGTGTGTGTGTGTGTGTGTGTGTGGGTTAACTTATTATAAGAAATTGACTTATGCAACTATGGAAGCTGCAAGTCCAAAATGTGCAGTGAAGCAGGGAAAGTTGAAAATGGAGGTGAGTCATTGGGTGCAGATGAAATTCCAAAGGCAGTCTACTAGAGAATTCCTTTTGTTTATTTTTTTGTTTGTTTGTTTTTTGGTGGTGGGGATTGAACCCAGGACCTTGGGCATGCTAGTCAAGCCCTCTATCAGCTGGGCTATATCCCCAGTCCCCTGAGAATTCCTTATTATTTGTGGAGACTAATCTTTTTATTCTATTCAGGCTTTCAGTTGATTGGATTTATTTTACTTACATTGCGGAGAGTAATCTTCTTACTCAAATTTTACAGATTACCTGGCAATCTTGTCCAAAAACAACTTCCAAATTGACACATAAAATTAACACTTTAACAATTGCACTAAAATATTAATGATAGATAGTATTTATTTCAGACTTTACCCATCTTATTTTATCTCAGAAGATAGACACTGAATTGCAGATGTGTGTAATTGCAGAATTGTTTTAGATTTTTCAATAAAGATACTCAAAAGAATTTATCCTCAGTACCATGTTTATTGCTAAATTTAGAAGGCAACTCATAATAATAATATATAACTAATATGTAATATAAAACAATATGGGGAGGGTGCACCTGTATCCCAACTACCCTCAAATTCCAACAGGTGGTAGTATATTATATTTCCTTGATTCAGGAAACGTTTTTTTGGTGGTGGGGGGTAACCAGGGATTGAATTCAGGGGCACTCAAAAGACCACTGAGTCACATTCCCTGCCTTGGTTTGTATTTTACTTAGAGACAGGGTCTCAATGAGTTGCTTAGAGCTTCTACTTTTGCTAGGGCTGACTTTGAACTCATGATCCTTCTGCCTCAGCCTCCCAAGTCTCTGGAATTATAGGCCTGTGCCACTATAACCAGCTAATTCAGGAAGTTTTGAAGGGTTGGAAAAACAGAAACTGCCTTATGATAGACTTGAATCATATGTTGGGTTAAAGCCTCCTCTCATTAAAGACAAAAAGGTGGGTTTTCAGAAGAAAGAAGAGAATGGAAATTACCTTTGAGAAAAGGAAAAAGGACAGACAGGGAAATGTTGATCAATGGTACTAAATTACTGTTGGAATAAGAAAATCTGGTGTGCTATTGCACAGTAGGGTGACTACAGATAACAAGAAGTAACTGTTTAAAAAATTAGAAGTAAGTATATGGAAAACTTTCGCCACAGAGAAATGCTAAGTTTTTGAGGAGATAGGTTTAGCATGATTTGAACATCATATAATGTATACATGTATTGAAACATTATGTTACCCCATTAATATGTATAATTTTTATATGACAGTTCAAAATTAATTTAAATGAAAAAAAAATTGAGTAACAGTGTGGAGATGAAGCTGCCATGGAGAACTCTCTGGACAAACTTCAGCACAGACTGAATACAGAGTGTACCAAGGGAGTTTGGAATTTTTAAAGACAGATTTACCAGCACAATGAACTATTTATTGGTGGCAGAGAAGCAGAAAGTTATTGAACTGCAAACATCCTTAAGACCATAGACTAAGCTGCACTTGATCCTACAGGGAATAGAAAGGATAGCATAGACATAAAAGCTCTCTATAATCAGTTCCAAATTTGAGAGAGGAAGGGGAACTAAATAATAACTGAAATTGAACAAGATCCAGAATCAAAACAATTTAAACTGAATAAGGCTAAATTTCCTGCATGTCTGAGTATAAGGATTGAAATTCACTTCTGTTACAAAATTTGAACTCTTACTAATGTTGTAACTCAATAGAACAAGAAACTGGCTGACTGACCCTAATTTTCTTTATTTTTTGGCTTAAAAGTGGGAAAGAAATAATTATTAGGTTTCTGAAGTTGTACTAGGCATAATACTCAGTTATCTCATTTGGAATACCCAGAGGCGCTTTGGAGGTGTGTTTTTATGTTCCTGTATCACAAATGAATGAAGCTTAGAGTAGACAAAGGCAGTGGCCTAGCTGTGATGAGTTCAGATCCAAACGCCCATGGAGCTCAGATTTCGTTCATAAAACTGCAGCCTCTTGCCAAGTCTTTGAAACAACTGGTGCCTGTGTTCTATCTGGGTCTGGCCTTGATTAAGAATAAGCTTTCATGATGTGGCTTGACAAAATTTCCTTTAATCCTTGTTAAGTTCTGAGATTTTTTTCAAGCATTGCTAACTCATACATCTGCCCGTGAACACAGCTCCTTACTATCTGTCTGACTATCTGCTTTTCTAAGCTATTCTGCTTCTCCACTTCCCTGACGATTTATATGGCTCAAGACATCATCTGTAAGTGGAAAAGACCTGCATTGAATCTTCCCAGTTAGAAACATGGAAAATATATTGCAAATTTGGATTGAATGAAATAGTGATTTTTTATAACCAATTTATTGAAATTTATTCACATAGAGTAAAGCCATTTGTTATTTTCCATAGTTCTGAAGAAAATTGATATTGACCATTTTTTGCCAGTGTCTTCAATGCTTTTGTGGAAGAGTGGGGTTTTGGAGTTTCTTACTTCACCATTCCCGAAATCTTCTTTCAAAAATAGGCAATTTTTTATATTTTTGCCTACCCACTCTTCCTATGAGACTGAAAAGTAAAACATCCCCAATCCCAAAGAACAGAGAGCTACTTTCTTTTAAAATCATTAAACAATGAATATTTAACTGTTTAAAGACTTATCCCTGGAAATAATAACAATAAGTATATAATCACAGCATAATTATTTTGTTAGTCAATGTGAAGATGTGTAAATATTCTATCAATGGTCATAATGTCAAATGCCTAATAGTGAAAAATGGAAAAATATCTTCATATAGCTCATCCTTTTGAACTTAAGTTCACAAAGTGATTAAACTATAAAATATGCACATGCAAATTTCTGACATTCTGTGTAGACAGTTACATGTTATAAGAAGGCTGCCTTCTCTAAATCATAGAGACACGTGAGGTACCTCATCATGACAACAGAACGAGAACCAAAAACCCACCTATATCCTATATAGTGTTTATCATCTAATACTGCCAGAATAAATTCTCAAGTTAAAGTTAATATAATCTGATTTTCCAAAATTAAAAATTAGCTTGGATCACTTTGAATTAATTATATATTCTTTGAATTAATTGTTATTCTTTTGAATAACTGAACTCACAAAAGGTAATGGGATGAAAATGGAACCACTTCTTGATTGTTTTTGCCAATCTCAGTAGCCCATCCACACCAAGCTTCTGATACAGTCTTTAAAATTGACACACCTGAAATTCTAATGTAAGATTGGGCAATATTAAATCTCCTGACACAGAAACTAAAATGTTCTTCAAATGTTTTACTCTTGGCCTTAAATACAGTGCTTGTGGCTTGACTAGTCATAACATACATATGAGAGACTGTGACTTAGCTGTTGAAATACATAATAGTTTCCCTACTCAAAGAAGCTGGGAAAATCAATAAATAAATCTGACCCTAACATGCTAATTTGGATTCACGTTGTAAGAGTTATTTCAAATTTTTAATAACACAGAATTGGGAAGCTAAGATAATGGAAACAAAATTGCTCTAATGGTAATCAAATATTTGTAAACTAAAAAATATTCATTTCGACTACAGAAAAGACATTTAAATAATTTAACTGCTGTGAGTAAAATTGAAATGGGGCTGTAATTGCTCAGATTTTCAGCATCCTTTCCTTTAGGAAGAAAAAGAACTGCTGCTGTTTTCTCCATCACAGATACTTCTATCCTGCCAAATGAAAAGATTAAAAATATGTGCCAGCTGCAGGGAGAGGAGCCTGCAGCAAATTAACAAAATACAGGTGACACTTCTTCCAATCACTCTTTCATATTAATGTGGTGTCTTGCAAATATGTATTCCATTAACTGTATAAGTATATACGTGAGAAAATACTCAGCCTTAGGTGAAAGCTGGAAAATAGCTAATCTATTTTTCAATTTTGAAAATCCTTCTTCATTGACTTTTTATTTAATTTTTAAAGTTATTTATTTATTTACTTACTTATTTATTTATTTATTTATTTATTACAGGCTGCATTTTGATTTCTTGTACACAAATGGGGTACATCATTTCATTTCTATGGTTTGACTTTTTAGAAAGTACTAAAAATAACACTGTTAAATTAAGACCCAAAAATGTGACCCCTGAATATCTTTCCTGCTCTTTACTGAAATACACCCCAATATTCTGTGAACTCTTTGATACAAAAGTCTATGCCTAGATAGGAAAACAAAAGAGAAGGAGTTTAAATATCATTATAATGCTTTTTCGTGCATACTTGTAGATGATGAAGTGATTTTAGAATGAAGACATTTGTCAAAGAATGAATCTTTCCACTCTTTTCTGTCACTACTTCTACCCTTCTGTCCACAAGAAACATTTTTTTCTTAAAATGTCTTCTACTAATTACTATTATCCTTCAATCTCTGTTCTTTATCCTTCATCCAGACATTGCCATTTTCTGGTTTTCATTCATATTAAATATAAATTACTTTACCAAATCTTAGTCACATGCCAAGTAGCCACCGACAACTGTTACTTTAGTACTCACCAATTTCTTCATTAAGTATATCTTTTGACATTGGAGAAATGGAACATGAGTGAAAAGTATATGTTACCCAGCTTTATGTAGATGAACTCCCCTTGGTAAAGGGGATCTAACAGAGTTGATCCTAATCAGGAAAATTATTCTTATTTTCTGTCCACAGGTGGTGGTTTCCAAATGTCAGCCACCTGATTATCAAACAAGTCAATAAAAAAATAAAATAAAATAAAAGTGGGAGATCCTGAGTTATAACACCTTCTACCAATAATCCATAACCTATAACATTAACTAGAATGCCCATGTTTTATCAGTATGTATAATTAGATTTTTGACTTAATTCCCATCCCAGCTGAGGATGGAAGATTGATTCTGACCCATTTTGCTATCTCCTGACGCCTGACTCTTACCAACTCTTTCTTCTAGGTGATTTATCTGCTACTTTTCTCCCCTGAGGTCATGCAGAAATTAAAATACAAATCCCTTCACTTGTAATAGCACAGAGCATATAGACTATTTTGTTTAAGTACTTCTTTTATTTTTTGAAGAAATACATACCATTCTTTGATAAATGGCTCCTTTTCTTCTTCTATAATTATGTAGATCTAGTGGTGGCTTTTAATGATTGTACTTATCTTGTACCCAACCAGGGAGTTCCTTCATGATTCATGCCAATACAACTATAATGACACAATTCCTGAGCCTAGAGCACCAGTCCAATAGGTAAAACATTGGCCCTAAACTCATCTCTTCAGTCATTTTCTGAAGGTTTGTTTTGATCTTCTATATTTTTAAGTTGTTGTCTGTGTGAGTTTTGCATTTGAAAAAAATTACCTTGAGGTTCATTTGGCATATAAATGAAGATTGAGATTAGAAAATGCCAGCCAACACAGTTCCAGTTTGTGAAGATAAAGATATTAATCCCACCATGGAACAAGCAAAGAGCAGAAAGAGGAATACTGATTTTAGTCCCTGTTGTCCTTGGTTATGTCATGGGTTCTACTTTCCTGGGGCTTGTATCTTTAGTTCTTCCTTCAGTTTGAAGAAGCGAATGATTTTTTTTATTTTACCTAATACAAATTTAGTTGCATTACTGAATTCCTTTAAACCACATGCTTGGGACCTCTTGAGTTGTGCAAACATATGGAATGGGCACCTGTATAACTCCAGCAGTGATGTCCATATAATATACAATATGTTCAACAGGTCTAATGTGAGAACTGTGTTTTCAAGGATCAAAATTGTCCCAACCCAAATCACAGGTATTAGTGTAATATTTAAATTCTTAATGTGATACTGAAAACTGTTCAAATCATACCATCACTCATCAAGGAACCCTCTTCCTTAACTAGATAAAACATCAGCAGTCACTCATTCTTAAAATTGCTGCATACTGACATTTCTGTACAGGCAATTTATTTTCAATAAAGCAATAAAAATTACTGAAATTTCATGTGATGTTTTTATTCACATACACATTATATAAGATTCAAACCAGAATAGGTATACCTATCTCCTCAAATATTTATCATTTTCATGTTAAAAATATCCAACCCCTTTTTCTGTGTTTTTAATATCGATAGTACACTATCTCTATCATTATCTATAGTTTCTTTACTATGCAGGAGGACACTGAAATTGTCTTTCCCATCTAACCGTAACAGTATATAATTATAAAGTAACTAAAGTACAGATTTGCAAGACACAACTTGTCCTCCCCAATACTTTCCCTGACCTCTGGTAATCACCATTCTATTCTCAATTTCCAGATTTATGTTTTAGACTCCACATATGAGTGAGACCAAGTGATACTTGGCTTTCTGTACCTGTCTTCTTTTCTTTAACATAATGATCTCCAGTTCCATCCATGTTTTTGTCACTGACAGGGTTTCCTTTGTATGGTTGAATAGTATTCTATTTTGTACATGTACCATATTTTCTTTATCCATTCATCTGTGGCTGGACACATCCATCATCATGTGATGGACACAAGAAATGGTTGTTCCCATGCCTCTGCTATTGTGAACAGTACTGTGCAAATCGTGGGAGCGCAATGTTTTTTTGACATACAGATTTTGCTTACTTTGGATATATACTCAGTAGTGAAATTTCTGGATCACGTTAGCATATGATGAGAAGTTCTATTTTCAATTTTCTGAAAAAACTTCATATTCTTCCATAGTGACAGTACTAAATTACATTTTCATTAACGGTTTGTCAGAGTTCCCTTTTCTCAACATCCTTACCAGCACTGTTATCTTTAGTCTTTCTATAACAGCCATGCTAACTAGAGTGAAGTGATATCTCATTGTGAGTTTCATTTGCATTTCCTTGATTGCAGTGATGGGTATTTTTTTAATGTATTTCTCAACATTTTATGTATTCTTTTGAAAAATGTCTATTGTCCATTTTTAACTTTTTTTAAATTTTTAGTTATAGATGGAAACAATACCTTTATTTTGTTTATGTGGTGCTGAGGACAGAACCCAGTTCCCCAAGCATGCAAGGCAAGCACTCTACCACTGAGCCGCAACCCTAGTCCCCTATTGTGCATTATTTTAATTGAATTATGAAGGGTTTTTCTACTGAATTGATTTAATTGCTTATATATTTTGGATATTAACTTTATGTCAGATGTATAGTTTGCAAATATTTTCTCCCATTCTATAAGTCGTTTATTCATTCTTCTGATTATTTATTTTGCTGTGCAGAAGCTTTCTCATTTGATGTAAGCCCATTGGAATATTGTTTGCTTATTTGTTTCTTGTGCTTTTGGAGTAACTGATATTTTATTTTTTGATTTGTCCTAGTTAGTTGTACATGACAGTAGAATGCACTTATACATTTTGATAAATCATACTTAAAAGGAGTGTAATTTCTTATTTTTCTGATTGTACATATTGTAGGATCACATCAGTCTGTAGTACTTTTTTTTTTTTTTTTTTTTTTTAATATTCTCTTTACTGCTGTCTTGAAGTGTTCACCCAATATTTTTTCCTAGTGGATTCATAGTTTCAGGTCTTATATTTAAGTATTTTATCAATTTTGAGTTGGCTTTTTTAACTGGTAAAACATAAGGCTCTAGTTTCTTTTTTTCTTTTTTCTTTTTTTTTTTTTTTTTTTTTTTGCATGTAGATAGATCATTTTCCTAGTACTATTTATTGAAAAGACTTCCCTTTCCCCAATGTGTGCTTTTAGCACTTATATCTAGTACCAGTTGACTACAGATGTGTGGATATGCTTCTAGGCTTTCTCCTCTGTTGCATTGACCTATGTCTATTTTATGTCAATATCATGCTATTTTGATTACTATAGCTATGTACTACATTTTTAAGTCAGGTAATATGATACCTCCTTTTGCTCAAGATTTGGCAGTCACAATGTAGTTTTATTCATAAATAAAAAAGAAATTATGTAATTTCCGGGAAAATGGGTAGAACTTGAGAGTGGTGTGTTAAACAAAATAAGTCAAGATCAGAAAACCAAGGTTCTTAGGTACAAAGACAAAATGGGTATGGGGGTGTCGTAAAATAGAAGGGAGACCAGTAGAGTAGAGGCAGAAAACAGGGGGATGGAGGAGGGGAGGAGAAGGGGAAATATGGAGGAATGAGATTAATCACATTATATTGTTACATTGTGTGAATGCATGAATATGTAATAATATACATAAAATTATATAAATACAATGTGCCAATGAAAAATAAAAAATAGATTTGTTTGAGTTTTTGTGATTACATATCAATTTTAGAATTGTTTTTTCTAGTTGTAGAAGACATGATTTATTATGTATAGAAAAATCCAAAGACCTCACAATAAAATATTTAAACAAATTCAGCAAATTTCTAAAATATTAAATCAATATAGAACACAAAACTGCAGTTATCTCAATATCAATAGCAATTATGCCCCCAAAATCAAGAAAGCAACCCCACTTACAAAGAACTCCAACAATAATATCTAGAAATAAATAAAGTACTGAAATAGTTATATAATGAAAATTACAAAACATTGATGAAAACAATCAGAGAACACAAAAAGTAGAAAGACATCCCATGTTCATGGATTATAAAAATCAATATTGTTAAAACATCTATAATACCCAAAGCAATCTATAGATTCAATGTGATTCCTAACAAAATAGTAATAAGATTCTTAACAGAACTACATGACTAATTTAAATTATAATTTAATTTTATACAAGTCAATATTTAGATTATTTAACATATATTATCTCACAACTTTATCTTAGGCATCATCTACAACTATGTTAACATTTTAGCATTCACAAGAAATTATAACAGAAATGAGATTTTTAAAAATAAGTATGTATCTCTGTTATCTTTTCTAGTTGCAGTAATAACTATTAAATTTTCTACAAAAATTAAGACTTTAATGTTTTTATTGTGGTTTCTTATTTAATTTTATCTTTTTTTATAGCCCTCTGTATTCTTTTTTTATTAAAATTGTTTTTATTTTTTACAGACTGCATTTTGATTCATTGTACACAAATGGGGTACAACTTTTCATTTCTATGGTTGTACACCATTTGTTCATCATCCCTAGTAATTAGAGAAATGCAAATTAAAATCACCCTAAGATTTTGTCTAACTCCAATTTGAATGGCTATAATCAAGAACACAAGCAATAAGTGTTGGCATGGATGTGGGGGAAAAGGCACACTCATACATTGCTGGTGGAGTTGCAAATTGTTGCAGTAACTCTGGAAAGCAGTATGGAGACTCCTCAGAAAACTTGGAATGGACCCACCATTTGACACAGCTATCCCACACCTTGGTTTATACCCAAAGGACTTAAAATCAGCATACTACAGTGATGCAGCCACATCAATGTTCATAGCAGCTCAATTCACAATAGCTAGATTGTGGAACCAACCTAGATGCCCTTCAATTGATGAATGGATAAAGAAACTGTGGTATATATACACAATGGAATATAACTCAGTTATAAAGAAGACTTTAAGTTTTTTGGGTAGTGTTTATAACACAGGATAAACAATATTACCAACATGTTTGTACAGGAAAGACCTCACAGACAACTTGGATGGATTTCTATAAGGATATATATAAATGGTCAAGCAGCCTTAGATCAATTTTATTGAGCATTTATTCTAATTATCTGAAAACAATACTATCACTAAGTACTAGATAAAGTCAAACAATTAGAAAAAAACTTAATGGAATTAATGGAATTAGATTTTAGAATTGATGTTTTGGTAGAGTCTTATTGGTTAGGCTTTTCCAATGACACAGATTAGATACAAAGCCATATTTGGGGAATTATGAGTAGATGAGTTTGGGATAGATCAATTTGTTGTGATATGTCAATTTGTTATAAATGGACCTACTGAAGAGATAAGACAAACTGAAAATTTGGGCAGAGTGTAATATGTGGAGGAATCTGAATATCAGATGTTAATCATTCTATCAGTCAATCAAAGTCAAACTTCAAACCATTTCTGCTAAGAATGTAATGTATACTAGGTGCTGTATTTGGCACTGATTATACAAAATTAAATTTGATGACTCACACCTATCAGGAAAATGACAAATAACTATGGTTGATGAGTTATACTGAGGGATGGAAAGCTTTCCTGGAAGAACTAATACCTGAGATAAGTACTGAGAAATGATACAGATTATGAAATGTATAATGTATAAACAGAACCCATGTGCTATATTCAGAAACTGACTTCTTATACCTCATTATTAATAGGAAAAGAGAACTTAAATATCAGTCCAAGTTGCTTTACTTTTACAGAGCTACAAATCATTTTGTGCATCTTCTTTATGCAATTATTTTGCTTGGACAACACATTCTTCATGATACCCTTTAATCTGGTTAATAGCCACAAAATGTTTATTAAGCAAATTTACATGGTAAGCACCATGCAGACAAGATGTTTATCTGTTCTGTTTTTCTGATATATCTCAAGATCCTATAGCACCACCTGGTACAGAGTACTCAGAAAATAATGACTGAGTGAAATTAATGATATATGAATATATTCTTGGGTATTTTTTCTTTGATAAGTACATACGAAAAAATTATCTTTTGGAAAATAATCCCAGGGAGCAAAACTCCTTCTTGCTGATTGTTCCATATTGTCTGGGAAAGACTTTCACAGAAACACACTCAATAAAAATCTGGATTGCATAAGAGTTCTGCCAGCTCTCAGCTCTGAGCATATTCAAATTAGTCAAACACTTCCTCTAAAAAGCACTGATGTGGGAGTTCTCAACTTCTGATACATTTTATTTGAGCACTAATCAGCTGCGAGCCTCCTGCTACTAGCTTTTGTTTTTCAGATGAGATCAAGCTTAAAATTTGTACAAGTTTAAATACTAAATTTCTTTAGAAATCTTACCTGTTTCAAACTCAACCTTTTTAAATTCTTATTTTTTGCATTTGTTATTGGAAAATTAAATTTATTGCAGCATTTAGGAAAGGTAGAAATGTACAATATATACAGTTACCAAAAAACTCCAGTCCCAGGATCTGTACTACAAACTTTTTTGAGAAATGGAATAAGTATATTCAAGACTACAAAGAGGGAGAGAGAAAAGAATGGAGGAATTTTAGATTATGTAGAAGGAAATGAGAGGGAAGAGGTATAAAAAGTGGTGGAATGAGACAGACATCACTACCCTATGTACATGTATGATTACATGAATGGTATAAATCTACATCAAGTACAACCATAGAAACAAAATGATGTACACCGTCTGTATACAATGAATCAAAATGCAGTCTGCAAAAAATAAAAAATAATTTTTAAAAAGACTACAAAGAAGAGAGGCCTTAATACAAGAGATGAACCTCATTGTAGCAAATATATGTTTCACAAGAAAAATTAATCAAATGCTTCCTGTCCTCCCCTCTTCAGTTAAGTAAAACACTTGAAACAGTATGGATAGGGCACTACTCATTTTCTCTTTTTTAATTACATGGGAAAACCTTTCACAAATAGGCTATCGTATAGATTAAGTGACACTCCTTTGAAGTATCAGCTATTGCTTTTTATTTTTATTTCCTAAATTACTCAAAAGATCTAACCCAACTTATATCTTAGTTCAATATATAATTATATTGTCTCTTGTTTCAAATGTACATGTTCATAGTATTATTATGGTTTAGATATTAGATGTTCCCCAAGGCTCATGTGTGAGTGAATTCAAAAGGGTTTGGAGATGAAATGATTGGGCTGTGAGAGTCTTAAACTAATCAGTGCATTAATCTCCTGTTAGGGATTAACTGAGCAATGGCTTTAGGTAGGTAAAATGTGGCTGGAGGAGGCGGGTCATTGAAGGCCTGCCTTTGGGGTATGTGTATTATAATCTGAGCTTTCTCTCTCTCTCTCTGCTTTTTGGTAGCCATGTCCTGATCTGCTTTCCTGTGCCACATTATTTCACTGTGATGTTCTGCCTCACCTGGAGCCCCAAGAAATGGATCCAGCTATCTATGGACTGAGCCCTCTGAAACTGTGAGCCACCACGTAAGTTTTTCCTCCTCTAACTGTTCCTGTCAGGTCTTCTAGTCACAACAGAGAAAAAGCTGTCTAAAACAAGTATCATAACTAGAACTTTATAAATTCTTGCATGTAGGCCCCATAATCCTTCTGCACTGTACCTGAATATCATCTTGGTAAGAAAATTAATATCAATCAAGTTCTTATTCTGTGCTCCAGACTGGGGAATGACATTTAATGATTGACTTATAACACCTGCACACATAAATCCAAATTTTATGGTTAAGATGAAATCAGATCGGATGCCAAATGCCATTGTCATTTAAGTGGAAGGGTAACAACATACATAGACTGCTGGACTTGGATGACAGCTTTTACACTTATTAGATGTATTTCTCTAGAGAAGTTTCTTCTATCTCTTAGAGTCAGCATCTTGGTTTTCTCATCTGTAAAATGGAGATAATAGAGTAAAAATTTAATACATTAACCTTTGTCTTGGTTTGGGCTACTATAAACAGATATTGTACGTGATGGCACACACCTGTAGTCCCAGCGGCTTGGGAGCTTGAGGCAGGAGAATTGAAAGCTGAAAACCAGTCTCAGCAAAAGTGAAGAGCTTGGCAACTCATTGAGACCCTATCTCTAAAATAAGAATACAAAATAGGGCCGGGGATGTAGCTTAGTGGTCAAGTGCCCCTGAGTTTAATCCCTGTTACCCCCAAAAAACTAAAACAAATACCATAGACAGGGTAGTTGATAAATATTAGAACTTTGTTTCTCATGGTTCTGAAGATTGAGAAATTCAAATTCAGCAGGTTTGGTGCATTGTGAGAACAGTTCTCTGCTTACGAGAGGGCCCCTGTTTGCTTCATTCCCTACAGGAGATGAACACCGTCCTCAAGTGGCAGAACAGAGGGAAAGGCAAGAAAGGCCTGTCTAGTTTTTGTCAGTCTTTTTATAAGAGAATAAGGGAATCCATGGGGACAGAACTCTTATGACCTAATCAATCTCTTTTTAAATTTTTTTTTTTATTTTTACAGACTGCATTTGATTCACTATATACAAATGGGGTACATCTTTTCATTTCTATGGTTGTGCATGATGTAGATTCATACCATTCATGTAATCATACACGTACATAGGGTAATGATATATATCTCATTCCACCATTAATCAGTCTCTTAACACTGTCACATTGGGGGTTAAATTACAACACATACATTTTGGGAGACATTCAAAATATAGTATCCTAACCCTGGCACTCAAAATTAATGTTCTTTGCACATTCAAAACACAGTAATACCATCACTATTTAACCAAATGTCTTACTTCATTCCAGCAATGACTCAAAAGCATACAATCTAGAGTTTCATCTAAATCCAATATGAGTGAGACTGAAAATATGATTTATTCTGAAGTAAGTTCTTCTTCAGTTATAACCTATGAAGTTAAATAAGTTATATGTTTTCAAAATCTAATCATGGGACAGGCACAGATAGACATTGCAAAAACAAAACAAAAAAGGAAAGAGAGGAAGAGAGAAATAGGCAAGTTGAAAAGGGTAACACGTTTCAAATAAGTTCTAACCCAACAAGGAAAACACCAAATCCTAAGTCTGGAGATCACCATATGACTTCATATACACTCTTCCATACACTGGAACTGGGGTTGGGCCACCAAGACCCTAGGAGGCCCTGCCTCCACACCTTTTCTGGGTGCAGCCCACATAACTGCTCTCAGGGTACCTGCAACTTTCCCAAACTGGTTTTGAATGTTGGTGGCTCTACAGATCTGCAGGTTTTGGTGGTGGCCCAACCCAAATTACTCCATTAAGTATTGCCCCTCTGCGAGTCCTCTGTGGAGAGGTAGCCATGCCACCACAGCTTGTGACTCTGCATGCTGAAGCGTGAGTACCATATCAGTGCCACCAAAGTTGTCCCTTGTGTCCTGTAAAGCACTGGCTTGAGTCATACATGGGCTTCTTGAGCCACAGCTGGTGACCCAGGAGTACTGCACCAGAACATAGAGAGAAAACTTCAGGTGATCATGGACATGAGCCCTGAAGTCCCACAAGTGCCCTCCAAAACTGTGATGTCATTGGAAGCCTCAAAGCTCTCCAAAATGCCCTTGAAGGTGCTGTCCCATAAGTAGCTTCTGGCTTCTTTCTATCCATACTAATGTCCTTGTCAAACAGTCATTTGACCACACCCTTGGTGTTATTGCCTAAACACATTTTCTTATTTTTTTACATGCTGAGAATTTTCCAAATCTTTAATTTATGCTTCCCCTTTGATTATAAATTCTGTTTTTACTTCATTCTCTCCTGCATTTTGTTATAAGCAGTTGGGAGAAGCCATGCAATTCCCTGAACATTTTCATTAAGATTTCTTTTATCAAATATCCTAGTTCATCATTCTATGTTCTGCCTTCCACAAATTACCAGAACATGGCTACAACTCAGCAAGTTCTTTCCCACTTAATAGAAAAGTTTTTGAGACCCTTACTCAAAATAAAGTAAAATTAAATTAAATTAAATTAAAAGGTCTAGGATGCAACTCAGAGACAGAACACCCCTGGGTTTGATCTCTAGTACCAAAAACAAAACAAAACAAAATTTTTTAAAAAGGTATCCTTTCTTTCAATTTGAAATAAGATATTATTCTTTTCCATCTAAGAATTCATAAGAATTTCTAACAACATTCAGATCATGACCATTTCAAAATCTCTAGAAAGACTGAGGCTTATATCTGTAGCTCTTCTTTGCTTCTGAGCCCTCAGCAGAATAGACTTACTGGTTTAATTTATCTATGCATCACCAAGTTCTAAGTCCACTTTCACAATTTTTAGGTATTTGTTATAGCAACAACCTACTTCTCAGTGTTAATTTTCATCTTAGCTCATTTGTGTCGCTATAATAAAGTTTTATTCACTGGGTAGTTTATAAATGTTAGAAATTTGTTTCTCATCATTCTGGAGACTGGAATGTTCAGGCAGCTTCAGTGTCTAGTGACAACTGATTTCTGCCTCCAAGATGGCACCTTAAAGTTGCATCCTCCAGAGGAGATGAGCATTAGAGGAGTCTTCACACAGCAGGGAGTACAAAAGGGGTAAGCTCATCATCCCCACACCCTTTTGCATAAGGTCACCAACCCAATCCGTAAGGGCAGACCCCTATGGTCTAATCACCTCCTAAAGATCCCCCCTTTGATTCCATAACATCAGTGATTAAGTTTCAACACAAGAATTTGGGAGACATTTAGATCATCACCTGCTTAGAACATTGCTGCCACATAGAAAGCAAGTCGCAGCTAACCCTTTCTGTCAAGGTCATTCCCACTGAAAAACTCCAAGGCTCATCATGGCACTTTGCTCAGAGTAATAAAAAATATTTGGGGAGAAAAAGAAATGTAATCCTTTCTGAAAATTATAATTAACAGTTATACAATTCACAATTCAAAACAGATAAACCAGTTGCTTAGAAAAAGAATAACTCATCTTGGTGGTAAGAGCAGATAGCAATTGGTTTTAGGGATCCAGAAAGAAATTTCATTGTATAATGAAATAAATAGAATTCTAAGAGACATATAATGAACAAAATGACAACTTAGCACTCAATAAAGACGTATGGCATTGTACCTAAGCCCAATTCAAAACAGCAATTCAGAAGAAAGATTTTGCAAAGGAGTGATAATCACCCATATAGCCTACTTTGTGTCATTCCAGTTTCTTCTAGGAATACAATCTATATAATATCTATAAAGAGAGATGAACTGATTGACTTTTAAGCAATGCCCATTAAATATTCTTTCCTTCACATGATATCTGAAAAAATAAGTATCAGAACTTGAGTTATTTCACTTAGCATGATATTCTCCAATTCCATCCATTTATCTGCAAATGCCATGATGTTATTCATCTTTACAGCTGAATAATATTCCATTGTGTGTATATACCACAGTGTCTTTATCCATTCATGTGTTGAATGACATCTAGGTTGGTTCCACAATCTGGCTATTGTGAATTGACCTGCTATGAACATTGATGTGGCTGCATATTTTTCTCTTTTTAAACCTACATTTCTTTATTTAAAAAAAAATATATACACAGGAAAGAGCTTCTTACCTTTAAAGTTACAGTTCCTTTTCCACTTCCATGTTAGTCCACTTTTAACTTATCTTTACTTCTTCTATTCATTTCCTTTTTTATTTATCTTTACTTCTGTCTCAATTCCTTTCTGAGTTTATATCCTCTCTTGTTTTAGATTGCACTAAATGAAATATTTTTGTTTCACAAGCTATTAAAACAACATCTCATTAACACAAAACTCTCTTTTTCTGATTAATGTGTTTTGTTTCTTTAGTGATTGCTTATTTTGAATCTTTAGTACCTATTTTCTGGATTTGTAGATCTGACATTGATTTTCATGTTGCCTTTTCCATATGAATAAATGCCTATCTCTTGTTTTCAAGTAAAGGTATAATGTATAAGCTCCTTTTTACTGTCTCATCTGTTCAAGTGATTGTTTTCTGTTTTACAATGTATATGTTAGCACAATATTATATGCTTATTTTTTATGAGGAGATAAATAGCTGTACATTAGTATTCATGCTACTTTTTGACAATAAAGGCCCATAATAAAAAAAAAAAGTATAGTAAATATAGCCAGTGAGATACAAATTATAGGTCAAGTGTCCAAGATACTGCTCCATGAAATAGAAAGTAAATTATTTTATTTTTCAAACAGTGAAATAATTATAACAGAGAACTGCCTTAGGCAAAATAAACAGTATGCATCCATAGAATGCCTACTTTTGAGAAAAATAATTTCTAAATAAATTATTTATGAAAGAACTCCAAAGTAATCAAATGAGATCATTTATTTTACAGTTCTGTCTTCTATAAACCTGTTAAGAGCAGAGAGATGTCTATCAAAGGTAATTGGTTCTGTTTTAGAACAGTAGCACATTTTCCTTAGAAAAACATTAGGAAGCAGGGTGAATTGTTTCTGAACAAATCAAATTCAAACTTATAAATTGATAATAGACATTTATTTGTCTACTAATCAGAAAGTGGCATCAGAGCACTAAGAAGTATTTTAAAGAAGGAAGAAAAGAACATACCTTGTCAGCTCTTTGAAAACTTAAGTATGCATTGCAGGACTTTCCTAACAGCTCTGACTATTGCATTACCATGAAAATGCAACTTTCCATGATCATCAAATAGATCCATAACTGTCCTGGAAGGCTGCCTGTGACTAACTGCTGACCACGGAGGTCCAGGCTTAAAAATACAATAGATTTCATTCCTGGTAGGAATTTCCATGAGGTGATAAAGAATATGACAAGGTGTTGTTTGGATATGAGATGTTCCCTGAAAGTTCCTGTGTTAGCACAGAAATGTTCAGAAATGAAATCTATAACCAAATTGGTAGATTTGATGGACTAATATTTAAAAGGATAACTGTTCTGGATGGTAACTGCAGGCAGGTGGGGCACGGTGGAAGGAGGTGGGTCACTGGGAACCTGTGTACCTTGGGGTTTATATTTCTTCCCTGGCTACTCATGTATGTCCTCTCTGCTTCTTGCTATCACGAGGTGAACAGCTTTCTCCCACCACACCCTTCTGCCATGATGCTCCGTACCAGAGCACTGGAGGAACTCTGAAACTCCAGCATAAAACAAACTCGTCTTCCTATAAGTTGTTCTTGTCATATATTTTGGTCACAGCCACAAAAAGCTGACTAACACACAAGAATCGAAGCTGTCCTCAAAGCCTGAATATTCAGGATTGGTTTAGTGCCATTTGTTCAGGATAACCAATCAATTGCTCTATACTTTAGAGCAAGAGTTGTCTTTTTTGAAGTGAAATAACCATATGATTGTATATTCAATTTTCCTATGCCTATTAACATTTATAAATATGAAATTATAAAAATAATCTGTAAGTTCTTTAGCAACCTTGGCCCTTGGGGGTGGTGGTCTTCTTTAGATAATTTATTCAGCCAAATATTTTCAGATGAAAATGTGAAGGACTTGAATGAGATGTATTGGGAAATTACTTAGGATTTGAACTCTTTTATTTTATTTTGTAAAACTAGGATTCCATATCCTCCACCCCTAGTTTTTCCTTATTACCTGGTTTAAAATCTTGAATCATATTATACAATAAGATTTTGTTCTAGCTAACATTTTGAAAGCACTCTGATATGAGCACTAAACATTAAATCTTATTTGTCTTTTATTTTAATTTTTGCATGATATTTCATTAATCTAAGATATTTGGGGCAACTAGTGGTCCTTGTTAAATCAAGTATCCACTGGAGTCTGAGAGGGAATCCTGTGTATTGTTCATTGTTTTACCTCCTGCATATTAGCTGAAATAGTGGGTTCCCTATATATCTATTGCTTTAGAACCAAGAACTAGCATAGTGAAGTTTATGCTTGTTCTGACCTTTCCATTATTTGTTTTGGCAGGGGGTTACTCTACCACTGAGCTCCATCTCCAGTGTCTCTTATTTTTCTTTTGGGGTGGAGTCTCACTAAATTGCTGAACCTGGCCTCAAACTTGTGATCCTCCTGCCTTACCCTCCCAAGTTGCTGGAATTACAGGTGTTTGCCACCACATGCAGCTTGTTTTGACCTTCTGATATTAAGAATTGTTTATCTTATATATTATTCAGAGAGAGAAGAAGCTTCATTCTCAAGCCACCGAGGTGGAGTTTTATAGATTCTCTTGCCAAAAAGCAGTCATGAACCTGGAGAACATTATGTTGAGTGAACTACACTGGTGACTGACAAATACTTTGGGTCCACTATCTATTCCAATCAAACACATGACAGCAGGGAATATAATATTGGTTAACTGAGACTAGAAAGTAGGGAAAATGAGAAGTCACCGTCCAGTGGGTATAAAGTGTCAGAATGCTCAATGGGTATATCCTGGAAATCTGATGGACAACTTAGTGCCTGTACAATACTGTGCTCTTCAAAACTCGTTAAGAAGGTAGATCTCATGTTAAGTGTTCTTATTAAAAACCAAAACAAAGCAAAGGATCACAGGGAGACTTTGGTAGGTATTGGGTATGTCTACTATTTGATTACAGTGATGGTAGCAAGTGTATTTACATATGCCCCAAACTCCATAAAAGTATACACATTAGAAAAAAAAGCAATCATAAATACACACTGAGTACTATTCATTTTAATTATTTCATCCTAGGTTCTCCAGTTCATTACTTTGTTCTGATAACACTCTAATATAGAAATGAGCAGGCTTAAACCAGGGGAAATTTTTCTTTTTTTTTTTCCCCTCAATCCACATTATGCATTTCAAAAGTGGCATGCAGCAATAATGCATAGGATGGCTGCTTATGATGTAATCTATAATGCTGTCTCTCTAAATCAATATGTGGGCAACATTTCCCTTACATATATCCTATATAACATTTCACATCACCACAAAGTACTAAGAAAAAATGAACTTGCTGAGAAGTTCCTATTGATAATAATATATATGTTTCTCTGAATGCATGCCTTGCAGTGAAGCAATACTTTCATTCCTGCCCAAAGCAGAGCACTTTCAAAACTGACACCAATCCTGGTACTCAGACCTATAAATGATTATCTCAGCCATGGGCTACATAAAATAAATTAAGGTTTAAAGACCATAAAAATAAAACCATGTGTCTAAACATATGGCATGTTCATTGGCAGGGTAAGTTCTCATCATAAGAGAAAGCTCATTCAGTTTGTCAGGAAACCAAATCAAGTATTTCCTACCACGTAAGCCATAGGACTCAAAGTAGTCCCCTTAAGGTTTATGGTGAATGTACCCACTAAAATATGTACTATCATGGGAAATACCTAAAACCACAAATGTGGAAATATAAAAATTCTAAAATCAGTATTTAGAATAAATCCCAACTTCATATAGATATTCTTACCCTACCAGGAAAAAACAAAATTGAACCATTCTGGTAATTAGCAGGTGGGATGATAACTAGAATAAAAAATGATGCCAAGCATTTAGCCACAGAACATCTCTACATCCTCATATTAGTGCTTCTTGAAAGTTTTAAAGCTCTCTGGTTCCACAAGCAGGTCAACCCAAGGAGGAAGACATCTGTAGTCTCACTTGCAGTTTCTTCTGTGTTTCACCCTAGAGGTGATACATTACATTTCCCATTTATGTTATTAGCCAGATCAAATCACATGTGATTTTTATCTTCTCACATGTGTGAAGCTGAATGAGACTGGATATTGGTGTACAGGTTGATGCTATGATGTGACAGGACTTTGGGATTGTGGAATTTAATAAAACTCTCTTCCCCTGCCCTGAGAACTTTACTATATCTTTGATTTATATGAACAAGGAGTAGTCTCCTTGGGAAATTATTAAAACTATGTCTACAATTGCACATGGACTCAATGTTCCAAGTAAATTAAATTAAGCTGTGTATTTTGGGAAAGACCCAAACTCTGATGAGGGACAATGACAGGGGTAAAAGGTATCTGAGTGTTTGAGTCAACCTCAATAGTTCAGTCCAAGGACTAGAGACTTGTGGTGGCTGCATAAATAGTTTAGAAACTACTCCATAATAAGCATGGTTTTCTGCTACAATAAGTGCTTTGGTTTTTATTTATTTTAGATTATGGAGTAGCACAAATTTCTATGAAGGCAAATGTCAGTGATGCCTAGTCTAATATCAACTCTTTAAAGATATTACCTTGTACAACTTCAGAGCAGTCAATAAGTATTGCTCTTCCTTATCAAGAATTCAACGACAGCTTCTTATCACTGCTGATCTAGCATGCTTTGAAATACGTGAAACCATATGTTAAAATTCCCTTTGGTGGATGTTCCCTCAAAATAGAAACCTATTTATCTTTATTTTCTCATTTATTTAAGCTCTTTTCAAAATTGTACACTACCAGAATTTAATTCTGAGAATAAAATAGAATATTGTTTTTCTAAGCATGAAAACTATGTTAAATATGATACAGAAAACTTATTTCTTCAAAGGGCTATAAAGTTTCAATTTTTACTTTTTTTTTTTTTTCTCTTAAATACAAATATAAGAATGCAAACCAGGCACAGTGGCACGTGCCTGGAGTGCCAGTTTCTCTGGTGGCTGAGGTTGAAGGATCACGGAAGATAGAAGTATGGGAGTTCTACACCAGCCTGGGAAGCATTGCTAGACCCCCTGCTCAAAATAAACACAAAAACACAGAAAGAATCTTAAGAGAGTCAAATGAAAAGAATGAAATATGTAGATGAATCATATATTCCTCATTGGAAAGTTCTGTGTTCAGTCTTTCTAAAAGATAAAATGTAATTTTGTAAGGAAATGGACCAAATTCTAACCTACTCTGGACAAGTTTTAGCATAATCCTTTAATCAAAACTCAAGAAACCAAACTAATCAGTCTTAAAAGATAAGAGGATTCATATAACTCTTAGTTCCTATTTCAGAAAACATGATGTTTAGATGACCTTAAACTCCCAAATGCAAAAGTAAGCCATTTGAAACTTCACAAAAATAGATAAGTAAATAAATAAATGGAATGAACAATAAGTGCTAAATTTCTGCAAAGTATGTAAAATTTAGGGTTGACTCTAAACTTTCTATACACAAAATTCAAGTGATGTAAGCAGAATTAAAAATATTTGCTCTATGCAATCATAAGTAGCTTGATAAGTAGGGAAGTCTAGTCCAATATTTTTCTCTTAACGAATTAGTCTTTCAGAAAGCAAGTAGAACTGAAACAAAATGATAGTGTCTCAGGAAGGAGATAATAGATGGAGGGATAGAGGAAAGAAGACTATAATAAACAGCACAGTGACTCAAATGACAAGTTTATATTCCATTCAAGATCATCTTGATGTTCATACTCTGCCAAAAAATGTATATTTTTTCTTTTTACAAAGATACTTATTGCAATACTTATTGCAATCATTAAAATTATCACTTTTGTAGAAAGTACGATGGAGGTCCATAATTTGACAGTACTTTTACCAAGTGTTTAAGATTGAATAAAAAAAAAAAAAGGACATATGAATTAAGATAAAGGAATGACAGTTCCAGTTTGTGAATATTACTTTCTTTTTTTCTTTCTTCCTTAGAATTCTACTGTGTTTTTTTTTTTTAAATATAGTCATTATAAAAAGTTATTTCCTTTGTGTTCTACCTGGAACAAATGGACTTAAATTAAAGCTTTTGGGATTTGAGTTAGATATCTGGAAAGATCTGTTGACACAGGGGTGTGATAAGCCCTGAATGTAAGCCTGAAAAATCTTTTTATCTGCTGGCCTTTAAAGACATATGGGATAGTTTGTCAATTAAGTTTGCCTAAAGACAGAGAAGATAGAACAGTTGACATTTCTCAGAACTTTTTCAGCACTATTTTCTGATTTTAGGATTGTGTAAATATTTTCTTTACTACCCTTCCTTTATTCTTACCCCAAACCACTATTATGCCCCACCTCTGCCAGTTCTTATATCTCTCCCAACACACAAACCAAGTTCAGTATAGAAGAGACAATGAAATTTAATTATTTTAAATAAGGAAATTTATAATATAAAGATATGTATGTATATTATATATACATATATGTATATACATATATATATATATATATATTCCAATAAGGGACATGAATAAGACTTTCTTTGCTTTCTATCCCTATTAACATTTAGGGATGCATATGAATTAATATTCTTCAATTATTCAAATAATGAAAAAGCTTCATTCATTTTCTCTGGCTTAGTTTGATATTGCTGACATTGTATTTAAACTAAAATTCTTCCCTTTTACTTCCTGTAAGATTATCATGTCCCTCAGGTGATATTTCTTGCTTCCCTTTCATAAATCCATTATTGTGTATTTTTATGTATTTCGTATATTACAAAACCTTCATCAATCAAACAGGTTCAATTTTGTCACCATTTCAATTCAGTGAGCTGCATTATAGTTGATCTGGACATCACACATTTGCCCTGAACATTTCCAGCCTGAATTCTACATTCATTTTTTGTTCAGTTTTGAACATTTTTGGCAGTTTTGTCATAATTTGTAAGCTGTATTCTACTCTTTAGCATTTTGTTTACATTTTATTTTGTTCATGTGACTTGTCTATCATTTGATAAACCCTGTGAAAATTTGAACCAAAGCAAATTACACAGCAGAAGAGGGGGGAAAAAGAATGGCGAGTCCCTGATTCCTCTTTTGCAAATCCTGCACATCATCATCATATGATCTAGAATATTAGTCCTGGGACCTTATGACCATGACAATGATAGGGACAACTTGAGTAGGAGAAGCCTAGAGAAGAGGAGAAACCAAAGACACTGAATCTACTGTACTATGCCTCCTCGGCCTCTTCTCTTACCACAGACTTTAATTAATATTTCATCAAGCACCATATAAATATACAGTATTGAAGGAAAATGTGAAACTGGCAAAGAAAAAAATGAGTGGTGAGTGTAACTATTTCCCAGTGTCAAATGACTAAGAAAGGTAAATGCACCCCACAGAATTCCCCAAATGCGGATGCATTTGCTGTTATATCAGTTATATCAGTGGCACTTTTACAGGGCTGGAGCCTTCTTGGAAACCAAGGCATTGTGAAGGACCCCCTCCAAACCACGTTTCTTGTGATCAAGTCAGAAAGATTTCAGACAAGTCTCTCAGAGTAACAGGCATGAGTTTATTAAAAGATAAGGGGAGAGTGGATCCTCTCAGAGAGGAGAGGGACAATGTGCCTCTCCGATACTCCAGTTTTATTGGGAATACCAGAGAAGTTTCCAGAGAGTTCCACCCAGGTCCACCTCTTGACTTGACTGACAGCGGGATGACAACAGACTTTTAGGTTCCCTCTGCCATGACAATTCTAAGTCAATATGGCCCATGCTGACCCGTTCTAATTGGATTCTTAACCACAAATTCTTACAGATTTTATCATTAGGAAGAATTATCCTTATCTCCCTGAGTTTGGAGCTCTGGTCTGTGAAAGACTCATAAAGTCTCCTCCTTCAGGGTAACCTAGGTTTCTCTTGTCGACATTATTTCAGGCCTATATTTATCCTGCAGATAACAGGTAGTTTGCTGAGTAATGTGACATATCCTGTTCACTTCACTTAAGCCAGGCAGAGCTGCAGGTAAATTGCTTCTTGGAAAAGAAAACATGCTGGGTTTGGGGTGGTGTCAACACAGAGGACTCTATAATTTATAGAATTATTCCCTTAACCTTGCGTTCCCACCACTCACCTCTGTCCATCCCGATCAGCACTACGGGTGTTTCTGCATTCCTCAGAACATACAAGAACATTGGCTCATTTAATCCTAGCCTCTCTTTTGTTAAAATAATTACTGTATTTATTCATTGCAAACATACTCTATGAATGCCAAAATTAATATTCAATAAATGTAATCACTGAATACCTGGTAAAAATTTGAAATGAATGTTACAGTAAATTTTCTTGTCTTTTTATTTGACCAGGGACTTTCTGATGTTTTCAGTCACATCAAGCAAGTTACACACTTGCAGAGACTATTTAAAAAAAAAAAAAACAAAAAAAAAAAAAAAAAAAAAAAACGAAGGTCTTAAGTATTTTCCCAGTACCTATAAAATACTAAAATACAATGACACCATGGCTTTTGTCAATACAAGAAAAACAAGAAAAACAACATTATTTGAATATATACATAGATATATACATATATTTTGGATATATCAGATATCTAATAAGGAAGGTTACGAATTTAATGACTTTATGTAAATGGTAGACAGATATATATGCATCTTAATCATTTGGGTTTGGACTATGATAGAAATAAAGATACAACTCAACTTGATCATCCAAAGAATCAGTTCTTTCCTTAGCACATGACTTATAAGGAAAGTAATTCGTTATATCAGAAGTTGGTAAACTTTTCTATAAAGGGTCAAATAGCAAATATATCTGCTGCAGTTTCTTTTTTTTTTTTTTTTTTTTTTCTTTCTCCTCTGCTTTCTCCACTTCCTTTTATTTTATTCTATTTTATTTTATTATTTTACTTTTTGGTATTCAGAATAGAACCCAGAGTTATTTTACCCCTGAGCTATATCCCCAGCATATTCTTTTCTTTAATTTTGTGAGAGGGAATCACAAAGGTGTGACCTCAAACTTGCATACCCCAATTCAGCTTCCTAAGTCACTGGGATCACCAGCACATGCCACCATGTCCTGCTTATTCCATATTTTTTAGCAACATTTTAAAAATGTAAGAACAATTCTTAGCTTTCCAGCCATACTAAACTGAGTCTTGGGCCATGTATTATTCCACTTTTCTATTGCTGCATGGAATACTTGAGGATGGTTACTTTATTAAAAAAAAAAAAAAAAAAAAAAAAAAAAGATGTATTTAGGTCTCAGTTTTGGGAACATAAAGTGCAAGATCAAGTGACCCTGTTAGCCTTTGCTGAGATCCTAATGGTATATGGCATCATGGCAGGAACCCAGGTAAGAGTGTACACATGAGGCAAGAAGCCAGACAGCAGAAAGGGAAAGTCTTGCTTCTTTACAACTCGCTCTTATAAGAGCTCAAAGTTCCTCGAGAACCACATTAAGCCCTTTCAAAGGCATGCTCTCAATGACATAATTACTGCCCAAGTCTCACATTACAGCACTGGGAACCAAGCCTCCAACACATGAAACCCTGGGGACAAACCAAAGGTGGCCACATTTGGCCTGACACAGTCAAGTCACCTCAAGTCAAGTTTTGCTATCCCTTATATTGGGCCATGATCTTTTCTACTCAACTCACTTTCCTTCCCCCATTGAAGCTTACAGATATTTAATAAAGAAGTCAATATTATGCATTGTTAGTATGGAATAAGTACTTTTTTATATTTTAAGAAGGCAGGAAAATATTTTCAACAATTATAACTCAAAAATGTACTGATATTTAATCAAACTGACATTCACCATGTTGATGTTCTTATGTGATTTCTTTGCTAATTAAGAATTACATAGAAAGCTTTGTATTAATTTGACCATTCTGTAAAAAGCTTAGGTCCATTGTATTCACAGACAAGGTGATTATGAAATATAATAGTGTCTAATATTTGATCCTTCTGCACAGTGTAAGCTACTGGGAATATTAGGGAAAATACAACCTAGTTTCTTCTTCAAATAATTAATATATTAGTGGAAGGGACAGAAAGGTAAACAATTAAGATATTTAAGCTAAAGAGTTTTAAATTTGAGCAGGACTTGGACGCATTTCCAGGTGGCAAGGTCCAGGAAGCTGTTACACATACTTGTCACGGACCTAGGAAAGTTAGGTGGCCTGAAGAGGTCTATTTGAAACTTGTCAGAATGTAAGGGAGGTGATAACTGAGGCATACAGAATACTCTTCTAGAACAGCAGAGAGACATGAGAGTGACTGGAGGGAATGCAATTCAAGGGAGAGGGGAAAGAGAAGGAACTTGCGAAGGAAGCCTCAGTGAGAAAGGATTGCAAAGAAGGCACTCACTGGTCCACAAGTTCAAAGACTTCAGGGAGTTCTACTCAAATAAGCAGGGTAAGTGGCATTTGTTTGCCAACTGGGAGCCATTTTAGTGAAGAGACTCTGGGGAAATTGTGTAAGTTAGCTGTGAGGTGTTACACAAAGACTGTGATTCACACATGATAATCAGACAGGGGATTTCAAAATTGGAGCTCCTCTTTCCCAAAGGAAATTTTTAAAATTGAAATTCCTCTTTCTCAAAGAAAATGTCAGAAAGGAGCATGGCAGAGGAAATGTGTGTTTTAAAACAAGCTTTCTGTTGTTCTAACAAGCTGAAAATTAATGGAAAATGAAGGATTTGAGATGGCAAGTGTATTTTACCTTCCAAGAACTATGGCTTTGTTAAAAAAAAAAAAAAAAAAGTGAGAGAGAGACAGAGATAAAACCATGATGAAAGGGAGTGAAGGGAAAGATGGGGTTTTTGGAAGAGCTTGTTTTGTTGTTGCTAAGGGTAAGAAAAGATCATAGGATATTATGAACGAAGAGCTCATAAAAGGACAAAGGTTGAAGATAAATGACAGGGAAAAGAATCTTAATGTCTTCCTGTGTCCCTAAGGCAGTAAGATGTGCTAGAATTCAGAGTAAAGACAGAAAGGTAAGCAGTCTTCATATACGGGAAGGCAGCTTGTTAAACAAGCACATTTGCCCCTGTTCTGTACAAATTTGATACTTACCAAGTTCCTCCACTTTACAGGGAGCAGAGGAAAAGGAAAGGGTAGAAAAGACCAAGAAATAACTACCATTAGGTGGTCTGTATAAAGGATTTCTTCCCACTTCTTTATACTGTCTGACAGTATTTTAGGATCATGAGGGAATAGAGACACTTCTGTTTGAAAGATGAAGCAATATAGAGGCAGAGAGATGTTCCCAGCATAGGTAACAATGATGTAATTAATATGAATAGCTCATACACATGATCTGAACTTTGCATTAAGTAATGAAAAGCAAAGCTGGAGGTCCTGATGCAGCCAGCCTGGTGACAAGCAGCACCTCTGAGAACCAGTAAATACAGAGATGCTGACAGATGTTTTCCTATCAAAGGGAATGCTCAAAATGAAAGTGTTTTCGGGTTTGGTTTGGTTTTTTGTTTTGTTTTCAGTTTGTAGTTTTTCTTGGGGTTTTTTGTTTTCTAGAAGGAATAGAAACTTCACCAAAGAGAGAGAATGGCAAGTGCTAAAATTTAATGATAA
This sequence comes from Sciurus vulgaris, assembly GCF_902686455.1. Classification (NCBI taxonomy): domain Eukaryota; kingdom Metazoa; phylum Chordata; class Mammalia; order Rodentia; family Sciuridae; genus Sciurus; species Sciurus vulgaris. The sequence goes on along the minus strand of NC_136470.1, from coordinate 51,850,960 downwards.
TTAAATTTCCCTGTCAACTAATATTTTGGTTCTGGGGAGGAAAGAAAAAAACTCCCTTTAAATCATATTCCAAGATATGTGCTTAGCCAAACTCCCAAGCTCTAATCTAAAAATCTATGTGAAAGTAGAGATGCTACTTCCCAGTCCCACTTACTTTAAAACATTAACTCATGTTTTCAGCCAAGTGGCAGCACTGAATCTGCTGGTGATTATGGACATTCAACATTCTGTGTGCCATTTAAGTACCTTCAGCATCAATTTTGCAGCTGGCAAACTATTGCTATTTATGTTTTCAGTGCATTTGAAATAATCTAGAAGTTATTTTACTTCCATTAGACATTAAGAAAAGAACCAAATGTAAAATCATTACTTTGCCAATTTACTGTAAAACCCAGAGGAAATTCTCAAATGTATCATTTATTGAATGGAACTAGTTAACATTTTGGTCAGGTAGATTTATCAAATGCATTTAAAGATTTTGAGACTTTTTCCATTTGTATTGCTAGAAAAATAGTTGAAAATTGCTGATTAAATATCTTCTACATGCCAAATACCATTACTAATGTTATATGCCTTTTAATCCAAAAAAATCCAGCAAGTTAAGAGTGTTCCCGTTTTATATATAAGGAAACTGGGACTGAAGTTTATTAAGTTGCATGGCCAGCTAATTGGTGATAGCCAGAATTCCAGTGCAGATACTTTTAAAATCAAAGATGATGCTCTTATATTTGCAAGTCTTCAAGTCCTTTTAGGGATTCAGATACTCATTTTTGCAAATCTGGAAATAATAGAGCTCCCTACAAAAAATGTGATCATGAGATTAGAGTCTGCTAATTGAATTCCTAAATTTTCCTAATTTCTAATATATGTGGAAGTGACGAAGGTCAACACACATTATTCCTGTGCTGATTATCAGCAGGCTCCAAGCCTCTTCAACCACTCATCAAATTTCTTTAACTGACTTTCATTATTCCATTTCTACTGAGTTCTGTCTTCCTCTTTTCAACTTAAGTTGAGCATTGTTGTGGGAATATTTAGAACCATGAAGAATTGGGCAACTACACAATTATCCTATTTAGTATCCTACTTATCCTCAGGACTTTGAATGTCACGAGGATCACCTTTTGCATCCTTTTAAAAATTCCCGACCCCACCCCTCGGGCTTCTCAGCGGCTACTGCAGAGGATTTAGGGCCCAGTAGCTGAGGAGGAGGAGGCTCAGGTCCCTGCTCGCCACCCGCCACTCTACTGGACATGGGCGAGGGAGCAAGAGCGTCGCCGCTGTACCCTCCAGAGAAGACACGGGCATCGCCACCTGTCGTCGCTTTTCGCCTGCAGTGGCTAGCCGGGCTCACTGTCAGGCGTCTATCATCCGCCATTTGCTTGCCTCTCGCCTGTCAATCGCCTGCCTTACTCCTATCCATCACCCAACGCTTGAGGTTCACCTCCCGACACTCTGACAGCTGCCAGCAGATTGACCTCAGACCGCCAATGGAGAACTTGCTGCCTGCTGTCGCCTGGAAGTTCACTGTTACAGTACCTACAGGTTTGATTACACGTGGCTGCTGCCATTTTGAGACAACAGCCAGGACTCGTAGGACCCCTGGCCGGACTGACTGAGCCCCATCTCCAGGATCCCTCAGCCCAACCGATCACTCCCTGCCTCTGGGGCTCCCACATAAACTAACTGCTCCCTGCCGCCGCCAGGACCCCCAGACCAACTGACTGCACCCTATCATCGGAACCCCAGACCAACTGATTGCACCCAGCCTCCAGGATCCCACAACTACAGCAAACACACCAGACCTCCAGGACCCCTGTTGGACCAACTGCGTCCCGTCTCCAGGACCTCCAGCTAACCACGTCCACCCCTATGCTGCATCTCCCCATTTGCCAACACATTTCGAAACCAGAGCAGCCATCTTGGATAATCCTGGAAGCCGTAGCTCCGATCTTTGGGTGGGGCAAATCCCATCCTGAGACGCCTGCTAGAGGCTTGAAGCTCATTGTCAGGTACCTCTCATGCATCAGGCTACTGAACATTGGGAGGTTTCATTAGTGCATGACTGTTATACAGTAGATTTTCTTTTTTCTCCTTTTTAAAAAAAATAAGTTTTTATTTCTTTACTTTTCTTGCTTTCTTTTCCTTTTGTTTACCTGTTCCCTCAGAGTCTCTTTCTCCCTTTTTTGCATGCTATCCTCCAATTTCTTTTGATTACACTCTCACCCTTTCTATTTTCTAGAACTTCTGTATATTCTTTTCTTATCCCATTAATAGCCACATTCTACATCTCTCTGCATCCTCTTTGTCCTTCATTAGAAACTGCAGACCTTATTGCAAACCTGTTTGTTTTACCAAAGATAATATTTGAACTCATTTTGTTTATTATGACAATTTTGTTATTGTCCCCATAGGGGCTATTTGGTCTAGGATTGCATAGTGTCTGATTTGGGCACTGCTAATATTGATCTCCCCTTAAAGAAAGGGTTTTGGAAACCTATAGGGCCACTATAAGCCTATAGGGGGAAATCTGCAATACCCCAGATCTGCACTGCTAGAGGGGAAGATACATGAACAACATGAAAAAACAAGGGAAGAAAATGATCCAAACAAATCTAGATTCTATAGTAATAGAATCCAATGACAGTATGTTAGAAGAAATGTCAGAAAAGGACTTCAGATTATAAGTGATTAAGATGATTCGCGAAGCAAAGGATGAGATAAGAGAGCAAATGCAGGCAATGAATAATAATTCCAATAAGCTGAAAAAACACTTGCAGGAAGCAAAAGATCATTTCAACAAAGAGATAGAGATTCTCAAAAAAGAAAAAAAAAAAAAACAAATGGAAATCCTTGAAATGAAGGAGACAATAAGCCAAATAAAAAACTCAATGGAAAGCATCACCAACAGACTAGACCACTTGGAAGACAGAACCTCAGACAATGAAGACAAAATATTTAATCTTGAAAATGAAGTCGCCCAAACAGAGAAGATGGTAAGAAATCAAGAACAGAATCTCCAAGAACTATGGGACATCATGAAAAGACCAAATTTAAGAATTATTGGGATTGAGGAAGGCACAGAGATACAAACCAAAGGAATGAACAACCTATTCAATGAAATAATATCAGAAAATTTCCCAAACCTGAAGACTGAAATGGAAAATCAAATACAAGAGGCTTACAGAACACCAAATGCACAGAATCACAACAGATGCACACCAAGGCACATTATAATGAAAATGCCTAACATTCCAAATAAAGATAGGATTTTGTAGGTTGCAAGAGAAAAGCATCAGATTACATATAGGGGGAGACCAATGCGGATAGCAGCAGACTTCTCAACCCAGACTCTAAAAGCTAGAAGGGCCTGGACCAACATATTTCAAGCTCTGAAAGAACATGGTTGCAAACCAAGAATCCTATACCCAGCAAAACTAACCTTCATATTTGAAGATGAAATAAAATCCTTCCATGATAAACAGAAGTTAAAAGAATTTACAAATAGAAAGCCTGCACTACAGAATGTTCTCAACAAAATATTCCATGAGGAGGAAATGAAAAACAACAATGGAGGTCAGCAAAGGGAGGAACTACCTTAGAGAAAAACCACTCAAAGGAGAAACCAAGCCAACTTAAAAACCAAAAATAAACCAAATGATTGGGAATACAAATCATTTCTCAGTAATAACCCTGAACGTTAATGGCCTAAACTCCTCAATCAAAAGACATAGACTGGCAGAATGGATTAAAAAGAAAGACCCAACAATATGCTGCCTGCAAGAGACTCATCTCATAGAAAAAGACACCCACAGACTAAAGGTGAAAGGATGGGAAAAAACCTACCACACACATGGACTCAGTAAAAAAGCGGGGGTTTCCATCCTTATATCAGATAAAGTAGACTTCAAGCCAAAGTTAGTCAGAAGGGATAAAGAAGAACATTTCATACTGTTTAAGGGAACCATAAATCAGGAAGACATAACGATAGTAAATATTTATGCCCCAAACAATGGTGCATCCCTGTACATCAAACAAATCCTTCTCAATTTCAAGAATCACATAGACCACAACATAATAATTCTGGGCAACTTTAACACACCTCTGTCACCACTAGATAGATCTTCCAAACAAAATCCAACCAAAGAAACCATAGAACTCAATAACACAATCAATAACCTAGACTTAATAGACATATATAGACTATTCCATCCATCAACGAGCAGATACACTTTCTTCTCAGAAGCACATGGAACCTTCTCAGAAAATAGACCATGTGTTATGCCACAAAGCAGCCCTTAGGAAATGCAAAAAAATAGAGATACTGCCTTGTGTTCTATCAGATCATAATGGACTGAGAGTAGAAATCAATGACAAAATAAAAAAAGGAAATTCCTCCCACACTTGGAGACTAAACAATATGCTATTGAATGAAACATGGATAACAAAAAACATCAGGGAGGAGATTAAAAAATTCTTAGAGGTCAGTGAGAATGATGATACAACATATCAAAATCTCTGGGACAATATGAAAGCAGAACTAAGAGAAAAATTCATTGCATGGAGCGCATTCCAGAAAAGAATGAAAAGTCAACAATTAAATGACCTAACATTACAGCTCAAAGCCCTAGAAAAAGAAGAACAGAATAACAGCAAAAGTACTAGAAGACAGGAAATAATTAAAATCAGAGCTGAAATCAATGAAATTGAAACAAAAGAAACTATTCAAAAAATTGACAAAACAAAAAGTTGATTCTTTGAGAAAGTAAACAAAATAGATAAACCCTTAGCCACACTAACAAAGAGGAGAGAGAAGACTCAAATTACTAAAATACATGATGCAAAAGGAAATATCACGACAGACACCACTGAGATACAGAACATAATGAGAAGCTACTTTGAAAATCTGTATTCCAACAAAATAGAAAGTACCGAAGACATTGACAAATTTCTAGAGACATATGCTCCTCCCAAACTGAACCAGGAGGACATACACGATTTAAACAGATCAATATCAAGCAATGAAATAGAAGAAGCATTAAAAATCTACCATCCAAGAAAAGCCCAGGACTAGACGGATTCTCAGCCGAGTTCTACAAGACCTTCAAAGAAGAACTCATTCCAATACTTCTCAAAGTATTCCAGGAAATAGAAAAGGAGGGTACCCTACCGATCTCATTCTATGAAGCTAATATCACCCTCATACCCAAACCAGGAAAAGACACATCAAGGAAGGAAAATTTTAGACCAACATCCTTGATGAATATAGATGCAAAGATCCTTAACAAAATATTTGCAAACTGTATCCAAAAACATATTAAGAAAATTGTGGACCACGATCAAGTGGGGTTCTTTCCTGGACTGCAAGGATGGTTCAACATTGGTAAATCAATAAACGTAATCCATCATATCAATAGACTTAAGGATAAGAATCATATGATTATTTCAATTGATGCAGAAAAAGCATTTGACAAAATACAACACGCCTTCATGCTCAAAACACTAGAAAAAATAGAGACAGTAGGAACATACCTGAACATTGTAAAGGCTATTTATGCTAAGCCCATGGCCAACATCATTCTTAATGGAGAAAATCTGAAACTATTCCCTTTAAAAACGGGAACAAGACAGGGATGTCCTCTTTCACCACTTCTATTCAACAATGTCCTCGAAACTCTAGCCAGAGCAATTAGACAGACAAAAGAAATTAAAGGGATATGAATAGGAAAAGAGGAACTTAAGCTGTCACTATTTGTGGATGACATGATTCTATATTTAAGGATCCAAAAACCTGCTCCAGAAAACTTCTAGACCTCATTAATGAATTCAGCAAAATAACAGGCTATAAAATCAACACACATAAATCTAAAGCATTTTTATACTCAAGCAACGAAAGAGCTGAAGGGGAAATGAGGAAAACAACCCCATTTGCAATAGCCTCAAAAAATAAAATAAAATACTTGGAAATCAATCTAACCAAAGAGGTAAAAGATCTCTACAATGAAAATTACAAAACATTGAAGAAAGAAATTAAGGAAGACCTTAGATGATGGAAAGATCTCCCATGTTCTTAGATAGGCAGAATTAATATTGTCAAAATGGCCATACTACCAAAAGTGCTATACAGATTCAATGCAATTCCAATTAAAATCCCAATGATGTACCTCACAGAAATAGAGCAAGTGATCATGAAATTCATCTGGAACAATAAGAAACCCAGAATAGCTAAAGCAATCCTTAGCAGGAAGAATGAAACGGGGGTATCGCAATACCAGAACTTCAACTATACTACAAAGCAATAGTAACAAAAACAGCATGGTATTGGCATCAATATAGACAGGTAGATCAATGGTACAGAATAGAGGACACAATCACAAACCCAAATAAATACAATTTTCTCGTACTAGACAAAGTTGCCAAAAATATGCAATGAGAAAAGATAGCCTTTTCAACAAATGGTGCTGGGAAAACTGGAAATCCAACAGATATGCAACAGAATGAAACTAAACCCCTGTCTCTCACCCTGCACAAAACTCAACTCACAATGGATCAAGGACCTCAGAATCAGACCAGAGACCCTGCATCTTATAGAAGAAAAAGTAGGTCCAAATCTTCAACTTGTTGGCTTAGGATCAGACTTCCTTAACAGGACTCCCATAGCACAAGAAACAAAAGCAAGAATCAATAACTGGGATAGATTCAAACTAAAAAGCTTTCTCTCAGCAAAGGAAACTATCAGCAATGCAAAGAGAGAGCCTACAGAGTTGGAGAATATCTTTTCCACTCATACTTCAGATAGAGCACTAATTTCCAGAATCTGTAAAGAACTCAAAAAACTCTACACCAAGAATACAAATAACCCAATCAACAAGTGGTCTAAGGAAATGAACAGACACTTCACAGAAGAAGATGTACAAGCAATCAACAGATATATGAAAAAAATGTTCAACATCTTTAGTAATAAGAGAAATGCAAATCAAAACTACACTAAGATTCCATCTCACCCCAATTAGAATGGCGATTATCAAGAATACAAGCAACAACAGGTGTTGGAGAAGATGTGGGAAAAAAGGTACACTCATACATTGCTGGTGGGATTGCAAATTAGTGCAGCCACTCTGGAAAGCAGTGTGGAGATTCCTTAGAAAACTTGGAATGGACCTACCATTTGACCCAGCTATCCCACTCCTTGGCCTATACCCAAAGGACTTAAAATCAGCATACTACAGAAATACAGCCACATCAATGTTCATAGCAGCTCAATTCACAATAGCCAGACTATGGAACCAACCTATATGCCCTTCAATTGATGAATGGATAAAGAAACTGTGGTATATATATACAATGGAATATTACTCAGCTATAAAGAATAATAAAATTATGGCATTTGCAGGCAAATGGATGAAATTGGAGAATATCATGTTAAGTGAGATAAGCCAATCTCAAAAATCCAAAAGAGGAATTATCTCACTGATAAGCGGATGATGACACTTAATGGGAGGTGGGAGGGGGGCAAGAATTGAGGTAGGAGGGATTGTATAGAGGGAAAAGAGCGGTGGGAGGGGTGGGGGGGAAGGAAAAAATAACGGAATGAATCAAACATCATTACTCTATGTAAATATATGAATATGCAAATGGTATGCTGTTACTGCATGTACAAACTGAAACAACATGTATCCCATTTGTTTACAATAAAAATAAATTAAAAAAAAATAAAATTCCCCAGGACCTCAACATGCCACTAAAAAGCACCTTCCATGGGAAGCCTCCATTCATGCACCTGTTCACATTACACTGGCTCCTCCAGCCGTCATGTATTCTAAGCTCCAAGTTTGACCTTTGCCCTCCATTTCAGTGACTCAGTACACCTAAGTCTCTGCATAAACCATCTCCTCCTTTTCTCCACTGACAGGCAAAATGACCTACCCACCCCACATTCAAGTTAACTTCTCTTTGACAGCCGAAGCAAATTTCTCGTATGCTTAAACTGCATTTTTTTTCAGCAATTTAAACTGTTTCTCTCTTTTTTAAAATTTTTTAAATTTGTTCTAATTAGTAGAATGCATTTGGACACATTGTACACAAATGGAGCGCAACTTCTCATTCCTTTGGCTGCACAAGGTGCAGAGTCACACTGGCAGTGTAATCATACGTGTATATAGGGCAATAATGTTTACCTCATTCCACCATACTTCCCCTCCCCACAATCCCACCCCTTCCCGCATTCCCCTCTGCACTATCCAAAGTTCCTTCATTCTACCCTTCTCCCTGCCTGTTTCTCCTTACTGAATTCTCCCTCAAGTTATGCACCACTGTGTATATTGATGCAGGCAGAATAATGACTTCCCAAAGATGTCCACCTTTTCATCCCAGAAAATGCTAATATTACCTGGCATTGCAAAAGACACTTTGTAGAGGTAATAACTTTAAGGACCTTGAGATAGGAAGTTTATTCTGGATTGTTCAGTGGGGCCCTGTGCAATCCCAAGAGTCCTTAATAGTGAAAAACAGACGCTTAAGAAGAGCCACAGGAGATATGACAACAGAAGCAAGATCAGGATCCACATGAGGACTTGTTTTTTGAGTTTGAAGGGCAGGAAGGGGACCATAAGCCAAGGAATGCTGAAAAAAGCAAGGCAAGGATCCTTCCCAAGCAGCCTGCAGAAAGTAACACATCCCTAATAAAACCTTGATTTTAGACTGGTGAGACCTGTGCTAGCATTCTGACCTACAGAATTCTTAAGGAGTATTTTAAATCACTAAATTTGTAATAACTTATTAATGGTAGTAATAAAAAAAAACACAGACTTCAACTATATTAAAAGAATATTTATGGACACGGCTGCTTCCTATACAGCTACACTTATGTCTCCAATTCTTTCTATATTTGTAACCTATGTCCATTGCCTCCAATAAGACAATGTCCTTATGCTTAATGATGAAACAAAAATAAAACATCATCAATAGGTAATAATATGACTTAACGAAATCTGCTTTCCCCTCCTCCTTTACAGTCAGACTATGTATGTGGACATAGTCATCATTTTAAAGCATTTAAAGTTCTAAAAATTCACTAAAAATTAATTCCTACACAGTAAAAAATAAGAAAGAAATTTATCTTCTAAACGAAAGCCCACCATCACTACTGAAATAACATGATAAATATGTGCTAAATAGCAATGACAGATACGAAATGAGGATTTCAGGGATGCATCATTGAATTTGCATCCCAGGGGTATATTTTCATCTTCTTGTCAAAGAATTTACATCCATAGCTCGCCTTATATGAATTACATTGTAGAGAGGTCTGGAATATTGTTGTTTGTATTCCTTTTTTTTTTTTTAACCAAGAAGCATTGAACAATAACTTTAGAATGATGACCATAGTGAGTGAATCTTTTGAAATGTTTGCCTCATCATGCTTACAAAGTAAGCAGTCCAGTTCACACATTCCAGAGATTTCTGGGATGATAATGGAACTAATGTTTTAGACCATAGGTCCCCACTGGCTCATCTCTTTTCAAATCTTTGTTTTTGTAGTCTCTATCCCTTTCCACATAAATACTTGCACACAGTGGAACAATGAGACTTCTGGCACACCCAGAGGCCTTCTTGATCTTTCTCTTTTGTTCTACTTCTGTTCTCTAGCTGAATAAGAGAAAAAGATGTTTTACTGTGGATTCTTGACTCTTTCACCTTTGAAAGGATTTTTTTTCTTTTATCTTTCTTTTAAGATAGCTTTTTTTTTAATTAAACATTTCCTTTGAAATTGTCTTCCATTTATTATTTTGCTTGGTGTTGATTTGCATCTCAAGTTTGCATGCAGCCTAAAAATCTGCTACAAATTTTCTGCTGGAAGAGTAGGCTATGATATTATCCAAAATTGATCCTTCCTCATTTATTACAATTGATGCATTGAATTCTTCAATTAAACCCTCCCAAATGGATCACATTGTTCACTATGCTCTAGAGTTGTACTATCCAATATGATAATCACTGACCATGTGTCGTTTAAGCCTAAATGATTGGAGTTTCAAAAGTAATTGGAATTAAGTATAATTTAAAATTGAGTTTCTCAACCATATCAGCCTCATGTCAAGAGCTCAATTACTAAATGAAGCTACTATCATCTGGAATAGCACCAATTTTATAGGAAATTTTCATTATTGCACAAAGTTCTGTTGGACAGCATGGATTCAGATGAGGTTTCATGGTCTAGAGCTAGAACTCTAATATGGCCTTGAAGTGTAAGATTTAGAAGACAATACTACAAATCAGAGGTTTTCTATTTCCCACTGAGTGGAGTAAAGGTAAGATATTACAGGTAGAATGTGTTAATTAGTATGTAGATGAAAAAATAATGTTAGAATTTACATATCAATAAAGCCACTTGATTCAAAAACAGCAAACAAAACATCCACGTGATAAAACTGACATTTCCTGCTCCTGCTTTAAACTCTACTTGATTCTTACAAAACAGCCCTGGTTCTCCTGCATTCAATCCTACATTTATCACACAAGCACTATTTGCATGTGGATGATCTATATGTTTTGTTGGAGGGGAAGAAAAAAAGTAGGAAAACAAGATCCTTCCCTTCTGATAAGCTTCTAGACATTTATTTTCAGTAAATATAGTATAAGCAAGGGCATTTCTGGGTTTCTGGAACCTTGAAATTTATGCAATTTGAAAAGTACTTTTAAAAATGCAAATATATACAACAATGCTAACATAGACATATTGGCAAAGTAACTCTCACCATTTTGGAAGAAGCCTGTGCGAGCAAGTGACCCTGAGTTTAAGCTTCATTAGCTTGCTACAAAGTCATTCCTTAGTATAAGATAGCCTGTGCAAACAGCAGGTAAGGACTGCAATGACTACAAGAACTGAAGATGGCAATGTCATAGAATAAGGACTGGAAGGAAATATTCAGTGTCAGTAGATATTGCTTACTCTTGGCATGAGGGTGAGGGGGTTGCTTCCATATCCTATTCTTGATATTTATTGCAACTTTTAAAGTAAAAATACACTGTTGCATAACTTCTGTTCAAAAATAAAACTTTGGCAATTTTTAATACATGCACTCACAAAGAGGTAGAGAGTGAGAGAATGATGAAGCTTGAAGTAAGCATTGGAGATTGGCTTGATAAGGAAGGATGAGAGAGTGTCCCAGCTCTTCTATAACAAAATATCACAGGCTGAAGGGCTTAATACCAGACATTTATTTCTTAAGTTCTGAGGGCTGGGATTTTAAGATCAACATGCCAGCACATTGAGGTTCTACGGGGTCCTCTTCCTGGGCTGCATTTTTGCTTGCTGTCTACTCACATGATAGGTGGAGGGAATAAGATCTCTGGTTTCCTTTTCTAAGGGCACCATCCCCTCATGAGCATTGTACCCTCAAGGTCGATCAAAATCAAAAACTCCCAAGTTTCTACCTCTTTATACCATCACATTGGGATTAGGGCTTCAGCACGTAAATTTTAGGAAAGACATAAGCATTCATCCAAAATCTATGTGGTGGCCAAAGAGGGACAAAATAAAAGTTGTAAGAGCATAGAGGGAAAAGATGGACAGAATGTGTGAGCATGTGTGAGGAGGCAAGAGTTACCCTGTGGTGCCAAACCACAAAGTTTCCACTAAGCATCCCATTACCCCCGCCTATATATTTATGTCTTAACATCCTAGGGAGTAAAGAAATAGTAATTTTCCAAAATATATTAGAAATTAAAATGTATTATTATAATTAATCAGTCATACAGAATGAGAAATGCAAATCATCAAGCCAGGAACAACAGCAACTATAGCTACATATTCTTGAATTCTTCAGTTCCCATGTCAGGTTGAGCCCCTTTCAGAGGTTTATTTTCCTTTTTCATTTTTGAGTTAATGTACAGAAAAATGATGAAAGAAAATGTAAAGAAAAATGATGAAAGTTGCAGAGTTTAGCTGAATGTATATTTTGGACTGTCTATCAAATATGTTTTATTAAATTTTTAGGATTCTTGTCATATGCTCAGTGAGTCCCATGATTCCTCTGGAGATTTCTGCCTTCATGTTTGCTTGGTTCTGAGGTTCTAGAACCACAACAAGGACTGTCAGTCAAAACATGTATTCCAGTCTAACAGGTCTTTCAGGAAGTTTCTGCTACAGGAACCTACCAAGGGACAGGTCAATATGCCATTTTAATCAGAGGCCCTGCCTTCCTGAAGCTTTGAATTCCACAATTTCAGGTGTTTTTCTCTTGGAGCTCTGATGTGCCCCAGCAGGATCAAGATTTTGACTAGTAAGTCTTTCCTTACATTTGGAAACAAATGTAAGACACTTTATTTCACTGAGAAACAAAATAATAAAATGTACTTTTATTCCTGTTCACCAAGCAGACAAGTCTTAGTTTGGCAATCGTGGGGTTAGTGTGAGAAGTGCTGTGATAGAGATTAGTAAAACAGTGAGACAATGATATAAATACACTAAAGACAAATATATAAAAATGGGGAAATTTTAATTAGTACAACAGAATGACTATATGTTTCTGGAATATTAATCCTGGCATCATTATTTAAAACAACTTGTTTATTGTACATGCATATTTTATAAGAAATAGTTCTTAGCTTAAAAAAATAGAATTAACTGTATGGACAAATTTCTTATGAACTGTATAAGAAGGTGGTAGAGTTGAATATTTAACTTGAGACTCAGGTTCCTAAGCAATAAATCACTTCATTACTGTATCTCAGTCAGTAACTTGAATCTCAGCTATGTTCTAATTTTGTAGGGCACACTAGCAGGAAATTGTATAAAATCACAAAGGTTTAGTATCTAGCACTTTTGTGTAAGTTGCTCTGCACCCTGTACAGAAATTGTTGAACTACATGAGCTATCTCATTAGATAAGAACCAGAACATATATTTGCTGAAATCTACAATATTTTTCTTTAAAAGATAGGCCCTTTTCATTGTCTTTCTACCATTTAACTAATACATGATAGCTTCACATTAAGATGAGAATGATGTTTTTAAATGATTTCCTATCTTCCAAAGGTTTTCAAGCATAATTCTTCAAAAATTAAAATAAAAAAATCTATGAGACTATCAAAAGAAGGAAAAGAGGGATAAAGGTAAACGTGGAGTTATAAGAGAAGAATAAAAGTGAATACATTGAGTCCACATCGGACCATTAGTTTAGATCACACCTCTGATAACCTTTAGGATTTGGTCCCAGTTTTGTAGGATATGATTTTTTTTATTTGTTTTCACTTCCTACTTTGGTCATTTCTAAATGCATGCTTCTTGTGTAATTTACTACCTGTAAGTTTTTTTTTTTTTAATGACATGAGCAAGAAAATAAAATGGAATGCAATTCAGATCAAACAATTTTAATATTTAGGCAAAGAGTGGATAAAAATTTCACTGAGAACAAAGGGAAGTACAATTAGATAAGATCAGATTTCCAGAATTTTCCTGTATATTGCAGATATACTGAGTTCTTTTAAAAACACATTGTCATATATACATGTGTAATGTATATATATATATATACATTATATATATAATGTGTGTGAACGCACATTACACAATGAAAAGATATACATATATATCACTGTGAGAAGATATATATGTATATATATCACTGTGAACATATATGTCATTATATATATTACACATATGTATATGACATATATATGTTCACAGTGATATATATACATATACATATACATTACACATATGTATATGACATATATATGTTCACAGTGATATATATATACATATGTATCTTCTCACAGTGATATATATGTATATCTTTTCATTTTGTAATGTGCGTTCATACACGTTTCTAATTTATTCTCCAGCAGAAATTTACAAAACACTCTTAAAGAACATCAAAGAATAACTGAATAAATGGACAGCAATCAGTGGGAATCACAAATATGAAATATATTTTCCTAAAATTAATATAAATATTGCATACTACTTCAGAAAACATTTGAACGAGGTTTCTCATAGGTCTTCAAATTCATGTAGAAAGCCAAAAATAGAGTATTTCCAAGGCAGATTTGGAAATGAAGAACAAAGGGAAAGAAAATGTTTCACCAGATTTAAAGATTATCATAAAGCTATTGTGGGGGAAGTTTGGGTGGGGAGACAGCATTGGGGACAGAACAAGTAAGAAGAAAATTTGAGCTAGAAAAAATGATTTGTGTGTCTGTACATTTATGGAAACATATGATTGAATGGCATATCAATGGGATTGACTCAATAAACTATTTAGGAATAATTTTCTATAGGACAGTTAACCTAGATTCCTGTGTCAAACAAAGCGAAGTTCACAAAAAAAATCAGGAAGTCCAAAGGATACTTAAAAATGTTTATCCTCACCTGTAATCAAGAAATAAACTAACAAAAATGAGATTTATTTCACAAGAAGTTTGATAATTTTCAAGCAGAGGATAGAGAAAAAAATGGAAATTTTTAAACACATAAATTAACACACACAATATAGAGAATGATTCAGATCATCAAAAATCCTAAATAAGCAATGCCATGTCTAAGATACTATTGAGAAAGATGCCCACAAATGAACACAAAGGTATCTGTGAGACAGCTTGAGAACAGTAATAGAAAACAGGTGTGTTGTTCCTCCTAAGTACTGACACTGTCCTAGGGTATTTATAAGTTATTTTATCATCATAGTAGCTCTGATGTAACTATTGATGTTATACTATTATAGTTTTCATATTATAGATAAGGAACTGAGACTCAGAGAGAATAAGGAACTTCCCCAAGGTGCCACTGTAATAAGTTATAAACTCAAATGTTGTGTCTACAAAGTCTGTATTTCTTTAAGAACCATGTTCTGCTGTTTCCCATGAATTAAATAATTAATAATATATGATAGTGTGTATTTTCCAGAAGAAATCTCGAAAACTATGATGGTGAGGGGGAAAGCAAGCTTCAAGATGACATGTACACTTTGATAATATCTGTGTAGTTTTTAAAATCTTAGGTGCATAATATTGCATTTGCACATGTGCACATTCACATTTTTAACTGGAAGAGTTCATATTAAATGTATGAAATGACTGACTCTGAGAAGATTAGAATGGAAATAAGTTTGGGGAGAGACGACTAAGAGTCTGTCAAGTTTATGTTTAATGTTGCATTAAAGGAAACCTTTAATGAAAAGTGTATATGAGTTTGTAAATTCCAACTCACTGGTACAGTTTGTGACTGAACACAGCAAATGGCACAACTAGAAATCAAACTCATTCTAAGTAGAGTTTTTTCTCTTTTTAGATTTGGCTAATCAAATATTTGCTGCATAGACATAAAGAGTACAAAAGTAGTTGGAAAAAGAAACTTATTACAATGAAATATAATGTTTACCTCAAAATTTCCCCTATTATTAATTCATCTATTATTTCATGCAAGGAGTTCTTGAAAAACTATTTGCATCAATTACTACATTTAAATGCAAGAAGTAAGTTGAGACTAGTGAAGGTGAAACTCATGACCTTTACAAAACCAAGGTTCAAACTACCATTGACAAAGGGGAGGTTGTGAAACTAGTAACTGATCATTGTTTGAACTTTGGAAAGAAAATCTATCTAAATCTGACAAGGAATTATCTTTGCACATACCATTCCTCTTAATAGTATAATAATAATTTCAAGCATTATTATCTTTATTATTCGCTGTAACTATGTAATAATCATGATGCTTCATTTCTAACTCTCCAGAGAGAAAAGGAAATCTCCACTGGGAAGATGATGAGAGAGATTAGACCAAATGGTCTTGATAAATTTTCTATTGTAATTTTCAACAAAGCCCTAGATACCATCTGACTAATTGCAGATATTTCTGGAAAGCTTGAAGGTCTCCAAATAATTAGGTTGGGAAGAGGGAGGAAATCAGTTAGGAAGCTGATATCTCCCTGGACACTGTTACAAACTGGCAACTGGCCTGCGGACTGTGGTGCTGCTGACAGCGTGAGCGCCAGGCAGCCCATCTCAGAGGCTAATTTGGTCTCAGAAGCAATGGCGTGTCTATCCAATTTGGGAAAGCATTTTGGCCGTGAGAAGCATTCCGAAGCAAAGGTTCACAGGGAGAGGCAAGAGAAAACTTGAAATTAAATTTAAAATGTATTTGTTATGAGCTGAATAAACAACAATTTTATGTGCACTAACCAAAATGTTCTGTCATTCTTCATCAGCAATCGTTACATTTAAATTCCTTTGCTAAGGAATAAAAAAGTGTCCAGGGGACTGGTAAATCTTTATTTGCTTCATTAAGTCTGCACAAAACAAAACAGAAAGTTCCTATGAAGACCCAGTTTTCATGATTCTCATCCAACAAAACAAATCTGATACAGTGAGAGAAGTGTTTTGAATTTCAGAAAGAGATGATGATGAGATGATGATGAATATCTACGTTGGCGACAGGATATGTGTTTGCTGTAAGATCTAACAGGAAGAAGAAAGTTCTCCCTCACAGTCTTCATTTCTTTATTTGAAAATTTGAATTTCTTGCAAATTCATTTTTTTTTTTTTTTGATGAAAATATTGATATCAGTCTTTGTAACAGCCGGGAGAGAATGAAATAGAAATCTGGCTTTTATACCCCAAAGTCCCAGTACATGGTATAGCCTATTCGCTAGAGTTTTTAAATATTTCAGCACAAGCTTATTAGTTTCCTAGAATTGCAATAGCAAACTGCCACAAAGTTAGTGGCAAAAAAAAAAAAAAAGAAAGAAAGAAAAGAAGAAAAAAAAAAAAAGCTAGCAGAAACTCATTCTCTCACAGTTCTTAGGTTTAGACATCTGAAATCAAGATACCAACAGACCCATTTCCTCTCTGAAGGTGCTAGGAGGAATTTTCGTCCTCGCATTTCCCTAGCATCTTATAGTTGCTGGCAATTGTTGACATCCTTGGCTTAAAGCTACATCGCTCCAATCTCTGTCTCCAAAATGATGGCCTTCTTCCCTCTCATCATCATTAGTCACTGGATTTAGAACCCATCCTAGATTAGTATGACCTCTTCTTAATGTGATTACTTCTAGAGAACCTCAGTCCAAACAAGGGCATATCAGCAGGTACCAGGAGTTAAGATTTGAACATGTCTTTTTAGGGGACACAGTTTACTACATTACAATAGGCAAAATGTGTATCTGCTTCTCTGAACCTGGAAGACAAGATCAGATGTGGGAAATGACTTTCAGAGTAATAGCTATCTATACAATTTTTAAAAATAGATAATTATGGAATTAAAAGGAAGGAAATCCTTCCAGATGGTTACACAGAATAAAAACAGGTGTTCAAACCCTTGGATCCTGACATGCCAAAGGGACTCAATTGAACCAATCTGACTCCATCTTAGGGAAGACCCTCCATCTCAGTAGGGTCCCCAACCCCCCAAAGAACAAAACAGCCCACTCCCAGACCAATCATAGTGCAAGAGGAAAGTTCCTATGAGCTCAGAAGTCCCTGTTCTGAGATCATGCCCATCCCCTGACCTATCCCCAACAAGGTCAGGTACACCCCATATACCCTTACCCAATTCCGAAACGCTAAGGCATGTAACTCCCCACCTGCAGTCCCCAAGTCCCTGCTTGTGGTTTTATCCTATAAAAAAGGAACCCTTGTAATGGTCAGGACTGCTCCTCCTCTGCCAGCTGCGTCGGTGCATTGGATGACAGTTCAGACTTAAGTCTGCTAATAAATGGTCCTTTTTATCGCAAAAGGACTCTGGCTCCCTGGTAGTCTTTGGGGAACTCGTTGACTTGGGCATTTCAATGCTACCCACAGGAAAGGTGAATAGAATAGTGCACATCAGGTCAAGCAGAAGGCCCTAGAAGTCCATGAAATATTATATTTTGGAAATAAGGACAGAGATTGGCAGTGAGGAGATGAAGGAGATTTCCACCCTCATCTTTCTTAGAAACATCATCAAAGAGAATTTAACACTAAAATTTCCCTTTGCCTTTTCTCCCTCTGTCACTCTGGTATCTGCTTTTTAGGATTCTTTTAGAATCTTGCTTACGCATACAGTTGGTACCCAAGAAAACCCACAGTCCCTCCCTGCTTTCAGAGCAAGGAACTTTGCTACTCACCCCTACCCACTTAGACCCCAATCTATTCATTCCGCCACAACCCTGCACTTCAGGAAGCCAAACTTTGGCCAGTTAGGAGAAAAGAGATCTGTCTGCTTTAACACTTGGAAAGCAATTTGTTCTGCCTTTCCTCACTCTCTGTTTGCTTTCTCCCGCTTTCAGATTTATATTTTAAAAGAAAAAGAGATGAGGGGCTGATTTTCCTGCTTCTAGTATTCTAAGCTTTAGCTCCGCAGGAAGTTTCAGGAGAACAGCAACAATGCCACTCGCTAACAGCTTCCTAGTTCTTAAGTGGTGCCTACCAGGTATTCTCCCAGGTGATTTAATATATGGCAACATGTTTAGTCCATTAAAAATTTGAAGTGGGGCTGGGCATATAGCTCAGTTGGTAAAGTGCTTGCCTTGCTAGCATGAGGCCCTGGGTTCAATCCCCAGCACCATAAAAAAAAAATTGAAGTGTTTGCTATCTATATTATACCCATTTCACAGAAAACAAATGGGGAATGTAGAAATTCTATAAGCTCCTCAAACTCAAGAAGCAACAGGGCCAGAATTTGGATGCAAATTCTTGCAGTTTGGCTTCATAGTCCTTAGGTTCTTCTAAATTATATTTCTTGAAGAAATGGTTTTAAAGAGTCCTTTAGTTCAAGGCAGCAATACAGTATCTATCAGCTGTTCTGTGTAAGCTCAAAAACATAAGTGGTCAGACCTTCCCTGGGTACTAATTCCCCAAGAGATCTCTTAGGAGATGCTGTGGCAGTTAAAGCTTAGTAATTCTACTTCTGGAAAATTCTCAACCTTTTACATGAGAGACACAGCTGATGAGTCCCTTCAAATAGTGTTTTCAATATCTGAGCATAACTCTGTTCTAGACAAGCCAATATATTTGCCATTCTCCCCAAATCCCACGATCCACAGAACACTGTATCTTGCCTGAGCTGTCCACTACCCTAACAAGAATTTTTCATCCTTTCTTTGCCAGCATTCTTGGATAATGCCTATTTAGAATTCCTAGTTAGACCTATCGTGTTACTCCACAAAGATTTATTTCCTGATCCCACTTGCAACTCCCCTCCACCTTACTGAATAAAATTCTCCTCTCCTGTTATTCTGGATTTATAGTAGTGAACGTTCTTACCAAGCAATCCCAAACTTTCTTGTTCCTATCAGAATCTGGAAAGTATTCAAATAACTGACTTTATTCACAAATCTAAGTACACAGAGAAAGCTACCCCAATTCCAACTTGAGGGAAGCACTTGATTCCCCTCCCCACCTCCCCAGGACATTGAATGCACTTGATTTTTCTAGGAATAATCTTATTAATTCTGCAATGTCATATGACATCTTAGGACAATCCAATGTTAGGAGACATTTTCTGGGGCTTCTTCTTTGAGTGCTTCTGAAATCAATATTTTGTCTTTTCCTCTCGACATTGTTAGACACGGAAGCAAATTTTAGAGAGCTAATGTAACCATCTCATTACCAGGCTGAAGTTAAAGGTAAGTGGCAAAAGAGAACAGAGGCAGGGAAAATGTAGTTAAACAAATGGATTAAGTCAACCCTGAGCTACACAAAGTTTGGATCTCCTACAATACATGTCAATATATATTTTTTTACTGTTTAAGCTAATTTTAAATTAATTTTTCTTCTGTTTTCATCTGAAGGTATGATTAAATATCTCCACCAAACATCTTTTTGCATATCACTTTTCCAAACTGATGACCAATCAAGCATAAATTCCTTGGAGTTAAGAATCATGATGGTCTTCTCTATGTCCCAGGAATCTAATTCATACCTGGTACCTGGTAGGTGTTACTATTTTTGATATCTGTATCAATTTTAAAATGAATGGCTAAGTAAATGAAATTACCACTAAGTAAATGAATTCAATAAAGAAGAATAATTGTTATATATTCTGTAAGAGAATTAAAGTTAGATTCTTAGAGATGGCATCTAAATTAAATAATCTGGAAAATAGAGGTTTAAAAATATTGTTCCTCTTCTACTTTAGTCTTGGAAAATTAGACTTCCATGTCAGACAGTATCTCTAGAAGCATGTTAAAAGACACCGTAGTTTATTTGTAATTTCAAGTGAACTCATAAAAACACTGATCAAGTAACAAATGCTACATTCTAAACTTGGGCAAGATGAACCTTCAGGACTTCCAAAGGGAAAGCACAAAAATAGTTTTGTGTTCTTACATGCCCATCTATCTATAGCCTAAATGAGGGGCAAAACAAAGTAAAGGGTTGGAAATTGCAGGAATCTTTTTCAAGAGTTATTGGTGTGTTGTGAATTTCATTCTTCTCTAAAGGTAGCAATATTGGGGAGCTTATTATCTACTTACCTAAATTTGAGAGAGATTTATTTTAGGATTGGCTAGTGAAGTTATTATTCTTCACCTGCACTTTGTAGGACATCGAAGACTGAACACTAGAGCACACATAGAAGTCTGAAGAGCGAGGTGCACTTTGACTAGCTGCCTGTCTGGGAAAGGGGTGAGACAAGCTACGATATGCTGCCACTGGAATCATTTGGCATTTCCAGGTGCATCTAAGCAAAGGAGGGGCTATCCAAGTGGGAAAAGAATGACGTGGTGCTCCCTGGAGGGGTATTTGGAATTCAGGGGTGAGATTCTTCAGAGTAAAAGTCATTTTATTTACAAGATAAGTAATCTGGATGGTCCCTCTCAAAGCCCTGCCTCTTACCTCCTTGTTCTCCCCTCTTCCTGGCAGTGGCTCCCTCTCCCTGCCTAAAGTCTACAGCTTGCCTTCTGCTTCAGGGGATTTTCTTCCAGCCATCCACAGTTCACTCCTTGACTTCCTTCAAGTCTTTGTTAAAATGACAGTGTACCAGTTAGCTAACCACAAATTTCAGTAGTTTAAGGCATCCACAGTCTGTGGTTGATCATGATTATGTGGGTTGGCTCACCTATGCTTCCTGTCTATGCCAGCTCAACTGGAGCTGGTTGGTGTGGAATGACTTCGGTGGAATTGTCTTCAGCCTCAGCTGGAATGTTAACTGAAAAGGTTTGGAAAAATGGAAATTTGATTTCCACCTGGACTTTCATCTTCTAGCAGGCAAAAGGAAATTTCTTCACTTTGTGGTAGAGAGTTCCCTAACAGCAAGAGAAGGTGAATTCCCAGAGAATAATCACTTCTAATGTTGTTTTGTTTTGCTCACAATTATTATCTGGTACCCAAAGTGAATCACATGGCTGCACCCTTACCAAAAAGAGATTCTGCCTTTTGGGCAGCATAGCCACATTACAAAGGTGTGAGTCTACAGGAATGGAAGCAGTAGCAATTTATCTTCTCAATGAGAGCTACAGTGATTACTGTATTTAACTGTAATTTACCTCTACACAAACTTCCTAATCCTCCTTAATCTGTTCCACTATGTCTTATTTCTATAGTATATGTCACTTTCTATTATACTACATTATTTACTTCTTACATCTACCATTTATTGTTCTGTCTCCCTCCTTTAAAATGTATGTTCCCAAGCTGGAAACCTGTTCATTAGCTCACTTAGAAGAGTTTCTGACACATAGTGTTGGTTCAATAAATATTATTTGAATGAATAAGTGAAAGACCTATCAACAATTTGAAGCTAATAGAAACTTCATATTTAGCCAGAGAAAGTATCTCATTCATATGAAAGGGACTGTAGACATGATGAACTTGTATGGGAATGCTTCCTAAATAATCCATTAAAACTACGTTGAGAGATAAAATCACAGTAGGTTCCTGCCATGGAGCATTTTGAGAGGGAGATAGAGAGGATCAGGGCAAGTCCAGCACTGATGTGAGTCAGGGTAGTCAGAAATTTTATAAATCCATCGGAATGTCCAGGTCAGGAGGCAAGCTAGTCAATCTGGTATTTCTCAAGCTTGCAAGGTATTGTTAAATTCCATAAAATTGCTCTCTCTGATACATTCAGTTCCCAGCATGATGTCTACATGGCAATCTGCTCCCTGTCAGAATATCTCTAAATCTCAGAAAAAGGACTTTTGCTCTCCTTTTAACCATTCACCAGCCATCTGACTTATTTTTTCAAGAGTTAGAAGCATGTATCAGTGAAAGAAAGAAGAGGTCAGTGCGTTCCTCCTATTAAACAATGACTGAACTGTGTGATATGGCTAAGAACAAGCAAGTAGTTGTAGTTCAAAAGAAATCTGAAGTTTTAATAATCACATGAATAAACTCTATAAATTGCTGATCAGAGAATTTTTATTGTCTGAAGGTGATCAGAAAAGGCATGGGGGTTTCTTTAAATTTCATGCAGGAGAAAAGGTAGTACTAGCCTACCAAATAAATTAAACGAATGAGTGATGGTGGAGGTAAAATCGCTTTGTGATTACAGTTCGCAAGCCATACTTGCCAAACCTCATGGTTACCCTGTTTTCTATGAGAGATGCCATTGCAGAATGGCTGACCCATGCTTTGTGCATAGAACACTTATCTCTGGTAAGTGGAGGTAAGTGGAGGAAAGGACTACTTATAAGAAATGTGAAAGAAGAGAGCTAACTTATGGAATATGTGCAAGGGGGTAAGTGCAGTATATAAGTTTTTTCATGGTGTCTTTCTCAAATGCTAAGTATCACCATCACAGCTTTATGTATGAGGAAATGGAAGCACAGGAAAACTGATGTGCCATAACTCAGACTGCTAGCAAGTGGCAGAGCTTGGCTGGAAACTGAGTTCTCGCTGACTCTAAACTCCAAGTTCTTCTATTATAAGCCACTGCCTTTCAGACTGAAGCAGAATCCAATATAAATCCTCTGCACAATTAGTTTATAATCTTGCAATATCATAAGACCCTGGAGAGTGTCTGTAAATCACTACAATACAAGATCATAAGTGCTTTAGGAGAGGCTCTGGGAAGTCAGAGAAGGAGGAAATTACTTCCAGCTGAGGATCAGGGAAAACTTCCCAGAGGAAATGGAATTTTAATTTTATATCATAATGATGACAGAACTGAAGCTCTGGTTGGTATTCCTTAAATTCTTTTCCATATTTGAAAATATTAGGAATCATATTTACATATTTTCCAGTGTTTAAATAGAAAACCAAACTAAAATTAACTTAGGTCTTCTCCCTTCTCTCCTTTTCTCTTCCTAAATATCTCTCTCTCTCTCTCTCTCTCTCTCTCTCTCTCTCTCTCTCTCTCTCTCTCTCTCTTTCTCATACACACACACACACACATGCACTTATACAAATCTAAGTGAAAAATAAATAAATTCTTCATCCCCTATTGCATCACATGCATGACACATTGTCTCTGGTTTTGTTTTATTTTGTTTTGTTATTGTCTCTGGTTTTGTTTTATTTTGTTTTGTTTTGGGGGATTTATTTTTGTACTGGGGATTGAACTCAGGGGTGCTTTATCACTGAGCCAGATCCCCAATTCTTTTTTAATTTTTATTCTGAGACAAGATCTAGCTAAGTAACTTAGGGCCTTGCTTAGTTGCTGAGGCTGGTCTCAAACTTTCAATTCTCCTGTCTCAGCCTCCAGAGCTGCTTGCTGTAAATTACAGGCAAGTACCACCACACCCAGCTGATACATTCAATCTTAAAGCAGTTTGGTCTCCCATGTACAATTAAAATGATCTCAAAATGAACATCAATACCTAAATCGTTACAAACTTTATTAATTCATATTTACATGTGTTTTGACAAATACAATTATTATTTATGGCATTGTCATTATTCTAAATTTCTAATTTATTTATCTTACTAAACTGACAATATCAATTATATTATTTTAAGCTAGAAGAAAGAACAAATATGTAATAAACATTGCTGTATATATGATAGGCTATGATATTTCAAGTTCAAATGTCAAAAAGGATATATAAACATGAAAATTGAAGTGATTGAAAATTATAGAGTAGAACAGGTACTTAATTTGCTAAAACTGTAGCTTTTAAGACATATAAATGTCAATAATCATTTTATAATTATATACTATAGCACTATAAATTAATATTTAAGGATAATACAACAAATTTATTTCACATAAAAAATAACTGCCTGTAACTTGAATAGCTTTTTATTAATCAAGAATTTCAAAGCCCACTCTGGAATACTAGACCAAGTTTGAACTGTGTGAAATGATCAAACATAGAATCCAAAATTCTGTTTACTCAACCTAATTCTCCTCCAGAGACTAATGCAGCTAGGTCTTAAATTGAGCCCAACTGAGCAATGAGAATCAGGATCCAGACTACAGCTTTGCCCAATTTGGACACAGTCACATAAATGTGATTTATGCATCACATAAATAAAGATTTATCTCTTCTATCAGATTAATAATGAAATAGAAGAAAATAAGGAAAACATTTGTTTGATCATTGCTATGTACCAGACCATTTGAATATGTCCTTTCATTAAAATAGTGCATGATAATAAAGCTAGTCTTTGAACATACATGGCATGTCCCAGAACTAAGCACTTAACCACTATCCTATGGGTCTACTACTAGATGATAGCTAAAATTTTTGCAAGAATAAAAACATTACTGATTCTACAATACTGCAAGATTTTGTTTTTTTTATTATGTACTATGCTTTGAATATGAATAGTGTCCTCCAAACTTCCATGTGTTAAAGTCTTAGTCACCAGGGTAGCACTATTCTGAGGTAGTGAAAACTTTAAGAGGTGAGGCACATTGACAAGTTCTTAAAATCACTGGCAGAATGCTGTCAGACTTTGGGGTCCTCTAGTCTCTCTCTTCACTTTTAATTCAAGAGGTAAATGTTTTGCTACAACATTTGTCATTCATGCCATGGGGTTATGCGGGCTAGTCATGACCTTTGACAAACCTGTGCTTTATGTTTAGGACTTGAACCTTCAAAACTATGAGATAAAGAAAACTTTTCTATTAATAAAGTTAATTATCTCAAGTATTTCATTGTAGTAACACAAAGATGGTTAATAATACATGTAAAATAGTTTGAAATAATACTAGAAATAGTGAAGGAGTGTGAGGCAGAACTGGTGTTTCAGTCTGAATTCCTTTTATCCCAACCCCAATATTTAAGAGTCCTTCTAATAGTACACATTTGGACACGTGCCTTAACTCATCTAGTGAGAGTCTTTTTAATCTCACTTTTTCTTTCTTTTGTCCTTTTATACATCCACAATTACCAATGCAAAGCTGAGGGGCACGTGATTCCCAGAATCCATAAACTCACATCACATTATTCCAACCTCCATGACTCCAGCTTAAGCAAAGTCCAGCCTCCAAGTCTTGTCAGTATGCCACTCATGTCCCAAAGGGACTTCCTCTTTCCATCTCTAAAGACACTTGTAGAGTGTAGCACCCCTGAAGAACCTATGCCCAGGATCGTACATGCCACAATGCAGTAAATAATATTTCTGTCCTTATCAAGTGCTTTGGTTGGAGGCTGCCGCTGGAGTGGCTATTGCTGTCACTCTGTGAACTTAACTCATCTGCTCACCCAGCACTGGACACCTCTAGGAGATCCCAACTACAATTTCACTGAACATCCTCACACTTGTCCCACGTGCTTCTGTATGATAATTCCTTTGAAACATGGAGCCAGGAAAGATGTTATATGACCTTTCCTGTATGCAGATACCAGAATGCTTCTCAGAATAGTTATCATTCTTATATATTAAAATTCTGTCAATTTATTCTTTTGGTTGTTTCCCCTAACTTAAGATCTATTCTTAGGGAGTTACTCTGATTTTATTAGTTTCTTATGTATAGCAATATTTTTGTCTTGCAAGTTTCACATAATGTCAGTCTTCTCTCCTCTTCCCCCAACCTTCAACACAATGCTGATGCTATTTAAAATTTGGATATTTTCCTCAATCCATACTTTTTAAGTATAACCATGATATCTTTCAAGTTTTGGAACCACCATTATCTTATGTATTACTCCTTCTCTCAATATATTCTCAAAGAGTTTTTCGAAGTGTGTCTTTGTATGGTAAATATTACATACAAAACCTGATTGTATCAAATGCCCTGATTCTCACTTGTAATTCTACTGTTAAGGAGCCTGGAATCAATCTAAACATACTTCTATGCTAAGTAATATGTTCATCCTCTTGACAAGCATTTCCATTTCTCCTTGCTGTTCTAGAATCTAACTGTAAAACAACTAGATAACATTAATAGAACTGAAATAGTGATTATGAGCAAGGCACTATTCTAAGGGATTTATAATAATATTTTTAAGATAAACATTTTACTGGTGGGTAAACTTAGGCACAGAAAGTTTGCCTTAAGTGCCTTCTAAAATAAGAGTTCTCTCATCTTTCTTTAATTCTGGAATAATAACAGTATTTCTTCAAAGACCTTCTCTTTGTAGCTCACAACAACTGTCTTTTGAAAATCTTATTAACTGAGTATTGGTGCTTTTAGTTCTATCCTCCAAATTGCTCAGTTTATTAGTGCATCTTTCCACATTTTATATTTTTCTATTACTTTTTTCAGTGTTCAATCTGTCTTTAGCAAACTAAATTTTACTTCAACTGACTCCTTTGGATAATTTGTCTTCTGATTTTTATTTTTAACTATTATGGTTTTCATACTCATAATTTCTACTTGGGCCTTTCTTGCAACTTCTTTCATATTTTATTAACACCTTTCTTTTCCCTTTGAGTATTTCAATTAAGCTTATTTTAAGTTCTCAGTCCATCTGTTCCAAGAATTCTGTTTCATGTGATGTTATTTTTAGTCACCTCTCTTTTAAAGATTGCTGTCCCCACTATCTAGATAACTTTCCCCTGTGCCTCATGACATGTCTGATAATAGGAATTACAGGAGAGCCTGAGTTATACTTCTATTGGTGAGTTTAAGCCATGGGATGGGAGAGAGGAGCCTCAAAGTACAAAACATCCTCCCTCCATCACTTTTAGTTGTTACCACTCCACCACCAAATCTGAGTAATTTTTCAAGATGGCACACTTCCCTTAAAGCAAAATCCACTAGCTCTAGCATTTAAAGAAAATCAGGACCTGACATCTTTTCTGTTAGCATCTTACCCCAGCACAGGATTTGCAGCCCTGGAATTTGCATTGCTAAAATCAAGCAGTTGCTACAAGTTTCTGTGCAAATGAGGAGGTAAGAACAATGCACAGAACAGCAAGAGGGAGGAGAACTGAAGACCTGCCCAGTACTGTCTTCCCACAGCTGCTCACAGGCCGACTGCTCTCCAACCCACACTAGGGGCTGCCCACTAAAGATGTCTCACAGTACTTATATTCATTTCCACACCCAGGTTTCTATCTGCATCTGAAGAGACTCCCAGTAGATTTGTGGGAAAAAAACAGAAGCCCATTCACCCTCTTGTCAGAAAAAAAAGCCACTCACCCAGAATGTTCTGCGGCCTTTTTCTTTTCTTTCTTTCTTTCTTTTCTTTTTTTTTTTTTTTTTTTTTTTTTTTTTTTTGAGAACGAGAAGGAAAAAGGGAAAACTCAGTCTATCCTATCTAGGCACAGGAAAATGGCAATTCAGGATGATTTCCAAAGAGAAAGCACTGGTTCATTCTTTCTGTGTGCTTTAACCTTCCAGCTTTCTGACTCTAATCAGCCAGAATTGCCTCTCTTCTTCAGAGGCTGACCTTTCATGACCTACCAAGCCCTCTTTCTCTGGTTTTGGAAACTCCTGGAGTCTTATACTATAGTATAGATAAAGTCTTTAAATTGTTCTGGGTAGGTGGGTGACATAGCACAACTGGACACTTGCATTCTGAACTTCCCATTTTATAAGTTATTTTAGAAACTACTTTGGATCTGATACATTGAACAAGTTCTTTAATAACAAGGCTCCAGAGCTTATTCAGTACACTGAAAAGTGTTCTGATATTTTAAACATAAATTTTAAAAATTAAAAAAACACCTCCATAAAATTCTCCATAGCCCTTAAATTGTTTCTGATAGGCATAGAAGGAAATTCTCACATTTTTAAATGTGTTTGGGACAAATACAAAAGTCTTCCCACAACCTTGACTATTACAACTTGAAGTCCAGGAAAATCTAAATTCAGAAGCTCTTCCTTCAAAACATTCTTACCGTTAATGAATTACACAGGTATCACACCTTCTGTCTCTTTCCATTCAAAAGGAGAAAAGCTGTTCTTTTCATTTGGAGCGGAGTCTGTGATTACGGACCAGCTAATTAACTTGTCTGATATGGAAGGGATGATGCAATTTTCACTTCTAGCTTTTTCTCCCTTCCATATGGATGGAGTTGCTGCTTATAAATGCTGTGACTGCTGTTGTGCAAAAGCTCGCTCTAAGGACTTGCTTTAAGCCCATTTCTATACCTACCATTAAGCTCCCTTGGCAACAGAAGAAATTTTTTAAAGCCAGCTAAATTCCCTGAGTTACTGAGCTGAGTTTCCACTTATTCTTATTTATAAAAGGCAGGATTTTCCTTCAGCATTTTTCTGAGCTTCCCTCTCTCCTTTAATATTTTGATAAAATATCACTGTTACTTATTAAAGCAAAAGATGGCATGGAAAAAGGCACAACCTATTCTTGATTATTAAACCTGGGCATTGCAAAACCAAACCCTCAGAAAATCCCAGGTACTGTAGGTAGGCGATCCACTTTGCTAGTTTAGTTAGTGACTAATTTCTGGCTTGCAAAGGGACAATTCCATTTGTTTTATTGATGATATGTTATCCTTGGTCAAAGTAAATTAAAACTAAAATTACTTAGTAATCCTTGGTTTTAAAAAGGGAGGGGGGAACCTTAGCAATAAATATTTAAACATTTTTATAGAAAAAAGAAAAAAAACAGCAGCACACTTCTCATTGAGCTAAGAGAAACTTTCCAAGCCAGATACAGATGGGCACATATATATCATCTAAAAAATAATGGCAATTACATTAATATCGATAAAAAAATACATTGCTTTCCAAGGAGGAAAGCATAGACTACAAAAAGACATCTATGATGTATAGCTCATGAACTCAAAATTCAGATCCAGCACATAAGAGTTGTCTGCTGATTTATAAAATGCCTGTACTGCATTGGGTTCAGGTGCCAGTAAGTATTTAGGGTCATCAATACCATCATCCTCAATATATGCTTTTTAGAACATTTAAATACCTGATGCAATATTTAATTTATGACCATACTGAGTAGGGTTGCTTTATAGACTCTAACAAGGGAAGAAGCCTGCACAGACAGTTAGGTGCTTGCAGGAAATAGGCAGCACTTCTGACACTAGTTGTGTCTGTGTGATCCTGAATAACTGTCATGAAATCCCAAGATCTAGACCAGACCTTAGATGAAGCTAATCGTGCACTCTCCACTACTGTACAGGATCATATTCTCTCCCCTAGGAACAACAGTTCCAAGGCCTTGTTTATACCTTTTATGTCACACTTGATCAATAATTATAATAGGCAACATTATTCAAGGTTTGCGATATGCCAACCATTGTCCTAAATGTTCTACTACCTGAATCAGTTCATTTTATCTTCAACATAGTCCAATAAGGAAGGTTACATTTCTGTCCTTCCTTTTACAGATGAGGTCAGTTTCTAAATGTTTTAAATTACCAAATTTACACAAGAACTCCAAACCCTGTACTTTAACCTTTTAACTCTACACTGATGCCATTTCTAACTCTCTTTCCAAACACCAAATTCATTGAGGGAACAGATTGGCATTACCATTTTCAGCTAAAATACTCTACAGCATTTAGCACAGTAAATGCACAGTGTTTGGTAAACACAGAAAAAAAAATACTTAAGAAGTTCACTTAATGTGCATGCACTAGATGTTCTCTGACCCACCAGATCTTCTTTGCACCACTTTCCACCCTGCTGTGGGCCCCAAAAGTTTGACCTCTATAAATTGTTTCTTGCAGGATCCTTTGCCCTTGGGCAAAACAAATCTGTGGTGTGATCTACCAACACAATTTCAGCATCTTATTGAAGATAAACCTTCTTCCTTCTGAGCCAAGGCTAGACATCTGCAATAACAAGAAGAGTGGGTTTTGTCTACTTCTCTGCTTTGTCCCATTCTCCTACATTATTCTTGTACAAAGATGCTAGGGTTGAGGGTGAGAGCCATGATGAGGAAGAATTGGTGGGAAGTGGGAAAAGGTAAGTGATAGAATTTGTATCTGACTGGCATCATCGTACTTTGACATCTGGCTGTGGCAGATGTTTAAAGCTGATTCTTTCTCTCCCGTAGCATTTCAAATGGCTCTTCAAAGACCTCATCCTGAAATCCCTCCAGGATGTAGGGAATGCTTCTTCTATTCAGCCACCTACAAATCTCCCCCTCAATACCAGCCTTCACCTACCCACCCATGCCATTCAGACACCCTGCCTGGTCCTTTCAGGCTGCTATAAAAAAATGCCATATACTGTGTGACTTTAACAACATTTATTTCTCAGAGTTCTGAAGGGTATTAAGTCCAAAATCAAGGTACCAAAAGATTCAGTCTGAGGAAAACCTGATTCCTGGTTCTTAGTGCCTTCTCATTTTTTCTTTGCATGGTGGAAAGAAAGGGTGCGTTTGTTCTCTGGGACTCATTTTAGAACAGCACTAACCCCACTGAAGAAAGCTCTACTCTCTTGACTTCATCACCACCCTACCTCCTAATAACATCATCTTGGGTGTTAAAATTTTAATATATGAATTTGAGGGGGATACAAACATCCTGTCTGTAGCACTCTTCATAGGGCCAATGAATCACCATGATGAACCCACACGAGCCACTGTTCAAGATGACCCCAGTCTGGTTCCCCAGATCTACCTCTTACCCATGAGAAATCTGCAGGTATCCTTTCTCCAGCAAACCCCAGGAGCCTTTTCCAGCCCAGTGCAGATTTCTTGCCAGAGACTGCACTAGCAGGATTCTCATTTTCGATTTTCTGAGTCCCTGTGTCCTTTATACTCTGGAACACAGCTGTCCTCTGATGGCTCTCTGAAACACACACACCTACTTGAATTAACAGGGAGAAGCTTGTCTTCTGACTGGAAAGAAAGAACATGCCTGAGTATCCTAATTTAAAAAATCTCTTTGCCTAATATTTAAACTTCCTTCTGTGTAACTTGGCAGTGGGTGATGAGCTAAAATGCACAAAGGATGGGCCAACACCTCTGCTACTACAATGGGCACGTGACCCCTCCCGTTCACAGCTCTTATAGTTCAAGCTGTAACTATAAGACAGAAAGAACCTGAAATTTCACCACTCTGAAGTCACCAACAGCAAAATGTTGGTAAACATTTGTATAATTGTCACCACAGAAATCAGTATTTATCACTGATTTTTACCTTTTTTCTGTAAATATCTGCCTTTCTCTTCTCCTTCCCTGTTTATTCCACAACTTATAACTATGAACACATAAAAATAAAAGTTTCTTGTTATTGTTTCTTTTACTAACTGATCATGATCTATGTTTGTGTTATGCTTTTATCATGTAATATAACAGCTTCAAAATGTCTCCCAAGCCAACTAGTACAAAGAAAATCCTACATCTACTTGGCTGCAGTATTTAATGTTATGTATCCTACCAGGAGTGTTATCACTTTTATTATTTTTATCAACTTTTTAAGTGTAGGGTCATTTTTTAAAAATAAGCATTTCCTGACTACCAGTGAAAATGAGCTTCTGTCAATACATTCATTGGATCTCCAGATTTATTCTTTTGTGAAACACATGTTTATGTGCTTTGTTCAGGCTTCTGTTGTTTTTTATCATTTACTTATCAATTCATAACAACACATTTTATTTTAAAGTGACCCCTGATATGCATTGTAAATATTTCAATCTTTTGCTGTATGTTTTGTTTATGATGTAGTTTATCACAGAAATATTTTTTCTAAACATTTATATGGATATAGTATGTTTCTTTGCTTTAGTTGGAACTTTACTTATTTTTGGAATAAGGAATTTTGTACTTGTTATACAAACCATCCAAACTTCTAGATTACTCATATATCTACATATGTATTTGTGTGAGTGTGTATAAATACACTTGTACAAAAGTATATATATATATGCATGCACATATATGCTTACATATATATATACACACATTTGTTATGTATATATAACTTTAAAGTGTTTAAACATTTCATGCATCTTATTTCATTTTTGATTGTAAACAAATGGGGTACAACTTGTTTCTCTGGTTGTACATGAAGTAGAGGTATACCATTTGCATAATCATATATTTACATAGGGTAATGGTGTTTGATTCACTCTGTTATTTTTCCTTCCTCCCTCCACCCCCGCTCCTCCTGATACCGCTCTTTACCGGTGACGAGTCCTGCTTCCTCAGGTGTTGAAGTATAACGCCGGAGAAGCCGAGGCAAATGTAGAGTGGAAAATGCAGCTTTATTAAAGAAAAGTAAAAGCAGACTTCTCCCGGGTGGAAGAAGGGGACCCAAAGGCGGAATCCGTGGGATGAGCAAATCCTGTCCTTTTTATGGGTTTTATTCTCCCATTCTCTCCCCTTATCTCTTTCCTTCCTGCCTACAGGTTAGGCCTGGTTTTGCAGGTGAGAAGCGGATGGGGCAGGGGAGGGTCAAAGTGACTCAGGCAGGTAAGGGCCCAGGGGGCATTAATCAGCATCTTCTTGCCTGCAGTCTCTGACAAGGGCAGGTAAATTTGGTTATCAATGGGTTCTGCAGGTCCTTGACATTCCATTCTCCCACAGCAGTCTCCAACTTCCAGAGGCAGATGGTTTTATGGCCTCCATTTTCTCGATCTGACCCGATTCCCTATTTCTACACTAACTGCCTGTCCCCAATTCTGGCTTCACTCCCATGCCTCTTTTCCCTCTATACAGTCCCTCCTTCCTCCATTCTTACCCCGTCCCATCCCCCATTATGTGTCATCATCCGCTTATCAGAGAGATCATTTGTCCTTTGGTTTTTTGAGATTGACTTATCTCACTTAATATGAAGTAAGTTCCAGATATATTTTCTTTCTAAATGTTTGCCAATCGGGTTAATTAAGTAAAGCTATCATGCATCTAAAGAAAACACCATCTTTATCATATCATTTGTTTCTGAGTTCCCTATTCCAATTTACTTACATGTATTTTGGTCCGTTTCAGTGTCAACACTATACTGTTTTAATTGCTATGTCTTTCGAGTCTCCTGATATTCATAATTTTCTTAGCTTTTCTGGACTGATTGCTTCATTTCTCATTTTAAAGAATTTCACTCAGTTTCTAAAGATCATTTTATTTGAAGAAAAGATTCTACCAAAAAGTTTGAAAAATCACTCCAAGTGACAATTTATAAAAAATAATTCAGTGGTTTTTGCCCTGGTGAAACGACCAGTACACAGAAAGGAGTCTTCAGAAGTACTGGTGAGCTTGTTCATTAAAACTTAAGGAAGACTTAAATACTTGTTCTGCATCTGTACTTCCTCATGAACCTGTTCATCATGATGCTTCTTTATTTTGCTCTGAATTGCCTTTAGAAATTTAAGATACTTTGGAACCATTGACAGCTACTGAGCATGAGGACTGAGGAAATATTTGGTAAAACTAATTTCTCTACACTTCTAAAAAACTTCATTGGGCATGCGTGCATGTGGGTGTGTGTCTGGTAGGTAATGTGGGAGAGGTCAGCGGATCAGAGGGGAGCAGAAGATTGAAATAGAGGAAGGAACAGTTGTACCTGGTGAGAAAAAATGCCTCCACTTGCCTTCTTTTTATTTGCGTTGAATAGTTCCATAACTTGTGTTTAAGTAAATACAGTTGAAATTGCACTTTTACATTTCTTCTTGGCATCACTTGTTCATTCACACATCCATAAGCACTATAGAAGACTTCTGTGAAGAAAAGCACTAGATACTGCTTCTTTACATTTTGTTGTTTTAGGAGTCTAATTCCTTGGGAATGACCTCAAAACAAATAAAGTCATACATCTTTTAATCACAGATGATATATATCATTATGTCAGTTAAGCATAAGGTCCATAAATCTCTAAGAATGTGAATTTATAACATAGGGATGCAATTTGCCAGTATTGGCTTTTTAAAATTGATTAGAATGATGAGATATAATAGAACAGATTTTTGCAATATTGCTCACAACCATATCAGAAATGGAGGCTCTCAGGCTCATAGTCTGTTGATGTATTAAGTATCAGCTTCACGTTTTCCCTGTTCAGACTAATTGCTTCTTTTAATCTGTGATTGCTGACACACATGTGCAGTTGTGCAAGTTAATAGGAAAGAAGACGGCTCAAATTTTCTTCAGTTTCATTATATTGTTTTTAATTGTCTTCACTGCTAAGGCACTATTATTTTATTTGATAGTTTCATAAGCAGTAGATCCAACAATAAAATTTAAGTGTATAAAATAGTTATTGATAAACATTCAAAAGGTAGTATACCCAAGCAGGCCCAAGGCCAAATGGATTAATTTAAAACATACATAATGTTGTGAAGAGATTCACTGCACTAGAGCTTGCTCTGGTTTGCTTTACTTGTTCAGACTACCTGATATTGTAAACTTTCAAAATCTCTGCTCTGAAGTTCAGATGCACTTAACCCTAATCTCCTACCAAGCACGCACAGAGTCAAGTGCATTGCAGCTGACTGATAATGCTGATGCTTTTTTAGAATGGAACAGAGTGAAGCTGAACCAATGCAGAAGCTAAAATAAGAAACCAATTTAACTCCATTGTAACGACAGCCACCCAAATCATCCCCCAAATAATTCAAAATGTTGGGCTGTAACACAGAAAACACATATTTGTTCTTTTTTTGGCATGCATGTTTTATATACATCACGGTCTTTCCCTCCTCCTCACAGAGAAGCTCATCGTCCTCTTGTTCTGGAGATTTTGGAGCTGTTATTATTGCCACAGACTCACATGATGCCTCTGTTAAGTTTGGTTCAGCATTTCCATTACAAAACCCATTAGCCTCCAGAACAGACTTCTTATAACTGTCTATGATGGAAAAATTGTTCCCAGCTGATTCTTAGTATATATTTCATTCATTTTCAGTCCAGAAGGCACTGTTATTTAATATAATATAAAATAAAATTTCATGCCATTGCTTTTACTTTTTAAGTTGCTATCGTCACTATGATAATATGAGAAATAAAGCAGGAAAACTAAAAGCCATTTGTCCCACATTTTGCCCTTTTTCCTTAGGATGTTGTTCCACTTCCATTTCCAGATGTTGAGTCAAAGTTTCAGATCTTAAGCACTGTGTCTTGAGGTCCTTTCCACCAAAACTAGTTCTGCTAACTCTCAGGTGGTCAGATTATAGGAAACTGGGCAATTAGGGATTCACACAGAAAGATTTTAATTTTGCCATGCTCAGAATCCATCCACGAATTAAAATACAGAAAGTATAACACGATAGAAAGTATCTGAAAACTATTTCAGAATAGATCATTAAAAGAGAGATTACACCAATTCAAGCAATGTTATTTTTGGATTACATCTTTAAATTGTAAGGACATCCTTTACATTGGTGTACTGTTTGATGTTGGAGGACACAGAAAGCTTATAAAGTGGGAATTTACTGAATATAGTTACAATTTTATTTCTTTAATAATATAGAATTAGAGGAGTTAAGTAAACAGAATTTTTAATACATATTGAATGAGAAAGTTTTTTCACTGGTAAAATAAACATAGGGAGTTCTAGTGTGTTTTCATAATGAACAGATAGAAATCAATGGCCTCAGTGATAACTAAATTTTTACTCTTCTGACTGAGTCTAAGGAGGAAATAGGTCAACTCTGGCAGATACGTTTAAGCAGGGAAGTGCCAGAAAGACCTGTTCAGAAAAGGGGTTAGTGGGAGCCAAGAACCAGGAGGAAATACTGTAAACTGTTTCCTGATGCCAGACCTAAATCACTATATTTGACATCCCTCTTCTTCTGGCACCAGCCTGATATCATTCTTATTTTTCAGACTCTTCACTAAACAGAGGATTCATGGAAGGTCCTGGCAGGTGCTTCATGGACCAGGAACCACCTGTAACTATGCATGTGCCACAAAACAATTTTATCCTGAGCAAAGAATGCTGTGTCTCTCGACAGCTTCTTTTTTGGACTGGCCTATTTTGTATCTGTACCCAAGCTTGCCCAGATTCAGTGTGCAAGAGAAGTCAGCAGACAATCTAAGCATTTTGCTGCGAGAGGCTACTTCCCTCAAATAAAAGTCCCAACACAAAATATAGGCATCCTCAGCATCCTACCCTAAAATAAAAAGA
This sequence comes from Sciurus vulgaris, assembly GCF_902686455.1. Lineage (NCBI taxonomy): Eukaryota > Metazoa > Chordata > Mammalia > Rodentia > Sciuridae > Sciurus > Sciurus vulgaris. The sequence goes on along the minus strand of NC_136470.1, from coordinate 51,814,658 downwards.
AGAAAACTGGTATTTCATTGTAGATATAAAAGAAAGTACATACGCATCATTTTTTCATGCAGTCCACCGGATGACATTTAAATCTATCAGAAACTTTCTCTTGAGAACCTATTTCAAACCCAGCAGTGTGCCAGGGGTCTAGAAGAGAAGTGCTACATGGAAAAAGTAGAGGACAATGTTTTTGCCCTGAAGCAGTTAACAGTTTCATGTGTAAACCAACAAGAATGTCATGAATCTCAAGTTTGATATTTTCAAAGCCACTTCGTAAAAACTTGTGTCATACATTTGTTAGTAGAGACTAATGGAAGCCTGCTAAAATAAAAATCAACATATTTTAATTTTTCAGGAAAATTGCTAATCCTAAAAATAACATATCAGGTTGACACTTTCTATATAAAATGGTATAATATTCTTTCATAGAAAGAGAATGTACTTTGAAGCCAGAACGACCTCTCTCTGGTAATTTACTACTTCTGTGAACTTGGCAGGCAACTTTGATCTTTTTTCAGTGTAAGCTTTTGAATCTATATAAAGGGGGAATTATTTCTTTTTTGGCTAGATAACATATGGATATTTAAATGAACTTACACACAAAATGTCCAGCACTCCCTCTACCTGTTTCTGAGCATAGAACACAAGATTTATCCTCTTGGTTTATATTTAAACTGTGATGATGAGAACAGCCAGCAAATATGACTAGGCCTTTATTTTTGTTTGCTGAGAGGAAAGGGAAGCACGTTCTTAAATGTCATTTCTAAAACACCAAAGTGTTGTGTTTTCAATCTTTTGTTGAAAAAGAAAAACAACTGAATATAAGCTCCTACTGTCTGAATACAAGAGCATACTATGTTTTTAAAAGTCAGAACTCATGCATGCTGATAATCCAAGTGATTCGGGAGGCTGAGGCAGGAGGATGGCAAACTCAAGGTCAGCATCAGCAACTAATCTAGGATCTAAGAAACTCAGTGTGACCCTGTCTCAAATTAAAAAATAAAATTGACTCATTAGAAACCACTTTGCATCAGGAAGCTTGTATTTCACACTTGCATTCCCTGTTATTTGGCTCACTCCTGGTAAGAAATCTTTTGTGAACTTAATTAGAAACTTGCTGATTTTATTATATTAAATTCCTTAAAAACACAAGTCAGGGTCTTTCTTTTCTTCTCACAACTGTAGAATGACATCAGACCCAACTCTAATAAGTTACCTTCAGGTTTCAACCCAGAGCAGACCAGGCACAGTGAGTACGGGCTTCCTGATTGCACCTGTGAAATGATCAGCCTGCACTCCAATTTAGCTCTCGGTCCCTTTCCTTGGGCTTTACCAATCATTTGGCCCTTAATGGGTCTCTTTTGCTGTTTATCACTCTCTATCCCCATCAATTTTCATTGCTCTCTACAGCTTCTTTATCACTTTTTGTTGTCAAGAACATAACTACTTTTGGATCAGATGTTTGCCATAAATTCCTGAAATAGACATCTAGCCCATAAAGAATAGAAATGAATAGGCTAGTTTTAAATGTCACCGGTAGATAGTTCATCTCAGTAGGCGTGATTGTTAATACTTTCACATCTCTAGTTCAAAATTGAAATTTTTCCAGTGCCCCAGGCATAATTATTTTCCTCCAAATGACTTGGAAGCCAGCATTACAGCATCCACCTACACATTAGACTTGACCAAAACACTGACATAAAGCAGAATCACAAAAATCTATTTACGTATGCTCCTTAGTGTTGGCAGCCTTGATTTTGTAGGAACTATCATCTTATTCAAATGGAATAAAATTTGATAGCACTGGCAATTACTAACTTCTGCTTTGGATTAATGTCCACATGTGAAAAAAGTAGGGGTTTGTGATTCTAAATGTTGAAAAAAATAACAGTGACACCGAAACTTTATATACCATATTTCAGCTGACAGCACAATTTAGAGTTGAGTTACACACCCTTAAAATGAAAGCTTCCAAAAGAAATGCTGACAGGCCCTTTACTTATAGGGAAATATTTGCCTCTGGAATAATAGCAATATATTATATTTAAATGGCTCCTTTTATAAAGCACTTTAAAAACTGTCAACCTATATTCTTTCTTCCTGTATACACATCTCTCTCATGAAAGTCAATAGCAAACCTATATATCTATTATTTATTTAGCTAGTTATTATGTATTTATTATATTTATGAGATTCACCCATCCTTTATTAGCCTCTGGGCACCTTTGAAAATTTCGGAGTTGAAAAAATAAGACAGTCCATGTCATTATGATTTGCAAGTTATTCTAGACGCATGAAAATAAGATGTATTGCTTTGAGGCTTATTATCTTAGAAGTTCAACACATCTTCAAAAATATACATTCACCTGAAGAGAAACAGACCAATATAGCTCAGAATAACTCCATGGTTAAAAGAAAGACAAAAGAAATAATATGAATCAAAGATATTTGACTGATTGATTTACATTTATGTGTTGTAGAGAACTGTTACATAGTAGAGCTTGGTATAAATGACACATGGAAAATTTTGCATAAATTAGCTATTCAAATTTCTCAAATTTTTATTGTATCTTATTATGTAATTAGCATTGTATTATGGTAGATAACATTCTAGCATCATTGATAGAGAGCCCACCCCAGCTCTAAGACTTTGATAATCCAGGTACATTCAGAATATATCACCTAAGGACATTGTATTCTCTACATGAAATACCTAGACCCTAATAGATTACATGACTTAAAAATGATTCTAAACAAACGAGAAATAACCTTCAGACAGTACCTTTCACCCCAGCTCTCAGGATCTCTATATGAATCAAGAAGAGATTTTGGATCTGAATGTTCACTTTGTTGTCTTCTTGATTCTCTCATTGAGAAAACACTAGAAACTGGCTTTGGGAAGAGTGGAATGGCAGGATTTTAGTCAGTTTGACCTGGAATGTCATATTCTGTATATAAGTCCTGGACCTTCACAGAAATGTAGTGAATGTCTTTGGGTTAGATAGGAATCTAGGGAGTCGGCATCTATTGTCTTTAGCTGAAAAGTAACCTTCTTCTAACTGGCAAGTACTTTTGAAATTGTTTTGAGATGTTGAAGTGAAAAATGTTCTATAAATATAAGTGTCCCTCTGTCTTTTCTCCCAGAGTTTATTTCCCATGACCTCTTAAGTATCACCTTTGCTTTTCCATTGTTAGCCTGGAACTCTGTTGAGAAAACATAAACTTGTCAATACTTCTAATTACCTATTGCTAAAACCAATCAGTATACACCAAACAGCCTGACCAAGCTTGATGAGCTAAGTGGAACTTGTGACCACTAGGAAATCAAGATCCACACAGCTCCCCAGGAAGAGAACCAAAATATCAATTTACCATGATATGGAAAGCCCTTGTCAATTCCCTGCTTTAATTTCTTAGGATCATGACAAAGGAACTCCTCCAGTATAAACTTAGAAATGCATTTGCAACTAAACCTTGCCCAGAACATTTGCAGAAAATTACTCTGTTTGATTTTCAGATGGTGTGGTGGAAAGACAGAGAAGTGGGTAGTATTTATATCATAAATATATAAAGATGGAGTATAATGTTATTCCATTGGCAATTACTAACTAATACTTTGGATTAATATCCATGTATAAAAAAGTAGGGTTTTGTGATTCCAAATGTTAAAAAAGGTGCAATGACACGTAAACTTTATATACCATAGTTCAGCTGATAGCAATAGTGTGCTAGTAGGCTTTCTGTTACTGTGACAAAATACCAAAGAAAAGAAACTCAAAAAGGAGAAAAATGTTTACTTTGGCTCATAGTTTCAGAAGACTGTGGTGGCTTGGGTCCATTGCTTTTTAGTTTATGACAGGGTAGTGTATCATGACTGGAGGAAAGCCACTCACTTCATGGTGGCCAGGAAGCAAAGAGAGAGAAGAATGCAGTGGGGTCCCAATTTCCTCTTTGAGGGAACAGTCTCAGTGATCCAACCTCCCTCCACTGTGTCCCACTTCCCAAAGTTTCCACCCTCTTCCCAACAGTGCCATAAGCTGGGTACCAGCCCTTCAACTCATGAGCCTTCAGGAGACATCTATGATTTAAACCATAACAGTGCATAATTATCTCTGAAATTTTATTACTTTTCCAGTAATTTTATGAAGAGCAATATCAAACATTTTTAAAACACACATACCAACTCCATAACTAACCCAAAGTCATGCACTACATGGCTGTGAATGTCCAAGACATAGAATTGTATGTATTTTTGACATTCCTGCCAACTTGGCTAAAATCCTGCCGTTTTGAATAACGACTATACCAAATTCAAAGTGATAGATATGACCCTATCCCCCTCATCATTCCTACCCAGACTTAAAACTGGGTTTTCAGTTCATGGTCATGGTCAGAACCCTTCACTTTTCCAGTGAGTTTCACCCCTCTCCCTTCCTGCACAGGATGTGTCCTCAACCCTTGTTACAGAACCTGATTTATGGTCTGCAAGCACAAGCACAGTGCTGTGTGGCTGTGTTACAGGACAGATTTACATGTCTTCTTTCTTCTCTTTCTAGAGCATTCTTTCACTTTATCAATGTCAGTTATTCACCATCTTTTTGACAAGGAACTTGAAGGGAGGTGACAGTACCAGCGCAGAAAAAGATGTATAGAACAAAAAAGACTAAAGGTTTACGAATACTCCCTGCATTTGCAGATGTTCATTTCAAAATAAAAGCACATTAACACTTTGAGGACTATTTAAGGTATTTGCATCGAATTTGTGGGGGGAAATGCATCCAAAAACAAGCTAGGGAGGAGGAATGTCAAAGCTGGTAAAGGAGGAGGGCCAGGTTGCTGTGGAATTTTATCCCTTCAGGGGCTTCTGTTGAGCACAACAGGTGGCCAAGAGGAATCTCATCCCATTATCTTACAAGTGCAGGAAGCTTTGCATTTCAGCCCCCTAGGGTGCTCTCAGCAGGCTTCCCTATCCCCATGTTATTTTTGCAGGCATTACTGCCAAAGATGCTATTATTCTGGTTTACAACAGGTGATCATTGTTGTGCATTTCAGGATGTGCACAAAATGTATTCTTTTTTGAAAAATGGGTAGAGGGGTCCAACAGCCCTCATGTCTGCTTGCTCGTGGACAAATTTTGCCAAATGCTCCACTGTAGCAGGTCATTAAAGTCTTTCTGAATTTTCATTTCTATGATTGCTAGTTGCTGATTACCTAGTTCCTGGTGTCTAAACCAACAAACCTGTTTCCCTTTCTTCCACATAGGAATGCTAACCATTCCCAAGGGATGTAGGTCTCTACTATCTGCCCTTTTGAAACTGGAATCAGAAAAGAATGCTTACTCAAAAATATTTATTGTTGGAAAAGTTTGGCAGTTTAGAGCAGAAGAAGGTTTGTGTGAGGAGCACCAACTTTTTATTCTGAGGTAAGCAGGATGCCTCTCCTTTCCTTAGTATGTGGATGATGTCACAGTTCCCAAAGCATCCCTGAGTCCTTCCCCTGCCAGGTCTCATATTAAGTACCCATCAGCCCCCAGCTGGAGCATGCTTATCATTTTGGTTACCATACAGTCTATTATTGGTAGTACACATTTGCTTACTCATCTTCCTTGAAAGACTCTGAGATGAAGGCAGAGAGGGAGCATATCAATCATGCTGATCATTCTTGTTGCCATTGCCTAATGGAGGACACGGAACAGGTGGCATTCAATTAAGTTTTCCTTTACAAATGAATAATGGAGTTGATTTTGTTAACATGATCATCCTTGTTATGTACCTTTGTAATATAGCAACCGAGTTTTCAAGAAAAATGAGTTTTCCAAAATGCACAACCAAACGCAGGTTCCAAGAGCAGATCTAGCTCAGCATTCATGAATCAGAAATTCCACCTGTGCAGTTAGAATTCTATTACCTTCATTCAATGGCAAATACAAGCGCAAAGGTAACAGAGTTTGAAGAAGAGTTTATTAATCATGACATTCGATTATTAATCATGACATTCGATTAGAGCATGCCTATGTGGAAATAAAAGCAAATAAATTATAGGCATAGCTAATGAGGTCAGGAAGCTGCTAGTACCAAGATTCTGGGATATACTTGAAATCTCCAAATGACTCTTAACCATCTTAAGTAACTACTTGAAAAAATGAATAGTCACCTATGGTAGTCATTCCAGAGTAAGTGCTTCTCATTCCCCTCTGGGAATACAAGCTGTGAATTCTCTCTTGCCTTTCTTACTCTCCTCTATAAGAATTCAAGTCTACTTTATATGTTATACAACATTGTATGTGAAATGCCTAAAGGTAAAAACCCAATCTGTTGCAGCCAGAAAGAAGTGTTACATACTATTATACAGCAAGGCCAATAGATTGTCTGTTATTTTAAGTGTTATTTAAATTATCTCCCTAGGGAAAATAATTTTCAGTTGACTCTATCTTCCCAGAGGAGCAGATCTAAACACACCTTGCTGCCCTGGCGTGGTAAGAAAGCAGACTCTGAAGCAATGGTCAGAAAGGACAAGAATAAAGACAGAAATTCATAAAAATAAAAATTGCACAAAGTTAGTTTAAGTTGTTCTCATTGTGAGTTCAGCAGAATACCACTTTCAAACTCACCAGGGCACTTGAAGAAAAGACAAATCCTTGGGCCCCAGCCAAGTCTTAGGAATAAGAAATTCTGGGGGTGGTGCCCTTCTAGCTTTAGTCTAACAAACCACCCAGGTGATTCTGATGTGTAGTAAAGCTTGAGAACATTTTATGTAAAGTAATAAGAAAGTAGAACTGTTGTAGAGGAAATTGTCCATGGAACTGAAGAGACCACAGGGGTCCAAAACCACCTGTTCCTGGGATCCCACAGGAAGGCTTTCAAGCAAGTCTTGCATAGTGGCAGGCAGGAGTTTATTAGGGAAAGTGAGATAAGAGAGAGATAAGTGTACTATACAGGTGCTGAGCATCCCGGTTCACCTCTGGGGAGAAGGAGGTGGCCCTTGCAGAACCCAGGTTTTTAAGGGTTTTGGGTCCCTTTGTTCTTGTCCTGTTCTCTCTTATGTCCTTAAAAGGTTAATTAGCTCAAGTTGTAGCCCTCAGCAAATTTCCTATGCAGGGGTCTTAATGGAATAAAGGAAGGAAGGAAGGAAGGAAGGAAGGAAGGAAGGAAGGAAGGAAGGAAGGAAGGAAGGAAGGAAGGGAGGGAGGGAGGGAGGGAGGGAGGGAGGAAGGAAGGGAGGGAGGGAGGGAGGGAGGGAGGGAGGGAGAAAGGAAGATCTTAAAATAAGGAAAGTATCAAAATGAGAAAGAAGTTTTTTCCTGAATTTTCTTAAACACCTGGAGTTACAGCATTCTAATTCCTAGAAAAGATATACAAGTTGATACCACTAAATGTTTTTACTAAATGCATTTTTATCAACCTGATCTTGTCAGATCTATAAAAACTTATATCTAGTCTATGCTAAGTCTACAATAAACTATAGGTAGTTTTCATTCACTATATAGATGAAGACACACTAAACATACTCCTGCCTGGTTTGAATTTCCATTCTGGTCAGGAGTTAATGAGAACTGAACCCTCCGCTTGCTCACAACAGGCAGGTGAACTACCTGACACCAGAGAACAGGTGTCAGGGTCTGGAGAGCGGCAACAGATAAGAATAGAAAATACGTAGAGTCCAAAGGTAGATTTACCTTAAAGCTGTGAAAACTTCATCCTCAAGACTCCTCATTTGCATAAACCACTAACAATGATCTCATAGTCATATTTTGTTGTCAATTTTGAAAAAAAAAAACTAATGTATTTCAGTCATTGTTCATTAAAATAGCAATTTTGTTCTAACCTGAGTTCCTCTCTCTTGAGATGGATTGAAGTAGCTAAGGCCATTTGGGGGATCCAGCAAAAAAATAAACTTGGTTGCCTGTGTATTTAGCATGAGTTTGGTGAAATACATGAATGTGACTTGTGGGGAGCCATCCTTATCTAGCAGAATCAGACTTGGTTGAGCCATGGGACACTGAGGCCTGACTCCCAGGAACTGGCAGCCATGGAGGACTGTCCCAGATTGCCAGGGGGTATGTGGCCCTGTGTGGGAATGGTTCACCATCTGGCTATATGGTGGCTATCGGATAGTTTCCCTGAGCAAATTGGCTCCCCTAACTCCATTCCATCCTGTTCATCACAAAAGAAGCCTCTCTGGGCCCCTTTCCTTGTGTGATTATAAATAAAAGAGCGGTGGACAACTCCATGCTGTCCAGAGACCAGATCTGGTATGGCCCCTCTCATTTAAGAAGAGTATTGGCTCTTGTGTGTTTATTGATTAGATAAGTTTATGGGTAATTGATTGATTTATAGCCAACATAGTACTCTGATAGTCAACCCTTCTCTCACCCACATGGGACGTGGCAGAAACCCCAACAGTGACTTCACAGTCATTTCCATTAATGATAAGTTGTTGCTACCTAGCACCTTGTAGGAGTGGCTTCCAGGGACACTCTCACTACCTATTGTATTGATTTCCTAGCACACTGACATGTTGCAATATAAATATTTTACACAGTGCCAGGTACCAAAAGTAAGTGATAAGTATGAGAAAGAAGATTTGAAAGGTATTGTATCAGAAGCCAACCTCTGGAAAATTCTTCTACTCATCAGAAATGTAAAATACAAGGAAAGGTTTCACTTCTCATGATGGAAGTTCCATCCTGTTAGGAATATATTTATTCCTGCATTATATACAAACACAAATGTGTAACACAGTTTTTGAGAATCCGGTAAAACAGAATGTATGGAATCCCAATGTTGGAGGTGGCAAATCCGCAATGGACAGTATAAACTGGAAGCATGTATGAAATCACATGCTAAATATCCCCAATAACAATAAGAAAACAACTTACTCAGTCACGAGGATTGAAAGATGACACTTCTTCAGTTCTTGATAATAATGTGGTATTATAAAATCAGTGACATATAAAATGCCAAAGAGCATGCAACCCAAACACTAAAAAGAAGTATAGAATTAAAACACTAAGAAGGAATATTCTGAAGTTGTGCTAAAGAATCAACAAAAAATTGGGATTTTTTTTGTAATGTCTGTAGTATTTCTCAGCATTTTAAAACTCATAATTTACTTTTTCTCATTTTAGATATATATTTACATTTTACCCAATTTTGAATCCATACAAAAAGAAAGTCCTTCAAAATGTATAAGCATTTTACACCTCAGCAAGCTCGGCGGATCCTTTGAGACATGGGTGGCAAAGCCTTCTTTCTATTTTTTCAGTCAGAACCCCCTATGTCTTCACCTCTCCCTGCCCTGTTTGATTCCAAATGTAAAGCCAAGACCAAGTCCAGGTATCTGAAAAAAAGTTTAGGAAAAAGATACAAGAAGTTGTTGGGAGTAAAGAACAAGACATGCCCTAATATGTCCCAATAATTATATTAATGTCTACACTGTATCTTATTTGAACCCTTTGGAACCATAATATGTCACCCCAAAATATGCTTCTTTGACTTAACAGTGGTATTTGAGCTGAAGAAAGTTAGGAAGCAGTCAGCAGAAAAGAAGTTCTCCCTGTCTCCCATCCTCCCCCTCTCTCCAACACTGTCCCCATTTATGCCTCAGGACATGGCATAAATGGGGACAGTGTTGGACTCTTAGCACCAGAGAAGTCTACAGACAAATCTCCCTCCATTAGTATCCTCCATTTATTTACTCTTCATGCCCTGGGAAACCTTGAGCTGCTTTCCTTCATCCTGTCATTTTTCTACAATTCATGGTTCTCTGTTGAAGATAAGTGGAGTTTTAAATCCCCATACTGAGTGGCTATCAAGGTTGCTCTGCTGTGATGTGTACCACACACATTAATAAACTTGTTTATTTTCATCTCATTAATCTGTTTTTTAATAGGAGTTGTTAAAGGGGTTGTCTTTTGTCATGAAGGTTGAAGAAAAAAATATTTTTCCTCTCCTACAGCCCGTATTTTGTGCAATCATTATTTTTTGATGAAAATCAGAATCCATTTTCCCATGAATGTCATAAAATCTGACGTGTATATATGTTCCACATTGATCTTCATTCAGAGCTGCATTCATACAGATACAAGCTGTATTAGTATTTTGGGGGTGTTTTTTCTAGAAACTCGACCATTATGCACAATCTTTTTTATAGAGAAATGAATACTGAAATGCTAATGAACTTGTATTTGTAATAAATTCACAACAAAAAACCCTTTGAAATAAAACTTTTCCTCAATAGGAAGCTAAATGTCTTTTTGTGCTTCTCACCTCTTTTCTTTGTGACTCATTTCCTCATCAGGAATACAGAAAGAATAATCTAACATATCCCCCATGGAAATGAGAAATTAACAGAATGATTTAGACAACGAATCTAAGATGTGGTTCTACTTTCTTTTTTTAATGTGCTTAAGTCCAAAAAAAAAAAGTATGCATTAGTAAAATTTTGGGAAGAAAAAATAATATATTTTGGTTGATATCACACCTTGAGAAGACAGTTTAAAAATGTAAAAGTATTCCTGGCCACTGAAATAAAGTATTTGAGTTTTAGTTCTGACTCTTTCTCCCACAAGCTGTAACAAGTCAGGAATGTCCTTCAACCTTCCAGGTCCGTAAGGCTGGCGTCAGAAAAATGGAGATGGTTCCACATTGTCTCTGAAGTCTATTCCGAGTCTCACAACCTATTATTTTGTGACTAGAAAGCACTCATTAAACACACACACACACACACACACACACACACACACACACACTCTCTCATATTATGGAAAAATGGTGTTTTACCAACTTCAAGGATAGAGAAAACAAATTTCTGTGACATAGCAAACTAAACTCAATTGTTCTTGGGAAAAAGATCTCTGTATTATAAGAAGATCATTTAAAGATCTATCTTTAAATATTTGAGAATTTTTGAAAAAACCAAAATGCCATTATAGATGTTAACTATTAAATGACTCACAAAATATCACTAACTAATTAAAACAAAAGGCAGTTATTAATAATAATGATGTTTTTCCTTACACATTTTTGAAAAGTCAAGATTAAGGGAAGTCTCATAGAAAAGGACCAAAAGCCATTTGCTATAAACTAGCTGTATTTGTAAAATTCAAAATATATGGCAACAATTTTTTTGAAAACTTAAGCCTAATGCAATAAAGACAGACAATGAAATAAAATTTTAAAAGGGATCTGAGAGAAGATTCATACTGCTAAGGTACAAACATTTGAATTTGGAATGCAGTGATTTTCCTATCTACACAAGCATTTCATTTTTATCAAGGGCAAAGAAAGTTAGAAATATCCAGGAGGATGTATGTCATAAATGTAACTACTGTTTATTTTAAATCATTTCATTCCCTTTTCTGTTTTTTTTTTTAAGCAGCTGTTGCCATTGCTACATATTTATACCAATCAATCAATCCCTTGCTCCAACATTTGCAACAAAATCCAGAAACCACAAGCTGTAATGTATCTATCAACTCATCTTGGCAGCAATCAAGAGAAATCAAATAAAAAGCATTTTATGTTACAGGGTAAAAGTTCCATCTACATTTACATTTATATTTACTTGTACTGAGTTTGCAAACTCCAGTTTGGGGATGAAATAGGGGTAAAGTTTTCTGAAGATTTGTCCTGAAAAACAACTGAAACCCCAATGATTTCAGAAATTCATAAAACTGAAGTTCCATTATGCTATCCCTACAAAGAAATTGTCCCATCAGCATTTTAGCTGAATTTTGAAAGACTTACAACTACTCCTTATAAGAACTACCTGTAGTTCAGCAATGTACAGCATACGATGCTGAGTTGCTTTTCTGGATCCCAGAATATTTTTTAATGTTCTTTGTGATCATCTTCCAGAATTTAGATAGATAACAGATAGGCAGATGGATGATAGATAGATTAAAAAAAATAGGAGGAGTAGGGAAAACAAGTTTGGAAACCTGTGTATAGGCAAAGGTTGCTGTCCCCATCACACTGTACACTGGCTCTTGAGTACTGGTGATTAGGTCTCAATAATATAGAAAATATGTAAGAATCCTTTGTTAGGACTTAAAATCAGCATACTACAGTGATACAGCCACATCATGGTTTATAGCAGCTCAAGTCACAATAGCTAGATTGTGGAACCAACCTAGATGCCCTTCAATAGATGAATGGATAAAGAAACTGTGGTATATATACACAATGGAATATTATTCAACTATAAAGACCAATAATATTATGGCATTTGCAGGTAAATGGATGGAGTTGGAGAATATCATGCTAAGTTAAATAAGCCAATCCCAAAACACCAAAGGTTGAATGATTTCCCTGATAAGTGGTTTATGATACATAATGGGGGCAAAGGGAGGTAAGGGAAGAATGGAAGAAGGATGGATTGTGTAGATGAAAATGAGGGATGGAGAGGGGGTGGGGGAAGGAAAGATAATAGAATGAGACAAACATCATTACCCTATGTACATGTATGAATATGCAAATGGTATGACTCTACTTTGTGTACAACCAGAGAAATGATAATTGTACTCAATTTGTGTACAATGAATTTTTTAAAAAATCCTTTGTTTATCAGGAAAAGAATCTTTTTCATAAACAATTAATACTAAGGTGATAAAATTCATAGTTCCAATTTATATTTGTTACAACCACTCAAGTTTAACATCCATTAGCAGAAGGGTGTTGTTAATCTTATTTACTACTCTACCCGTCATTCCTAGGGCACATCTGGCACTAAATCATCTTTCAGTAACAATTGATGAAGAAGTGTGCAGAAAGAATTTGTAACTAGGAGATCTACTGACATTTTCCTACAGTATTAAAATTTATATATAATTGTTTAAAAGTGGCAAATTTACTTCTGTTTATGAATTCCTGATGTAAGATGATATATTAGAGTGAAAAGAGAGAAATGAAATAGTATATAGTTAGTAAGAGGCACTCTTCGAATGTTAGTTTCTCTGTTTCCACTACATTACACTGCCTGTAAATTTAAAATCACTAGTTGAAATACAGCTTCTATAAAATAAGCTATCAAATGTAACAAAAGCCCCATGGAGGATAGGGCAATATCCATTTTGGTCTATTTTCCCCCCAGCTATTTAGCACAATGCCTGTTCATAGAAGATAAATATTTGTCAAATGAATGAATAAAATATGCATGAATGAATGAACAGATGAATTCTGAATGCACAATTGAATGAATATTCCAAATTACATATCAATCAATGGACAATATTATTGAAAGATTATTTATACTCATTATTTGGCAACCTCTTGATATATCATATTAAAGTATTCTTCGAGTATTTTTCTTTGCTTATAAACTACCAGTGTAGTAAAAAAATAAATAATTTACATATAACTACAAAGTAGAATTTTACATGGAGAAGTCCCTCTTTTTTTTTTTTTTTTTTTTTTTAACATTTCAAAGCAAGATGAACAAGACTACTGACATATTCCTAGACCCAGGAGTTTTCCAATGGATTGACCATTCTTATCATTAACAAGACTGCTTTGAACACCCATCCCAGCCTTCCCCAGGAAGAGGTAATAAAAGATCTAAAGTAAATGGGAACTCACAGTTGTAGTTTAACAATAAAGAACAATGTAGTGGTTCAAGTAGAGTCTAAACTATGTTTATAATCTTCTATGGAATATTCAAATGAAAGAAACTATAATAGCTGGAAAGAGTTAAAATATGGATTTTAGGAAAAGAATACTAGTCAATTTCAATTGCAAAGGCCTCTGTGAGACATCTTTTACAAACATTTCAGGGTAGGACCAGCCCAGGAGAAGAAGTGGGAGGGATTGATGAGTACCTTCCCACATAGTGGCTGTTCTTACTAAGGATGAGAAAAGGCTCACATTCATTTCGCTCATTCCCTTTTACAATACTCCCCTTCCTCCTTCTCATTCCTTGGAGCAAGAATTTTAGGAGATTCTGTATTTAACAAAACGTAAAAGTTCTCCTTTCACTTACCAACTTTAAAAATCTCTGTGGGATACACACTACAAACTCAAGATCAATTCCTGACACCTCTGTGTCCTGAAAAAGAACACATCACAGCCACTAAAAATTCAACTCCAATCTTTGAGAAATCTCATATAAGCTCTGTGTCCAACACTCTGCACTGGGCTGCAGCTCAGAGAGATTCCCAGGGCAAGAGGAGCAGACTTGGGTCCAGGGCTTACTTAGCAAAGCATGAGCAGCCTCCAAGTCCAGTCAGTTCAGCCACAGTGTCAGGTGCACGGTCTTCCTGGTCTTCCTTGCCCTGTTGTCTGGTACCCAACACTGCAGTGCAAAAAACCAGTTAGGCTTTTCAGTCATAACACCCCTGTGACAAACATGTGAAGCACCGCACGACTTCCTCAACCAGCTGGCTTTCCTGGTGTTTGAATAAAAGTAAAAATAGAAAACAAAGAGGGGAAAGAAAAGTGACAAGCTGAAACCTGTGACAAGAAAGAGGACAGACAGGGTACAGAAAATTGGCTAGAGTGCTGGGAGGGGGTGGGGTATGATGGGCTGATACTGCCATCTAGTGGCTGCATGATAAACGGAGAAAAATCGGTTTCAAAGCCGTGATTTGTTTTTCAATGCTGGAGAAATATAAACTTTTTTCATAATCAGTCAATACTGTGGTGAGAACAATTGCTTTTGCCTTAATCAATGGCTTCCACCTTGTTTGGTAAACTCTTACCAGAGCCTCCCTAACAAGCGTGTCCTTAGCCTTTTTATTTGAGACTTTAGTAAATGCTTTCCTCAATTCAATTGGTTTCCTCTCAAACTAGGGATGCCAAATGTACAATAAAATAATAATAATAATAATAGTAATAATAAAACAAAAATTCCTCCCATTAAATTTGAATTTTATATCAACAGTTAATAAATACTTTGGTATACTTGAGCTCATGCCATACTCAGGATGTACTTACACATACTGAAAAAAGTTTATTGTTTATATGAAGTTGTAATTTAAATGTCCATAAACATTTTATCTGGCAGCCTTACTTCACCTCCAAATAAAAATATTATTTAGCCAAAATTTTAGATGACAAGTTTCTCTTAGGACTGACCTGAAATATGACTATGAAAAAAATTAGTCATTTTTGTTACAATGATTTTTACTGTAGATATTGGTATAAATAAACCCAAGAGAAAGAGTAACTAATAATAAAGGTAGTATCTTAGACATGAAATTAAATTAAGTCCATATTGCTCTTTCATACTGAATTCCTGTTTCTTCTTGGCACATATTCCTGAGCTAAAAGCTTATGAGAAGCAGACAAGACTTGAGGATCTAGTCATGCCAACATATTCCCAGCTACTAACCACATGTTGATTAGAAGCCTAGGTAAATTTGTTGACATGACCTTAGCATTATTAGTTCTGAGTACATGTATAGGTGAGCAAAGAATTATGAAATGTGCATGAAAAAGGAATCTTGCCTCAGAAAGACTTTTTCCACTTGACAGGAAAACAAGAGCCTAAAAAAAGGCCTAAGTATCTTAGCAGCTTTATTTTTCATCTCTAACACACTTGACCATTTGACAGATCAAATCTTGCTTTTTAGGTTTTGACTTTTGATGAGAACATTCCACTCATTTCACTTTGCTGAAGGACAAGGTTTAAATGTCTGACTGAGCAAGAATAGCTTGTCAACTGCTACAAAGATGCCGTGGGTTGAATGATCTTGTGTATTTAGGACAACCTATTCCATTGATGGATGAGGCAAAATCTCCCAGGATTTACTGCAAATATATCTTGGAAGTTGTACATTCGAGGCCATTTTTCAACTTGTGTCAGTCATCAATAATAATGGAAGGGCTCCCTAAAATAAAAAAACAATAATCTCATTTGGTGTTGAAACGACCCTAATCCTGACGAATACTTGTGCATTAACAATCAACACTATTCATTGCCCTATGTCTGTTATAATTCACTTCAAGCTGCCCAGGACCTGCTGCCTGGCTTCTAGCACGTCATGTAGGATCTGTAATAGAAATGAGAGCCATCCTACTCCTGCTCCTCACACACTCTTATATAATCAAACCATATTAATATCTCTTCCTTGTTAATTAATAGTAGATGACCTTCTGTGGCTTAATTTTACTCATTGAAGTGCATTGAAATCTAACCTGTCTGTGCAAAATAAAAGAGCCTCATGATAGTAAGCAACTTACTTTGAAAAGTAAACCGCATTTATTTGTTCTAAATTCTTCCAATTATTAAAGGATGCTTTGGCCCCAACAAAATGAGCACACTTAGAAGGGACACATCCTAGATTCTGAGAATATAATCCATTATTTTGTGATGGTGTTCAGATAGATTAATAATGTCTAACATAATATATTCCTACACAATGTATCAAGTCATATCACCTTTTTCTATTGAATTACATTACAAATTAGAAAATGTATTACCTTCTTTTCTTTTTTCCGATTGTCAGTGATTTCTAACACGTATCTTTTTTCAGTTCCTTTACTCCTAATCTATTAACCACTCATAAAGAACATAAAATAGTATTAGAGAAAAATCATTTTAATATTATCTATAAGAATTAATCCCATTAAACATCAATTAGTATTTTTGCTATTTTTCTCCAACACCTATATATCTCATCAACCAAACTTTCAGGCTATAGAAGTCACTTTAGTTTTATGTAGCCAAAAAGTCATTTTAAAATAGCAAAACCTACACATTGAAAAATCTCTAAGTTCTGCCATCTTAATCTCACAGAATTTGTGTTTGAGTCAAATGTGATAGCCTGGATTAGAGGAAATAATATTGTTGGGAGACAATTCTTCATGGATCTCTTATATGTATATTCATATCTTGTGATAAGGTTACTCATAGTTTTTATTCCAGACAATCTTTTCGAAAATGTCTTTACAGGATGTTTTTAAGAATGACAAACAGCCTTAGAAGACAGAAATAGCGTTGCTTTCCCAGGCAGAGGACAGATCTTTTTACCGATTGGTAAAATGAAGATAAGGAACCATGAGATCTCACTCTGGACAAAGGTTTTCCAGGTTTTCTTGCAACCTTTAGAGATTGTAATTCTCAGCAGTGACACAAACACAGTGCATGCATAGCATCCACCTGGCAACATCACCTAGTGACCTCCTTGGCATCCATGAGGAGAGGGGAGCCAGGGCAAATATGAACTGCCTGTTGTGCCTTGGGTAATCTGGTCTTTGTCTCTGACCCAGGAATCTTCTGTCTTCTGCCAGCATTCACGAGTGTTTTCAGTAGGGTAATATCTCAGACCTTTGAGGTTCTTAACATGAATGCAAAATTTTATTTATTTATTTCTTATTTTTTTTTATTGTAAACAAATGGGATACATGTTGTTTGTCCATTTGTACATGGGTTAAGGGACACCATTTGTATAATCATAAATTTACATATGGTAATGTTGTTTGATTCATTCTATTATTTTTTCCCTCCCCCCCACCCCTCCCACCCTTCTTTTTCCCTCTGAACAGTCCTTTCTTCCTCCATTCTTGTCCCCCTCCCTAACCCTAACCCTAACCCTAACACTAACTCCCCCCACCCTCCCCCTTATGTGTCATCATCCACTTATGAGCGAGATCATTCCTCCTTTAGTTTTTTGAGATTGGCTTATCTCACTTAGCATGATATTCTCCAGTTTCATCCATTTGCCTGCAAATGCCATAATTTTATCGTTCTTTATGGCAGAGTAATATTCCATTGTATATATATACCACAGTTTCTTTATCCATTCATCAATTGAAGGACATCTAGGTTGGTTCCACAATCTGGCTATTGTGAATTGAGCAACTATGAACATTGATGTGGCTGTATCTCTGTAGTATGCTGATTTTAAGTCCTTTGGGTATAGGCGGAGGAGTGGGATAGCTGGGTCAAATGGTGGTTCCATTCCAAGTTTTCTAAGGAATCTCCACACTGCTTTCCAGAGTGGCTGCACTAATTTGCAGCCCCACCAGCAATGTATGAATGTACCTTTTTCTCCACATCCTCGCCAACACCTGTTGCTTGTATGTTTGATAATCACCATTCTAATTGGGGTGAGATGGAATCTTAGGGTGGTTTTGATTTGCATTTCTCTTATTACTAGAGATGTTGAACATTTTTCATATATCTGTTGATTGCTTGTACATCTTCTTCTGTGAAGTGTCTGTTCATTTCCTTAGCCCATTTGTCGATTGAATTATTTGAATTCTTGATGTAGAGTTTTTTGAGTTCTTTATAGATTCTGGAGATTAGTGCTCTATCTGAAGTATGATTGGCAAAGATATTCTCCCACTCTGTAGGCTCTTTCTTCACATTACTGATAGTTTCCTTTGCTGAGAGAAAGCTTTTTAGTTTTAATCTATCCCAGTTATTGATTCTTGCTTTTATTTCTTGTGCTATGGGAAAATTTTTAAAATTATTTGTGATTAACATGACCTAAAAGTTATTAATATGTACACACATTAAAAGCATTAATTCATGCATAGTAATGGTACCCCATTACTATGTACAATGTTTATGGTTTTATGTATTGATTAGAAATTATTGTGGTCCTTACGATTCTGAGATAATACTATTATACTGGAAAATTACCTTAAGTGCTGACTAGATATGTGCCTGTACATATAGTTTGACCTGTGTGTACTGCTGTCTCCTGAAAATAATGTTACTAACATGAACAACAACATAGTATGTCTAAGTCCAGCTAATACATCAACAGTGCAGGCCTACAATTTCTGCAGTATTCACAAAACTTTTGCAGAGAGAATACCATGTAGTGGTCCCAAGTGTGGCTGGTGTAGTGGGGCTCTCAACTTTCCCAAATACTAGCTGCATGATCTCAGACAAGCTACTTAACTTTTCTTTGAGAATGGTTATATACACTCCATAGGTTATTAAAATGTGGTACTCTGTATGTTATTGTTTTTACCCTGAGAAGTCAAGTAATCAAGTAATTCAGCTTTTTTTCTGATTTCAGTGAATCATAAAAATTTTCAAACAGACATACATTGAATAAACCTGCATTAGTGTTTTAACTTTATGGAAGTCTCTTTAACACCTCTTCCTTGGGTTAACACCTGCCTTCACCAACAATAACCGCTACATTAATATTCTCAAAGTACCTACATAATTAGCATAGTGAAATCAACATACAAATTTTAATCATTAACAACTCTCTCCTTGCCCAGCTCTTTACTACATTTATCATAAAATCTTTAAGGTTTTTGTTACCTGTATTAAGCATACATATTTTGTGTACACATATTTTTTTCAGGTGAGGATTTATTGACATTTAGCACATATTGTCTCCTCCACCAAAATTTGAAAGTTGTGTTTCTAAGAAACCTCAGATTAACAAGTCCTTGTAAGAGTAATGATTACAGAGCTTTAGACTCAAAATATGAAACTTGCTTTTCCTATAGGCATTTTAATACTAAAATTAATATTATAGTAAAAAGTTACTTTTATTGCAAACTAAGAATTATTAATTCTTGATCAAAGTTGAAAATAAGTGAATAAGCAATTATTTGTCTTTTGATTCACATATGTGAAAAATCTTGTAAATTTTAGTACTCATTCTCAGAATATACAAAGCAAAAATTGGAAATGAGATTTTTTAAAATCTCAAAATAACAATAAATCATAGTACGGTTTATAACCACCATCCATAAAGGGAAAAAAAATCTAATGGCAACCCAGCAACCATAAACTAAAAAAAAAAAAATGTAGCTGAGTGTACTTATGCTCCCCATACAATCTTTATTTTTTCCTTCAAGGTCAATTCAATTTCCGGGAACAGGAGCCATTGAACTATAGAAGTATGAGCTAATTATTGTCCTTTTAAGATAGTTAAAATGAGGATAAGTGTCAGTGACACTCTCTATATCCCCAATACGTCCCATACATTTTGATAAATGATAAGAATCCGTCAGGAATGAATTTCATTTTCATTAGAACATTTTAGTCTTTAGTCAAGAAAGCTGAATAGATTTTACATACTGATCTTTTTTTCATGTTCTTTTTTTCCTATTTATACTTCACACCTTATACCTACCAATTTCTTAAGGGACCCACATCAAACTAGTGGTGTGGTTGAATTGTATATGTCTGCTTAGGCATTTTCAGGAAAGTAGTGAGCTAAGACATCATCAAGGAGTTGAGAGTGAAGCAAAGGGGTTTGAATTCAGGATCCAGTCTCTACAGAGTCTGAAATGCTATCAGTTCCAATGACATGACAGTCCCACCCAATAGGCTGACCAGGCTGAAGGAGACAGCCTAAGAACCCCTCTATGTACTACAGGCTCCTCTTCAACTGAGGAATCAGTGGAGGTTTTTGAGTTTGTGGTTTTGTTTATTATTTTCCCAAACATATGAACTGGTTTTTCTCTAAGTGCAAGAGCTGATTCACAATCCAGACTGCTTTAACCACCAAGAATTCATGAAAATGCTCATTTATTTTTCTTCCAAATCTATTTTTAAAATGGTGAGGACAGCCTCATAAATGTGCATAAACAAGTAAATATGGAATCAAAGAGCCCTTGACAGTGATGTAGATCTGTTCTGAAATACAGATTCCCACGTCCAAGGGTGAGAACTCACTGTGTGTTTGGACTGAGGACACATTAATATGTGTTGCCTTTATAACAGCCAACAATGCAGCTGGGAGGAAAACAAATCACCCCTTACTGCAAAAAAATGCTGCTGCCAAAGGAAGTATTCCAAGTTTTACTCTTAAAAATGTCCTTTCAGAGCAGAATCTTGAACAGCATTTCCCTGTTCAGCTCCTAGGGAGGGAGACTGAGGCATGAGGAGGTTAAGTGAGTTGCCCAAGGTCACCCAGGAAGTCAGTGAATTAATCAGAAATAGTACCCAAGACTCCCGCCTCCCTCACCACAGCCCCAACCACTGGACCACGTTTCCTGATGGCAACAAAGCAACAGACCACAGTGGTTTGCCAGTAACATCAAATAGCATTTCGCCAGTGTAATTTACCTCTTTCGGAATTAAATAATAATACCATTTTACCTTAATCTATCACCTTTCGTCCCAGAGGAGCCTAAAGTGCTAAGTACTTTAGTTATGAGTTTTAGCAGCTTACTTATAAATCACTTCACACACCATTAAGACGCAGCTGTCCTCAGAGTCAGTGTTGCAGCTGTTAAAAATAAGTATCCCAACTGTTAAACATTTATTGAGCACCAACAATGTGCTAAATGTTAGAGAAGAGGCAGACTTTGAATAAGGGGAGTTTGCAGAGACAAAGAAATACAGGAAAACTATTTACAGTGATGATGACAAATAAATCAAAATCAAGTTCTTCCTGGAACACATTTCTGTTCTAATGAGCATCATCCTCAAGGGGTCTGAAAAATCAACTTATTTTTGTAATAATAACCCTTAGACAAGTGTTCTAAATATTTGAAAGCAATAGTCCAGACAACAAGCAGACTCTTCCAGACTCATTCCAAGGCATCCCACTAGTCTTCACCTGATTCCTCTTGTTCACTTTCCTTCTTTTTGTCCAGGCACCTAAAATGCCAAATTTTAAATAGTCGACTCCAATAAATTTATGTATGACATGACTTGATTTTTCCATGGAGATATGTTGTATAGAAAACACATTTATTTCCTGGGAAAGAAAAACAGATCCAGAGAGAAACAAGCATACCATAAATAATGACATGGTGAATGGAAAGATAATTGTATGATAAATGGTCAAAATAGATTTATAAGCCATTTTTTTGGCAACTGCTCACCTACTATACACTTTAAAATATAGCCTGACAGTATAAAAACTTCCCACCTAGTAGATGCATGTAGAAATTGTGAATGGAATTCTTCAAGATTGGTTTTTATTTATGCACCACATGAAAAGTCAAAGGCAAGTAAACGACAGTTCAAAGGGACAGAAAATTCCAGGTGGGGAAGCGAGTCTATATATCCACCTGGTGCTCAGTGGTTGAGGACACACTAAGGCTGCTCAGACATCGTTTTGTAGCACTTCACACCAAATGATTACTTTTAGAGATGAACAAGTTCATGTCGTCTTCAGGGAGGAGGAGACAGAGAGATGCATTAAAAGTGTCTATTTGAAAAGCTGCAGACATGAGTCAACAAAGGGATCACATCCTCTAAAACACATGGTTTGGGAATGAGAAGATTTCTTCCCCTATAGTCATTTCTACTGTCAAAATAAAGCAAAAGGAAAAAAAAATCTGCTTAACTTTCTCATTTTTGTTGACATCTGGATTCACAATGGAGGCATTTCAGGAAGTTTTATATAAACAACGAATAAAATATGAAGGTAATATGAAGGATTAAAATGGTTGGCTAAAACAAAATAATAATTTGTTTTTTAGTCCCATTGTACTATGAGTTACTATAAGATCTATTCTACATAAATAACTTAAAATAATTCAGAATTTATTTCTCATTAAAGCATATTTTTCATATATTAACTGTTTAACACATGTGTTAAAATAAAGACGTGTGTGTGTGTATATATATATACACACATATATATACAAATATATTCAAGAGGTGGAAGTACAATGGAGAAAAACTGATTTAGGTGAGCAAAAGTGAAAAGGTCTCAAAAATGTCTATTGACAAGGTGTTCAATATGGTGCAGCCTTTTGAAACTTATGATATAACTGGTCAGAAGGTTGAAGGGAATCTTGGCAGTTATTTCTTTATTCAACATTATTTTTCAAGTCTCCAGCTTGTGCTAGACATAAGGGGAATTCAGTGATGAATTGTCCTTGTCTTTGGATCTTAGCAATTAGAAAGATAAAAACATGAAATTTTAATAATTTATTAACTTACCATTCAATGAGATGTATGCTAAAATAAAGGTGTGTATATAAAGTGAAATTTCAGAGAAAAGAAAGAGGGAAAGAAGTAATATAAAGAAAGAGGTCTAAGTTCTAAAGAATGAATAGGATTCCATCAAGGGAAGAGGCTCAGGGGTAGAAGGGATGGATTTCAGAAACAGAGAATGCCAAAGTAAGGATGATGATTCTTCCATTCTGCTCAATATAGGTCATACCCCATCTGGAAAATGGATCAGTCCAAAAAAGACCACTGTACTGGCAGCATCTGAAACACTCCCATTAAGAAACATTTGGAATCAATGGGAATCCTGAGTCTTCAAAGAAGAAAAGAGAAAAAACATCTCTTAGTCTCAGATATTTAAAGATTCTCATGTAAAAGGTTCTCAGGAGAGAACAGCTTGTCTGGTTTAGCTTCAAAGAACAGAATAAGGAGGAAAGTTGGGTAGAAATTATAGAGAAGCAGATTTTGGCTTGACACATGGGCAGATTTCTAACTAAAGCTGTTTCCAAATACAATGAGTCATCACCATAACTGGAGGTATTGAGGTTGGATAAATCACTAACATGGATATTGCAGAGAAAATTCAATCATTATATGGGTGAATTAACTGACATCGATGATCCTTGTTTCTCCTGTGAGTCTATAAAGCAATGTAAAAGTAGCCCAAATTTTGGTAGGTTTGGCTTGCTATTCATGTGCTCTGTGTGTGTTATGTTAAGTTTCTGCTTTTCTGATGAGACCTAAATCTGAGGGCAATGAATGACACATCACAGTATCCCCACAGGATTTTTCCAAGAGGTAGACAAAATCACCCCTGCCACACTTAGTCCCTGATCCACTTCTGCCATCTATCAGCACAGCTAAGATATTCTAAAGAGATTTATCAGAAAGAAAAGAGTAATGGAAGAGAATTGGTAGGAGTACTGTGGCATTTCTCCTCCCTTCCTGGTACAGAAGGGAGGCAGATGTTTTTTCTCTGGAATTCCAAGCTAAGTGAGAGTGGGTAGCAAACTACTCTTTTGTGACTGAATTCTTGACTCATTTATTTTAGTTTTGGAATTATGAGCTGGATGCCATCATGGACCAAAAGTTTCATGAAGAGCAAGCATCCTTTAGAAAATTTGACATTATGTCCCTTGGATTTTGGAGAGCATGAACACTCTTGTCTAAAAGCAAGGAAAGAGGGGAGAGTATGAATAGCACCCACTTCCAGTTGGAAAGGACAAGGACATAGGAGTTGCCCTAAAAGCCAAATAGACACTTCGGAAGACAACTGGGCTACAGTATTTATGAAAAGCTCTCTCTTTCAAGGACTTATGGAGAGGATTCAAGAGCAAACCCCTGGGCAGGAATTGAGGAAGAACTGTAATTTCCTAAAAGAGGTCAAAAGAAGTCTTCAGGTTGGATGCAAGAGTCTAAGAGTAGGAAGTGTTTTATAATAACTCACAGAAGTCCTCCATTTTTAAAAACTGGAAAAATAATCATTTATCAGAAACCTGCTCCCTACATTAAGTGCATTCAAAACGTCCCTTACTCATTCATTTATTCATTTATTCAGAATATCCCTATAACTTCTAGCATAGTCCACCAGATTTTACAGCAAATTTTAAGGAAGTTTTAAATTAGACTTTATAATGCATTAAAAGAAATGCATAAATGTTTACATTTCGAGTTTCCTTTTAAATGCAGTAGCATACAGCAATGATGGAAATCAGGTTTGGAGGAGAGAAAAGAAAGAGGACAAAGAGGGGATGGTAATTAAGTTTTTGTTGCACTTTAACTTCACTATTCTTAGCAGTGAAAAGCAGCAGGATGAGCTTCCATTCTTGGCGACATTGACTGGGGGCATTGGTTATTGTGACACATTCCCTGTGTACGTGGTGAAGGCTGCCTAAGCACAGCAGGAGCCAGTGCACATTGATGTTACAATCCTGTATTACATGTGATGACTTGGTAATACACAGCCCATTCAGGATTGTTTCCTAGAAGCTTTTTATTGAGTATCACAAAATCCACACTGTGCATACAATTTAGAGTCCATCAAAGCAGAAGAGAACATAATATGCTTATGGTGATGGGAAACATTTCAATCAGCATCCCTACTCCAATCTGTTATTAGTGGCCTCCTATAGCACTGTACTGATATGATTCTATAACCACATCAGGGGGCAACAGGAGTACCGTGAGCAGTTAGCGGCATGTCCTTCTCCTGAGAAGGGAGAGGTGGCAAGTGGGTCATGACTTTGCCATCTCTGAATTGAAGTTTACTTTTTTCTTTTACTTCAACTTATATTGACATAAAAGCAGATTATTGATTTATGCTGAAACAGAGAGAAAAATAGGATTTGATAATAGGTAGCAGCATTGAGTCTTTTTGCGATACCTAAAATGACATGCTACTTTTGATCTTCTCATTTGTGCTTATCTAGCTATCAATGTGATGTCAGCAGCATGTTTCCAGAGGGGCAGGATGGACAGAATGGAAAAATAAGCATCTGAAGACTTAGGTGCTAGAAGCTCATGGATGCACATGTGTACAGACACATGCTTAAGAAGCCACCACCAAACCCAGATCTCCTGGGGAAAAAAATACATATTGTTGATTCTCATTCTTCACAGTAGTTTTGCTCTATGAAATCACTGAATTAGTGAATACTGAGAGATTGTTCCTAGAGGAAATACAGGGTTAGGTTCCTGTGAGCCTCTGATCACTGTATTTTTGTCAACCAGTGAATAAATAGTCTTGACTTACGTGTGATTCTGTTTTAACATTTTATTTACTAGATGTTAGGAGTCACTGGCTCAGTTGTGGCTCGCCAATAACTCCCAGGAAAAACACTCCGCAGACACGAGATCTCACGCAAGAGACTTTATTTAAGTGGACAATTCATGTCCCCTGGGGCGAAAAGAAGGGAAAAAAGAAGAAAGAGGGCGTATGGCTTCTAGATATTTGAATCTCCTGGGCTGGAAGGAACAAATTACAGAGGAGAATTCTTGCAGGGACTGATGAACCAATAGCATGTTATGACGTAATGTGGGAGGCAGGAAAACGGCAGCAGCATAAGCCAGAAATTCCTCTAACGGAAGAGGCAGGCCAGCGCAGATTGACAGGTGGTGGGGAGGCGGGCAAAATGGCTGTACCTGGTGGGCGGGAGAGCGGCTTAATACATTACACTAAACATTGTAGATTTGTTGACATTGAACTTATAGTCAACAGCACCATAATTCATGCCCAATCAAAGCTTGCCTAATAATACATATTTACTCTATAAAGTACCTCTAGCCTTCTCACATTTAAGGACACTAGACAACACTCCAACCAAACACTTAGGGGCATTTTAAACAGCAAAATCCCCAACAGAAAACAGCAAAAAAGAAAAAAGAAGCATGACATTAAGCAGCCCATATAAAAGATATTTGTTTTTAGTAGGAAAACTGAGATAAAAAAGGAAGGAAAACAAGTGCATCACACAACTCAAATTTTTCACCATCTTATGTATGTTCAAATAAATGACAGTGAAAGTATCTTGAGTACTGATTTGGGGTTTGTAAACAAATTTTATCAACTAGATGAATACAGAAATATAAAATCTGTAAATAACAATTGGCGTGTGCTTATGCGCATGCACACCTTTTCAGTTTGAAATGAGGCAGCCTTTAAAATCAAAATTTGCATTTAATTGAATAGTTAGGACAGGATGACCACAAATAAACTAAACAAATGACAAACTGCATGCATAAGAAAACTGAACTCAGTGGTTACAATGCTATTCTGATTGAAACGTTATTATGAAATTAAAGAAAGAATCTTGGTAATACTCAGAGCAGATGTGTCTCAAAAGGAATAAGAATTTTTCTGACTTTTTGAGTTTGGATAATATTGGTCTATGAGGAATACAGCATAGAGAATACTTCAGATGAAGGGTCAGAGTAAACAAAGGTCTGGAGGCAAGAATGATTCTCTGAGAGCCCCATGTGCTCCAGAACCAGCAGAGCATAGGAGAAGAGAAGAACCGAGCCAACTGGACCACACAGACAAGCAGGGCTGAGGGTTTCAGAACGAGTCTGGGTTAAAGATGAAGCTCAGTAATAAAGGACTTGCCTAGTATGTAGGGGGTTTTGGGTTCAATCTCTATACTACCAAAAAACAAAACAAATACAAAAGAAAAAAGAAAGACAACCAGTCTGACCTTCATGTTTAGTTTCTGGCCCAGGCTCCAAAAGAATAATGGTTTTGCCTTCTACGTGTGTGCATTTAGCTAAATTAAGTATGGGGCACTCTGTGCAGATGGGCACTTGATAAATACGTTCTTGGTTGTTCCTTCACTCCTGCCTTATGCAAGAGAAGTGAATGATGATAGTTTTTCCCCCTTTCCCATCAGTCTCACAGTGTGGGAACAGAGTGTTCTTTCTCACTGCTGCTCCTTCTCCCCAGGATAAAGGAGAGAAAATGACTGGAGCCATAACAAATATTAGCCAAGGTATATTACTAAACGTTCTCAAGGGAGTAGAAACTAAATAAATCCACTGCGAGTCTTTTAGAATTGTGGTGCAGTCTGGGGCGATGTCCATATGGACTTTATTTCTGAGTACTTCCTTGAGGATGTGCCCATGATTAAACTCTGTGCTGTCACTTAAAACAAGGGAATTTTCCACAATTAATGTCTCATTGGAGTACTATCCTCATATCTGCAGAGTGTTTAAATATCCTTGGTTAAATGTAGCATTTTCAAACATATGAAAGTAGTGTAGTTTTTGCTGTTTCTGTCAAAGGTCTTATTTATAAAAAGAGAATAAACAGATGGACGCTACGGGGGTGAGGTGACAGACTCAGACAATCCTCTTGGGCAAGGATTGGCAACATTTTTTGTAAAAGTTCAGATAATAAATACTTTAGTTTGTGCCTAAGGACCACCTCTTTCTCAGTTACTAAACTCTGCCATGCAAAACCAGCCACGAGTAATGCACACATGAAGGAATATGACTACACCCTATTAAACTTTATTTATAGACATTACTATTTGAATTTTAAATACTTTTTACATCTCATGAAACACTGTCCCTTTTTTGCTACTTATCAACTATATAAAATGTAGCATTGAATATTCCCTTGTGGGACAATACTGACTAGGTTTGGCCCACAGATTGTAGTTTATAGACCCCTGTTCTTAGATAAAAGAGAGTAAATACCTTTCAGAGGGTGTGGGGAAAGCCTTTGAGTGGACAAGGTGGTATAACTGCATTCAGGAAAGAGGACAATGTTCTTAGCCTGAAATGTTTAAGTGCTGCCTCAAAAAGTAGAGTCACTTTGCAGCCTAAGAAGAGGTTCCAAAGCACTGCCAAAGTAATTGCTTCATGAAAACTGAACAGTTAATGTTGTCTTTTAACATTACATTAACGTTAAGCCTTACATTCTTAATTCTGACCTTCCTGCCCTGGTCCCTGGATTTAATTAAATTATTCTCATTGGCCTTTGGCATACTCTGACTCACTGAAATTTTCTTTAGGAAAGGACAATAACTGGGGGAAGGGACTGGAAATTGGAGCATAGTGTCTGGACTCCCAGCCATCTGGTCATAACTAGTGTAATAATCAAAAGAGTGGACCAAG
The DNA here is from genome assembly GCF_902686455.1 of Sciurus vulgaris. Lineage (NCBI taxonomy): Eukaryota > Metazoa > Chordata > Mammalia > Rodentia > Sciuridae > Sciurus > Sciurus vulgaris. The sequence goes on along the minus strand of NC_136470.1, from coordinate 51,786,230 downwards.
ATTTTCATTATAAGGGCTGCTGTAATAAAGACAGCAAAAACTGGAAAAAAAAATGTGTCCTTTGCATATGGTAAAAAACAGACTTTGGTTTTATAAATATAGACTCTATTCCACCCTGAGAACTAACCTATTCAAACCCATGCACCACATGTAGTCCTTTTCTTCAAGATATGTGATAGAGCTGGGTTTTGAACTTCTGTTAGAGCAACAAGTCTTCCCATATTTATTCTAGTAACTAACATGTTTTCAGTCCCTACTATGTACCAAGAATGCCATGCAGAGTACTTTATATATACTTCACAAGACCCTTGATATCAATCACCCTTTATGAATGCTGTACCCTCTAATGAGGCTCAGAAACTATGTGTGACTTGCTCAAGCTAGTAAGTGACAAAAACACTTATCCACATCTACCTGGCTCCTCTATGCTTATGCACAATCCTCACTGATTTATAACATGAAAGTAAGAGCAAATTACACCACTTTAAGATTGGAGAACATAGTATTCAGAATCCATCTGAGAATCAAAAGTATGAATTTAAAAGGTCTCTGAAGAGCCCCAGTAAATATTAAGGGATTCGATACTTTGCATGGTAGAGTTCATCAACTGTCACTCAGAGACCACCTACCTTATTAGAGACAATTTTTTTTTTCTTTTGCGGTGCTGGGGATTGAACCCAGGGCCTTGTGCTTGCAAGGCAAGCACTTTACCAACTGAGCTATATCCCCAGTCCCAGGGACATAATTTTAATCAATTTAGTTATCTAGTTTCCTATTCCTAATAATATATTATAAAAGAGGAGAGATTAGGGAGAATAGCTGATTTGATAGCTTAACAACTAGAAAGGAAACAGAATAATTATGACATAAAGATGCAAAATATATAGCTGTCTGGGACCATTTAGTGTAGCACCATACTCTGTTTTATATTGTGGTATAGCAGTTAATTTTCAGAATTAAAATGAGTCATCAAGAAATGCTTAAATGTTGCTTATCATACTCTGCTTATAAAAGCAAGAAAGTTTTACAACATTTGGGGATTTTTGAAAATCAAAAGTAGCTTAGAATGTGAAAGAAAGTTTGAAAGCTTAAGAGGCTACATATCAGTTATAGACAAATCTTATTCTACAGCGTAGCAACACCAGCCCTTCTTTACATATGGGCAAGTCCAGGCTAGGTATCTATCTCAGTAAGTGTTGAGGCTATCTATGGGGCTTGCCAACAAAGGCAATGCCCAGGTATGGGAAGACCCAAAACTGGGCCAATGAACTTCTTAACAAAATATAATCCTTGGAGCAAAGACGAGAAATCAGAAGTCAGGAAACTGAATACATGATTAACTTGTAAGAAAGTCAGCAATCATTGCTAAACATTGAAAGCTGAGACAGGAGAAAGTTGAACTAGTCAATGGGACAAATCAAGAAATATCCCAAAGAATTGAGTTAATAATAAAAAAGAGGTTTTGCAGATGAGAGCATTTTGCCTTGTGATGAAAACCACAATTATGTCCTCTTATCATGACAGGAGACTTTACAGGTCCTCATGTCTACTCCTACCTACAATGTACAACTTTAACACAAATCTATTTCTGTTCCTTTGCTTTTCACATTCCTTGGTTTAACTGCTTCCTTTTACTTTCATAGATAGAAGGATGGACTGGAAGAGATATCTCCAAATTATGCAGTTCAGTCCAGATCTTGGTTTTTGATTATAATAAGCATTCTCATAATTTTTTTTTGTCTCCAGTCCAAGATTCTGTTTCAATATAGCTACAACAATTTTAGAAACTAAGAGTCTTGCTAGTTGTGGTTTTATAAGTATTATACAATCAACCGAGATAAAATACTACATTTTATATTTTTTTAAGTTGAAAATTCTCCCAGGCCCCTGTAAAAACACTATTCCAGAATAAATACCGATATTTCATGTGCAATCCTCTCAGATTCTCCCCTCATAACTAGAAGCACAGCAAAAATTCACTAGCTAAGAACCAAGAATCAATCTTGCCTAGATCATTTTTTGTGGTGATAATTTACTATGTTTTATTATAATTAAAGCCATGTCCCATTATTTCTGGGATCAGGTGAAAGTTAATGCTGGAATACCTACAGGTTGCCCAAGAATTTGATTTCTTGTCTAGAATTTATATTTTCACTAATAAAGAAAAGAATTACTGAAAACCTTTAACTTTATTTCCAATGAATTTCAGCTGCATTTTTCTAAGTACTTTTAGTGTCCTTTTTCATGAAACCGTCAGTAGCCTCTTCTCTACCTCTGTGTGTTCTTATCTTCTAAAGTCCTTATAAAAAATGATTTCTGGTCTGATTACTGTGCCATCTTCCCATTCTCAGTTGGGATGCAAAGTCAGAAAGAGTGAAGTCTACATCTTCAAGCAAACTTTGTGATTGGTCCAATTACTTATTTTTAAAAATAATAATAATAAATAATAAGAACACTAATACACTGAAATTTACTCCATTGGATTTGGCTAATTTACCAATCTACTTTATTGGAGAATTAAAAGTAAACTCCACTAAAGCTGGAACTGTATTTGTATGTTGCTAACTCGACATCATCTGTCATATATGAAATGAATGAACTGATCACAATATATGTTCAATAAATGAAAGAATCCTATCAACACAGCACCCTGCCACAGACTTCCACTCTAGGCACATATGCAGTCATGCCTTGCATAATGATGTTTCTCTCAACTTCTGACCTCATGTACACAATAGCAGTCCCATAAGACTATGTCACATAGTGCTGTCAGAGCCATCTTCATTGTGGAAGTACACTCTACAGATGTCCACAGGGAAAAACTGCCTAATGATGCATATTTCAGAATATGTTTTTATCATTAAGTATCATATCAAATATATTAAGACATATTAAACATATGACACAGAAATATAAAGATTTTCTTACTATTCTAGTGTTTGTAGATAGAATAATAGCAAAATCCCTTAAGTTCTCTAAAAAAATTAAATTTAAAAATATTTTTATTTCAAATTTTTAAAATGTAATAGGAACCAAAAACAATATAGTAAATGATCATTCCATATAAATACAAGTTTCATATCACTCAGTGTCTTCAATAAACCTACCACCTCGTTTAACAAAGAGGCAGTGTGGCACAGAGGGCAAGGTTGGGGTTCTAGGGTCAGACCGCTTTGCTTCATACCCATTTCTGGTATGTTATATTTGGACATCTATTACAATCTCTGGTCTTTTGTTTCTTCATTTGAAAAAAGGGACAGTAAGATTAAGTCTCATAAGATTATATGAGACTAAATAATTGGGTCAATTTTCTACTGTCTTTCAACCCAAATCCGTTCTTCCTTTGGATCTATGATGCTCTATAAATGACATTTGTGGACTTTTGTCAGTGGCCTTCTTGAGAAATTCTGCCAACAAGAGGCACAAGAATAAGGTTGGAAGATAGGAGGGGAAGGACTCACTTCTGTTTCTTGCTGTTTTTGTCAGCACTATTCACTTTTAAAGTTTCATCATATCTCAACATGCCTGGTCCCTGAGGGATATCAGTGGCAGCCTGTCCATACTCTATGGGGCTGTTTCTCAAATTTATATGATGTCAGCTGCAGCCAAGTGACACCTATCATCAAATGTCTGGGCACCTTCCTTTGAGATCCAAACCCTAGTAACACAAACCTCTGTCGTCCTCCCCACTGTGGAGGGTAAATCATATGTAGTGCTTCATGTACATTTTATTTCTATCCTTTTGCTTTCTCAGCTCTTCAACACCCATGTAACAAATTCCATATATTAAATTGCCTCTACTTGAATACCAAGCATGGTTACTATTTTGCTGACTGGACTCTGACATACAATAAAAAGATATTTATAAAGTGCTTAGAACAGTATACAACACACAGTAAGTGCTCAATAACTTTTAGCATTGTAATTAGGTATTGTGTATGTATTTATCAGGACAATAGCACCTGAGTGTTAGTTTCCATGGACAGGAGAAAAGTAGCTGAATTTAGAAGAAAAGCAGAAAATTATCCTCTTAGCAAATTCTATGAATGAAACATACCACTTTACAACCAGAAAATGGTATGTAGCAGAAATAAGGTAAACATTCGCTGAAGAGAATAGACGATGCAATTCTTTAACCCTCTATGTTGACAAAACTTAGAACTTATTATCCATCACGTGTCCACAAGAATGGTCAACAAACAACTTGTGTTACCCAAGACCCAGCACAGGAGTGGAGCACACCAACCAAACAGTTCTACACCCTGTTCCAACAGCAATCATGGGCTTGGATATCTCAGTGTATTTATGCTGCTATAACAGACTGGATAGTTTATAAATGATAGAGATTTATTTCATACTATTCTAGAGGCTGGAAAGTGCAAGATTAGGGTACAGGCATGAAAGGAGTCTGACAAAGAGTCAAGTAGGACCATGGTTTCAAGGTGGGACTTGTTGCTGCATCCCTCAGAGATGATGAACACTGACTCCTCATGTAGCAAAGCAAACAGAAAGAAGACAGAGCATCTCTTGGGCATCAAACCTATTTATAGGGGTGCTATCACATCCTTAAGGACATAATCCTCATGACTTATCATCTCTCAAAAGTCATACCTTTTGATACTGTTGCATTGAGGATTCAGCTTCAACGTGAAGTTTGAAAGGGACATCATCATTTAAATCATAGTAGATGTTGTGGCACAATAGCATTGCCATAAGTTTTAAGTCCTATTCTCAAACTAAAAAAAAAAAAAAAAAAGGAATACTTACCTCTTGTGGACTGGTTCCCAAGAGTTTGAAATGGTCTAGAAGTTACTCTCAGGAGCCTTACTTTACAGAGATCTAGAGCTACCCACAACTTTTGTAGAAAACTCCATTTGAGTGAGAAGCCTGGGTCTATGCTGGTAGGACTGTGGAATCCCCTGTATAGTTAAATAGGTTTTCCCAACTACACAGAGAGAAAAGCTTCAAATATATTGGATAACATGTCAATGGTGGATCACGTAGACTGCCAGTTAGAAAAGAAGACATACAAACATTTATTTCTTCATTTTATGTCTGGAGTAAAAACTGCCTCATTTCCCCTTCCTGTCCTCAGGAAGGAACTGCTAGATGTGCAATATGCTTTTAATCCCATCACTTTGGGCAGAAGATGTTTCATGCTGTAGCTCTGCTCTTGGGTTCCTCACCTAGTCTTCCTTCTAGGCTCAATCTCAAAGCCATCTATCTCAGGAATTCCTCTTTGATCTCTAACTATACTCTGTTCACTTAACAATGCCCAGTACTATGTTGTGGTTGTTTTATTTACTTTATTCATGGATTATCTTCTTAAAGATCATTAGCTCCTTGGAAAAACGTCTCTTTCTTACAAAAACCTTGTATCCACCTAAGAAACTGCATGTGAGGTTCCACACAAAGATGTTTTAAAAATGTATTTTTGTAGACTAAATGAGGACAATAAAGTATCCACCTTCACCCTAGGAGAAGGAAACAAAGCACACTCTCTTCAAGGCTGTGGGTACAGCAAACTGATTTTGCAAATTATGAGATCAATGTTTATAAAGTATTTGAAAGTCCTTGGATAAAAGAGATCTTAGGAATATAAAATATGGTGAAAATTAGGAAAAAAAAAAAGAAATCATGAAGTGTTTTAGTCAGCTTTTTGCTGCTGTGACTAAATGAATCTGACCAGCACAATTATAGAGGAGAAGTTTATTTGAGGGCTCACGGTTTCAGAGGTCTTAGTCCATAGAAGGCCAGCTCCATTCCTCAGGACTCGAGGTAAGGCTGAATATCATGGTGGGAGAGGGTAGTGGATGAAAGCAGCTCACATCACAGTGATCAGGAAACAGAGAGTGGCTCCACTCACCGCACAGAAATATATATATATATATATATATATATATATATATATATATATATATCCCAAAGCCATGCCCCAATTCCTACCTCCTCTAGCCATACCCTACCACTTCAATTAATCCCATCTGTGATTAATTTACTGATTGGGTTAAGACTTTTATCACCAAATCATTTCTCCTCTGAACCTTTCTGCATTGTCTCACATGTGAGATTTTGGGGGACACCTCACATCCAAACCTTAACATGAGGTAAGAATTTGTTAATGGTGTGAATAATATAATTAAAAAATTCATTTTATTTTATTGTATTAAAACAACTGAAAGTTTGGAAACTAAGTTTTATGTTAGAGAACATGAGTTCTAGATTTTATATCAAGAGTTTTCTTTTGAGCATTTTGAATATACCAGTCCTTTTCATCCAAAGTTGGTGGATAAAAACTAAAGATTTCTCTATCTCTAAAGAAGAATTTGCCCAACAAGAAGAAGCATAGTTAAGTCTCTATCTAAATTATTTAAAATCTCTCAATCTTCACTAATGATTTTTTCATATGAAAGTGTCTAAGGAATAGAAGAAACAGTTCCATTCAGAGAATCTGGTTGATTTCTTTCGTTAAAGCTTTATGACTAACCAGTTTTAAAATTCTCTGCATATCTACATGCTCATCTGAAAATGAGATTTTTAAATACATGATCTCTCTATGTTTCTTTACATCAGATATAAGAAAAGTGTTTTTGAAATGGAAATTTTTCTTTAAGATGAGAAGACTCAGTGATTGTTGAATGACACCAAGGGACAATTTGACATTTCCCCAGTAATTTTTGGACTAAATCAAGCATTTTGAACTTTCAAAGGTGATAGAAAGAGAATGACTCAGGCTACCAATTTCAAAATCTGTTTTGTTGCCGTTATGTTTGACAGAATTATTCTAACCCTAACCCTATCAGAATCCTCTTTTCAAGAGCATATTTCTTTGCAATCAAAACTTCCTTTATAAGCACTTTGTAAGCCACATGTATCTTAAAAATGTATTTTTACCTTGACTTCAATTTGGGAAACATATTTCATGCTGTGGTCCATTTTCTTGCAGTAGAGCCTGCAATAGTGGAAGCTTTTGCATAGCTAATTTCTGGCTAGTGCTTCATAAATTACTTAGACTGCCCTTTTCCTAGGAATGAAATGAGAGTTATGTCCATTACAGCTTCTCAGAGATTACGCTAGCAGTCCACCTTGGGCTCTGTGTTTCCTGCCTTTTTGTAGAGTTTTTTTTTTTTTCCTGCCCTTTCTCCATTGTGCTTACCATTTATAACATACTATGGTTTACTTCTTGCTTATTTATTTTGTTTACTCTCTTTTCTTCTCAGTTGTTTGTCTTACTCTCTTTCTAGTAAGTTCAATGATGGCTTCTAGAGTTTTTAATGTCTCGTCTGCTGTAAAGTTTTCCTCAGTTCTTGGGAAGTAGTAAACCAGACATTAAGATTCCTGTTCAAATATGTTAGTTCTATGTACATATTACTGAACTTAAAGGTGATAAGCCATCTTTGTTTAGACCTTGGGTGAATATCTGCAGATGATATATTGATCAAATAATTAAGAGAATTAAAACCCATACCAATCAACACGATTTCAGACAAGGCATACACTTTCACATGCTTTTATGTCTATGTTTGCATATTTTGCTTGTTCTCAGTATCAGAAATTATGTATAGTTACCATGACCTTTGAGCTATATTGCACCAAAATTATGGCTACCAAAGTACCTAGGTGAGCTCCTACAACAAAATTACTACTATTATGACTACTACTACTACCACTACAATCTCTGGAGAAGAAATTAAAGAAGGTAAACCAGACTGACTAAACTTCCAGAAGTATGTTTATGAAGGTAGGCAAAGAAGGAGCTTATCAAAGTTGTGAGCCTTTTGACATATCTCTTTTTCAAAGGTAGAAAGTGAAAACACTTCAAGAATAGACATTTTATTATTAAAATTATTTTAACTGATATAAGAAATAAAAAATACATATATATTAATAGGTAGCATATTTTGCAACACACATATATTGAGAACATCATTTTTCAGAGATGACAGACAAAAGACCTCTGAGCCTCTAAATTCTTCTGTGCCAGGAACTTTATTTGGAAGAATTGTCTATCGCCAAAAATATGGAAAATGATGTAGCTATAATGTACTTTATCACTTACTATATCAGAGCAGTTATAGCAGTATACTCTGTATTTTCCATTTTTTTTTTCATTCAATAAAAGTACAAGATGCTAAGAATAAAAGAGCAGTTCAAAAGGAGAGGAAAAGCTATAGGAAGATTTGAAATAGCGGGCACAAATCTTTTTAATAGAGATATGCTGAACATACACTGGTACCACAAAGAGGGGACTGACCAACTTTCCTTAGCATCGGAGAAGGTACTCGAGAGGTTAAAGTTGAGGATGCTTTTTGAGAGCAGTAGAAATTTCCCAAACAGATATTTGAGGAGAGTGATAGGAAGGTGTTCTAGTTAGAAGGAACAAAATGTCCAAAAGCAGAGACATGAAACAGAATAAAACAGCAAGATCAGATAACTTCAAGGGAAAAATGGAGGGTCCATTAAACCATCCAGCAATTTGGGGATTTTTGCTCTAGGCAATAGGAAGGCCTCAATGTTTTCTTACAGAAATGAAATAACATCATATTTGCCTTCGGTGAGACCACTCTGAATGAAACATACAGAATGGACTAAGTCATACCACACTAAAAGTAAAATGAGTAATTTGGAGACTCTCGGGATAATCAAAGCCTAGACTAAAGAGGTTCAGGAAAATGAAAGGAAAGAAAAAAATTTGAGAGAAATTAGGAAATTATTTCCTAAGAGACAAATAACAATGGCATTAAATGAAATGGATTCATTTTTTTATTCTGCACTTTGCTTAGACATTTTGCTACTCCCTAGGGACACAACTAAATGGAACAGACTTGGAACTTCTCTAACAGGAGAAGCAGAACAGTAAACAAGCCTTTACAGAGGAATGTAAGTGCTGCAATGGGGTAATGTGGGTTGCCATGGCAGCAGAGCACAGGATCTCCAGACCCAGATGGAAAAGAAACTCCAAAGTGAGATAGAAGAGGAGGGGTGAAGAAACATGAAGGGGAGATTTTCAAGAAAAGAGGAGAGCATTTGCAAAGGTCTTGAGTGAGAAACTAGTCTTCTGAGAAAGAACCTAAAAAGAAGAGTGGAGAGATGAGAAGAGGCACTGGCTAAGATGAGGCCAGAACATGGAGGCCGCAAGGCAATAGGAAGCAGTTCTGCATTCATCTGAAGGACAACGCCGAACCACTGAAATTCTTTTAAATACTGAAATCACATTTTTAGGAAATCATCCTGGATGTGATATAGAGAACTCGCTGCAGGAAGAGGCAGCCCTGGTGTTTTCTGTGCCACAGTATTTACCAAACTTGTTCAAAAGCTGTTCCTCCCATGAAGCCAGATACTTCATTAAGGTGGATAAAAAGTCTTTCTTGCCAATTACTGTATTCCCAGGTAGATGCTGAATACTTATTGAATAAAATAAGTAAGAGGATAAATAAATGAATGAATTAGGATGCCTTTATAAGATTCCACAAAGGTAAAGCTGGAGACCTGACAAAGGTAGAGGTAATGGACAGATTCAAGAGATATTTAGAAGCCAAATTGACAGGTTTTTGAAATTGATGGAAATTAAATTATGAAGAAGCAAAAATAACTTCTATTTTTTTATGTCATAAAATTAGGATGCTAGTGATGCAATTATCAACTGTCTCCATGTAGCCAGCTGATTTTTTATTTCCCATAGTGCTCCAACTCTTAGATTCATGTTCTTTACTATTTCCACCCAAATCATTCCCCAGTCCACCCTGCACACCACAAAGAGCAATCATGGTCAGATTGTAATTTATTTCCCATGAATTCCTCAAAATTAGATTTAAAACACACATTTTACAAAATTTAGATAAAAAAAGTGATGAAGAATTAAGAAATAGGGATAAAAAGAGAAAATATACAAATTTCAAATAAAGAAATCATTTAATAACTATGATCATTAACTATTATGACTAAGGATGAAATATGCCTAATCCACCAAATGGAGATAATTAAAGAATTGCTTTGTTTTATTTCAAAGATAGGACATTTATGTCCCAAAATGCTTGTATGTATAAAGAATACATAATAAGTGCCAAATGAGAGATACAAAGAGTCAAAGATATCTATACTTGCAATGGTAGTATTCCTGTGTACAGGATACAGAGCAAGTTGAAGAAAGAACATCAGAAGCCCCAGATGTCCTAAATCTCTTCTCAACAGGGCTTAAGATCCTTGCTAATGACTATGTCAATCCCTGTCTAGTGGGTTTTCCATCAGAATAATAAGATGCATGCCAAGTTCAGGGATTTTTCTCCAACCTGCTGCTGGCAATATTCCTGAGCAGACATAGCTAATACCCAACAGCTGAATGTATTTGGATTGGTATTCAAAAATACCCATGGTGCCAAATGTGAGAAGTGCTGATATTCATGCCACTCATCAAATGAGCAAATTATTTAATTTTCCCAGCCCTTACAATCACAGCACCCTCATATTCTCCTTGCAATAAAAAAAAAAAAAGTGGTATCTGAGGAAGTAGAATAAAATCAGAACATATCATCAGGCACATGGAAACTAGACTGCTGACATTAATATCTCTCTCCATTGGCATGCTCACCTTACTGAAAATACCAGAACAGCAAACAGTTCTCTTCCTGACTCCTTTGGAAATAAAATGTACCAGGATACTAATGCTTTTTAATATACCTATCCATTCTGGATAATCCAAAATGTCATAGAAGAAAGAATAAGGGAACATGAGAGGGATGAAACATTATCAAAAAAATAAAAGAAAGAAATGGCATAATTATAAGTGATACTAACCAAAAATGGAAATGTGAAGAGAAGAAAAATAAGATACTTAGAAATTAAGTGGTGCATACACATTTGCAAATCTCTTTTCCACATGAAAACTCTGTGTGTGTGTGTGTGTGTGTGTGTGTGTGTGTGTGTGTGTGTGCTGCTATTGTGATTGGTGTTGTTATTTTTTAGTGTTAGTGGAGAAAGGGCCAGCACCCTTTTTTTCCTGCCGAAGATATGTCCCAAGTAGCAAAGTAAACATGTACAGAAGAGAAGAGAATTAAATATGGCTTTTTAAGAAGATCTCAGAAAATGGAGGGGAGAAGGGTAGCAAAAATGAAGAAACCGAAAACTAACAAGGAAATGAGATTGAGAAAAGAGGATACAAAAAGAGGATAAGTGATCTAGGGGACATGTGGATGCCTGGAGGGAAACAGAATGTCAGCAGGAATTCAAGAAAGAAAAATGAGATGGTGGAACTAGATGGAGCTGAGGTCTCTGGCATCTAGGTGTTTGGGTGTATTTTATTCTTATTTTTTCATGGCAGACATTCCATGAAGTTAAAATGGGCAAGGAACCTTAAGCAGACCCAAATTTTGTTACCTGAAAAGTGGAAGTTTTTCAAGTTGTCCTCCATAAGAGACTGCAGACCAAACCTTGTTACCACTATGAAAAATTTCTCCCCCTTATAGTCACCTAGAAAGGGGATCTTCAGAGAAAGATATGGTGGGCAATACAACAGATGGCTTGTTGAAGAAGCACAGGGGAAAGGGAGTAGATGACCCAGTTTCCAAAGTAAGCTTGAGCCAAGGCATTAACATAAAACTGCCTGTGCACGTCTGAGTAAATAAAATGAGAGAAACCAGCAAGTACTTTACTTCCCCTGATTTTTGAATGGCACAGATTGCTCCCTTTAAGGCTATAAAGAATGCAGTCAACAATGAAAACTGGTCAGAAAGAGTTGACTCCCACATCAAAGTATGTTTGAGGAAGCAATGGGACTGGGAGGAAGCATGAACCCGCAGGTTTGAACCAGATGTTTCTTTATTTAACTTTGGGGAGGTTACTCAACTTGTCTGACTCTTAGCTTCCCATGTTACAAAATAAAAATAGTCATACCTATCATGCAAGGGTGTAAGCGAATGCAAGTAATTTGTTTATTCAATAAATACTTTTGGAGTACCTGCTAGGGTTTAGCTGTCAATGATAGTGGTAACTAATACTGATGGCCCAGGACCAAACAAGCAGAGCTGGTCCCTAACCTCAAGAAATATGCTAACAGATAATATAATAAATACATAGATGTTTACTAACTGGAATTTAAGATTTTATGTGTTGATAACATAGGAAATACACTCAAGATAAAATCCTGTGTACACATGCAAACTATCATCTGCAGGTAAGTGGATCTTTGCTGAATGGAAAACAAACGTGGATGATTTAGTGTAAACTGTACTGTTTTGACACGTGTGCAGAAAGCTTGAGAGAGTAAGAAAGAGAGCTGATGAAAGAGGTAGATGAGAAGGACGTGCCTGGCTTTATATGTGTGCGTATGGCTTCTGTAAAACCAATCCCAACCGCTTCATTACAAATTCAGCAAGATTTCCTAAATTGAAGAAGCAGATACATGTTGTGTTACTGCTCCCCTATGGACTCACAGTGAGCATCAAGAGAGGTTTCAGTCTAATAAAACCAAAATTGAATTCCTCTCTGGGTTGGTGAATAGGTAGCATTATTCAGACCCTTGTAGGAACAGAAAATTGACTTATTCTAAAAAGATCTCACGGCCCATGCCAGTCACAGTGCTACATTTAGGGAAAATGTCTTCACACAACTGTAGGAGCTGACAAAAGTAAGGACCTTGAAATTGAGGATTGTCTTCTTTCTGTTTTCAGAAGTGTCTGGCATTTAACTCCAGCTTCTTGGGATGCTGTTTTGTCAACAGGTAATGCTCCAGACTAATTATTTCACTCAGAAGAAGAGTCTTTGCAGAAATCCTGTGTAAATGCTTCAAGCTTTTTATTTTTTCTTCTCCAAGATTCTGTTTAGGTGGCCGCTATTACAGTGACAGCTCTGTTGAGCTGGTCTCAAGTTTCAGAGGCCATCTCTAAGCTGAGGCATTAGAGAAGCTCCCAAGGAAGCATTGCTCAATGCTGTAGAAATTAAAAATGTGATTAGTCTAGAAATCTCCTGGACAGCAATAGCCCTATCTCTGCAAGATAACAATTTCGGGGCCCAAGGGGAATTTCTCACTGAGGTTCCAAGAGCATACCAGCATTTCCATGGTTATTTTGAAGCGTTACAATGAAGAAAGTTCAGGGAATAAAGGCTGAATAACAATTCTCCTTGAAAATGAAATAAAGTAAGAAGTAAACTGGAGTAACGGAGGCAAAGAAAATGAGGAAATTTCCCTACAGAGATGGATTTCCTGAAAAGGAATTAGAACCAGTAACTAGAACCAACGTTTTTCTCTCAGTCTCTCTAGGTCTGTTGGTCTCTTATCTCTGCCTCTTTCTATAAATGTCACATTCACTCTTTCTGAAAAGAAGTTTCTTCTACTTTTCTGTTCACATAATGACAGATGTGAGCCTGTTCCAAATGGCTCTCTTATGCTCTGAGAGTGGATCCAGGAGACAAACCGGGAGGTTTTGAGTTCAACACTGGCCCCTGCTCATCTCATTTGGATTTTCTGTGATAGTGAATTCTGTTCAGAGGTCTTCAGGTAGAAATTGTATCATGTTCTACTGTTCTGTGATGTGCTTCCCCTGTGAAGCAGTCAAATTTGGCCTCTACTCCAGGGCAGAACAAAAGCTTAAAGTAGGACTTTACCCATTTCCAAAGTTCTGAAGCTTATGAGCCGCATAGACTCATCTTTCTACCTCTAAAATGTCCATTTCACAATTTCTCTCCTTATCTTCTTCCCCCCAAAAATGTGTTGCTTCATTATACATAATTAAAAACACATATGAAAACTACCTCAAACTATCACCACCAAATATATATAAACATCTCTACCTTACCTCATGCTACAATGGGTGAAATTTCCATATATTTATCTCATGTCAAGACTTCTATTTACACTCCATTGTGCACTTTATATGTGACTACTCCAAACTGCTATGTGCTGTAAGTAGAAATTATACATTATATTTCAGACTTAATATTATAAAATAATGAAAATATTTCAATCATTCTATATTAATACATTTTGAAATTGTATTTTGAATGTATTTTGTCAACTAAAGAAAATGTGTTTGTGTTCTTGATAAAAGCCATTCTAATTGGAGTAAGATGAAATCTTAGAGCTGTTTTAATTTGCATTTCTCTAATTACTAGAGATGTTGAACACTTTTTCATATATTTATTAATTGCCTGAGTGTCTTCTTCTGTAAAGTCTGTCCAGGTCCTTGGACCATTTATTGATTGGGTTCTTTATATTTTTGTTGTAAAGTTTTGTAAGTTCTTTATAAATTTTGGAGATAAGTGCTCTATCTGAAGTGCGTGTGGAAAAGATTTTCTCCCACACTGTAGGCTCTCTCTTCACTTTCTTGATTGTATCCTTTGCTGACAAAAAGCTTTTTAGTTTGAGTCCATCCCATTTATTGATTCTTGCTTTGATTTTCTTGTGCTTTGGGAGTCTTATTGAGGAAGTTTCATCCTAAGCCAACATGAGGAAGATTTGAATTACTCTGTCTTCTATTAGGTGCAGGGTCTCTGGTCTAATTCCTATGTCTTTGATCCATTTTGAGTTGAGTTTTGTGCAGGGTGAGAGATAGAGGTTTAATTTCATTTTACTGCATATGGATTTCCAGTTTTGCCGGTACCATTTGTTGAACAGGATATCTTTTCTCCATTGTATGCTTTTGGCTCCTCTGTCTAGTATGAGGTGACTGTATTTATGTGGTTTTGTCTCTGTTTCTTCTCTTCTGTACCATTGGTCTGCCTGTCTATTTTGGTGCCACGTGGATGTGGGGAAAAAGGCACACTTTTACATTGCTGGTGGAATTGCAAATTGGTGTAGCCACTTTGGAAAGCACCATGGAGATTCCTCAGAAAGCTTGGGATGGACCCACCTTTTGACCCAGTTATCCCACTCCTCGGTTTATACCCAAAGGACCTAAAGTCAGCAAACTACAGTAACAGAGCCACATCAATGTTTATAGCAGCTCAGTTCACAATAGCTAGATTGTGGAACCAACCTAGATGCCCTTCAACAGATGGATGGATAAAGAAACTCTGGTATATATACACAATGGAATATTATTCAGCCATAAAGAAGAATAATATTATGGCATTTGCAAATAAATGGATGGAATTGGAGAATATCATGCTAAGTGAAATAAGCCAAGCCCAAAAAACCAAAGGCCGAATGTTTTCCCTGATAAGTGGAGGATGATATATAATGAAGGTGGGGGTGGGGAATGAGAGACTAATGGGGGAACTTTAGAATATAGAGAAGAAAATGAGAGGGACGGGGGTATGAAAAATGGTGGAATGAGACAGACATCATTACCCTAATTACGTGTATGATTACACGAATGGTATGAATCTACATTGTGTACAACCATAGAAACGAAATTATGTACCCCATTTGTGTATAATGAATCAAAATGCAGTCTGTAAAAAATTAGAAGCCAAATAAAAAGAAAAGAAAAGATACCACAAAACCAAAAAAGAAAATGTGTTGCTAAAATATGTTTTACCTCTTTATTTTTATGTTAAAGGAGGTCATTGGAAACTTTTAGATTTTACGTGGCTCGCTTGCATTATAGTTCTATTGGGCAGTAATGCTCAGATCCTATCTCTTCTTGCCAATCCAAGGTCTTCACTTCTGCCATCATCCCCCCTTTTTAGAAACATTAGCTTCCTTCTTATTCCTGAATCATTCTGATAAGAATACAAATTTACTTTCCTTTATTCTATCTTTAAAATATGCACCACTGGGCATAATGGTGCACGCCTGTAATCCCAGCAACTTGGTAGGCTGAGGCAGGAAATCTCAAGTTCAAAGCCAGCCTCAGCAACCCAGTGAGGCCCTAAGCAACTTAGTGAGATCTTGTCTCAAAATAAAAAAAGGGCTAAGGATGTTGCTCAGTGGTTAAGCACCCCTAGGTTCGATCCCCAGTACCAATAAATAAGTCATAAAATATATAAGCAACTCCTTTGATTTTTCTCTGTATTGTTCTGGAAATCTTCAGCACAAAATTTCTCTAAAGATTTCTTTGTCCATAACTACTTTCTCATTTTTCTTCTCCTGATGTCTCCTAAAGGTCAACTCAAGCTGGTCTTGAGTCTCATTCTTCCGATCACTTCTGGCATCCACCTTATGGAATCATATCACCAGTTCAGCCTTTACTTCTTTCTCAAACTCTCAGCAACATCTGGACATTACTGACCACTGACTTCTTGAAATACATTTCCCCTAGTGTTCTCTGACTATATAATTACTCTCCAGGGACTTTTCCTGTTCTTCCAAACACTTTAGTATCTGAGAGCACAATCCTAAAAACTTTTACCCGTCTTTGTGCACCTACATGTTCTCAATTAGCTTTAAATATTATATTTATTCTGATTATTCCAAAATCTCTTTCTGTACCCCAAAAAGTGTCCATGAGTTCCAAACTTGTAAATCTGGTCACCTCCTCAACCTTTACGCTTGGAGGCATTTCAAGGCTTGCAAAATTAAAACCCAGATCTTGTAATCCATCACTCAAAAGCATTCTTTCTTCACCCTTCCTAATCTCAACTCATGACACAGATGCCTACCCAGATGGTAAGGTCACAAGCCTGAATGTCATTGGTCACTTCCCTCTCCTCCATCCCCACGGGGCATCTGTTCTGGTCACTTTTTAGCATCTCCCTGCAGCCCAGGATACTTTCATTGTCTCAGTTCATTGCAAAACTTACTCCCTGCCTCACTCCACCTCAGTTTGCTTTGCTCAAAACAGATACAGCATTTTTTTTTTTTTTACAGCTCATGTGAGTTTACATTACTCTGTGATTCCAACTTTAAAAACTTTTCAACCACAATTGGAATAAACCCTAAATGCCTTAATATAGTTTATGAGACTATACAAAATCTGATTTTGCTACTATTTCTGACCTGATCTTTTACAGTGTTCACTCATGCTAACTTCTAGCTATTCTGAACTTTCTTTTAGACCCTTGAATACACTGTTTCCTATCAAAGGATCTTCACAGTTGCCATCTTCTTAGCATCCCCTTTCCCCTTGTTTTTTTTTTTTTTTTTCATAGATGAACTTTCTTCTTTTTTTGGATTTCAGCTCAGCTGTCCCATCATCAATAATGTATCTCTCACCTCTACAATCACTTCTAATCCATTACTTTATTTCCTTCAAAAAATATATTAGTGTCTAAATTTTCTTCTTATTAGAATACGAGTTCTGTGAAGAGAAACTCTGTTTTATTCACTGTTGCATCTTCTGTGCCTAAAAGAGTGCTGCAAACCCATTAAATGCTTCAAAGAAGATGGATGAACAAGCTCACTAACGAATAAATGAATGGATGATACAACAAACAGAGGAAAGGAAACAATGAATTGTTCTATAATCTGTTCTCATCACATGTAGGGAATGAAGATACCTCAAGACTTCTACTGAATTGTATTCACTGAAGACAGATTATTTGGGGAAAACATATCAACTTTTGAGCATGAATAACCTGGGAAAATTGAGATTTTCCTCACCTCCAGATGCTTTCTCATGTTATCCCTAGAGTCAGAATCCAGCTTTTTGCTGAATTGAGGAGTTTGGCCACAGATGTATAACAGGGCAGAAAATTCAGCAGCTGCAATTCAACATAGCATTTAGCTGATTTCTTGATCTGGATTTCAGCAATTTCAGAATTTAAGACAGCACACGGGCTGATGAAACTTTTCACATGATTTTCATATTTCTAAAGCTATACCTTCCTTCTTTGAGCTAGAAAATCTTTCCTTTAAGATTCAGTGTTAGCTTGTGGTAAGAAAATACAAGAACCAGCTTATTAAGCATTTTGCCATTGATAAGAAGACTAATCCTTTGCTTTGAATGAAAGAATTTTCACTGCCCTTAAGTTTCTGCAGTTTTTCTCAGGGGTCCATTATTTACAATTCTAGTCTGATGAATGTCAGGTTACTACTTAGAAGTAAAGCACATAAACTCACTTAAGCAAATTGGAAAATAAATCAGAAGACAATCAAAGATGTAGTCAAGCATCTTAAAGAGTGAAATCAGTTGAAGACAAAGATTGCTGTCTCCAACTCTATTCTCTCTGCAAATCTGTGCTAACCTTCTTTTTCTTTCAACAATGGCTATTTTTCAAATATGAAGGTCCTGGAAAAGGAAACATTGTTCTAACTTGTGTTAGATCATGAGTATACCTGTGGTCCAATGGTGATATTATATAATAACCTGGTCCAGCCAAACATGGTACCATTGTAGTAATCTCAGGAACTCTGAAGACTGAGGCAGGAGGATCAAAGCTCAAAGCCAGCCTCAGCAATTTAGTGAGGCCCTAAGCAACTTAGAGAGACCCTGTCTTAAAATACAAAATAAAATTTAAAAGCTAGAGTTGTGACTCAGTGGTTAAACAGATCTGGGTTCAACACGCAGGACATAAGGACATAACAACAACAAGAACCTGGTCCACTTGGCAGTTGCTCAGAGCACGGACTTTTTGAAAAGAGGGAAGATACAGATTAAGAAGGTAATGTGGGGCTGGGGTTGTAGCTCAGAGGCAGAGCTCTTGCCTAACACATGTGAGGCACTGGGTTCCATCCTTAGCACTGCATAAAAAAATAAATAAAAAATAAATAAAATTTAAAAAATAAAGGCAAGCTGTCCATCTACAATTACCAAAAAAAAAAAAAAAAAAAAAAAAATAAGAAAGAAAGAAAGGGAAAGAAAGAAGTTAATGGGTGTGGAGGGAAGGAGGTGATAAAGAGTAAGCTATTTTTTTTTAATCTAGTATGAAATGAAATATAAAGAAAGAGGAAAACCTAACCTCTTTTGAGTGCTCATTGCTTCCCTAGATCACTTTGATACTCAAAGATCATGTATTATTTCATCTTGCCTATTAAATCCCCAGTGCCATGTACTATATATATAGGAGTGTCGATAAATATGGGCTTTGTGAATGAGAGAATGAATAACAACTGCATACAGGAAAGAATGAAGAAATCACAAAATGGGAAATTATAAGCCTCAAGTAGGAATCATGGAGCTATACTTTAAAAGAAAAACTTTAATAGATATTGGGATTCAAGAGCAGAATCTTATGAAGATAATATATTAGGAAAATAAGATACATATTCAACATATGTAAATAATCCTTGAATTCCCAAATAAGCAATCTAGACTTTATTCATGAAATAAAAGGGAGCCATTGTAGGCCTAATGCGGTCCTACTATAACAATTTCCTAATTGTTCTCTAAGACACCACACTCATCTGTCCAGTCTACTAGAGTATCACCATAATGATGATTATAGATATGTTGGAGAGGGGCAATACACCCAAATGCGATGTGGAAGATACCTAGGACAAATTTCACATTATTGATGCCAATACTTTCCGTCTGTACAGGTTTTAAAGCCTTATCTTCAATGCTTTCGTATTTTTCTCTTTTTACCTTAAACATAAGACTACTAAAGAAAATGTATACGCTACATTAATAGGAGAAGTGGTGCTGCATTTTTGTTAACCGGGCATAGAAATTTACAAGTGCATTTTTAACTGGACAGTGCTAAGAGGGTTCAGAGATAACTGAGGGCTTTCTGGGGTGTTTATACATATCACAGAGGAAGGTAAAGTGAACAACCGGTTGTTTGCTTCTCAAACAATTGAAAACATAATCGACCAACACTTAGAGATATGCCTGCCTCTTAAAAAAGGTAACTCAGATCTTTTAAAGTCATTTGAAATATTAGTAACACTGTTTGGTTTAAAGGAACATTAAAATGAAGTGGATGTCCTTGAATCCTCTATTTACAGTGGTGGACTTATTTAAATTTTGAATGGCACAATTAATTCCTTCAATTCAAATCTCTAAAAATAGGTGCCATTACTCATAATTATTAAACATTTTACAGTTAGCATGTTTTCAGAAAAATATAACTTATATTTTTTCCATTTTACCTTTACGACCATTTTTTCAAGAATGTCAGTTTGACCAAAATATTTTGCTCAACTACAAAATATCAAACATTGTAAAACAAGTTTAAAATTTCTCTCTGTCTGTAAGTCACTTCTGGGGAAAACAGCCATGTAATCAGAAGATTGTCATAGAATATAATGAGAATTAAATTAGATTTAGTTGAGTGCTCTGGGAGTCCCTAATGCACACTGAGAGGATCTTGCCAGCCAAAGGAAGTAATGCTTAGCCTGAGTTTTTAATGATAAGAATGAGGCAACCAGGCAAAATGAACATAAAAGTTTCCTGGGAAAGATGGAGCATCAGAGAGTTCCTACACATATTGTGTCCACCTTGTAATCCATAGGTGGACCCAAGCACATCCTAAATTCAGAATTAGAATCCATATTTCCTCCACTTGTCACTTTTTTTTTCCAGTATCTATCTTACTATATCCATATACAAAGGTATTTTGTGATTAACCAATTGATAGCAATAGCCCATAGAGTTCATTAAAATCTAATTTGTGAAATAAGAACAAATACCTGCAACCCTTATTGCATTTGAATATTAGACTTATTAGTGTTTAAGTATTAAATGTGGATTATCTCATTTAGTTTCTCAAAAACGTTAAGAAGCAATGCACTGTTATCCTCATTTTATAAATTATAAAATTAAAACAGAGAGAGGTTAAGAAATTTTCCCAATATTGCACAGCTAATAAAGCATCAGAGCTAGTATTTAAATTTCAGACAATTTAACCTTAGCATCTGTGTATCCTGATGCTACATAATGCGATGACTGGCCTCA
This sequence comes from Sciurus vulgaris, assembly GCF_902686455.1. NCBI lineage: Eukaryota > Metazoa > Chordata > Mammalia > Rodentia > Sciuridae > Sciurus > Sciurus vulgaris. The sequence continues at coordinate 51,765,519 of NC_136470.1, read as the reverse complement.
CTGTATTGCTATAACTATCTTTGTGGGACGAATTGACCACAAACTGATTTTTTTAAATGGTGTGCAATTTATGTTTTTCCATGTATTTTTATGTCATCATATAATAATGCAAGTATATGTTCATGTTCGAAAAGAGTTTTTGAAGTGTAATTTCTAAAATAATAGGAGACTCTATATAGAAAGGACATACTGCATACCTGTGAGAATAGGCACCAAAGAGCAATTTTGATCAAACTATGTGAAATTGATGGACTTTAAAAGTATATGTCCTTTAAACATATGGAAAACTTTCAAGTTACTTATAAGGAAAGCAGCAATGAATTTGTATTAACATCCTCAACAAAAACATTTTTAAGTAAAAAAAATGTGACTCAAAATTATTATATCCAGCCACATGTGGTGCCACATGCCTGTAATCCCAATGGCTTAGGAGGCTGAGACAGGAGAATCATGAGTTCAAAATCAGCCTCAACAATGACAAAGTGCTAAACAACTCAGTGAGATACTGTCTTTAAATAAAATACAAAATAGGGCTGAGGATGTGGCTCAGTGGTTGAGTGCACCTGAGCTCAATCCTTGGTACAACCCCCCCCAAAAAATGTATATATATATATATATATATATATTACATCCAACTAAACTGTCCTTCAATTATAAAGAACATAAAGTTAAGTGCAAAATGTTAAAAATGTTCATCCCAGGAACTTTGGTTGAGAAATGGAATAAGAAATAAGCTATAGACAACCATAGAGTCAACCTAAGAATGCAGTCAAGCACAAAATACACTTAACTATAATGAAGTATTAAAAGATGTACTTAACTATGATAAAATAATACTAAGAAATACATGCTCTGACAATGTATAAATAATGCAAGTAATAAAAATGCTTATTGATTTAAAGGTATTATCTGAGAGTCAAAGGTAATCACTTAAAGCTTAAAGACAAGTAGAATAAATGTTGAATATAATAAATAGTCAAGTAAAAATAATATAAATAATATACACTGGAAAGTGAGACATAGGAAGGGATATAAGATATTTCTTTATTCTCTATGGTAAAAATGAAAGACTCTAAAGAAAGAAAATATTTAAAAATATTAATAAAAATAGAGCACCTACAAAAAATACAGACTTTCCTAAATTTCACAAAAGTGCTAATAAAACAGTCATATGGCAAAAAAAAATCAGTAAATATATCATAGAAAAACATGGAATTGCAATCAAATAAATAATTTATATTAATAAATAAAAAAGGAAAGAATTTATGGATGAAATACATATTTGTCATACTGGTTCACAAAGTAAAAATCAAACCTATTTTATTATATACATAAAGAAATTTATTTACATGGCAAATATTAAAATAAATGATAAAAATACACCATGCCAATATATATCAATAAAATATAATCTTAACAGTTAACAAGTTAACATTCAGGACCAAAATCATTAAATGAAACAAAAAGAATACTTAATAATACAATTAACATTTTTATACTAGATTTGTAGTAACAACTTCCATAAAGCAAATCTCTAGGAAGCAAGGCAAGTAACAGATGTAGATAATTATCTACAAGATATCTTAACACACCTCTCATAGGTTAACTGATTCCAAGGACAAAAACATCAGTAAGAAAACAGAAGACCAAAATATGCAAATCTCATAAATAAATACATTAAGCAAAGCAGCTACTTATTCAGTTCAATGTCCAGCATTATAAAAAATTTTAAATAATAAAACACATATTGAAATAAGAGTCTTGGTTATGAAAAATATGTCTGTTCTCTAAAACACATGTAATCATTAAGAAAAAAATAATATTAGCTCAAAAGAAGATCTTATTTTTTTCAAGAAAATAGAAGCAATGCAAATAGGATTTCTCACCACAATATAATAAAATTGGAAATAACTACTAAACCAAATTTTTAAAAAGGGAAGCTGTCTACCTGCATTTATTTTTAAATGCTCTATTAAACACAATACAAAATTGTTAAGATTTATGGAAAATCATAATAATGAAAACATGACAAAATAGATCTATGGGATATAGCTAAAAATGTCTTCAGAGAAAAACATAGCATTACATATTTATATCAATAAAATATTAACTGTAAAAATGAAAAATAAATTACTCAAATTTTGAATTATTGATTTAATTTTATCAGTGTTTGCATCAATAAAAATGAAGAAAGTCAATTAAACATACAAGTCTAAAATTTATTGATATTCTCATGTGGAAAAAATGTACATTAGTGAAAACATGAATGACTATCATACATCATCTGGGTTTGTATGCTCTAGCACTATTGATTGTCTTTGAGCTATTCTGCAACTTCTATGAATCATATAAATTGATGGATGTGTAAACTCTATCCTTTAAGGTGAAGTTTTCTTTGATGTCACTCCCCAATATCAAAAGATACTTTATTCCCATTGAAGTTATTTTTAATTTTCCTTTACTTATGTAAATTTTGGCAGTTTTGATTTTTCCTTTGAGCTCTTTATCACATCTATCTGTTCCCCTCATTAGTTAATTAGTAAAATAAATATTTAACACTTTTATCATATCTGTGAGAGAGCTATGACCTTTCTCTGAAAATTATAACATTTAAAACAGTACTAATTATGCACTAATATCAATACAATGATAAAATAATATTGGTAAAATAAAAATAAGCATTAAATTTCAAAATTTAGAAATGGATCTACAATTTTTCAAAAGTAAAATTAAAGCAAAAGCTTAATATTGATATGTTTGAAAACTAATGAATATGAATAAATAATTCCTTTCAGAGAGATGAACCAATGGAAAATCCAATATAAATAAAGGTTGGGATGGTGGGGGAGAAGGCACAAATAAACACAAAAATTTAAATATAAAGATGAAATAGAAAATAAAACATGAAAATTTTAAAATAAAAGACTGTTTTGTCTTTAATATGCTAATATATAAAAAACACCAGAAATGGGTATTTATAGCAAAAGCATAAGGATGTCTAATTGCCCCAAGTTCCTTTATGTATTTAAAATTATTTCCATAAAAATGCCAGCGAGCTTATTTCCTAGAAATAGACATGCTTGTTATGAAGTTAATGTGAAGAACACATTCAAACAAAAATAGAAGTCCCGGGAATCGAAGAGTGATGTGCAAAGTCTATTTCTATTGGATATCGAAATAATTGTCAGGCAAGCCTTATGCATTCATTATCATAATAAATTATGAAGTTTCTAAAGTTAAAATAGGCTGACCACAGAAAGCATATAGAACATCTATTAATAGATTCAAATACATTTGGGAATCTGCTATATGACAAGGTGATGATATATTCAAAGTGAATTAAATAACGTCTCCCCAAACTCGCATCTCCTCAGAACCTCGCAGTGGGATGATATTTGGAAATAGTCTTTGGAGATGTAACTAGTTAAGAAATTTCAGATGAAATCAATCATCCTAGATTGGGATGGATCATAAATCCAGTGACTGATATCCTTATAAGAGAGGACACAGAAATATACAGAGAAGAAGGCCATGTGCAGTTAGAGGCAGATTGTTCAGACTACCACAAACCAAAATGGTCCAGAACCACCAGGAGCTGAAAGAGGCAAAGAAAGACTATCCCTTAGAACCTGCAGGCAGCATGGCCCTGCTGACACTCTGATTTTGGACCCCTGGCCTCCAAAAGTAGAAACTAAAATCCAAAATGAGGCTGGGAGAGTAAGACTGGTCTTTATCTCAAGGTAGAAAAATTCTGAAATGTCTTAATAATGATAATGTGAATAGATTCACATCTGTTTTACCATTCTAACTGTAGAATGGAGATGAACTATAATGTGAACTTCTAGGAAAATATTGTTTGAATTCTAGGAAAGAACATAACAATTTGGATTAGAGTGGTGGTAAAAGAGGTGAAGAGAAATGATCAGATGCAGATATTTAGGAAGTAAAGGTAGAAGACTTAGTAATGAATTCAATTTGTTGGATATATATATCTATTTTTTTTTTTTTTTTGGTATCAAGAATTGAACCCCATTGGTGATTAACCACTGAGCCACATCTCTAGCTTTTTTTTTTTTTATGTTTATTTAGAGACAGGGTTTCACTGAGTTGCTTAGGACTTGTCTAAGTTGCTGAGGCTGGCTTTGAACTTACAATCCTCCTACCTCATCCTCCCAAGCTGCTGGGATTATAGGTGTGCACCACCGCACCCGGCTTTGGATATAATATTAAGCGAAAAACCCAAATGCAGAATTATGGATTCATGATGATACCACCAAACCTGAGAGAAACATAGGGTAGAAGCATATAAATTATAGATAACATTCTCAATTTTCTACTTTCTAAGATAATAAAAATGTGGTTATAGTTTGCTTCTACTTTTTAAATAAAAATAATACTTTAACTACCACAAAATTACACTGTTGGGGTTACTCCTCAAGGGTAATTGAAATGTGACTTCAGGTTTTGCTGAGATTTTGTGTGAAATTAGTACATTTGTGAGAAGACTAGTAGTAGGAATGACCCCTGACATTAAAATATGCCAAGAGGATCTACAGTCAAAGGGGAGTTCCAGCCCATGAAGATCTATAGAGACACTGAAATCATCATCAGGCTCTTCTGGTTAATTTTCTTGATAAAGGTTTTGAAATAAACTAGCATTTCTAATAAGCCAATAAAATGGTTTTCTACCTTAATTACAAAATTTGGGTTTAGATTGAGACAAATTATTCTTATGGCAAAGAAGAGAAAGTCAGTTTACTATGTGTGTAATAGGAAGTATGTTTGGCTTTCATTCCCAGTTCCTAGAATATCCTGAGTAATAGGGGTGATGGGAACATCTTTTGTTATAATATTTGGTTTTTGTAAATATGGCCTAAAACCCTTGGAATATCCTAAGTAATAGAAACATCTTTTATTACCCATAAGAAAGAAAAGATAATATAACTACAACCACAGAAATATAAATAGTCAGAAGAAATGACTATAAACAATTATATGCCAACAATTTGGGTAATCTAGAAGAAATGGATGAATTCCTAGATAAATACAACCTAAGACAGAATCAAGACAAAATAGAAAATCTGAATAGACCAATAATGTGTAAGGACATTCAACCAGAAATGAAAAGTCTCCTGTCAAAGAACAGCCAAGGACCTGATGGCTTCACAGCTGAATTGTACTAAACATCTAAAGAAGAAATAATACTAATTGTTCTCAAACACTTATAAAAAATTTAAGAGGAGGAGGACCACTTCCCAACCCTTTTTGAGACCACCTTTACTCTAATATCAAATTCAGAAAAAGATGTTACGAGGAAAAGAAAATTACAGGCCAGGTTATTTGATGAACATAGATGTAAAGATCTTCAATAAAACACTTGCAAACCAAATTCGACAACACATTAAAAGTATCATCCACTAAGATCAAGTAGGATTTAGCCAGGGATACAAGGACAGTTCAACATACAGTTTCAGATCCTTTCCAGTCTTAAATTGTATCTTACATAAGTATAAAAATGAGAAATAGATGAGTTTTTTTGAAAGTGTAAGTTTTCAACTAGGTTATACTTACTATGTAGAAATGATTTAGAGACAGAGAAAGCAGATTTGATTGGCATATGACAGATCCATTAAATCCAAAATTAAAACTATAATGATGCATTTACAAGTTCAGTGTTTTGTTACTCTGTCCCTTTATTCTGTATTCAATCAAACTGTTTAGCTGGAAACCTTTCCCAATGCATCTTCAGAGAAAACATTTTGAAAGGAATAATTTAATGAGACCATTTGTGTTCCCAGTTCTTTGCAGAATGACAAATTATGGAAAGCACAGATAAATATTGTTTGAATCAAGGACATAAAAATGGAAACATTTTGTAAGCTTATCAGTGGTTCACATTGACTGTGAACTAGTGAATTTCCAAAATGTGCACCAAATATAAAAATTGTAAACTAAAATGTAAATTGTTGTTCCCATTCTTTTTTCCTGAAAAGAAATTTTGGAGATGTTCCTCCATAGTGTGACTTTTCAAGCATTTCTTATTTCTAGATTTCTTAAAAAGTTCTAAAGTAAACAGACAAAATATTTTCGGCAGTTCTGTAATACTAACAATGCTGATGCATTTCAAAGATTAATTACATTTTTATCAAGGCTTTTTGCATTTACCTAAGTATGTATATCTAGTTAGAAGCTGATGTGCCACAATCTGGATAACTGAACATTTGTTTATTCTATAAATTTATTTAGCCTTATAAGTTTCCGTTGCCGTAAAAGTACTGATAAATGATGACCTCCCATTGTTCCATAGCCAAGAATAAAATGCCTGCATTTAGTATTGATTCTTCAAATGGAAAAGAATCTGTAATAAACACAGGGGAATCAAGACAGGCTTTCAGACTCAGCAGTAGATTCAAGTAGAGAGGGCAGGCAGAAGTGGTTTTAAACTGCCTGGAAATTACTGTGCAGTGAAAAGGGCTGGGAATCCACAATTGGTTAGTAAACCCAATTCTTAGCACGAAAGCTGTCAAATCACTGACACAAGATGGAGGTCCTCCCTCCCTCCCCCACTAGCACTTGACCGTGTCCTTGTGTATGTTAGACGGTACAATAGTTCAGTCATTTCATCAAATATGGACTGCGGGTCATCAGCAATCCTTTCATCTTCCTGGTACCCTTGGATCTGCCCTACAAAAGCTTTCGACTTGGAAAAACAACTCCACTCTGTTCAGAGTGTGGACGAGGGGAATGGTCTTGAGCTGCCGCCGTGGCGGAGGGGCCTCTTTTCTTATAAAGAGGAGGTGGGAGGTTAGACTCATTGAATAATTTAGCAGCAGTTCCTTTTTAAGTGCTTCCCTGCTTGAGGGATCAAACCTGCTTTAACATTTCTGCCCTTAGCAAGGCATTCCTTGAGTAGAATCGCTTTGTCCACTAGAATCCTAGGACTCTGTAGTGCTCACTAAATAAATAACAGGCCAGTGCTAATTGTGGCATTCAAATGGATTGTGTCATATCAGAATTAAAAGATAATAAAAAGGAATGGTCAACTGTAAAATGTGTCTCCCATGCCTCCTCCAACCCTGAGTCCTTAAGTCATTCCCCTATATTCCAAAGAATTGAAACTCCCATGCATTTCCTCTAAATGAGTCAGCTGGTCTGAGAATATTAAGTTGTCAGATGCATTCTGAAAAGTGAACAGTATATTGTGCTCTTCAAGATCTCTTCACATCCTCCACATGTCTGCCACACACAGCCAATAAGCACCACGTGGAACCATAGGCCTAAAGAACTGATGAGACAGACATCATTTAAAAACTGCTCATACAGAATCTTTAGGTACCTTGGTGAATATTTCACCTTTTAGTGTATAATACTTATTTTCTCGAAAATATTGCTTTAGTTAGCTTTTGCATCACTGTGATTAAAATACTGGGCAAGAACAACTTAGAGGAGGAAAAGTTTATTTGGGGTTCACAATTTCAAGATCTCGGTCCATAGAGGGTGACTCCAATGCTCTGGGAACAAGGTGAGGTAACACATCATGGGGGAGGGGTCCGGTGGAGGAAAACTGCTCCACTCATGGCAAGAGCAATAAACAGAGAGAGAGAGAAGTGGGAAGGGACCACAGGGAAGGAGAACCATTCCAGGACACACCCCTAGTCACCAACCTCCTGCCACTAAGCCTACCCAGTTACCACCTGGTTAGCTCATAAAAAGTAGGATGGACTGATGAGGTCTCAGCACTCAGAATCCAATCATTTCACCTCTGAACATTCCTGCATTAACACAGGGGCTTTGGGAGGACACCTCGCCTTCAAACCATAACAAACATCATTTTCTAAATTTAGTAAATGGTCTCTATTTTCTAAATTACTCATTCCCAATCCAGTTATTTCTTAGTTCCTTCCTTTTGTCCTCCTCTTTACATTTTTGATTGCAAGACTTGTTTTGTTTTATGTAATTATACAGAATTGAATTTGAATGTATTAACACTGAATTTTTTTTTCCAAATTTGATGATATTATCTGAAAATTGATCTAGGTGAATAAAAAGGTAAAGCTATAAAAGAGTACAGAAAATAATAACAACATATAATTTACTGTGCTCACACTGGATGCAAAGTTTGGTGTTGAATTAAGCACCTTATAAATATTAAAAAGTGGTCGGAATTGAACCGGATGGTAAGATGGATTTTAAAGCTATGACAGTTCTAAGAGCTTATCGGTCAATCGCACGCACATGTAGATTCCATTTTGATTTAGATGGTGTGAGGACGTCCCTTTTCCTGCTGTTTCTCCCCTTAAAAGACCTTGAAATGTAATTAGCCAAGATCCAGTCTTTGGATTCTGTCACTATTCCTTCAGAATATTTTAAGCAGAACAGTTCTCTCAAGTTTTCTTTCCCTAAGGTATCCTCAATCTTCTCTTTGCTAATTCTCCCTATGTCTCCCTATTTTCTCCTTTTATGGTTCTTTGTCTTGCTTTTATGTTTGTTCCCTATGAGTTAGTTGCCTGCAAAGAATATTATGAAGTCCTTGGAACTTCTGCTTTATTAAAGATAACCCAGTCCACTATGCCATATTCAAATTCTTTTCCCAGAATAGAAAAAAAAATCAAGTTTTGCGGTAGAATTTTACCTTTTCTATAAAACTGCTGTCTTAAATGGGTGAAATTGATTAGAAGTCTAGTTCAATGAATTAATAGGAGGAGAATGTCAATGCTCAGAAAAAAATAGAACTAAATATATTAAAGGTCTTAAAAGGAAGCTTACCTCAAAATAGGAAGAATAAATATTATTCAGGTTTAATATATCCTTGAAAAATGACATTATAGTATCTGTTGAAGACATTGGCATACAGAACTTCTCAAGGGAAGAAAGGAGGAATTTAAATCTGCTGATGTAAAACTTTTGTGCCTGAAGGGAGGAAGACCAGAGCACTGGAGAAATTGAGCTGAAGGATTTGAATTTAAGAAGAATTTATAGCAAGTTTCTATGCAATCTTAAGCTTTGTTCTGGGCAACTGGCTTGCCAATATGGAAGCCATCATAAAGTAAACAACAACACATTCTTTAACACAAGGAGGGGATTGGAAGAAAGGGTTCTTTCAAGACTTGGTGGCAGGTTTTACATAAACCAGATTCTTTTACAGAAAAGATTTGGAGTCCTTACCCTACCTCTGGGTACTTATTTGAAGTTGTCTGTGGTCTCCCTCCTGAAAGCTAGTCCTGTCCCAATGACCTAGCCAACTCTGACAGCGATCACTCAGACCACCCACTTAGCTGGAAGTTAAACAAGGATTGTGATTTACTGTGCCAGGACTTTCCTATTCTCAAGTGGACTCTGACATTGAATCTAATACTTCTAATAACACCCAAATACAGTACTCTGGCCTTTCAACAATGAAACAAATTTTGAGAATCTGACTTTGTTCATTTCTTTACACCTAAACTTTCTGACATTTCTATTGTGTTTTGTGCCTTGTCATGGTGAGAACATTCCAAGGGGACTGGCATTCTATCTACACACATTGCCTTCCTGCATGTACCTTATCTCCAATTTCAACAGTCAGGCCCATTCCCACAAAGTTGTGTTCCTTCTCTCCATCTGTTCCATAGTTACAGGGCGCAACTTAAGAACAGACCAATCACCACTGAGAAGTCCAAATTTGAGAGTTTATTAAGCCGGCTGGCTGACTGTCTCACACAATGCCCCAAAAATTGGCTATTGGGAGTGTAAGGCAACTTGGGAGCCATGGCAATTAGTCGCCACTGCGTGCTCCTGCTGAAATGCCACCCGCTCGCTCTTCTCAGTTGCGGCTCGCCAATAGCTCCCAGAAAAATGCACCGCAGACATGAGGTCTCACGCAAGAGACTTTATTATGCGGACGACTAACACGTCCACTCAGGTTAAAAAGAAAGGAAAAAAGAGAAAGATGGCGTGTAGCTTCTCCCAGATATTGGAATCTTGTGGGCTGGAAGGAACCAGTAGTGGAGGAGAATACTTGCAAGCTGACTGATGAACCAATAGCCATCTAGCATGTTAGGATGGCACATGGGAAGCAGGAAAATGGCGGCATCGTAAGCCAGAAATTCCTGTAACATAAGAGGCGAGCAGAGCGCAGATTGACAGGTGGTTGGGAGGCGGAGTATCAGCTTTATATTACAGGAAGAACAGCCCTGACCATATGGTTATAGGGGTTCTTATACCAAAAATTACATTAAGCATAAGTGTCTATTGCTATGATTCGAAATTAAACATTAACATCATGAGATCATCGACAGAGGGGGAAGTAGGTCAAAATGACCCTTACCTAGGTACAAACTAAAGAATGGTTACTAGCATCCACACAATCACCATTCACATGGTATATTGTTTAGGAGCAATAGGAATCCAAAGAGAGCAATTTTTCTTTACATAGGAATTATCATTCTGTATTGTTAAACATGTCACACTAAGTCACTGATGATGGGTTCAGAGGCAGATGTTCCCATGGGAGAAGCTTATTTCCTACATAACATGGAGTCTCAGAGTAAAATGGAGTCTGTTCAGTCATTTCCCTTAGAGTCTGGCCTATAACATTCTCATGGAGCCAGATCTGTCAGCCCATCACACCAGGTCACCAACAGACATAAAACCTGCTGGTAAATGTTCCATAGGTGAACCCAGAACCAGGAAGATACCACCCAGTGACTAGAAGTTGTCAAGGGAGGAAACAAAAAGAAAATCCATTGAATAGACATGAAAAGGAGAGTGACTGAGAATAAATAAAAATACATATTAGTGGTGCAGGCAAAACAAATGAAAAAACAAACAAAAACCACACACTGAGTTCTGGTTTTTTAGAAATAATTAGAATCTTAAAGGACTAAGTCAGTCACAAGAATATTTGCAAGGCAATGTGTCCTGTCCTTTGATCTCCCCTCACAGATGGGTGAGACAAACTTTACCCCTTGAATCAAAAAACATCTCCATGTGGTCTCTTCATACACACACACACATCTTTGGTACAAGATTTGTGTGTTCTCTTGCTCCCCTTATTTTCTTTCTCCCTCCCTACCCCATGTGTCTCCCACACCCCTGATGTCAAAGAGCCCTCTTGCCAATGTACTTCCTCTTCCAGGGTTTTCCTTTATTTTGCCTGGGGCCAGTGATTAATTATTTTTAAATTACCTATGGTCATTATATTAGGTGTGTTGTGTTTTAATATTCCCTGCCTTTAAGTGGGAGGGAACAGGCAGACCAACTTGTTGCAGGTCAAGTTCCCTAAAGAAGAGTGGAAGATTAATCTGCAGGAAGTTTAAGGAAGAATCTTTTCAGGATCAACATCTGTGTGCAATGGAAGGGAGTAGGACCGAACAGAGGAAGATGCTGGACCAATCACAGAAAGGTCTAAGCCAACCACATGGGAACTCTCAAGCCATGACAACCCTCACTGTCATCCTGAGTTGGAGCAAGGGGATTGAGTTTTAGGTTCCTGATTTGACTGCAATGTGTGTCTCTTCAACTGAAGAATTCCTAGAAAGATGAGACTGCTACAGACTATTTGTGAGGAGTAATCCAAGTAACTGGGAGAAAATTTCAGTGCCATGGAGAGATCCCCATTACCAACATAGCTTTCACTATAACAGAATTGCCAAAAGATATTATTTCATGTGATTTGGTGTGTTTTTGAGGTACAGATTTTTTTGCCCTCTGCGTATTTTCTCTCTGTGCCAGCAGAGGAGGTTCTGGAACTTTGGAAAGTAGAAGTAGGTAAGAAAATTTCTGCACTTAAGATTTCCAAAAGTTTACATGCAATATGAAGGCTAGGGTTTCAGACAAGGGACAGAACTGTGGGTTCTAGATCATAGGGAGCTGGTCTCATTCTCTGGCAGTACTCCAAGAAGACCGCAAAACTGTACATTTCCAACATGGACATTGGTGTACCCAGCCTCTCAAAATAAATCTGTGAGGAACTGACTCTAAGTTGCCTGTGTAGCTATGCAAGCGGGGGGCGGGGGGGGGGGGCACATACTGGTAGTCACATGACCATTACCAGAGGGTACCTCTTTCCTTCCTTCAAAAATTAGTGGCCCTGTTTTGAACATCATCAACTCTGGAAATAGAAGAAATTTAAGCATAAAACAGCTTGACTATCTTACCAGCCAGCAGGATAAAGTCAGACTCAAAGTTATATTGGTTCATAGACAACAAAAATATGCAATACCTCTAGCAAACCTAAGATTCTGTCCTTACGCCAATACCTGGTTGAAACCTATGGTATAATAGCTAATAAACGGAATATGGTGACTATGAAACTCTTCTCATCAGTATGGAATGCTCCAAGAAATGTTTATAGCTTACTTTAAAATTGTTACTAGCATGAACAGGCAGACAGTTCCTAAGTTGTCACAGAAAACACTACAATGGATAGACTGCAAGTGGGAGGTTGATATTCCTAAAGAAATACAAGACAGAAAATGTTCTGGTAAGTCTGAAAGGCTTCTGGAAGTCCTGAAGATGTTGACCCAAGGAGAAGGATAACAGAAAATGACTGAAAGGGCCAATGTTTGAAAATTCATCTGAAAAATGAAAGTAACTACACAAGATGAATTTTCTATCAATGTTTAATACTTCTTTCAACATTTTAATAAAATAGACACAAAGTTTTAAAAAATTAAAAACAAATGGGAAAATACCTAGGTAAGTCCAAAGGTTGCTATTTTTGAGAAAGAAAAGAACATTTGCTATGGTCTCAACGTTGGTGTCCCTCCAAAATTCACAGGACAAAACCTAACCCCCAGTGAAACAGTATTATGAGGTAGGGCATTTAGGAGGTGATTTGTATCATTATAAAGAGGCTATAAGACACTATTTGCCCTTCTTCCATGTGGGGACATAGCAATAAACAGAAAACAGGTCCTCAGCAGATACCAAATACTAACTTTTTGATTTTGGACTTCAGAGTCTCCAAAACTGAGTAATAAATTTCTATTGTTTATAAATTTCCAGGTTAGGATATTTCATTATAGCAGCCCAAACAGATAAAAGCAAACTTTGACATAGAGCATGTTGTAGATATGTCTATATAATAAATCAGTCATGACTTTAGCCAAATGCAAGAAGTTTTTTTTTTTTTTTTTTTTTCCATTTGTTTGAGCCTTTTAGTATGTGTCAATGGAATGGTAGAACTTGCATTTGAATATCTATAACTTTCCAAAGGAATCTTAAATTTCATCAACTCAAATTCAGTTAAACAGGCCTATTTTTTAAAAATTAAGTCCTACTTTATGTACTCTACAATAAGTACCCTGCCAAATCAATGAAAGGGAAACAGGGAATCTTAAGGAAATATGAAAATAGTTTACCAGTAATACTGAGTGTAATCTGTAACTCAGATTATTTAAAAGTAGGATAGAATTTTGTGTTGTAACTGAAATAGAAAAAGTTAGGCTGTTGAGACTAGGGCAGGAGCAGTAAAGATCCACAAGAGGGCCAGTGTGAGAAAAGCCATTTAACTGTCCTAACCTGTTATCAATCATTCCCTTTCTCAAAGAGCATCTATTTCCATCTGGAGGGCAGTAAGCAACTGTATAATGTGGACCACACCCACCGAGGGTCAGAGTTTATCAACTTCTCCTTAAGCACCTTTAAGAGAAGAAATGCTATAAGACTTAAAGAGTACTCTTGCTGCTCCCAGGCACACTATACTGGGAGTTCTGAGACTTTCTCTCACTTAACTTTTTAATGAAATTCCTGCTCCCTTGCTTATCTCAGCATTTGCAGTGTTCATTCTTCCACACTTAGAACACAAATGCCATCCTGACGCTTGCCTGTAACAAAAACTAAGAACTCTATCAGCAGGATCAAGATTTATGCCCATACTTACATATGGCAATTTTGTTCCCATTCTGTCAGAATTGACATTTTAGAAATTTGAGACAGTGTTGGAAGAGGCATTAGCTCCTCCTGGCCTGAATAGAAAAGAAATGCAGATTGGTTACTGGTGGAGGTCATTAACCTGCTGGATGTGAAAATCTACAAAACTGTGCACTTATGTAAGAGATTTTTGAAGGAAAATACTGCATGATTAACAGTAAGATTCTATAGAGAGAGAGAGAGAGGTTTTTGATCAAGTTAGAGTTCTCAGTTGTCCTCTCTAATATCATGTTCAGAAACAACTCTGGTAGTATGCAGGAAAGTGGACCGATTTTGGCATTATTTCAAAGACTGCAGATTTGATGCTCTGCATTTAATCTATGTGTAATTGGGAAATTATGAATGATTCTCTTTGCAATAGAAAATGCCAATCATTTCCTGTTATGCTGTAATTGGTTTGATTTATAATGTCTTTATAAAAATGTAAAATAAAAGGAAATATTTGTACTAAAATACTAGAGCAAAATAGGAAAAGATAACTGGAGTTCTCAGTTGCAAAGGGTGCCATTCCTTTTCCAATAGGAAATGATTGACATTCAATTAAGAGACAAAGTAACAAATAAGTTTTCCCTTATATTACCATTCTGTCAAAATGCAGAAAGAAGTCTTATAATAGGTCAAAACCAATAGACAAAGATACAAAGTAAATAATGTAGGGCAATGTCGGATTTGAAAAAGGAAAAGAAATCATCTGATTGCAATTTCCCTCTCATTGTTTCAAAGTCAATCTTTTTGTTCTCTGATATATCTACAGATAGTTTATTTTGCTTCTGACTGTGAGGTAATCAACGTCTTGCCCAAGGCATAGCTGGAGTTTCAACCTATGTTCCTCTGTAGACTCAGTAGGGAGGCCAATAGTAAAACAGGCAAGCTCTAGGATTTAGCATGTTGACTGAGAACTCAAGGACTGCAGCCTGGTGGGAGTGCAGTTATTCTAGGCAATAATTGTACTAAACAACACAAAGGTACTTGTTTTATATAGTGATTGAGTCAATGAGCCAACCAGCTCTGCATTTACATATCATGTTCTCTTAAGCCTTTTATCTTCCTATTACCCCAAGCAATGACTCAAAGGCTCTTGCTGTTTAATGAAATCAGTTGCAAATGAAACCTCACTACTGTAAAATCTACCAGAACTTGGCATCTGTCTCTGGAACTACTTTTGTGTCAATTTCTCTTATGAGAATCCTTCGTTCTGAATGACCTGAGTAAGTAGTGTTTTTTTCATTCCCTTTCTTTAAAAAGTACATGGCATCCCATATCCAGCAATGTGATCATGGAATTCTCTCCCAATTCTGGGTAAATTCTGAATGTTCAAGCAGTCTGCTCACTTCTAGCTAAACTTTAGTTTGGCTTTAGCAAGTTCTAGTCATTTAGAGAGAAAAAATCTAAAAAAAAAAAAAAATTATTGGTGTCTAATAATTTGCAAAATAGTGGGATTTGCTTAAACATATCCACATGCACATAATAAAATTTGGACAACTTCATTCCCCAGTATCTCTTCCTGACCTCCCCTCCCCACCACACCTTCCCTCCTGAGCCCCCAGATCTACCCTACTGCTCTTTTTAAGACAGTCCTAAGCCAGAGGCCTGACTCAGGATCCAACAAATTATATCTGACCACTTGTCCCAAAAAACAAACAGTAAAGGTCATGATGAAAAGCAAGAAAGGAACTTTCATTAGTTTTGTTATGCCAGGAAGACAAGAGGATCATATTCCTTGCCCTGTTGAGAGTCTGACAATGACTTTGAGGTTTTATAGAAAAGGGAATGAGAGCAAGGGTTGGGGGTTTACATAGCTGGAGGTTTTTTGTAGATGCCAAAGCAGGTGATGTTGATCAGATTGTGGTCTGTACATCATTATCTCAGGACTGGTCAGATGGGACCTTGATCAAGTCAGGAAGATATTTATCTGATCAGATCTTGTTCCTGGAACCCAAGGTGACTCATAGCAAAGGAGAAGGAAGCAAAATGGTGGCAGAGGTATCAAATCTTTAGTTCTGTTTTTAACCAACCATTGAACATTTTTAGGCAAAATGAAGTGTCTAAGACCATGTTATAGTCTCCCTTCTATCTACATGGGATCCCTTTAAATTTTTTTTCTCTCTCTAGCATTCACATATATGAGAGAACACATTTAATGACAGTAATGACAGATACTCTTCCTCTTCCTGGTTTACTTTAAAGATTTTTTTCCTATTACACGAAAGAAAGAAATCAACACTAACATGGAGTTAGTTGAGGTATCAAATACATGTTTAAAATGCACATGGAACATAAAGAGAAACATTTTCCCCAGTAAACTACAAATAAAATAAGTACAGTTATTTGGGGAACAAATTTGTAAGGTTTTTTTTCAAATTTAAAGGAAGAAATAAAATTTAACAAAAACAACAAAAATGTTCGAAGGATCTAAGGAGCAGCAAAGCCCATTGGAATAAGGGGCAGGGAATCTTGTAAATTAGGAAGAACAGTGTGACATAAAATCTGCAAACTTTTAAGAGATAGGTAAACAGCAGTTTTCTTTTATAGAGAGGAATCAACCTAGTTAGATGGAAGGATGTATGGGGTAGTGGGCTGAAAGGGTGGTGGGATTGGATAGTAGATCAGAACATTTGTATGCTGAGGCTAGCCACCCTTTCTCTTTTCCAGAAGGAGAGCTGTATGCTGGCTCAGGCTAAGAGTGTGCCAAAGTTTAGGATCCTGGGAGAAGGAAAGAATGTTAACCAAGATTTACATAACCAGCACTTGGCTCCCGGTGACTGCTGTGAAGATGTTCAGTTAATAACCTACAAGGCAAAGAATGGGGATTTGGATGCTCTGTGTTTGGCCTTGTCATAGATAAATGAAGAAAGAAATAATGAGCCTTACCTAAGACATGTAGGGAGAGGCGATTATTTGCAATAAACCACTTTCCAGAATACAAAAATTCAGAGGGAGGCAATCCCTATGGGGTTCCCATCCTCTCTTGCTCCTTCAAGAGTTCTGTTTCTATTTATTTTATTTATTTATTTGTTTGTTTGTTTGTTTGATACCAGGGATTGAATCTGAAGGGTTATGAAAAATAATATTCCTGCAACATAGCCCCCAAAGAAAAATGGAGAGAGGTGTGGCTCAGGAGGAGGTAGGGGAAACTAGCCAAGGAACAATGGGTCCTGGGGGAAAGGGGCAGATACTGAATGCTGGGCCCTAAACCATGACCTTCCCCCATGGCTAATTAGTCCTAAATGGAAGCACAGCAAATACCAGTGGGCAAGATTTGAGTACTCATCCCTGGGATCTGGACTCTTATCTCCCCAGACAACACGTATCAACCGTTTTACAACTACCTTCCTACATTAAAATTTTAACCTGTTCAACTAGTCCCTGACTGTCAAAATTGCACATACACAGCTCCCAGTAATTACATCATAGTACCCTATAAAACCAAAATCCCCTCTGTAACTGAGGGCCATTTTTCCCCATCTGGAAAATGGGCCCCAATGGCACCCGAGTCCACGAAGGAATAAAGGCTTCTCTGAACCCCTTGAAGTATGCCTCCCATCCTTTTGCGCTTATAGAACCCAGGAGCACTTAACCACTGAGCCACATCCCCAGCCCTTGTTTTATATTTTATTTAGAGACAGGGTCTCACTGGATTGCTTAGGGCCTCTCAAAGTTGCTGAGGCTGGCTTTGAAATCGCAGTCCTCCTACCTCAGGTTCCTGAGCCTCTGGGATTACAGTCTATTCATTCTTGAATAAATCCTACTCATTTCACTCTGCAGGAAGAAAATTAGAGGGTGACCAGTTTTAAGACATGGCAACACCAAAATTTGACACCTTGGTATTTGAGAAAACAGCAAGAAGCAAGACAGTTTTTCTGATCTTCTCCTAACATCATTCCTTGAAGCAAACCAAAAAGAATTCTCAGCCCTTCCCCTAAAAAAGGCCATAAAATTTTGATCCCAGAGGCACTGTTCCTACACCTGGAGACACAGAAAGGCCCAGAAGAGTCTGAACAAACAGATCTTACTAACTACCCCTACTCCCTACACCCAGTTTATTACTTTTCGATCAGACCTGTTCTTTCCAATCATACTCCTGCATAATTGTCCACTATTCATCAAATTTAGCATAAAAATCAAGTATTGCCCTTTTTCTTTGGGTCTTCATTGTTGAAGGCACTTATGTCACATACAGTATATATTAAATACATGTGTATGCTTCACTCTTATTAAGCTGTCCAAATATAACATGAACGAGTGGAGATTCACAACCAAGGAACAGAGTAGGAGTGTCACCAGAGGAGTTTCCAGAGAGGAAAACCTCCAGTTAGGTCAAGTGGGATCCTTGGCAGATACAACAGAAGAGAATTTCAGCAAGTGCCAGTCAGAGACACAGATAGAGGTTTATTTAGGGAAAAAAAAAAAAACACATTTAAGAGAGATTGCAGACCATCTCCAGAGGGAGAACAACCACTTGATCTGTAATGCTAATGTTCATAGATGAACTGTAGCTAGAGTTATACAACTTTGCTCCAGTTTTCCCTGTGTTTTTGTATTACTCTGGCATTGTGTTACTTTTCCTGAGGGAAGATGCAGGCCAAGAAGGAGGGCTAAAGATGTGGACTGGGTTGTTCAGAAGTTGCTTATTTTGCATTTCAAAAAATCATGGGTATTTCCTAATTCCAGTGGTTCAAGGATGTTTGTCTTTTGAGATTCAGCGTATCTTTCTTTTCCTGTATTCCCACACTCCAATCTCAAAAGATCAGGGAATGGAAAATTCCTGAGAGAAAATATCCAGGTCAGGAAGATTCTTAGGAGAACTACTCAACAGTGTGATAAGCTATGGAGTGTGAGGGATTCTTGCTAAACTGCCTTCAACAGGATTTTTGCTAAATCTGGACCAAACAGGCCAAATCAGAAAGGGAACTTGGAAGAAAGAGCTTGACTTCAGTTTGATCAAGGATAGAGACTATCAGTCAAAAACCCTTAGTAGACAGGAGTCTGGTTGTAGGATAATAAAATAAACGAGGTGGCTCCAAGATATCTTAGTAACTTTCCAATCCCAAAAGTTAGTGCAATCCTGTTAGACATATATTTGATAAAGAGTAGAAGGAGCCCTACAATTGCCAATTAAGATCACAGACCACTACAAAAAGTGGTTCTTAAGGAGAAGTGTGAATTGATTTTGTGTGAACATGAGCCATTTTAAATTGACACAGGAAACCACTTCTGCAAACCCCCTGACTTCTTGCTCATAGGCATCTCCATCTTCATGGCCGCACTGCCTTATTAGAAAATTGAGGTCATTTGTTGTGGTTACTGGTGTCACTCATGTTAGTCTTAACCTCTAGTTTCACACTGATCTGATCTCTCCACAAAATATAAGAACACTAGAAGCGCCCAATTGACCTTAAAGGATTGCTTCATTCCTTGCTGCTAAAATCAAAGCCCTTTGTGCTCTCCATGAGTCTAAGGAAACAGGAGCTGATGCCATGGGAGGGAATTCAGGGAAGGTGAATGGAGCCTCCGAACAAGACAGAGCCATTCTTAGGCGAAAATGCCACTGAGGTCATTTTATTCCTTATTCATCGAATCTTTGTAACCCACCCTCTCTTGAATGACCGAAGTTTTATAGGTGACTTATTTACAAATACCTTTCAAAACAATGTTGAATGTAGTCCTTAGTTGTATTCCATATATTTTTCAGAGTCCTAAAATGACAGTTTCAGCAAGGTCAGAATTTATTCTTCTACATATCTGTCAGTAATAGATAAGCAAATAAATAAATAAATAAATAAAAGTCCCTATGTTTAGATTTGGTGGTTTGATGGTTAAGTCATTTTGTTCCAACTCACTGCCTAAAATGATGATTCTGGCAAAAATTTTGATTAGGAAAAGAGATGTCCTAACCCAGTTCCAGAGAAGAATCCTATTAGATATGGAAAATGACAAACCCCAAATAATGTGGCCTGGGAAGAGGGAGTGAGGAAGAAGGCAATACACTGATAACATTGATCCTTTCCCAATACATTCTTTCCCAGTGACAAGACAGGTCCTGCGGGGGAGATATCCTTCAAGTCTGAAATGACAGTCTCCAGGAAGAGGCCAAAGCATTGATCTTTCCCAAAGCAAATCCTTTTCCAGATACTGACTGCTTACCCCAGACGACCCCCATCTTGCCCAGTAAGAACAGATCTTAAATTCCAGAGTACCCAAGCTGACACGCTCATTAATTAAGTCACCTCTCTGTGTAACCTACATAAGCACAGACTCCCCCTTTGACCAGTGACTCATTTTCCACCAGGAAAATGGGCCCATGCAGGCGTTTTAACTCCCATGCTAAATAAAGGCTCTGCTGATCCGTGAAGTTTGTACCTGGCTGGGTCCTTTTGTGCTAACAAGTGCTGCTCCTGGTTGTCAGCTGCTTTCCTCGCTTCACCTCTCATCTACTCCCTTCAAACTCTCTTGCCAAGTGGCTGAACAAATCAGTCAGTACCAATGCCATAGGCTTAAATGTCCCTAAACACCTCCCTGAAGTGCTTGGAGGGCTATTCAGGCCAGGCAATGATGGAGGATTTTGTCAGTGATTCCTCATGAGTGTTGCAGGCAAAAGGTGAAGCAGAGGCATGGGGCTGGGAAAAAGAAATCCAGAAGGAACTGAGTGTCCTCTCCGAAACTGTTCCCTAATCCACTTGCCGCTTCCAAGAAACACACTACACACAGAGAGACACACTTTGCTTTTTAGGGAATCCAAAATGATTGCATGATTTAAAGAAAAAACAATGATACTGTCTTCATTTCTATGATTGTGGAATTTTATCTTTCTTTCTTGGCTAGATGTCTGATAATTCTGATATCACTTGACTCATGGATAGATCACGTTTCTGAAAATGAATACTGGGCTCAGGTGCACTCCTAACATTTTGTGAATCTTCACCTAATTAATGGGAGGTGAGTCTCCTAACCTACTGCCCAGGTCCCTTGGCACATTATTAGCAACTATTGCTTTGATGGATCTTTTTAAGTGCTCCTCTTGGGAAAGATATTTGAAAGTCACATTTAAATAAGGATCCAACAATTACTGAACATTAATTCTCTTCTAGTCTCAAATGCTATTTCTGGCGAAGGTTATGGAGACAATTTTAGTGGGAGAAATACACCCTTATTTAGTTACTCCTGGTTCCATATATACAGCAAAGGGTTTTTGCTAATTTTTTTTCCTGAACTTCTCTAATGATATAATGAATTTTCATTCACAATTGAAATGTAGAGAATAAAGTGAATGAGAAAAGAGGTAGTGCTCATGGAAGATTTTCTATCTTTTTACCCCAAATACAACTCTCAGTGAAGTAGCACCTCAAAGGATTCATATGACTTGAAGTTGAATGTCCAACCCAAGAACATCCTTTCTTTCCTCACTCCCATTTTTTTTAATTTCAATTGATACATTAGAATAAAACTATAAGACTTTTTCTCCTATAGAATGATAAAGATGAAACAAAACCCAGTTCAATCAGAAAAGGAGACGGAGAATATGAGTAACTTGCCCAAAGACACACAGCTTACAAGCAGCAAGATGTGAATTGAGACTAGGTCTCCTGAAAGTATGAAATTATTTCACTCATAAATTAGTTATTTTAAAAAGTCAAGCATATATTGTTTCTTAAGATAGAAGTTTTAAATTCAGTAGGTTCAGATTCCAAGTGGAATGCTTATAGAATTGCAATCACATTTAAAATTTCTAATCTATATAGTAAAAACTGTTTCTGAAAGCAAAACAAAGGAGAACCTGAGGTTTAAAAAGAAATGAGTATGAAACATTCTTAAATTTTACAATGCTTTTTATTAATGATATATTTCAAAATAACAACCAAAATACCAAATAATGGCAGAGAGAGACATTATAAATACAAACTAATGCTAAGTGTAAGGAAAAATTGAGAACATTAGAGATGAAACAGGAAATAAAGAAGCTACGGATGGCAAATAATTCATCTACTAAAAGGGTAAAGAGGAATATAATATGCATATTAAACAAACCCAAGATATATGTCATCAAACATTGATTTGCATTCAAGCATCAGTGAGGACTATGGTCAAAAAAAAAGATTGTTAAATAAGGAAAACAGTGAAAAGCCACAGAACTGAAATGAAACAATCATAGTGTTTTATTTAAGAGAAAACAGTTGAAGCAAGTTAAGTAAAAGTGTTTTATCCTTCTGAATATATGTGTTAATTATATTATCTTCATAGCACAGTCTTGCATATCCAGAAAGTACATTTTAGGTATTTGCAACCATCTGATAGATTAATAAGAATCATCTTTCTTACTAAAGTGTGAGCTTCTGTAAGAGTAGGGACTATTTTTTATTCATCTCTCTGGCCCCAACACTTTAGGTAGGACCTGACATAGATAGGAGCTCAAAAACAATGTTTATTCAAAGAGAAAATATAAAAGGCCATCTGAAGTGGCTCACCAGATAGAAGAAGCAACACGGTGGTGGTATTCAGGAGACTTCCTGCCTCTGGCAGAAACGAACTATGAGACCTTGGAAAGCCATTAATATTCCCGAGACTCCATTTCTTTATTGGTAAAATAAACCTATTTTTCAAAATTACTCTTAAATTCTATTACTGTGAAAATAAAATCAATGTTTTTTTGGAAGTTTGTTTATAGTCATTAAGTACCAGTTTTTATTAGATTTGGCCCCTTCAAAAATGGTGTATGTTCAAACACCCAAAATTTTGAGATTTTAGCTGATTCTAATAAATGTACTAAATATTTAAAAATAACTCAAATATTCCTTCAATGATAAAGTCACTAAGTTATGAGAAATGCATTTTTATTTCTTCCATGTGAAAATTGACTATTCCTACCACTTCCATGTAAAGACTCTGAGGCTATTATGATTTTCTTATTATTGTTTAATTTCTGATGATGCCACAGAAAGAGAATGGCTGACTATACTTTAAGTTGATAAGCTCTATTAATCTTCCAGATAACATCTTTGTTAAAGAAAGTAAAAAATTACAGGTATCTGGGATGGCTTTATTCTTCCAAAAATGAGAGTTTTGTAAAGATTAGGAACGTTTAAAATGAATTGTGTAAGAGCATATTTATTTGTTTAATTATCTGTGTAAGCCATAGCATAATGAAAATATTGTAATTGTGCCACTTTTCAAAGAAACACTGAGGAGAAAATTGTAAACATCATGGATGGGGAATTATGCACACAAAGACTAATAGCTACAATAATGTTATTCAGAACTATGCTGGTAATTTGCCCCTTAGGGGGTAAATTTGGAAAAAGAAATATGTATAAGGTTTAACCATGTGACTATCATTTAATGGCTGTTGTACTGCAAAAGCCACACACACCACATTGAACATTCAGTAATAATTATTTCTTTCAGTTATTCTCCTGATGGCTCCTCTAGAATCTCTAATTGCCATGTTCTGAAAAACAGCATTTTTTTGTATGGCGCCTGCCCAACAAGTAAATGGACTGGTGGTTACAACCTAGGATTAGCAATTAGAAAAAAAATTTTTTTCTTTCAACATTACAATACAGAGGGCTTGCTCTAAAGAAGAAAAAAATAAAAAGAGTAGACGAAGTTCTGACTGGAAATCTAGGAATCTCAGCTAGTAGAGTCTCTTCGTTAAATGTTTTACTTAGGGGATTATTTGTCAAATCGTTGGAGACAGGGCCTGCTTTATGGATAGAAGTGTGATCTGTGTTTTCTTGGGCATGCTGCTGATTTTTCTCCATTTGCTGGTTTATTCGTTTCTGGTCGTCTCATCCTGCTCTTTGCCCCCAGGAGATTGATCTATGCACTGCATTTTCCAGATTCATTCATTAGTTGGCTTCCTGTTGCGTCTACCTTTGGGAGTCACCAGCTTCTCTATCAGTAACTGTACTCTTGACTGTAAATCCTCCTGGTATAAATGACTCCAGTTCTCACTGGGCTTCAGTATCTGTCTTCACACACCTTCTTATTTCTAACCCAATGGAATAGACTGCATCTTACTTTTGCTAGTCTCTGGTATCTAATCACCCTGACCTGTTCATACCTTTGAAATGGCACTTTAATAGATGTCCCCACTTTTGAACCATCTAGGTTGAATTCTGTCTTCTTCCAAGGCACTGAGCATAAGTCCTAATGGCATATATACCTAGTGATAGTTAATGATACATGATTTAACATATTTAGATATTGCTCAAAAATAGGTCAACTATTACTACTACAGTTATCTGTTCTGTTACTTTATGTGACAGTGTATTATAGTGGATACTGTGGTGCTCTACCCTAAAAAGTCCATGACTAGATTAATTGGAGATACAAGGTCCTTGCCCCTTGCCTCAATTGGGAAAAATCTGAAAGGCCATCCTAACTCCGTAGTTCACCTTAAGATTGGCTGATGTCTGACTAGTTACTTGATCTTGGGTCACCTTTTCCCTCTGTTCAATCTTGCAGATATAACTCCCAAAACAGACCCTAATAAATCTTCTGCTTGCAATATTCTCTGAGACCATTTTCAGGGAATCCAAGTTGAGTCATGTAGTGACTAGGATCAATCTAGACCTGAACTAGTAGGAGAATATAGTTAGAACCCCCAATTCAGCAAATACTTAGACTATGACTATTACATCAGACTCTCCTATAGTCTCTCATGATAAAAATGTCTGTAGCCACTAGACTCAGCTTTCACTGAGAATAGAAAAAAAAAAAAAATACTTCCTCCCATCTAATATCATAACTCTTTTATTAGGCATGCCCAACAAACACTCTTAAGATAGAAAAATTTAGCAAAAGCAAGGATATCAACAGGGATAGTGGGGGAAAACAGATCAGCAACAAGTGAAGGGAATTCTGGGCATCTGCCACAGAAGTCTTGGGCTTTAGCGATCTACCTACTAGTGTGCTGAGAGGGTCAAAATCAAGGAAAAGAAAGGTAAAGAAAGAAAAAGGCTATTTCCACTATCTCAGTTCATCTCCTGATGATTCCTGGGGCGAGAATCAATAGTATGTTAATGCTGCTGTCTCATCGAACCCAGGAAAACTCAGAGAAGCTACAAGAAACTGGATCCTCAATACAAACCACTGCAGTCAGCTAGACTGGGTAAGAAAAGAAATCAGATCCTTGGCAGAGGTAAAATGGGAGATGAAGAAGGCAGAAGGAGAGGGGTAGGCACACAACCTTAAATCCATGTCAATGTAATCAGTGTCAAGAAAGAACATCAATAAAATATGCATATAAGATAACTGGGTATCTGAAATTATATTTAAATGGATTAAGTTCACTGAAAATGATCAATACTAATTTTAGAGTTTCTTAAAATCAAACTCCCCCAACAGTTGGTGACATCTCACGCAGAATAATATGAAATAAAATTAAGACAGAAAAAATATGACCATAGTTAATAATTGGGGAAAAAAATCTCTAAATAACCAATCAATATTTTTCAGAAATGTATGTTTGAATACCATAGCAAAAAGCTTATATTAGGTCCTTTCTCAATGTTTGAATTTAGCAATGGAATAATGTGAGTTTCTTTTCAATAATGACAGTCTTGCTGTGCCTCCTTAATATAAACAAAAGATAAAAATTGCTCAATAATACAATGTGCTTATTTACCTCCCATTCTCCTAGGCAGACTCCAGCTAAATAAAAAAGGTAATTTAGGGTTAGTCTTTCATGGAAATGTTCTTTTAATGAAAAATAAAGCCTATTTTAACTAATACCCATTTTAAACAGATTTAGAATTAAGAATCCTCTTTGAATTCAGGCTAATAAATTTAGGTTGAGCTTAAGTACTTGTAGTCTAAATAGATTTTTACCAAAAGATTTGTTTCTAAAGCAGTCTATATTTAGTGGGACCAACCCCACAAGCAATGGAGATTCAAAAACATTAATAGAGTTACTCACAAAACAGTCTTAATGAACTGTAACTAACTGTAATAACCATTTTGCAAGGTGGTTTCTGCCCAATTTAACCACATCCATGTAGGTAATACTTTTAGGCAGGGTGACCTTGAAGTCTTCTTTCAATATAGAAATTCTCAACAGTCCTCTGGTCTTTTAATTTCATAATGCTCTATGTGGGTTGCCACCCCCTCTCCCACCCGCCACACACACGCACACACACACACCCCTCAATGAGGAATGGGTGACTTGCGTCCTGCTCTCTTGAGAGGTTGTTAACAGGCTTAGGGCATGCCTCTCTCAAGTAAACACGCACTAGGATAGAAGAAATAAAAAATGTAGGTAGAAAGGAGACAAAAGAAGGAAAGAAGATTCAGCCTTTAATCCAAAAGCCTTATGCTAAAATTGCTCACATCGTCACTACACAAGTCAGCATTTTTCCTGTGCAATGTACTTTTAGAATAGATTAAGCAAAAGAAGATACAATATTTTTAAAAACATATAATATAGAATACATTCCAAACATTGTCCATTGATCAGGTAAACAAGACAGTGGCAAAGATCCTGAGAACTGCCAGACCACCATAAGCCATCTTGTGATCACCAGACCAATGTCATCCTCACATACTTTCCCATGCCCACTCCTCACAAAATTTTCCTTCAAAGAAAAGCCTGAGACTACAAATGCATTATATGCCTGAGATATTCTGCATTGTCCCTGAAATGTGTACACTTGGCTGAAAAATCTCTACTAGTGTCTCCAGCTGACTGTGTTGAAATTCTTTTCTGTGATGTTTGTCAAGTACCCCATTATCTTGAGTTGAGCTTCCACTCTTCAGGATCTCTTTGGATCCCTTCTGGTGACAAGTTCATTTCCATTATGGATGGGGAAGTGTAAGTAGAGTTCTGAATTCTGAGAAGGCTCCAAGATTTCTAACCCAATGTATACATATGCCCTGTGTCATCCTTTCCCCTTACACGTGAGCAAGAGTTGTGACATGATAAGATAGTCCCTTCCTTAAGTTATATGGCAAAGGATGGAATAGTCACTCAGGGTCTTGAAGAAGCAGTATGGCATATTGTAGAGAGGGCCGTGTGGCAGGGAACAGTGGTCGGCCTTTGGAAAATGAAGTGCTCAATTTTACAAATGAAAGAAACTGAGTTATGACAATAATGATGTGAATTTCAAAGAGAACCTCAAGCTCCAGAGAGAAATGCAGACATGCAGCCCACCCAGCAATTCAATTGTAATCCTTGAGACCCTGAGCAGAGGACCCAGTCAGTACTCCAAGCTGACAAAAACTGAGACAATAAATGAATATGGCTTTAAGGTGGTATGATTGTATCAATTTGCTACACAGCAATAGGAAACAAATACAGTGATGGACAGATGGAGAAGGAAGAATATCTAGGATCCTTGATAATGTTAATGGCTCTACTGTGTTGTGTCTATAAAACACCCAGATTTTCTCAAAGCTACCTCTTCAAAGGCCCTAAAAGCATAGAAGGAGGCAGGAGTGCACAAGCTAAGAGAATGGGCCTGGGGGCAATATTAGAGTTGAATTGCCATTCTGCCACTTAGTTACTGTCTGAATTCAAATAAGAAATTTATCTTCTTTGCACCTCAACTTCCTCATTTATAAAATAGACATAATAGTTCTTAGAGTTGTTGTAGCAATTAAATGATCCAATCCATACGAAGTGCCAAGATCAATAAATTTCAGCTGTTCTTATTTCTAGGATGCCTGCCATAGATGCCAGGGCTGTCTTTCCAACTACCAGCCTAGTAGAGTTAGGATATTACCCTGGAGGAATGCAGAGTCCAAAATACCAGCTTAAATGAAAAAATGTTTTACCTTTATTTCCAGATAATAGAAAAGTCTAGTGATTGGGATGGATTCATGTGTTGACATTATGGTGTATTTTTCTACAACTCTTCATATCATTTCTTTCATATGTTAACTTTATCCATTTTTCAATGCCTCTAACGTAGTTAGATGACTTTGAAGGAATCGAATTTCAAATCCTTGTACTAAAAACTTGACTTCCAAATACTTAAATAAATAAATAAATAAGTCATCGTTTTCCCTCAAGAATGCTTGCAATTATTTCTTAGTGTCTTCAGGTTTTGACTGAAATATATGCACACCTACAACCAGGCAGAACAGCCAGGGAAATGGGACACTACCCACTGAGGACATCGGTCATAATCCTTCCCAGGTATGGAGAATGGGGTCACTAAATATTATTCAAAATTTATACCTGAAAATGAAAGCATAATGCTTTCTCAAAAGAAAATCATTTGCTATGGGTTGAGTTGTTTATCCCCCTCATCCCCCAAATATGTTCACACCCTAACCTCCCATGAAAGTGAGTGAGACCTTATTTGTAAATAGGATGTTATGGTTTGAATCTTAAATTCCCCCAAAAACTCGTTTCTTGAAAACTTACATCCCAATGCAAAAATGTCCAGAGGTGGCACACGGGAGGTGATTGGATCATGAGAGCTCTTGACTTCATGAAAGGATTAATCCATTTACGGATTCATAGTTTAGTGTGTTTTGGGAGCGAGAGTGAGCTCTCACTGCTTCCAGACCATGAAGTGAGCAGTTTTTCTCCACCAGGCACTTTCACCATGATGTGCTGCCTCACTTCAGGCCTAAAAGTAACCAGGCTAAGCAAATACAGACTAAAACCATAAGCCAAAGTGACTGCTTTTAAGTTGACATAAGTTGTCACAGAATAGAAAGCTGACTAAAACATGGAAGTTTTGTGTATGTAATCAAGTTAAGATGAGGTCATTAGAATAGTCCCTAATTCAATGTGGACTCTGTCTTCATAAGAAAAGGAAAATGTACACACAGGCATTCAGAAAGACAGGCATGTGAGGGCAGAGGCAGAGACTTCATTGAAGCAGCTACAAGCTAAAGAATACCAAAGTAAATCCCAGAAGTTAGCAAGAGGCAAAGACGGAGACTCCCTTATTAGTTTTAGAGAAAACATTGCCCTGCTGACAACTTAATTTCAGACTTCTAGTCTTGAGAACTGTGAAACAGTAAATTGCTGTTGTTTTAAGCCATTCCGTTGGTGGCACTTTGTTATAGTAGCCCTAGGAAACTAACGCATCACTGTTGGTGAAGATAGAGAAAAAGAAGATGTTAGGAAGACAACAAAAATGTCCCTTATAATCTTCTGAAACAAAAATGAGAGCTCTTTGAAAATTAAATCACTCCATAGACACCATGGGGTCTCACAGTTAGTCATATACTCTGCTTGTCACTTCTTTTGATACCTTTTAAGCTCGGGGTCATTGAACGCAATAGGAAATAAATAATTTGGCTTCCATTCTGCTCTAAGTTGTCTTTCAAGAAAACACAAGGAGAGATTCCCAAGGAAGGAATGTATGGGCATATGGAATGGAGTGAAAAATAACTCCTCATCATTGGATCAAGCAAACTTAGGGAGCAGAAAAAAACTTGTTTTGGAAATCGATGCCCATATATGCTGAGGTCTCAACAAGCAGTATGAACAACCAACATCATAAAGAAACCTTAACTTGAAGTCACTAATGCATCTGAATCCCAGTTTTGTTCCCATTCAGTTCAGAACATATGTGCTATACTGGAGAAAGAGAAAGAAGTAAGGAAAATGCTCGACCCACTCTGAGAATCTACTATGTACTCAGTTCTTAATGATTACATCACCATAACAAGATTATGGGACACATATCTGTGCCTATCTTACAAATCTAAAAAGAAGGGAAAACATAAGAAAGCCATGGAAGGGCAAGATTAACAACAGCTGTAGGTTGAACAGTGGCCACAAACTTACCTGGTCCTAATCACAGAAGCCTGAACATTCTACTTTATCTGAAAAAAGTTTCTTTGAATATGCAATTGAGAATCTTTTTGTTTCTTTTTTATTTTGTTTTATTATTTTTAATTTGTTCTTTCTAGATATACATGGCAGTAGAATGTATTTTGACATATTATACATACATGGAGTATGATTTATTCTGATTTGGATCCCATTCTTGTGGTTGGTTTTTCATGATATGGAGTTACACTGGTCCTATATTCACATATCAACATAGGAAAGTTATGTCCAAATTATTCCACTGTCTTCCCTATTCCCATCCCCTTCCCTTCCCTTCATTCCTTTTTGTCTAATCCATTGAACTTCTATTCTTCCCTCCCTCTCTCTTATTGTGTGTTAGCATCAGCATATCAGAAAGAATATTCAACCTTTGTTTTTTGGGGATTGGCTTATTTCATTTAGCATGATGTTTAGGACTCAATTTCATCAAAAAATTCTCACAACCTTCATTCTAGTAGAACTATCACCCTTAAGAAAGTCTTCTGTTTTCCCCTTCTCCTTGAAACTTGCTAATTCTGTGCCTTTCTGCTCAGGGGACTCTACATTGATACCAGTTAGGAAAGAGTGCCCTCTGGCATTCATCTTGAGTCAATTCAAGAGATCGTATTGCCCCTCTTTTTTTTTTTAAATTTTGATTCATTGTACACAAATGGGGTCCAACTTTTGTTTCTCTGATTGTACACGAAGTAGAGTCACACCGTTTGTGTAATCATACATGTACATAGGGTAGTGATGTTTATCTCATTCTATTATCTTTCCTCCCCCCACCCCTCCCCACTCCTCGCTCCCCTCTCCACAAGCCATCATTCCTCCATTTTTCCCTTACCTCCTCCCCACCCTGTTATGTATCATCATCCACTTACCAGAGAAATCATTTGGCCTTTGGCTTTTTGGGATTGACAGTTTCTTTATCCATTCATCTACTGAGGGCATCTGGGTTGATTCCACAAACTAGTTATTGTGAATTGAGCTGCTATAAACATTGATGTAGCTGCATCACTGTAGTGTGCTGATTTTTAACTCCTTTGGGTATAGGCCAAGGAGTGGGATAGCTGGATCAAATGTTGGTTCCCAAGTTTTTGAGGAATTTTTTTTTTTTTTTGACGCTGGGGATTGAACCCAGGGCCTTGTGCATGCAAGGCTAGCACTCTACCAACTGAGCTATACCCCCAGCCCTTGAGGAATCTTCATACTGCTTTCCGGAGTGGCTGCATCAATTTACAACCCCACCAGCAATGCATAAATGTACCTTTTTCCCCACATCCTTGCTAACACCTATTATTACTTGTATTCTTGATAATAGATATCCTAATTGGGGTGAAATGAAATCTTAAGGTAGTTTTGATTTGCATGTCTCCTTGAAACTCTAGCCAGAGCAATTATATAGACTACAGAAATTAAAGGGATACAAATAGGAAAAGAAGAACTCAAATTATCACTATTTGCCAATGACATGATTCTATATTTAGAGGAGCCAAAAAATTCCACCAGAAACTTCCAGAACTAATAAATGAATTCAGCAAAATAGCAGGATATAAAATCAACACTCATAAATCCAATGCACTTTTATTCATAAGTGATGAATCCTCTGAAAGAGAAATTAGGAAAACTACTCCATTCAAAATAGCCTCAAACAAAAATAAATAAAATAAAACTTGGGAATCAATCTAACAAAAGAGGTGAAAGACCACTACAATGAAAACTACAGAACACTAAAGAAAGAAATTGAAGAAAACTTTAGAAGATGGAAAGATCTCCCACATTCTTGGATAGGCAGAATTAATATTGTCAAAATGGTCATACCCAAAATGCTATACAAATTCAATGCAATTCCAATTAAAATCCCAATGACGTACCTCATAGAAATAGAGAAAGAAATCATGAAATTCATTCGGAAGAGTAAGAGACCCAGAATAGCTAAAGCAATCCTTAGCAGGAAGAGCAAAGTGGGTGGTATCACAATATCAGACCTTAAAACCATACCTCAGATCAATAGTAAAAAAATGACATAGTATTGGCACCAAAATAGACAGGTAAACCAATGCTACAGAATAGAGGACACAGAGACAAACCCACAGAAATACAATTATCTCATACTGGACAATGGTGCCAAAAATATATAATGGAGAAAAGATAACCTCTTCCACAAATAGTGCTCGGAAAACTGGAAATCCATATGAAGCAAAATGAAACTAAACCCCTATTTCTCACCCTGCACAAAACTCAACTCAAAATGAATCAAAGACCTAGGAATTGGACCAAAGATCCTGCATCTTATAGAAGAAAAAGTAGGTCCAAATCTTCATCATGTCGACTTAGGACCACCAGACTTCCTTAACATGATTCCCAAAGCACAAGAAATAAAAGCAAGAGTCAATAATTGGGATAGATTCAAAGTAAAAAGTTTTGTCTCAGCAAAAGAGACAATTAACAATGTGAAGAGAGAGCCTACAGAGTAGGAGAAAATCTTTGCAACACACACTTCAGATACAGCACTAATCTCCAGAATTTATAAAGAACTCAAAAAACTTGACACCAAGAATACAAATAACCCAATCAATAAATGAGCTAAGGAAATGAGCAGACACTTCACAGAAGTAGATCTGCAAGCAATCAACAGATACATGAAAAACTGTTCAACATCTCTACTAAGAAGAGAAATGCAATTAAGAATCTTGAGATGGGAGATTATCTTGGATTATTTGGGTGGGCTCTAAATGCAATCACAAATGTCCTTCTAAAAGAGAGACTGAGGAAGATTATACCACATGCACAAGAAGAGGTGATGTGAGTGTGGAGGCAGCAATAGAAGTGATGTGGCCACAAACCAGTGAATGACAGCAGCCACCAGAAGCTGGAAGAAGCAAGGAAAATAACTCTCCCTTAGTACCTCCTAAAGGAGCCCTGCCAGTACCTGGATTTAGAAGACTTCTGGCCACCAGAGCTGTCAGCAAATTCATATTTACTGTTTTAAGCTATCAAGTTTATGGTACTTTGTTGTTATAGTCATAGGAAATTAGCACATACATCTGGACAGTAATTATTAGTGTTTTACCATGTTCTGGGTTTTTTGTTTTTTTTTTTTAAATATTGTACAACAAATCCAAGAAGTAGGTCACGTTATAATTTCCATTTTATGGAAAGATAAACTGAGGCACAAAACATCGAGAACATTGAGTGACTTATTCAAAGTCACACAGTTAGTAGGTTAGTTACCAACTCTACCAGTTTGTCCAATGCAGTCCCAGTTTCAGAAATAAATGTCTTGAGTTTCAGGAAACGTTTCCTTCCTGAACAAATAGTATTGTTTGGTGATCTTATGTGGAAATTTAAATCCAAGAGAGGGTGCTCTTCCAACACTAGTTCACACCTTCTGCCCCATCATTACATTTAAGCAGTGAAGCATGGCGACATTCGAATTACTTACAAAGGCCCAAACCTATGTCCTGTTGTCCTGTAGTGGGCCACATCTCTGCAGCCACCATCCTAATCATTTGGTGTAAGCCTCACTTCATGTCCTGACAGTGGAATGCTACCCTTTTCCTTCTATGGAATGTGGCAGGAGGGTGCCCCGCCATTGTCAAAACCACCTCTTAAAAGAACAGGGAAGCTTCTTTTGTCCAGAAGGTTCCAGGTTACGTGGGCAAAGTTTATGTTTCCTCATGAGTTCTTGTCCTGAAGTGTGACTTAGGACTCACCATAGACTTGGGTAGAGAGAGAAAGGATAGGTGAAGTAGGTCACCTGTCCTTTGACACTGCAACTCAACTTCAGCACTTAATTTCAGAGCAGGCCAATGTACCATATGCAAGTGCTTTTTACACACTATGGATTTCTTCTAAAAAAAGACATACTAATTCTATTGATATCCATTTTCTATGGCTATTGCTCTTGTTAAAAGTGCTGGGCCACAGCTAAAGCAATCTTTAAATACATTACCAGTCATATTAGAAGAATAATTTCAGGCATTCTCTTATATTTCCTTAACCTTTCTAAACTAAGAGCACTTTATTTATTGGAGGTATATCAGAAAGAAAGACTACAGTTGGATTTCTTCTTTTATAATTTTTAGTTCCTTAAAAATTTATTTCCTTATCTTTCCCATCTGTCAAGTCTCCTTTATCTTTCATAATTGAACTTTAGTCATGTCTTCTCCAGGAAGTCTTCCCAAATCCTATTTGTATACAAATAGTGGTAAAAGGTTGATATTATAGCTCTGTACTATGTGTCAAGCACTATGCTTTATAGGCAAGCAGATGGATAGAAGATAGATATCAAATATGTATACTTTCATTTAATCTGCACAATCTTTTATGAAGTAGGTTGTACTCTATCTTAATTCATAGATCTGCAAATAAAGACATAGAGCACTTAAGTAATTTACCCAAGGTCATATAGCCAGACAGAGTCAGGATTCAAACCCACATCTGTCTAAAGCAAAAGTCTGTATCTCTAAGCTTTAACCACCTCAAAGTAGTTCCTCCAAAATTCATATGCAGAAATACTCATTGAATATACTGCTACCCTGCAGCTTCACATATGTTCCTAGTCATTACTAGTAATTTTTCATGTGCATATCTTGTTGACCCCAAATATATCCTATCCACAAGCACCTAGAATACAGGAACTCTGCTTTATGCCTCTGAATCTTCAGCACTTAGCATAGTGACTTCCTCAGTATAAACCTTGGTGTTGATCCAAATCTAATATTATGATAGCATTTGTCTTGGAAGAAATGCAAATATTAGATTGACTGCATGCCACTAATGAGTATTTGATTTATGAATACACAATGTATTATTCACTTACATTATCATTATTGAAATATTCAAAAGCTGATGAGAGAGATTGCATTCATTCATTATATGTTCAATATTGTTTATCAAACAAATACTTATCTACATTTGTACTTGAAAGATATTCTTTTGAACATTGATGAACATGAAGATGAATCAGAGAAGATTCTGGCCTTAAAGGAATTCAATTTAGTAAGGAAAATAAAGCATATAGATATATGACTAAAAAGTCAAATAATTGAAGATTAGTTGTATAAGAGGCACAGATAACCCTTTTAGTTGTGCCTGAAACATGGGTGGAATCTAAACAAGAGAAAATGGACTATGTCATTCTAAAGAGAACAACGTAAGCACAGACGCAGATGCAGCAGAGGAGGCTCTGGGCAGAGAACAGTGACTCTCAAGCTAGAGGGAATGGGAAACAGAAAGGAAATGAAGTTTTAAAGGCAAGTTATATCATGTTGACCTCAACAGGAGGCTAAATCTCTAAGGTTGAGCTCAAGTGTTTGAGAAAAGACACGACAGGATAGTAAGAGATTGGCTCCCCAAAATTAATACTGTGGCAATAAGACAATCTGATTAAAGGAAAAGAGTTTTAACGGAATAGAGACAATTAGGGACTGTTTTCAACTATGATGGAGATTATCATCTTCTGTTTGTGACTATCTCTTCAAAAATAAACAGAATTTATGATCTAAATTTCAAGTGGGATTAATAAAATATCAGCCCTAAAATGTTTTATGATTTTTTTAAGCAAATGTTTGAAATAGATGCCTTTCTTAAAATATCAGGTCTGGAAATAATCAATTAACCCCGCAAGTACTGAAGCACGGAGGTGCTATCACCTCTCTACTTTCATTCCCATAGCTCTTTCTTTATGCACCTGTTAGAGAAACTCCATCTGTCATTCAGGATTATTTATGTGTATGATAATTATTAGATTGTCAAGCCAGAAGAGCAAACACAGTAAGGAGGATATTGTCTAGAAAATAATCAGTAGTAATTGATAAATATTCCTTAAACTAAATCAGGAGGCATTTCTAATTTCTGCTGATATACATTTTTTAATCATCCATTGACTTATTGAATGAGGTTTGGTTGTCTAAAATGTCCAGACAGTAAAACAAGGCAGCAGGGATACAGAAATGCCTATTCTGAAGACGCTGGCAATGAAGAACAAGTAAACTATAGCACAGTCTTAGAAAGGTTGCCCTAGACAGCCACAGCTGAGAAGCCTCCCCAAAAGAGCTGGGAGCATGAAAAAAATTTCTTAGAAATCAGAACATATGATAGGAAGAAACAGCACAAGAAGACAGGACATCAAAAATTATTGTATATTGTCCTATAAGTGATCTACATTTCCATATAGTCTGTAATTTTGAAATAAAGACAGTTCTTTACTCAGTTTGTACCTGATTTACAGATAAGGCTATTGAAGGCACACTTCCTCTCCTTTTATTTTACATTCCTGGTACTTTGAGACCCTGGATTTTACCTTCAACTTTTCTGCTTATTAACCCACTAGGAATGACTTTTTCACCTCCATAATGACAACACAATGTAAGTGACTTTTTCAAGCTTGTTGGGAAAATTAAAGAAGATTGCTTATGGAAAATACCTATCAAAGTTCACTCTTGTCCTTCCTTTGCGCCACCTTGGATGTCTTTGCTCACCATTTCCTAGGTTCCCCCAGCCCACACCCACACCCTTTAGTTTATGTCAATTTCTCAAAAGAATACCTTCACGCATTTCCTATAGTGGCAGGATTGGCAGTGGCAAGTGAAAATGGAGGAGCAAGAGAAGTCCTTGTCCTTTGATGTAGAAATATTCATGCTATACATCAAATGCTCTTCTAATTATGCCAACCCATACTAAAAAATCTTCCAGGTCCTCTCAGCTGTTATATATTACATAAATTCCTAATAATTTTCACTCATGGTCTGCATAGCACAGCCTTACTCCTTCCATTCCACAATATGACTTATGCTTTCTGTTATACTGAAACTATTGCACAAATACAATAGGCCCAATCCAACCTTTATGTCTGCAGTTTTGTTAGTTTGCCTACACCTAGAAGATCTTCCCTTTATGGGTCTCCTCTCTATCTATCTTTTGACACATTTCAATGTATACATCTGTCTCCTTATATATTTCCCATTTCACTGGGTATCACGTACACTTTCTCCAAACTCCTACTATAGTTATTGCTCTCTAACTTTGTACTATTATTGTCCACTGATTGTTTCATATGCAACTTTTCATACTCTCCCCACCAACCTAAATAACCTATGTTTTCCTCCTGAAACAAACAACTTACCATCACTAATGGCCTCATCTACAAATCTACTAATCGAATCTGGATACTTACCTATTTTATATATCCATGAAGATTGACATTATTGAAAAATGGGAAAAATAGCTTCCTTCTTTCTGAACCTTTCTACTCTTTTGCTAGTTATGATACTACAATTCATGACTATCTTCTCATTCTCTTTTATAGACTTCTCATCCATTGTCCACTGTTGTTTTTCCTAGTTTACCTTGGTCATCTTGCTGTATCTTGTGATCCCTGAGGTAATGTCCTGTTCTTAAGTTTGTTCCTAGATCCATACTTTAAACCATGTATTTTCTCTGTGTTTCTGGCCTCTGTTCCTGGATTCCCTTCAAAATGAACCTGTTTAGAACCAACACATTTTCTCAGATGAATCTCTCTTCTTTCCTCTTTCCCGACTTTGGAAGGTGACACCTTCTCCAACTCGTCATTAAGACTAGAAACTGACTTGTCTCTTCCTGTTCCTCTACCAACCCATGAGACCTATCATCAAATCTCATTAAGGTTTTTAGAAAGTATTTTATGAACTATTTCTCTAGTTCTTACCCCTCATTGCCACTGGATTTATTATTCCAATGACCCCCTGGAAGGAAAATCTATAATCACACTGTAGTTTAGAACTCTTGAAATTTCTCCTATTTCCAACATGATAAATTCCAATTTCCTCAGATCTTCACTTCTATGGAATTTCCTGCCACACTCACATAGGATTCCCATATTTGCATTCCTAGTTATGCCATGCATTTCATTTCCCCATGCTTTTGTTCATGCTGTTCCCTCAGTTTTAATACTTTCCGCATAGTCCTCTTGACTATTTTAAAACCCCCTTTTTTGTGCTTTCCAAGACCTAAGCCTAAACTGTCGATCATTCCCCCACATTATTATACTTTATTATAGCACTCATTAAATATTATATTCACTTGTTTACATAGCAGAATAACCTATATGATCTTTAGCGCAAGGACATCATTTCTTATAATGGTTTAGATCACGAATTAATACATATAAGTTAATGTCTTGATTGGCACACAACAATTTTTTTTTTTTAGAATAGCAATTACCAAGAATACAAGCAACTATAAGTATTGGTGGGGATGTAGGGAAAGAGGTTCACTCACACATTGCTGATGGGACTGCAAATTGGTGCAACAACTATGGAAAGCAGTATGGAGATTCCTTAAAACACCTGCAATGGAAACACCCTTTGACCCAGTAATCCTACTCCTAGGTTTATACCCAAAGTACTTAAAATAAGAGTCCTACAGTGATGCAGCCACATCAATGTGTATGGCAGCTCAACTCACAATAGCTAAACTATGGAACAACAGATATTTTGAAATAAATTAATTAATTTACTATGAATTCATCGTATGGTAGGATTGTTTCTTAGAAGCTGAGTTTTTCTTCATTACAAAAATCCCTACTGGTACCAGCAGTTGTAACAAACCAAAGAATGGCCTCCTAAAGATATCCATGTTCCATCTCAAGATTCCATGAATGTGTTATGCTACATGGAAAGGGGAAGGAAATTTGCAAATGATATTTAGATTCCTAATTCCTTAATTTTTAAAAATCACATTTTACCTAATACTTCAATTATTTTAAAATAGGGAGATTATGTTGGATTATCTAGATGGGTCCAACTAATTCAACAACACCTTAAAAGTAGAATAGGGAGACAAAGAGGTAAGAAGGAAGGGGGACTCAACCTCCCAAGGATGATTTGAAGATGTAGGAAGTAGGTGATGAACCAAGGGTATGGTTGCCTTCTAGAAAGTGAGAACAGACCTCAGCTGACAGCAGTAAGGAGCTGATTTTAACCAAAAGCCCAAACAAGAAAGCAGATTCTCTCTTAGAACTTCCAGAAAGGAGCATAGCCTGCCATGAAGGTGAGATTTGTCCTGGATTTCTGACACACAGAACTAAGATAATAAATTTAGTTATTTTAAATCACTAAATCTGTTGCTATCCGTTCTGGGAGCATAAAGAAAACTGATGTAGTAGATATTCAGTAAACACCAGCTATTGTAAGTAAAAATTTCAACCTATACAATTTGGTGAAATGCATGTCAGTTTAAAAACATACATGACCCACCATTCCATCTATAGGCAGAGAAATTTCTCATTCAGTGAGGAGAATTAGTTGTCAAGTATTCCAAATGTTTAACATTGCTTCTCTCAGTAGCCAATTTCAGTGTTTTATCACCCATAGGATGAAGAAGTACCTCCCATGTCCCATAGAGGTCTTTCTGGCCATTGATTTAAGTTTATTTTCTCTTGACCATTTTCTTGTGAACATTAAGTAAAACTAGTCAATATCCCCCTACTAAATGTCCTACAAATTCTCAAAGACAATCATCAAGCTGGTCCTTAAAGTTCTTAACAGAGTTTGACTTTTTCCTAAATGACTTTTCAATTCCTATAATAAAATCAATTTTATTTCCTTTGTTTGGATTCCTTTTTTAAATGACTAACATGGGATGTGATATATTTAGTCAGAACTAAAACTAGGCTATAATTAGAAGAAAAATTAAAAAGATTCCTCACCCTCAAACCTTGCGGTGACACAATCATGCAACATGGTATATTAAATTTCTCAGATTAGGTTAAGTATTTATCCAGCAGTAATTCTTCTAAGCACTTTCAAACTGTACCCAAATCCATAAAATTCACATTATTTTGTAAAATCTTTGTGCAGAGGAGCTGAAAAGGAGTGAGAGAGTAGATGAGAAATTACTTTTAGAATGGACTAACATATTTTTTAAAAGCATATGTCTTTCCTAGAAAATGCTATAAAGATATTCCTCTATATGTATTAGGGCCAGACTTCCCCAGTCAAGGATTTGGTTTTTCTATTTCCTTTTGAATCTTAGCCAGCATTTTAACAATCCACGTGCTTTAGTAATAATTGATAATCCTCTTTGTGCTGCCTGTGTTGGCCAGGTGGAGCCCATCGTATTTTGATAGCTGAGTTTTTAGGAAAAATATGCAAGAACAAAACCGACATCACAAATCACAAGTGTGGAGTCTAATTCTTCTGGGCAGCATGACAGCGTGAGACAGGCATGCTTAGTAACTTTGATATAAGAAAAATCAGATTGACGCTTTCCTAATGCTTTTGTACCCCCAGGATAGAGAGATTATAGGTCCTAAAAAATCATAACAGCTTCATTGATCCAAGTCTATGGAGTCCTATCTTTGCCCCTTGGAAGACCACAGAGATCTTTCAGCCACCTGCATGGCAAGTGATTTTGTAGTATGAATAAAATAAACTATTTTTTAGAAATGTGTACTGTGATGGTTAGTTTTATGTGTTTTCTTGGGTAGGCTATCAGATTCAAACACTAATCAATCACTGATCTAGGAGTTATTGTGGAGATACTTTGTAGATAAGGTTTACAACTGCAACCAGTTAACTAACTAAAGGAGATAACGCTCCGCAATACGGGTGGCCCTCACCCAGTCAGATGAAGAGAAAAGAGCAAACTTACAGTTTCTGGGGAAAAAAAATTTTGCCTCAGGACTGCAGAATTTTTAGCTCCTGCTCAAGAGTTTCCATCCTGCCAGCCTGCCCTACAAATTTTGAACTTGCTAGTCCCCAGGGTCGTGTAAGCTATATACAGCATAAATATTAATTTCATCTTCTCTAGAGAACTCTAATATAATACTACTTTCAAAATATGCAGATTCTATTTGTGTTTAAATACAAAAATTGACTGCAAATATATGACTTCTAATAATATTTGCCATTATTTATGTTCAAACCCATTAATATAAACTAAAATGCCAAGGAACCTGCAAAAATTTTTGACATTAATCAAGGGTTCTTATGCTAGAAAAATTGGAGAAATTTTGAAAGTGTAAGGCAATCATTGAGTTCAGATACTAAACTTCACCAACCTTGGAAGGTTATGGAACATACCCTAGGCATGACTTCTAAGTGGAAAACATTGATACCCTGAGGCTCAGAATTCAGAATCATTGGTTGCATTTGGGCAGTTACCAGCATAGGGATTACATGGACTTAACCATTTATTAAATAGATTAAAAACTGAACTCAAAAAACTTAATACCAAAAAAATAAAAATAACTCAATCAATAAATGCGCAAAGAACATGAACAGGCACTTCACAGAAGAAAAAATACAAATGGTCAACAAATATACGAAAAAATGTTCATCATCTCTAGCAATTAGAGAAATGCAAATTAAAATTACACTGAGATTCCATCTCACTCCAGTCAGAATGGCAATTATGAAGAATACAAGCAACAATAAATGTTGGCAAGGATGTGGGGGGAAAGGTAAGTTTATACATTGTTGGTGAGACCGCAAATTAGTGCAACCACTTCCAACCTAGGTGCCCTTCAGTAGAGGAATGGATGAAGAAAATGTGGTATGTATACACAATTGAATATTACTCAGTCATAAAAAGAATAACTTTATGCCTTTTGGCAGTAGATGGGTAGAGCTGGAAGCTACATGCTAAATGAAATAAGCCAATGCCCAAAAACCAAGAGTGGAATGTTCTCTGATATGTGGATGCTAACACACAACAAATGGGGTGGAGGAGAATAGAAATTCACTACATTAAACAAAGGGTAATGAAGAGAAGGGAGCAGGGAATGGAAATAGGAAAGACAGTTGATTGAAATGGACAAAACTTTTCTATGTTCATCTATGAATACGTGACCAGTGAAACTCCTCAACGTGTACAACCACAAGAATGGGATCCTAATTAGAACAAATTATGCTCCCTGTATGTATAATATGTCAAAATACACTCTACCGTCATGTATATCTAAAAAGAACGAAAAATAAAATAAATGCACAAGGCCACAATGAGTTAAGTGGTTTGTTCTACATAGTACAGCAAGGAATTGCACTATCAGAACCAGATGGTACTTCTCTTGACTGTTAGTCCAGATTATCAGAGACTTCATGCTTCTGTTCCCAACAACATAGCTTCCCAGGCCATCAACACCCTCAATATTACTTTGTACCAATTAACCAAATGTCATATTTTGGCTCTGGCAAAAAATGGGAGGAAGTTAGTAGCTAATTCCTTCTTCTCATTCCTCAAACTACCCCTCCCTAGGACTAATGCAGTCCCCACAAAAAGTAGATGGTTGATGATTTCAGTTTTTCTCTTGATGAAAAATACCAAAACAAACAAAAACGAACATTAAAGTACTCTTTGAATCTATCCAGATAACAAGCTATTTGAATCTAGAAATTATACTTAACCCCCCCTCCACTAGAATGAGCCATGTTTGCATAAAACAGGTGTATAGTTTCTCCAAAAGCATCCAGGATAACCCCAAAAGTTGTGAATGTTCTCTGGTCAAGGGCTACAAGAAAGAATGATGGGAATATTAGTATTTTAAATTCCAAAGTTAGAAACATTTTTAGAATTTTTATCTGAGAACATCGATTTCAGGTAAAAGGAAGTTTTGTTGAGAAATTAAGTGGGAAATGGTGTTAAGTTACAAGAATCAGAAGTGAATTATAGACTCATTTCCACTCTTATCCATGATTTCACTTTCCATCATTTAAGTTATCCATGGTTAACTGTAGGGGTGCCAGGCTAGCTCAGGCACAGGTAAGAGCCATGAAGTCAAGACCCAGACTCCAGGAGCTGAGTAAAAGCAGGCTTGTGGCGAGCAGCCTGCAAACTCATTTATTGCAGGAAAAACCATGCATTTTATAAGTTTCTTGCCCAATCACAATGTGCCACGGGGAATCAGACCACCAGGCTCCTATACAGTTTCCCTTGGCAGTTGTTTACATTCCTAGGTGGTCAGAGCAGAATGCTCCCCTCTGCAAGTTACACACTTAAGACATTAACTGCTGCGAGCCAAGGACTAGAATTTCTCCCAACAGTTAACCATGATCTAAGAAAATTAAATGGAGAGTTTCATAGATTCGTGGTTTATAATTTTTAAATTGCATGCTGTTTTGAATAGCATAATGAAATCTCACATCTGGCAACAAGATGGAACATTCCTTTTTTCAGTCCATCCACACAGTATACTCTACCCTCCCGTTAGTCACTTAGTTGCCTCTCAGTTATCAGACCAATGTCACAGTATGGCAGTGTTTGTGTTCGAGTAACTCTCATGTAATAACCGAATGCTACATCACAATGCTTATGTCATTCACCTCACTTCATTTCATCACATAGGCATTGTATCATCCACATCATCATAAGACAAAGGATGAGTATAGTACAATGAGGATTTAAAAAATTATTGTTGCATTATAATTATATATAATTGTGGCATTCATTATGCTATGTGTGTCATATTTGTACACGGATATAACATAACTGATTAACCTCATTCCCCAGGTCCTCCCCTTTTCCCTGCTTAGTCCTCCTGAACTGCTTGCTCTGCTCTACTGATCTCCCTTCTATTATTATTTCAATCAGTACATCAAAATTATATATTTAAGTTGAATTTATTGCTATATTCATGTATGAACATAGCATAATGTAATAGTTTCCATTCCCCAGTACTTCCCCATGCCCTCCTGTTCTCTCTACCTTTTGATCTCCTTCCACAGTGAGAATTTTTTTCTTATTTTTAATTGGTGCATTATAATTATACATAATAGTGGGATTTGTTGTTTCATTCATGTACTTTCACACAATCTAACAATATAACGTGGCTAATATCATTCCCCAGTATTTTCCCTTTCTCTCCTCCCTTCTCTCCCCCTGGTCCCTTTTCTCTACTCTATTGTTCTGCCTTTGATTTTTATGAGACCCCCACACACACATACATTCACACACACACAGACACACTCACACACACACACACACACCCACACCTGTTTTGTCCTTTTTCTTTTCTGGCTTCCATATGTTAGAGAAAACATACAATCCTTGGTCTTCTGAGCGTGGCTTATTTCACTTAACATGAGTTATTTTTGAGGGGGACAACATCCACGTAACTTTATTATAGTGTATAGTTATAATTCCTCTGATTTATTATTGCTTATCATTGTTTATCTCTTATTGTACCTAATTCATAAACTAATTTTATTCTAAGTGTGTATGTGTAGGAAAAACATGATATGGATAGGGTTCAGTGCTGTGCATCATTTGAGGCATCTCACAGAGGTTCTGGAATACATGCCCTGCAGATAAGAGGAGGAGGGCTAAAGGAAGTGCTTGCATTTAGTGGAACTCATAGGTTGGAAACCAAAACAAATGTCCTACGTGTGTGTATGTGGTAGATAGTATAAGGGAATAAGAGCCTCGAATTCAGAACCAAACTCAGGATGTTGGAAAAGCAGCTAGGATTCCAAACTCAGATATCCTAGAATTAATGAATCCAGCCACTGGAACGCTTGAGTTTTCTCAAGTATAAATTATCTATTCATG
Source organism: Sciurus vulgaris (assembly GCF_902686455.1). NCBI lineage: Eukaryota > Metazoa > Chordata > Mammalia > Rodentia > Sciuridae > Sciurus > Sciurus vulgaris. Next base: position 51,721,307 of record NC_136470.1, on the reverse strand, counting down.
TGTATTAGGCATGTCTTTAAGCTCTGATCTGGATGAAACCATTGCAGAAGCTCACCAATCAATGTGCAATTTTCTGTAAAAATAGATAAATAAGAGTTATTTTCAATGAGTAAAGAAAGACGTTATAAACATCTTCCCCTTCAAGCTCTGATTCTTGGCCTGTAGAAATCATTTTTGATCATATGGTAATGTGGGCCTATGAAGTCACACCACTTTTAACAACAAATTGTACCAAGATATTTCTCTTGAAATTCTCTAGTGTTAAGTTAAAAAAAAAAAAAAATTGCTACTTCCTGAACCCAGCATTATTAAAACCAACTTCTCTTGTCTCCATATTCCAGCCCTGTACTCTTTTCTAGATTCTTTCAGTATCTCACATCCCTCCTAAACCAGAGTTTTTAGAATTTGCTTTCTTCATGTGAATGAATGGCTTCTTCTTATTGTTTAGAGTTACCAGAATGTATGCTTATAGAAAATTTTAATGTCACAGACAGGACACAGTGCTACACACCTGTAAACCCTGCTACTCAAGAATCCAAGGCAGGAAGATCAAAAATTCAAGGTCAAGACTCAATATCAAGAACTGTAGCGCGGTGATAAACTGCACAGGAGTACAATTCCCAGTACCACACAATCAATCAATCAATCAACCAGTTCTTACAGGATAATTTTTCTGATCACATTATTTAGATTAATTCTTTTTATCTGTTATTCTCTATCACAAATGCATTTGTATTCCTCATAGTCCTTATCTCCATTTGTATTTTGTTTGCTTTTTTAAAATTTCCACTTGGTTTTATTTTTATTTCTACTTTATTTCTTTTTTTTTCCTTTTAGAGAATAAACCCATTGAGGATAGGAATATTTATATCCTTAGAATCTAGCACAATATCTGGCATATAATATATATTTAGTAGTTATGAATCAAGTGAATGTTCTAGCTCAGATATAGAAATGTACAAAACCAAAAAACATACATTGTTTGGTCTCTTGTAGGCCAGGTATGTCTGAAATCTTTTTTTTTTTTTTTTTCTTCTACATAGGCAGGTGTATCTGGGTCATTTAATCAACAAATTCTCTAGAAGACATAGGGCACTTTTTTATTTCTGTTTAGGTTATAATTCAACACATGATCAGTTGTGATCCATGAGAAATCTTGAGAGTTAAAAATGACCAAGCTACCTTTTCCTGATTGTCTGACAATAACTACTTAACTAACTTAAATTACTTATATTAATTACTTCAGATTGCTCAGCATTTAAATAGATATAATAACAGTACCTTCCTGACTAAAAGGAATATTTCCTGGATAAAATGAGATGGCATAATTCTTGGTATACCATATCATACTTTACAAAAATTCTAAAAATGGTAACTGTGTCTTTGATTATTTTAACTGATAGTAATCTATATGCATAAGAAATCTGGAAGCAACCCTTCCTTATGGTTTCTTTCTCTCCACAATATTGAAATAATTTCTAAAATACCAAATATAAAAGAAATGTTATAGTATTTTCAAAGACATTTTAGATGAATAACAAAATATTTATTCCCACCTTTCATATGCATATTATAAATGCATATTATAAATGCTAATGCTTTAGTCCTTTCCAACCCTTGGTGCCACCCATATGAATTCTGCCTCTGCTTTGGAAATGGCTGGAGACATTTTCCAAACACCAGCAATTCTCTCATAGTAAGTACAACTTTTATTCAGTGTCCCAATCTTCCAATAACTAGGATCTAAGAACTGTCACATAAGTTCCACTGAGTTACTCACATGCAGCATTGCTTTATAAATCCTCAAATTTGCCTGTTGGGTGAGGTCCTGATGCCTACTGCTTATTTTTCCTTCCTGAGGTCTTTTTCCCTTTAGAAAGTCAGTGAAATGCTTTTTAAGAAAATGCAATTTTCTAACAAAACTTCAATAGTGACTGAAATCTACAGTCCAGCTAATTATATGTCCCCACAAACTCAACTTCATATTTCTCAACATTCTTCAAAATGTTTAAAACTCATTTCTCTCAGTGCTCCTTTGTGACCTGCACCAGCAAGTGTTACTGAAGTGGTCTCAAAACAGTAGGAAAGAAGCCATATTTGTCAAAAACTAGTGTTCTACCAGTATATCACATTAGCAGATTTAAAAAATTCCATTTGCAAGTAGAAAATTCTAATGGAGAGACATTTATAAGAGGGTATTTTTCCCCACACACCTTTAAATTGAAAATTCAAAAGTGAAAAAAATGTCATTTTTGCATATCTAAAATATAGAAAACACTAATAGCAGTAAATACTATGTATAGAAAATTCAGTTTTGTGTGTGATACAGTATGTGAGATTGTATAACAAAATCAGAGAAAAATGGTGCCTATTAACAATGCACTCTTTAAAAATGCACCTTATAGGTAAAGAGCAAGGTTTTAGTCAACTTTTTCACTGCTATAAGTAAGAACCCCACCAGAACAATTGTAGAGAAGGAAAGGTTTATTTGAGGACTCATGGTTTCAGTGGTCTTAGTTCATAGAAGCCTGGCTCCATTCCTTGGGGCTCAAGGTGAGGCACATCATCATGGCGAAAGAGTGTGGCAAAGGGACAGAGCTCACATGATGATCAGGAAGCAGAGAAAGAGAGAAAGACTCCACTCTCCGGATAAAAATATGTACCCCATAGACATGTCCCCAAAGAACCATTTCCTCTAGCCACACCCCAACTGCCTCCAGTTACCACTTAGTTAATCCCATCAAGGACTAATTCACTGGATTAGATTAATGCTATAACACAATCATTTCTCCTCCAAATCTTCTTGCCTTGTCTCACATGTGAGCTTTTGGGGAACCCCTCATACCCAAACCATAACAAGCTACAAGGGAAAACTATAAATATATTGATACAGTATTGTTATCTAAATGTTGCTGCAGTCCCTCTGTTTTCTGTCTTTTTTAATTAATAGAAGAACTTTAAAATGGCAGGTGCCATTTAAATTCATCTCCTTAGCAATCATGGAGGTCTTTCAAATGGCAGGTGCCCTTTAAATTCATCTCCTTAGCAATCATGGAGCTATGCCAAATATCTGGCTCTATGCATAGAATTGAAAAGATCACTGACCTTTTCTCTTACTGTGTCCTGCCCAACCTTTATCCTTAGTGGGGAATGGGTATGTTGGTATAGTAAAGCAAAACACTACTCTTGGAAAGATTAAAAAAAAAAAAAATTGAGGGAGAAATTTACTTGTTTTTTAAAATTTTTTTTATTGTAAACAAATGGGATATATGTTGTTTCTCTGTTTGTACATGGAGTAAAGGCATACCATTTGTGTAATCATAAATTTACATACAGTAATGTTGTTTGACTGATTCTGTTATTTTTTCCCTTCCTCCCCATCCCTCTCACCCCTCTTTTCCCTCTATACAGTCCTTCCTTCTTCCATTCTTGCCACCCTCCCTAATCCTCACCCTAAACCTAACCCTAACCCTAACACTAAACCCTCCCACCACTCATTATGTGTCATCATCCGCTTATCAGCGAGATCATTCGTCCTTTGGTTTTTTGAGATTGGCTTATCTCACTTAGCCTGATATTCTCCAATTTCATCAATTTGCCTGCAAATGCCATAATTTTATCATTCTTCATGGCGGAGTAATATTCCATTGTATATATATGCCACAGTTTCTTTATCCAGTCATCAACTGAAGGATATCCAGGTTGTTTCCACGATCTGCCTACTGTGAATTGAGCAGCTATGTAAATTGATGTGGCTGTATCTCTGTAGTATGCTGATTTTAAGTCCTTTGGGTATAGGCCAAGAAGTGGGATAGCTGGGTCAAATGGTTGTTCCATTGCAAGATTTCTGAGGAATCTTCATACTGCTTTCCAAAGTGGCTGCACTAATTTGCAACCCCACCAGCAATGTATGAGTGTGCCTTTTTCCCCACATCCTTGCCAACACATATTGTTGCTTGTGTTCTTCATAATCACCATTCTAATTGGGGTGAGATGGAATCTTAGGGTAGTTTTGATTTGCATTTCTCTTATTACTAGAGATGTTGAATATTTTTTCATATATCTGTTGATTGCTTGTACATCTTCTTCTGTGAAGTGTCTGTTCATTTCCTTAAGCCCATTTGTTGATTGGATTATTTGTATTCTGGGATAGAGTTTTTTGAGTTCTTTATATATTCTGGAAATTAGCGCTCTATCGGAAGTATGAGTGGCAAAGATTTTCTCCCACTCTGTAGACTCTCCCTACACATTGCTGATAGTTTCCTTTGCTGAGAGAAAGCTTTTCAGTTTGAATCTATCCCAGTTGTTGATTCTTGCTTTTATTTCTTGTGCTATGGGAGTCCTGTTAAGGAAGTCTGATACTAAGCCAACAAGTTGAAAGTTTGGACCTACTTTTTCTTCTATATGATGCAGGGTCTCTGCTCTGATTCCGAGGTCCTTGATCCATTTTGAGTTGAGTTTTGTGCAGGGTGAGAGATAGGGGTTTAGTTTCATTCTGTTGCATATGGATTTCCAGTTTTCCCAGCACCATTTGTTGAAGAGGCTATCTTTTCTCCATTGCATATTTGTGGCACCTTTGACTAATATGAGAAAATTATATTTATTTGGGTTTGTGTCCATGTCCTCTTTCTGTACCATTGATCTACCTGTCTATTTTGGTACCAATACCATGCCGTTTTTATTACTATTGCTTTGTAGTAGAGTTGAAGATCTGGTATTGCGATACCCCCTGCTTTGCTCTTTCTGCTAAGGATTGCTTTAGCTATTCTGGGTTTCTAATTCTTCCAGATAAATTTCATGATTGCTTGCTCTATTTCTGTAAGGTACATCATTGGGATTTTAATTGGAATTGCACTGAATCTGTATAGCACTTTAGGTAGTATGGCCATTTTGACAATATTAATTCTGCCTATCCAAGAACATGGAAGATCTTTCTATCTTCTAAGATTTTCTTTAATTTCTTTCTTTAGTGTTCTGTAGTTCTCATTGTAGAGGTCTTTCACCTCTTTTGTTAGATTGATTCCCAAGTATTTTATTTTTTTTCGATGCTATTGTGAATGGGGTAGTTTTCCTAACTTCTCTTTCTGAAGATTCATCACTTATGTATAAAATGCATTGGATTTATGAGCACTGATCTTGTAACCTGCTACTTTACTGAATTCATTTATGAGTTCTAAGAGTTTTCTGGTGGAATTTCCAGGTTCCTCAAAATATATAATCATGTCATCCTCGAACAGGGATAATTTGAGTTCTTCTTTTCCAATTCGTATCCCTTTAATTTCTTTGGTTTGTCTAATTGCTCTGGCTAGAGTCTCAAGGACTATGTTGAATAGAAGTGGTGAAAGAGGGCATCCCTGCCTTGTTCCAGTTCTTAGGGGTAATGCTTTCAGTTTTTCACCATTTAGAATGATATTGGCCATGGGCTTAGCATGATGGCTTTTACAATGTTCAGGAATGTTCCCACTATCCCTGTTTTTTCTAGTGTTTTGAGCATGAAGGGATGCTGTGTTTTATCAAATGCTTTTCTGCATCTATTGAAATAATCATCTGATTCTTAACTTTTAGTCTGTTGATATGGTGAATGACATTTATTGATTTCCGGATGTTGAACCAACCTTGCATCCCTGGGATAAAACCCACTTGATTTTGGTGCACTATCTTTTTAATATATTTTTGTATATTTTGTATATTTTGTATATTTTGTATATTTGCGATTTGCTGAGATTTTGTTGAGAATTTTTGCATCGATGTTCATTAAGGATATTGGTCTGAAATTTTCTTTCCTCGATGTGTCTCTGTCTGGTTTAGTATCAGGGTGATATTGGCTTCATAGAATGAGTTTGGGAGGGTTCCCTCCTCTTCTATTTCATGGAATACTTTGAGGAGTATTGGAATGAGCTCTTCTTTAAAGGTTTTGTAGAACTCGGCTGAGAACCCATCTGGTCCCGGACTTTTCTTTGTTGGTAGGCTTTTGATGACCTCTTCTATTTCATTGCTTGAAATTGATTTATTTCAGTTGTGTATGTCCTCCTCGTTCAGTTTAGGTAATTCATATGTCTCTAGAAACTTGTTGATGTCTTCGAGGTTTTCTGTTTTGTTGGAATATAGATTTTCAAAATAGCTTCTAATTATGTTTTGTATTTCACTCGTGTCTGTTGTGATATTTCCTTGTTCATTCCGAATTTTAGTAATTTGAGTTTTCTCCGTCTTTCTCTTTCTTAGTGTGGGTAAGGGTTTATCAATTTTGTTTATTTTTTCAAAGAACCAACTATTTATTTTGTTAATTTTTCGATTGTTTCTTTTGCTTCAATTTCGTTGATTTTGGCTCTGATTTTAACTATTTCCTGTCTTCTACTACTTTTGGTGTTGGTCTGCTCTTCTTTTTCTAGGGCTTTGAGCTGTAGTCTTAAGTTGTTTATTTGTTGATTTTTACTTCTTTTTTTGAATTTGCCCCATGAAATAAATCTTCCTCTAAGTAGTGCTTTCACAGTGTCCCAGAGATTTTGATATGATGTGTCTTTGTTCAAATTTACTTCTAAGAATTTTTTTTATTTCCCTCCTGATTTCTTCTGTTATCCATTCATCATATAATAGCATATTTTTTAATCTCCAGGTATTAGAGAAGTTTCTGTTTTTTATTCTGTCATTTATTTCTAATTTCAACCCTTATGATCTGATAGAGTTCAAGGTAGTATCTCTATCTTCTTGTATTTGATAACAGTAGCTTTGTGGCATAAAATATGGTCTATTTTAGAGAAGGATCTATGTGCTGCTGAGAAGAAAGTGTATTCGTTCTTTGTTGGATGGTATATTCTATATATGTCCCTTAAATCTAAATTGTTGATTGTGTTATTGAGATCTATGGGTTTTTTATTCAATTTTTGTTCAGAAGATCTATCCAGTGATGAGAGAGGTGTGTTAAAATTGCCTAGTATTATTATGTTGTGATCTATTTGATTTCTGGAATCGAGAAGGATTTGTTTGGGGTACATGGATGAGCCAATGTTCGGGGCATAGATATTTATGATTGTTATGTCTTGCTGATTTATGCTTCCCTTAAGCAGTATGTCATGTCCTTCTTTATCCCATCTGACTAGTTTTGCCTTGAAGTCCACACGATCTGAAATGAGGATGGATACTTCAGCTTTTTTGCTGTGTCTATGTGCATGGTATGTTTTTTCCCATCCTTTTACCTTTAGTCTGTGGGTATCTCTTTCTATTAAATGAGTATCTTTTAGGCAGCATATTGTTAGATTTTTCTTTTTAATCTAATCTGCCAGTCTATATCTTTTGATTGATGAGTTCGGGCCATTTACATTCAGGGTTATTATTGTGATATGATTTGTATTCCCAGTCATTTGACTCATTTTTGTTTTTTGACATGATTTGCTTTCCCCTTTATTTGGCTATTCCTTTAGGCTAGTTCCTCCCATTGCTGATTCGCATCATTGTTTTTCATCTCTTCCTCATGAAATATTTTGCTGAGAATGTTCTGCAATGCCAGCTTTCTTTTTGTAAATTCTTTTAGCTTTTGTTTATCATGAAACGATTTTGTTTCGTCGTCAAATCTGAAAGTAAGTTTTGCTGGGTATAAGATTCTTGGTTGGCATCCGTTTTCTTTCAGGCTTGGTAAATGTTGTTCCAGGCCCTTCTATCTTTTAGGGTCTGGATTGAAAAAATCTGCCTATATTCTTATTGGTTTCCCCCTGAATGCAATTTGAATCTTTTCTCTCGCAGCCTTTAAAATTCTGTCTTTATTTTGTATGTTAGGTATTTTCATCATAATGTGCCTTGGTGTGGTCTGTTGCAATTTTGTATATTTGGAGTCCTATAAGCCTCTTGTACTTGGTTTTCCATTTCATTCTTCAGATTTGGGAAATTTTCTGATATTATTTCATTGAATAGATTGTTCATTCCTTTGGTTTGTTTCTCTAAGCCTTCCTCAATCCCAATAATTCTTAAATTTGGCCTTTTCATGATATCCCATAATTCTTGTAGATTCTGTTCATGATTTCTTACCATCTTCTCTGTTTGGTCAACTTTGTTTTCAAGATTAAATATTTTTTCTTCAATGTCTGAGTTTCTGTCTTCCAGGTGTTCTATCCTATTGGTTATGCTTTCTATGGAGTTTTTAATTTCGTTTATTGTTTCCTTCACTTCAAGGATTTCTGTTTGTTTTTTTCTTTTCAGTATCTCTAACTGTTTATTGAAGTGATCTCTTGCTTCCCACATTTGCTCTTTTAACTGTTGAATGGTGTGATCATTTAATGCCTGCATTTGCTCTTTCATCTCCTTGTTTGTTTCCCTGATTGTTTTAATTATGTACATTCTGAACTCCCTTTCTGACATTTTTTCTACTATGCTGTCATTGGGTTTTATCGATATAGTTTCTAGGTTTGTTTGGTACATTTTCTTCCCTTGTTTTCTCATATTGATCAGATATCAGTGGGACTCTGAGATATTGCAGATTTCCTCTTTGGCATATAGTGTCCCTGTAGATTTCCAGTATATCACCTCCCATCCTTCAGTAGCCTGGGGGAGCCAGGCTGCTAGGGGAAAGCCTCTGCCTGTCCTGCTTTGGTCCCAGAAGCCACCTGCGGGCTGGATTCTGCCTCTGGGTCCAGAGCTTGGGGTTGGCTCTGTGTGGAAAAGATCTCACTGGGCGGCCTGCTGCAAGAAGATGGCTGTGGGTCAAGCCTGCCACTGCAGGGAGCAGGGCTGCTTGGGGAAGTTTCTGGCTGCCCTGCCCTGCTCCGAGTAGATGTCCCTGTCCGGGCCTGCCACCCGGGCCAAGCTTCACCCAGTAGGAGACACTCATCCCACAGCTCTATGTTGGTTCAAGTCTCTCAGTACTTCCCCTTCTTGATTCCTGGGTTCTGGAGCGATGGGAGATGCAGTCACCCTCTAGTCCACCATCTTGGGTCTGAGAAATTTACTTGTTTTGTAGATTATGGAGCTTTGGATCAAACAGTATTTTGAAAACTTGATGTCAAAGAATACATACAACTTATTGGCCTTAAAAAAAAATGGCTAAAGGACGAAGAAAGAATAGAAAGAAAGGAGGAGATTTTTAGTGACCCTTTGGCAAGTGAATGTTCAGCCCTGTGTGCTGACCTTTCTGACAAAAGGTGTCCATGTTTGCCTGTGAATAATTATTGTGTTCTCTCTATAATAGGTTGAGAGCAAAAACCCTTTCAGTTATTGAAGGGTACGAACCATAGCTTACAAAGTTAATGACTGATGAACTGTCGGATTCATGCATTCAATATGTAGAGCCAGGTTAGGGTTTACTGTAAAACATCCTTGTCCAAAAGTTTTATAGGCAGTGCTCAAATATTCCACACCTTTAATAGAATGGTTTGTTTTAGCTGCACCAAATAACTCTGAAACTAATATTTCCAACAAATTAAATAGGGCATAGTAGCAAAAGAATATTTTTATTTTATATTTTAATGGCTTCTGTGCTTCCAGTCAACCTGTCTCCAAGAGGATATTATGAATACTATTATTATATTAGCATAATTGAATGGCTAGAAAAGATCAGCTTCTATCACTGGGCCTGGATAAATACAAGCATCATCTATGACCAAATATTTTATCCATTAATTGAAGTAGATAATTCTAATTTTAAACAGAATTATTTAAAGAAATAATTTTAAATGTAAAATAAGCTAAATATAGAGATGGTAGAGGTAATAGACTCACTAGATCAGCTTTGTTAGCTGATCAGTTTCATTACATGATTACCAAGTTTTCTGGGGTTTTGTTTTTGCTTTTGCTTTTGTTTTTATTTTTGTTTTTGTTTACATAACCCAGGTTTGTATATAAATAAATGATAATGATTTTCATAATGTTAAGGAATTTTATGAATTGTAAGTACTTGGTTCTTCAAACTGAGTCTTCTATTATTTGTCTCTTTTCCTGGAATGTCATTTTCCCACTTCTGAACATTACTATGGTTTGTAAGCTAGTCAATAAAAATACTCTTTCCTCTCTGTAAACTTTTCTGATTTACGCTTATATTGTTTCTTTAACCCAAATTTAGTTTTATCCTATGGCCATGTTTTGAACTGAAAAGGGCAACTTTACTTGACATTAAACTTCTAAGAATCACTGATATGATGGTGTTCTAATTTTAAACTAAGTACAGCAGTGATTAAAATAGAAGAATAAGAAGAAAAGAGTTAGTGATACTGAAAAAATATGCTTTTAAAACATCTAACCATTAAAGGACACACTAAATATGAAAATAAATCATATGCTTCAGCACAGTACTCAGTCTAAAATAAGCTCTGAGAATTGAAATTTATTAAGAGTATTCTAAAACAGACATTATTACCTCATGTACATATATGACAGCATGACCAGTGTGATCCTACAATATCTACAGTTGGAAATATGAGAAATTATACTCCATTTATGTATGATTTATCAAAATGCATAATTGCATTCTACTGCCATGTATAACTAATGAGAACAAATAAAATTTTTAAAAAATTAAAAAGCGTATTCTACAATAAATGGAGCACCTTTGTGACTACAATACTTACGGTTATTTTATTTACCAAAGTATGCTGCAAAAATACTTGCAGGATTTCTCTCTAGAACAAAGGTGTTTACCAACACCCTCGCCCCCCAACGATTGCTAACATTCAGACCTTCAAACAAGAAATGATCATTAAGCAAGTACTAGCCAGAGGCAGGTAATGGTTGTCCTACTATAGAACAGAACCACCCGTTCAAGCTGATCTGAATGGGAGGAGATGGAGTCATTGCATCAGCAAAGCTTTCCTATTTTTTTCCCTCTTGAGTCCAGCCTAACTAAACTCATCAAGTATACTGTAAGAAAACACTAAGGAAATTATACAAATCATCATTAAATATCAAGAGGAATATTTTCCTATTTTGTGTTCCCCAAAGAAGTTGATGTGGTTCCAGAGAACCCATGGCAAATTGACATGATCAAAACTTTGCCAAAAAGTTAGAGTTCACATAACAAAGTTAAGTAGGTTTGTTTTCTAGCAATTCAAGCTACATTTATTATAGAGGGTGTCATCAGAGCTAGTTAAGGCCACATATCAGAAAGCTTGAAATTCTCCCAGGAAATATTTTATAAGTACGATATCATAAAACATAGGAAGTAAGGCATCATGTGGGGATGATTAGCCTATAAATAAACAATTGGCTTTTTTTTTCTTGACAATTTACATGAGAAGCTAATGATAACCAGTAAGATGAAGATCAGTAAATGTTAAGTCCTTATATAGAAACCACTTATAGACGCTTAGAGGAATCACCTTCCGGACTAGGAATTTTCAGCCACCACTCTCCGGCCAAAGTTTACAATGTAAACTTTAACCACCCGCCATCTTAGATTGAAGTTCCTTAGGAAGCACAAAACTTGGAAAGCATAATATATTGAGAAAGTAAGTTGACTTTCTGACTAAAGATCAATGTCCACAATCCAACTGTAGCAAGTGTAATTTAGCGATTTTTTTAAAGTTTAACTCTCACAGAAGCTTGTCAGTAAACCACAGAGTTGGCATTTAAAAGGGGCTGGCAGAGTCCAGGCTGCTTGGAATCTCATCACTAGTACATCTTAGTGCTCTTCATTGAGAATTTTGCATGATATGATGGAATATGTTTCTTTTGCTTTTTTCTTTCACTGTCTCTGGATTCTCATGTGTACTAAAGTGTGTGGGAAACAACCTGCAGAATGATTTGTGCAGTTATCTTTCTTGTCTATTTCAATATAAATACCTCCACCTTCACTTCTGAAGATCACCAATAAAAATCTGCATAGAAAGGGAAGTACTTTGAAAATATGGGAATCTCACATAGGCCTGTGTAGGGCAAAGCCAACAGGCTTGGGACAGTATCAGGGAAGCAAGATCAGAGGAGTTGGAGAGGAAAGCACCAGGATGTGAGAGATAACACAACAAAGCCATGGGAGATACCATACTTTGTTCATGGACTTTGTTCATTTCCATATTTTGCATAATGACTGTCTTGTACCTGATAAAATGGAGTTTTATATAGATATTTCTCATTGACCCCAATTATTAGCCTATAACCAATTGTGGTTTCTAATCCTATTAATTTGTTTATGTTATCAGTGTAACAGGGTTTATGAACTAGTCTAAAATTAGGATTTGGTGGAGTTGTTTGAAAATTCATTCTATGCTGTTCCTATAAATAAATTGTATTCAAATTTAAAAAATGCAAAACTTTTAGAGCACACTGTAAAAACAAATAGACTGGAAGAAAGGGCAGTTGTTGTGTAAAGGGTATAAAGTTTCAGTTTTGCATAGTCTTATGATGAAAATCATTTGTACCTAATTCAAAGGAAAAGGACTCTCCATAAAGTGTATTTTATTTTACATATCTAAATGTATAAGAGACACCAATAGTACATTATATATAAGCTATAAAAATGCAAAGTTACAAAAAAGGATCATCATACATTATCAGACACATATCACACCAATTTGGCAACACCACCCTTTGTCAGCCAGGATTTCCTTTGTTTGCATCTGTTTGCTTCAAATAAAAACAAAATCTTCTTAACTCCCTGGTTCAATGTCAGAATAGTAAGGTTTTATATCTGCCACTTAATCTGCATCTTAATTAAACCATTAAACACTATCTCAGTCATACAGAAATTAGCTGTGCCTTCTCTATCGCCATTTCATTGGAAGGTTTTAGTCTGAAATTTTAAAAAATTCTCCTTTTCAATAAAAGTCTAATAAATGGCCAATAAAAGCCAGAGTCTGGGATTTGTAGATTAACTTTCTTTCTAAGATTTGCCTTTTTTTGCTTCTGATTTATAAAATTATTTATTCAATGATTAATCATCCCATTCTCAAAGGAGATTTTTACAAATGAGTTTCAGTGTTCTTTATCTAAAATTATTGTAATTTCTCAATAGCTCCTAGAAGACAGAGAGCAATTAATGTCTCCATCACATGGAATACTAGAAGCTGATGGAAGAAATGGAATGTTTAATGAAGAATTAGAAGTTCATAGCACCTCAGATTGCAGACAGAGAAGGAAATAGTATTGCTACCCTCTGGCTTTGGATGCTGGCCCATATAATTGGGACCCTTCCTCCCCAAATTGATACTTCTTTTTCTGCGATGCCATTTCTTTGAGGAGCCCTCCCTTGGTCTCTCTACTCTGGATCACATGCCCCTCTTCAACATCCCAGGAACTTCATATGTCTCCTGTCTATATGGCAATAGACATAGACAATATGGCAAATAGATGGTACTCACCTATTTGTTTGTCAATCTCTTTCTTCAAACTGAGCAGGTATTGATTTTACACTCTTCTCGGTTCATTTTAAATCCTCACATATTGGTTAGGATATTGTTGGGATTAAATCCATAAGAATGAAAGAAAACATTAGTTACCATGTGTAGGTCATTATTCCAAGCCTTTCACATTTGTTAAATTCTCAAGTCAGTTTTATGATATAGGTACTCTTAATATCCTATTTTATAGGTGAGGAAACTTAGGCATATTAGGTAAACTACTTAAGTTTACAGAGATAGTAAGTAGCTCTGGTGACAATGTGACCCAAATCACGCTAAACCAAATGAAGAGAATAATCAGAGCTGAAAAGTACCCCCCACACACATACACCCCAGGATGATCTAAAATTTAAGACTTAAGGAGGTCATGTGGGAGACTATTCCTTGCTTTTCCACCCCTCCCTGTGCTTTATATTAAACTAGTAAAATACTTTTATTGATGAATAAAATTAAAAGGAACTTGGTTTGCATTTTTCTAATTACTAGAGATGTTGAACATTTTTTCATATATTTGTTGATTGATTGTATATCTTTTGTGAAGTGTCTGCTCAGTTCCTTAGTCCACTTATTGATTGGGCTATTGGTATTTTTGGTGTTAAGTTTCTTGAGTTCTTCATCAATTCTAGAGATTAGTGCTCTATCTGAAGTCATTGTGGTAAAGATTTTCTCCCACTCTGAAGGCTCTCTCTTCACATTATTGATTGTTTTCTTGGCTGAGAAGAAGCTTTTTAGTGTGAATCCATCCCATTTGATTCTTTCTTGTATTTCTTGCGCTTTGAGAGTCTTGTTAAGGAAAATATATATGAAAAAATGTTCAACATCTCTAGTAATTAGAGAAATGCAAATCAAAACTACCCCAAGATTTCATCTCACCCCAATGAGAAAGGTTACTATCAATAATACAAGCCACAAAAGGTGTTGGTGAGAATGTGGGGGAAAAGAGCTACACTCATACATTGCTGGTGGGATTACAAATCGGTGCAGCCACTTTGGAGATTCCTCAGAAAACCTGAAATGGAACTACCATTTGACCCAGTTATCACACTCCTTGGTTTATATCCAAAAGACTTAAAATCAGCATACTACAGTGACTCAGCCAAATCAATGTTTATAGCAGCTCAATTCACAATAGCTAGATTGTGGAACCAAACTAGATGCCCTTTAATAAATGAATGGATAAAGAAACTGTGATTTATATATATATATATATACACACACACACACATACACACACACAATCGAATATTACTCAGCCATAAAAAAGAATGAAATCATGGCATTTGCAGGTAAATAGATGGAGTTGGAGAATATCATGAAGAGAAATAAGCCAATCCCAAAAAAACCAAAGGCAGAATGCTTTATCTGATAAGTGGATGCTGATACATAATGGGGGGGAGGGGTAAGGGAAGAATGGATGAACATTGGACTTTGTAGTGGGAAATGAGGGGAGAGGAGGGGGCAGGGGGAAGGAAAGATGGTGAAATGAGACAAACATCATTACCCTATGTGCTTGTATGATTACACGAATGGTGTGACTCTACATTGTAAATAACCAGAGAAATAAATAGTTGTACTTCATTTGTGTACAATGAGTCAAAATGCATTCTGCTGTCATGTATAACTAAAGAGAACAAACAATAAAAAAATAAAAAGGACTTGTTTTATCAGTGCAATAGATAACCAGTTTACATTCTGGTACCAATCTTAGTAAACTAAAAGCAGAAAATTTTATAGAAAACGTGATCACATTTTATATACTCTTTAAAAATCAGTTTTGTCTCTTGACAAGCAAAAGAGTCATTGTGACTTTGGTGACAAATACCACAAAGGAGAGATTATGAGAGTGCAGATGCCTAACTCCAGTGGTTAGGTTCCCAAGCATATGTATATTAGCTAGTTTTACTGATAATGATGATTGACTGCAAAAGAGTCAGATGTTTTCAGGACCTTTGAAAGAAGTTGACATTAGTTACATAGACACGTGAGGAAGAGCTTCTGTGCCTTTCCTCAAACTCTTTTTTTTTATAAATAGCAAAATAGCATGAAGAAAATGTCCTGACACACAGACTAATGTGTAGAACAACCTAAGTCAAGGATGCTTAGCTAAAACTAAATGAGTGAAAATATGAGTAGCATAATGGCTAACTGCATTATTTGTCAGGCCTTACACAGATTTATATTACATGTGTATTTGAACATCTCGGGCACTAATGGACCAGGTGCTGAAGATGTGTCTTACAGGGAGCAAGAAAGAAAGATTCAGAGAATGCTCACAAAGAAATGCACATTTTTCCAGAGATACCACACAAGTGGCACTTAAACTGTACATAAAACACTTTTACAAGCAGATCTCTTTCCAAGGAAATGAAAAGACATGCCTAATCTGTAGGGAAATAAAACTTCCTGGGGTGAGGCCTCAGACAATTGATTTTAAAGGTTCATTCTTTTTCAATTGTGGTATTTCGTTTTAACGAGGCACACGAAATGCTTCAATTTACCCCTTGGCCACCTTAAAACTTTGTTTTAATTCCCATATGTCCTTAATAGTGTTCTTAGATAAGAGGTTCCTCTATTTTCATGAAACTCAGCTGTGTAAAGGAGTTCAAGCCTTGTGAAGAAAAGAGTTCCTGGACCGCTCACTAAGAAAGCAACCACAGCCTAGATGGATGGAATCCACCGACTTTGTGGTGAAAAGCAGCTGAGGTCTCAAACTGAGGATGCACCTAGTTTAGTTGAAATCCTCTTCAAAGTCTGTGGTTGCAAAGGACAGTAATGAGGTGACAATTTCACATCTGTTCACACCTATCCTCTGGAATGCTCAGTACTGTCCCTCTCCACTTCCGGCCTACTTCTTGTTACATTGAAAATAAATAAATAAATAAACCCAGAGGAAAACCACCATGAAGCCTAACAACCTTCCTTCATGTATAATCCATCACCTGGACTGTTTCAGTTTCAACGGATGGAATCCTTCCTCTGTGTACTGATGCCAACCACTTCTCATCCTGGAGGGCTCTTCTCCTTCCCTCCCCATCACATTCTCTTTCGTATAGGATCCCTTCAATGCGTATGGGAGACAGTGTTATGTACGCCAAAGAGCACAACATCTGGCAGCAGAGAGCTGGGATTTCAGTCCACTCCCTGGTAACCTGATTAAGCCTATTACTAACCTCTTTTGTGAATTGATTTCATCTGTAAAATAAAAGGTTCTTAAAAAAATTGAGAATTTTTAAAAATAATAACATAAAACACTTAGGACAATTTCTAGTATATATGAACTAGTTTTGTTTTTCCACATTATACCTAGTATCTGCCATATTTTTAAATAAATCCTCCTTAGACACTAGGCCACCTTCCTCTACAGCCTCATTTCACTGACTATCTTTCTAGGGAACTCTTCAAAACCGTCTCTTCTCTTGGCCCTTGCTCACCACAGTTTTCTGGTCAATCCCATCTTCTCTGACTCCACTGAATCAGTTCTCAAGTAATGTCACCAATGGGCTCCTTGTTGTCAAAGTGAGTGAAACCTAGTCTAGCACATAGAACCCAGGGTCAGGTGTGGACTACAACCACCCAAATCTTGCAGGGCTCTTGGGTCAGCACATGGGGCCACCTTAGGTGTGAGGACAATAAAGTTGTGATATCTTTACCTTACTGATAATGAACTAGTGGCTTCAACTAACATTTAGGTTACTTGAATATCCCCTGGGGTCACCCAGAATAAGTTTTCTTCAAGAGCAACCCAAGGGAACCAGCTCTCACACACTGACACAGAACCTATCCCTCTCCTGGGGCGGTAGCAGTGGAGTCTCTAAGAGGGTTTGCCACACGTGGTCTGTCTCACCATCTCTCCCCCTTTTTCTCTGTCTTCTTCTGCTTTCCCACAACTTTACAGCTTCTCCCAAACACTGCATGTGTTCTACTGGCCTCTCTGATGTGGCCTGCACTAGAAGTTGATGTCCAGGGCAAATTTATCAGACACATCGGGAAGTCTTGAGAGTGAAAAGGTCAGGTCCTTAGAAGTAGAGGTGACTCTTGACAAGTATTCATGAGTATGTGATTTATTATGTAAATGCTGTTCAGGTTTAGCAGGAAGGGAGCAAAAATGTGCAATAGAAAAAGGGAGAAAAACTAAGTAAGGTATGGTCTCATTGAAGTCTGGTCCTGGCCTGACCATAAATTACTCTGCAAATATGTCCCCCTCTTGAGGTAAGGAAAGAGTCTTTGACACTCACTTCAGTGGCTGTTGACTATGGGTCACTCCTGAAGAACCACTCTGTAAGCCATTAGAAGTCCACATAGCAATTGAGATCTGGCTGCCCCAACATGTAAAAGGATCTGGGTGAGCCACTAGCAGCCCCTACTTGAGAGAGCATCAATAATTCTGCCGCCACCATTTCAGGAAAACCAGAATATGTGGTCATCCTATTATATTTCCCACATTGCTTCCAATACTGTGGGACTGCTCTGTTTCAAGCATCTTGTCAGTCCCATGTTCACTGGGGATCACTGCCTTCGCCACCCAGGATCACTAAGTGAACTCTCAGGCTGGCTCTCCATGCTGCCCCAACAGGAAAATACTGTCCTGCACAGACGGCTTCGGGCACTGAGTTTCTGCCCCACAGCACTCACCGGGATGCAGCTCTGAAATCTTTGCCTTCGTGATGTCTTGGGATGCCTATCTGTGAGTCACTCTTGCCTAGGGCTCCTGGTGCTCTTTACTATTAGAATCCATCTCTTTGTCTTCCATTCTTTCTGCTCTTCTAACAATTAAAAAAGAATTCCTTATTCCTACAATTTCTTCTAATAGGGAGAAGTCACAAGGTTATTATTTAAATTTGATAAAAAAAAATATGTGAAGATTTGACCAGAACAGTCAAGTATATACATTTGGTCCCATTGTAATAATTTATAATATACCCTGGACTTTCGAGAACATCCTCCATAGGTCAATAAACTGTAAGTTTATCCTGTTGAGGATTCTTATTTTCAATGTTCAGATCTTTTCTAAAGGTCATACAGACACATCAAAAGGGCTGTAGGCAAAGTAATTTCAAATGCAGTCTCTCACTGTCCTTGGAATCACTGACCACCCACAACTCAGTGGGTGCTACCAAATCCAATTGATGTGATTGGATTCAGTTCCTTAGAAAATTTTCTCAAAGATCTCATCATAGAACTCTCTATCATTTAGGGTTTTTTTTGTCTTTATATATGTATTTTATTTTTTTTACCTTTTCCCAAACTAAGCAGATACTCAAACATATTGTGAACCTTAAGTGTGGACAAGTTATTTACCAAGACACTTGATGCCTTTTGCAAATAATGACCATAACTAGAACTTGCTACCCGGATGTGCTGCCTGACTCCACATGTAAATTGTAGCTATTCTTCCACTCTAACAGACCCACTCTTAGATACAAAGGATTCTGCAGAGTATGGGGATTTGTAATATTCCCTGTATTTGCACCCAAATGCTGTATCCTAAAGATCACTTGAAGAAAGTCCTCTTGGTAAGATGAAAGAGCATCCTTTGTGATATCAAAATGAATATCAATTTCTTTGTCATTGTCTTGTTAAAGCTCAGGGGTTAACTGGAATTCATGTCACATCACTGTGCACCAATATGCTAATGCCACACATAATTACTTAGCCTCATTTGTACATGAATGGCACGTACAATAGATGTTCTGAGTAAAAGAGTTAAAGTCAATATGAATCTGAACATCTGAGAACAGAAGTAAGTCCAATCGTTCTTATTACATAATATTTTTATTCAGATATTTTGCAAGCCTTTGGCTACTACTTAAAAACAAATGATAAGAAAAAAAAAAAAAGTCCCTGAGTGCAAGCTTTGTTTCCACGTGAGACAGTTATCTCTTGTAAGAGGTAGTAACTTGTAAAAACAATGATTATGCATTATGTGTATACCCATACACTAAACAAAACCCAATTTTTCTGAACATGCATGCTTTTAATATATGTTTTACTTAGAGAAATCTGCACATTAAACTTTGTTACTATTGAAGACATTCTGATGTGATCACTAAATTATAACTTGTGTGTCTGAAGATCAATAAAAAACTACAAATTTGCAAATATATGCGTTATTGTCTATAGTTAAATTATAGAGAAATCTAAGTATGTTATAAAATGTTTCTTCTTAATTACATGCAGTCTCTAACAAAATGAGGTTCACTTGTTAAGATTTATTAACTGTATTCAGACTGTACAGTCATTCAGCACAAACTTTAGAATCTTTTAAAATATACCAGTCTGGTTTTAATATAAATTACAAATTGATCACATGAAGAACTAAATAATTGGGATTTCAGGAAATTTGCCAATCAAGTTAATTTTTAACTTATCAGAGGTGTGGGTCAAGTCTATGATCTGGTGACTGAAGGTGGAATTATCTCCTGAAATAAAAGGCTATTCTCACTGTTAATTATCCCAAATAGGAGTTCACCCTGGGGTAGATTATCAGAGACAAATTTTAACTATTGATAGAGGAAAGACTATTCCCGGGGCTCGGAACCACAGAGGCCTGTGAACTCCAAAGAGTAGAAAAACCTGGGGTGATTCCTAAAATGGGATCACATTCCCATGAGCACATGACAGCAGTGGGCGAAATGAGTGATGGCAGTGAACTTCTGCTCTTTGGCAGCAGCAGGGCCGGAGGTAGGATGCCCTGGGCAGTCACAACAGGGCAGTTCAGGGCCTGGCTTTTCAGTACCTGAGCAGCAGATGAGAGTAGCCAAAACTGTCCTTTATAAATAAACAGACAGAAGCGGCATTGTTAGCACACAGAAGCTTTACAAAGGAGAACTCATATTTCACATATTTCACAATCATCTTCAGCAATGGTGGTAACAGCCTGGTGGCAAAAAAAAGAAAAAGAAAAAGCGAGCCCAAATCTAAGTATCTAATCTTCAGAAATACATAAAGAGCCTTCTCAGGAAGAGTAATCTCTGACAAGAAGTTAAGTACATGGTATATGTTTTTTGTCCTTATGGTTTAAGTAAAGAAGTATAATATTATTTCTGTCATAGACTGGGGAGAATAAGGAGGGCTGCATGGACAGATAAGGTAATTCTACTTGGGATCTTGTTGATTTATTTTTCTGTGAGTCACAATTAACATCTTAAAACATCTATATATAAATTTTAAGATTTATATATATTTATATATATATTTTAAGATTTATATATATATATATATATATATATTTTTTTTTTTTGTGATGCTGGGGATGAAACCTAAGGTCTTACACACAGCAACTCATTTTTAACTTGTCAACACAGAAGAAAACTTTCATAAAATACTGTTTAAGTTTCCAGAAAAGCAATTGATCCAAAATTAAAATTCAGAAAAAAATAAAAGTGATGATAACATTGACTTTGATTGCCAAGATTTACTAATTAGATGTATCTAAATATGAATTAATTTTCAGTTGGAAAAGCTTCTACGACTTTCAGTTCAAATGTTTTTCTTATTATATGGCTAACCCTTCTTCTTGTTCTGTAATGATGCCTAAAACCATAGGCACTCAAATATTTCCTTTTTTTATTTGAAAGATAATTTCTACTTTTTAAAAGTATTGTAGTCTACAACATTCTCTCATAATTATTTTATTTCTTCTTATAATAACCCCATGATCATTTTATTGTTATTATCACTATTCTTAGAACCATTCTTTTTTACATGTAAAAAGGAGTCCAATATATTAAGATTGTTCTAAGATTATTAAAGTACTAAAGTTTAGAGACCAGTTATTCATGGCATAAACTCTTCTTTTATGAAAGTCTCTAGAGTGCTATTTTATGGATGAGAAAGTTTTTTTCAAATATATTAAAATCAGGTTAAAATTGCCATAAATTTATTTTGGGTCGTGTTTTGGAATACATATGTGTGTGTGTGTGTGTGTGTGACACTGTGTGTGTGTATTATTTACATAAATTGAGGACACTTGTATTTGCATAAATCTTTTTATTTACCAATGTATTTAAAGTGATGTGCAAAATATTTAATCTTGAAAACAAAGTTGACCAAACAGAAAAGATGGTAAGAAATCATGAACAGAATCTACAAGAATTATGGGATATCATGAAAAGGCCAAATTTAAGAATTATTGGGATTGAGGAAGGCTTAGAGAAACAAACCAAAGGAATGAACAATCTATTCAATGAAATAATATCAGAAAATTTCCCAAATCTGAAGAATGAAATGGAAAACCAAGTACAAGAGGCTTATAGGACTCCAAATACACAAAATTACAACAGACCACACCAAGGCACATTATGATGAAAATACCTAACATACAAAATAAAGATAGAATTTTAAAGGCCGCGAGAGAAAAGAATCAGATTACATTCAGGGGAAAACCAATAAGAATATCAGCAGATTTTTCAATCCAGACCCTAAAAGATAGAAGGGCCTGGAACAATAATTACCAAGACTTGAAAGAAAACGGATGCCAACCAAGAATCTTATACCCAGCAAAACTTACTTTCAGATTTGACGATGAAATAAGATCCTTCCATGATAAACAAAAGCTAAAAGAATTTACAAAAACAAAGCAGGCATTGCAGAACATTCTCAGCAAAATATTCCATGAGGAAGAGATGAAAAACAATGATGCAAATCAGCAATGGGAGGAACTAGCCTAAAGGAATAGCCAAGTAAAGGAGAAACCAAATCATGTCAAAAAACAAAAATGAGTCAAATGACTGGGAATACAAATCATATCACAATAATAACCCGGAATGTTAATGGCCTGAACTCATCAATCAAAAGACATAGACTGGCAGATTGGATTAAAAAGAAAAATCCAACAATATGCTGAATGCAAGAGACTCATCTCATAGAAAGAGATACCCATAGACTAAAGGTGAAAGGATGGGAAAAAACATACCATGCACACGGACACAGCAAAAAAGCTGGAGTATCTATCCTCATTTCAGATAATGTGGACTTCAAGCCAAAACTAGTCAGAAGGAATAAAGAAGGACATTACATACTGCTTAAAGGAAGCATAAATCAGCAAGACATAACAATCATAAATATCTATGCCCCGAACATCAGCTCAAACAAATCCTTCTCAATTCCAGAAACCAAATAGACCACAACACAATAATACTAGGCAATTTTAACACACCTCTCTCACCGCTGGATAGATCGTCCAAACAAAAATTGAATAAAGAAATCGTATATCTCAATAACACAATCAACGATTTAGACTTAACCGACTTATATAGAATATACCATCCAACAAAGAACGAATACACTTTCTTCTTAGCAGCACACGGATCCTTCTGTAAAATAGACCATGCTTTATGCCACAAAGCTACTGTCAGCCAATACAAGAAGATAGAGATACTACCTTGTACTCTATCAGACCATAATGGATTGAAATTAGAAATAAAGGACACAATAAAAAACTGAAACTTCTCCCATACTTGGAGATTAAATAATACACTATTATACAATGAATGGATAACAGAAGACATCAGGAGGGAAATAAAAAAATTCTTAGAAGTAAACGAGAACGAAGACACATCATATCAAAATCTCTGGGACACTGTGAAAGCAGTACTTAGAGGCCAATTTATTTCATGGGGCGCATTCACAAAAGAAGTAGAAATCAACAAATAAACGACTTAACATTACAGCTCAAAGCCCTAGAAAAAGAAGAGCAGACCAACACCAAAAGTAGTAGAAGACAGGAAATAGTTAAAATCAGAGCCGAAATCAATGAAATTGAAACAAAAGAAACAATTGGAAAAATTAACAAAATAAATAGTTGGTTCTTTGAAAAAATAAACAAAATTGATAAACCCTTAGCCACACTAACAAAGAGAAAGAGGGAGAAAACTAAAATTACTAAAATTCGGAATGAACAAGGAAATATCACAACAGACAGGAGTGAAATATAAGACATAATTAGAAACTATTTTGAAAATCTATACTCCAACAAAACAGAAAACCTCGAAGACATCAACAAGTTTCTAGAGACATATGAATTACCTAAACTGAACGAGGAGGACATACACAACTGAAATAAATCAATTTCAAGCAATGAAATAGAAGAGGTCATTAAAAGCCTACCAACAAAGAAAAGTCCAGGACCAGATGGGTTCTCAGCCGAGTTCTACAAAACCTTTAAAGAAGAGCTCATTCCAATACTCCTCAAAGTATTCCATGAAATAGAAGAGGAGGGAATCCTCCCAAACTCATTCTATGAAGCCAATATCACCCTGATACCTAAACCAGACAGAGACACATCGAGGAAAGGAAATTTCAGACCAATATCCTTAATGAACATCGATGCAAAAATTCGCAACAAAATCTCAGCAAATCGCATACAAAAATATATTAAAAAGATAGTGCACCAAAATCAAGTGGGTTTTATCCCAGGGATGCAAGGTTGGTTCAACATCCGGAAATCAATAAATGTCATTCACCATATCAACAGACTAAAAGTTAAGAATCAGATGATTATTTCAATAGATGCAGAAAAGCATTTGATAAAATACAGCATCCTTCATGCTCAAAACACTAGAAAAAATTGGGGTAGTGGGAACATTCCTTAACATTGTGAAGGCCATCACGCTAAGCCCATGGCCAATATCATTCTAAATGGTGAAAAACTGAAAGCATTCCCCCTAAAAACTGGAACAAGACAGGGATGATCTCTTTCACCACTTCTATTCAACATCATTCTTGAAACTCTAGCCAGAGCAATTAGACAAACCAAAGAAATTAAAGGGATACGAATTGGAAAAGAAAAACTCAAACTATCCCTGTTCGCTGATGACATGATCATATATTTAGAGGAACCTGGAAATTCGACCAGAAACCTCTTAGAACTCATAAGTAAATTCAGTAAAGTAGCAGGTTACAAGATCAATGCTCATAAATCCAATGCATTTTTATACATAAGTGATGAATCTTCAGAAAGAGCAGTTAGGAAAACTACCCCATTCACAATAGCTTCAAAAAAAATAAAATACTTGGGAATCAATCTCACAAAAGAGATGAAAGACCTCGACAATGAGAACTACAGAACACTAAAGAAAGAAATTAAAGAAAACCTTAGAAGATGGAAAGATCTCCCATGTTCTTGGATAGGAAGAATTAATATTGTCAAATGGCCATACTACCTAAAGTGCTATACAGATTCAATGCAATTCCAATTAAAATCCCAATGATGTACCTTACAGAAATAGAGCAAGCAATTATGAAATTCATCTGGAAGAATAAGAAACCCAGAATAGCTAAAGCAATCCTCAGTAGAAAGAGCAAAGCAGGGGGTATTGCAATACCAGATCTTCAACTCTATTACAAAGCAATAGTAACAAAAATGGCATGGTATTGGTGCCAAAATAGACAGGTAGATCAATGGTACAGAATAGAGGACACAGACACAAACCCAAATAAATACAGTTTTCTCATACTAGACAAAGGGGCCAAAAAAATGCAATGGAGAAAAGATAGCCTCTTCAACAAATGGTGCTGGGAAAACTGGAAATCCATATGCAACAGAATGAAATTAAACCCCTATCTCTCACCCTGCACAAAACTCAACTCAAAATGGAGCAAGGACTTCAGAATCTGACCAGAAACCCTGCATCTTATAGAAGAAAAAGTAAGTCCAAACCTTCAACTTGTTGGCTTAGGATCAGACTTCCTTAATAGGACTCTCATAGCCCAAGAAATAAAAGCAAGAATCAACAACTGGGATAGATTCAAACTAAAAAGCTTTCTCTCAGCAAAGGAAACTATCAGCAATGTGAAGGGAGAGCCTATAGAGTGGAAGAATACCTTTGCCACTCATACTTCAGATAGAGCGCTAATTTCCAGAATCTAATAAAGAACTCAAAAAACTCTACCCCAACAATACAAATAATCCAATCAACAAATGGGCTAAGGAAATGAACAGACACTTCACAGAAGAAGATGTACAAGCAATCAACAGATATATGGAAAAATGTTCAAAATCCCTAGTAATAAGAGAAATGCAAATCAAAACTACCCTAAGTTTCATTTCACCCCAATTAGAATGGCGATTATGAAGAACACAAGCAACAATAGGTGTTGGTGAGGATGTGGGGAAAAAGGTACACTTATACATTGCTGGTGGGGTCGCAAATTAGTGCAGCCACTCTAGAAAGCAGTATGGAGTTTCCTCAGAAAGCTTGGAATGGAACCACCATTTGACCCAGCTATCCCACTCCTTGGCCTATATCCAAAGGACTTAGAATCAGCATACTACAGAGATACAGCCACATCAGTGTACATAGCTGCTCAATTCACCATAGCCAGATTGTGGAACCAACCTAGATGCCGTTCAGTTGATGAATGGATAAAGAAGCTGTGGCATATATATACAATGGAATATTACTCTGCCATGAAGAATGATAAAATTATGGCATTTGCAGGCAAATGGATGAAATTGGAGGATATCTTGCTAAGTGCGATAAGCCAATCTCAAAAAACTAAAGGACAAATGATCTCGCTGATAAGCGGATGAGGACATATAATGGGGGGTAGGAGGTGTTATCATTAGGGTTAGGGTTAGGGTTAGGTTTATGGTTAGGTTTAGGGTTAGGGATAAGAAGGGTGGTAAGAATGGAGGAAGGAAGGACTGTATAGAGGGAAAAGAGGGTTGGGAGAGGTGGTGGGAAGGGAAAAAAATAACAGAATGAATCAAACAACATTACCCTATGTAAATTTATGATTTTTAATTTGAAAAAATGGAAAAAAATAAAATAAAATAAAGTGATGTTACCTTATTTAATTGTAAATATTTAGAGGAAAAGCACAGCTTTTCCATATGAGCCATATAAGCATTATGAGGCAGACTGTATATGAAAATACACAATTAAATGGTAAATTTAATCAAATTTATTAAGCTTACTAATTTAAATGAATTTAAATTAAATTACTTACTACTCTGCTTTTAAGAAGTGAAAGCAGATTCCATTTAAAATGAAGCTCTGCATGAAAAGCAAAATGGAGAACCAGAGCAAGAGAGAACACTTCAAACCCTAAACTTCATTTGAAATTGTCACAACGTTTCCTCAAAGTGATCCCTAACATTTGCCTTGGTTTGCCTATGTTTCGATTGAGTCCTAATAGAGCTACGAATTAGGCTAGGCCTGCGGAGATACTAGTGGAAAAACAACAGATAGTAATTTAAAAGCAAACAAATAAGTATATGATATAATATCCAGAAATGATCATTTCTGCAAAGGAAAGAAAGCAGTAAAAGAGATAGAATATGAAAGTGGGGGTGGAGCCTCAGGTATAACTCAGTGGCAAAGTACTTGTGTATCATTCACAAACACCAGCAAATCCCCAGCACCACCAATAAAAAAAAAAAAAAAGAAAGAAAGAAATTGAATGAGGAGTGAGCTATGCTTCATCTGAACTATTGCTCAGAGTGATCAAGTAAGACCTTGTTCTAAAGAGTAATATTTAAGAAGTGAGGGCACAGTGATGATGATTAAGAAGGAGGAGGAGGAGGAGGAAGACTAAGAAAAGGAAGTAGAGGAGGGGCTTTGGAAGAAATGGTAAAATGCTTTAAGTAAAAAATTAACTTGATGCATATCTTAATTTCCTGTTGCTGTAATGAAATGCTAAGGCAGGCTAACTTTATAAAGACAGGAGGTATATTTGACTTTCAGTTTGGGATGCTGAAAATCCAAATAACATTACATAGGCACTGATGAGAGCTCCCCCTACTCCACCCTCAAAGTATCATCTTCTCAAGGTTAATGGCAATGGCAGGAGTGCATGCAAGAAGAGATACATCTTCAAACAGGACGTCAGAGAGTGATTCCGTCGTTGGGCTCACTATTATCATCTTGCTCTCACAAGAGCTTAGGATTCCTTGAGAGCTACCTTAATGCCTTCCAAGGGCAATGCATCCAATGATTTAAGGACCTTTCCCACAGGACCCATGTCTTAAACTTCCCAACACCTGCCACATCTCTATACTGGGGATCGAACATGTAACATATAAACCTTTTAGGTACACACTTGAACCATAAAATTCTGCCCCTGACTTTCAAAATTCATGACCATTTCTGATGAAAAATATATTTATTCTATCCCTCTTAGTCCCGAAGTCTTCACTACATCAGGATCACTCAATATCTAAATCCAAAGTCTCTTCAAGACTCTCTTTTGGTTTTCAACTCTTTAGGAATTATTGCATTCAAAGTAAAACAGTGAAAAAGGTACATGATGACATTACCATTCCAAAATAGGATAAAAGAGATATATAAATAGAAAGGAATAATTATCCCCAAACAAGACTGAGATCAGCATGGCAGACATTAAATCCTAAACTCCAAGTTCAATATCTTGTACTCACTGTGATGTAGCATGGTCCCCTATACCTTGGACAACCTCATTTGCTGGTTTCCACCCACAGCCTATTCTCTTGAGCTTCATGGCACATCGCTGATCATTCTTTTTCTGGTCCTCTCTCTTTGTACTCCCACAGCTGCAGAAATCATTGCCTCATTGGGTACTCTCTGTAGGGGCTCTCACTTATTTGGATTACCAGGCTTTCCTTGAAACCTCAATAGAAACTGCCATAATAATCCCCATAACATTCCATAATCTGGCCCCCCAAATGTTTATGCCTATCTCATAATGCAGAATCCCAATAGTCTTAACAGTTCAACATTGCTCAAAATTCCAAATCCAAAGTCTCTTCTGAGACTTGAAGCAAACTCTTGTCTGTGATCCTTGTAAAAATCAAAAGCAAGTTACATAAATTGAATATACAATGGCACAGTGTTAATGTTCCCATTCTGAAAGGGAGTAATAGGGGCTCAGAAAGAAGGAAAGGGACGAAAGCAAGACTAAAACCCAGGTGGGCAAACAAGTCCTGAAACTTCATGTTTGGCATTTTGTACACATGGTGGGAAGATGTGATCTCCAAAGAACATAGACAGCCCTAACCCTATGGCCTTGAAAGTTGTAGCCCACATGGCCTTCTCTTGACCTGGCTCTATGCACAACCAACAGCTTTCCTCAACAGATGTTCTACATTCTCTTAATTGCTGAGTCTCCATGGTAGCCTCAGCTTCACTCTCACAACTTCAAGCTTCAACTCTCAGGGAATTTCTACCAGGATTTTGACCCTGCTACACATGCCTTGAACTCTCAGACCTTCCTTTAAAATTTCAGTGAAACCCTCCATAATACCCTAATTCCAACATCTTGCATTTCTGCAGAAACAAAACCACGTGGACAATGCCAAGGTCTACTGCCAGCTCAAGCAATAGCTGGACCTCCTTGGACCATGGTTACCTAGAGAATGGGTGACTCACCATACTGAAATGAAACAACTTCATAGGCACACTTATGTGAGAAGGATGCCCTGTGGTGTCTTCTCAAGTGAGTTTTCTCTTATAACTTTGAGTCTATTATGGTTATAGTCTGTCTGATTCCTGAGATGCCCTCAAGTCATCCTTCCCATAGTGTTTATGCAATATACTTGATTATTCTCTAATTGTACTAATCTCTTCAGTAGCCACTCTATCATTACATGCATTTCTGAACAGAATGCAATTTTTTCAAATTTTTCCTTTTTGTTTTCTGCCAGCAATATATGCTACCACCTGAATGCTGGGTTGCCTTGAAATTTCCCCCACCAAATTAACCAGTACATCACACAAAGTTTCAGGACATGGACAAAATGTAGACAAGTTTTTCATCTGAATGTAACATGACAAAATTCCTAAAAGAGTTTTTGTTCCCATCTGAAGTCTCCTGAGCACAGTCTTTACTGTCCATATTCCTATCTGCATTCTGGTCTTCTGAGTTCTACTCATAACCTTCTAAGAATTCTCTAGCCTGCATCTACAAAACTTTTCAAACTCCTCCCATAAACCAATTCTGAAGACTTCTTAACCACATGGTCAGGTATATAACAGCATTGATTCCACTCCCTATACCAATTTCTGTGTTACTCAGCTTTTGATTGTTGTGACCAAAATACCTGACAAAAAAATCTTAGAAGGAAGAGTTTATTTTAGGTTCATGGTTTCAAAGATTTGGTCCATGGTTGGCCAACTCAATTGAACTGGGTATGAGGTGAAGCAGAACAGTATGGTGGAAGGGTGTGGCAGAGGAGAGCTTCTTAGCTCATAGAAGTCAGGAAAAAGAGAAAGAAAGAGAGAAGAAGAGGCCAGGGATATACATAATGCAAAGCCATGCCTCCAGTTATCTACCTCCTCCAGTCACACCCCACCTACCTAGTAACCACCCAGTATTCCTTTCATATTATTAATGCATCAAACAGATTAATCCTCTAATGAAGTAATAGCCCAAATCACTGCCAACAAGCTTTTTCATAAACATTTCTAAATCCATATCATAACAGGGACACACTCAAATCACAGCAATACTTAAAAGAAAAAAGAAAAAAACAAAACAGAGTATTTCTTATGATGAGACTTGACTTGCAAGAAATGGTAAATGGAGTTCTTCAAGTTGAAAGAAAATAATGCTAAGTAGAAGCATGATAGCATAAAGAGTATGAAAGATACCAGTAAAGATCAATAAGGTAATGTAGCTTAATGGTAGATTACTTGCCTTGTGTGTACAAGGCCCTGGGTTCAATCTCCAGTAAAGGAAAACAAATTGACATATATACAGAATACTGTATTAGTTTAATGGCAGCAGGTAAATAATTTTTCAGTCTAGTATAAAAGTTAAAATACAAAAGTATTTAATATATAAGAAAACTCATGTCAATGGATACATAAAACAAATAGGGTAAATGGTGACATCAATAACTAATAACGTTGGAGGAAAAGAAGGTAAAATTATAGGAGTTCTATGCAAGTAAATTTAGATGAAATTGTTATAAATTTAAACTATTACAACAATAGAACATTTTATAGAAAACCAATAGTAACTTAAAAGAAAATACCTTTCAAATTTATACAAAAGAAAAGAAGAAAAGGAACAAAGACACCCCACCTAACTGCTGAGAAGGGAAGCTGACAATCTTCTGAACTCCAAAAGAAACAATTCTTTAAATTTTCATCAAGATTCTTTTCTTTGTTCTGCTTAATTTTGACCTTAAAGGTTCATGGACAATTATAGATATTCACATTTGTTTTTTTGTTTTTTTTTTTTTTTTTTTCTTTTCTTATTTCTAGCATTTTTGAAACAGTTATTTTTCATGGATTAGTTTTTTGAGGACTAGGAAGTTTGATTAGTATATTACAATAGTTGTTTTGTATTCTTTTTTATGTTAATTTTTTTTAAGATTTTCACTTTATGTTTTTTCTCTCATTTATCTGTTTCTCTTGACTCTCTTTTCTTCTGCTAACAGACGATCTCTATTGCTCTCTTTTTCACTGTCCCTTTAATGTTCTTGCTTCTATGCTCCCTCTTCCTCCCTCACAATCATCACATCCTACATCACTTTTGTTCTATCCCTATCCACCATTCGAAATTGTGAACCCTTTTGCAAACTTACTGTTTTCACTATAGGCAATAACTTATCGTATCATTTTTGTTTATTATGACAACATTGTAGATGGTACAGCAGGAACTAAAATACTATTAGTTTTTGAAAATCACAGTAAAACACAAAGGAAAACAGCAAGAAGGAGAAAGACAAACAAAAGAATAACAAGACAAACAAAAAGTTAAGGTAGCTATAACAAATCTTTCCCTATCAATAATTACTTAATGTAAATAGATTAAATTGTTTAACGAAAAGACATAGAAAAGGTGAATAGAATTTATTTAGAAATAATCCAACTATATGCCATCTACAAGAATCTTACTTTAGATTTAAGAACACACAGAGGCTGAAAGTTAAGGGATAGAAACAGACATTCCATACAATGGTAACCTAAAGAAAGCAATGGTAGCTGTATTTTTAACAGACAAAGCAAACTATAAGTCAAAAATTGTCTCTAGTGACAAAGAAGGTCATTTTATATTGATAAGAGGGTTAATTCAGTAGGAAGATATAACAATTCTTAATATATGTGTACCCTATATCAGAGCACCTAAACATAAAACAAGTATTGACAGATATGAGGGAAGAAATAAATTGACAGGTATGCAATTATAATAGAGGAGTTTAATATACCACTTTCAATAATGGATAAAACATCTAGACAGAAAATCAATAAAGAAAAAGCAGAGTTAACATAAAACAATAGACAGAATGAACATATACAGAACTGTCTACCTTGAAGCATTAGAATATATATTCTTCTCAAGTGCACACAGATCATTCAGCAGGATAGATCAAATTAGGTCTCAAAATATGTTTTAACAAATTTTAGAAGATTTAACTTTTGTCTACTGTATATTCTGACCATAGTGGAATTAGACCAAAAACTCATAACAAAAGAGAACGTGAAAACTCACAAATATACGAAAACTAAACAACACACTTTTAAACAACTATTAATTAAAAAAATCAAAATGGAATTTTGAAAGTATCTCAAAACATAAATAAAAACAACATATCAAAACTTTGGAGACATACCAAAAGCAGTTTCAAAGGAAATTTTAGCCTTATATACCTATATTAAGAAAGAAAATGTTTGAATTAACAAACTATGCCACGAAGAATTAGATAAAGAAGAATAAACTAAGCCCAAAGTTAGAAGAAGGACAATAAAGATTAGAGCAGAAATAAATCAAATAGAGACTAAAAAAATAATGCTAACAATCAACAAAACTAAAAGTTCATTTGTAATAAGACAAACAATATCAATAAACCCTTAATTAGACTAAGGGGGAGAAAGAGAAGACTCAAATAAATAAACTAAAGAATAAAAAAGAAAAATATTGCCAGGTGTGGTTGTGCACCGGTTTAATTACAGTGGCTCAGGGGCTGAGACAGGAGGATTTAAAAGTTCAAGACCAACTTCAGCAACTTAGCAAGACCCTGTCTCAAAATTTTAAAGTAAAAATAAAAAGGACTGGGGATTTGGCTTAGTAGTTAAGCACTTCTGGGTTCAACGCCCAATACTGGGAGAGAGAGAGAGAGAGAGATTACATTAATACCAAAGAAATAAAAAGAATCACAAGGAACCTCTGTGAACAATTTGATGTGCTTATAAATTAGATAACCTAATAGAAATGAATAAATTCCTACGAATATACAATAATCAAGAGGAAATAGAAAGCCCAATCAAATCAGGAACAAACAAATGAAGAGACTGAATTAACAATAAAAAATGTCCCAGTGAAGCAAAAGTCAGAAACAGATAGCTTTGTGGTTGAATTCTTAAATTCAAGAGTGAATTCTTCACAGGTGCACATTCCAAGAAAATACTAATCCTTCTTCAACTCTTCAAAAAATAGAAGAAATACTTTGTAACTCATTTTATGAGGCCAGTGTCATCCTGATACCAAAACCAGACAAAGACATCACAAGAAAACTACAGATGACTATTCCTGAGGATGAAAGAAGAAAAAATCTTCAATAAAATACTAACAAAACAGATTGAACAGCACATGACCAAGAGAGATTCATCTTTAGGATACAAGGATGGTTCAAAATGATCAATTTTATGTACCATAGTAACAAATTAGAGATTAAACACACACACACACACACACACACACACACACACACACAAACTTTTAATAAAATAGTCTTAGAAGGAACTTACCATAACAAAATAAAGTCAATTGTGAAAAGCCTAAAGGTACCATTATAATCAATAGGGAAATTTGTTTTCCTAGGAACTAGTCTAAAGCAAAGAGGCCCAATGCCCACTCTCATTTATATTCAACACAGTATTGGAAGTGATAATGAGATAAGAAGAACTAAAAGTTATCAAAATCAAAAAGGAAGAATTAAAGTTCTCTCTGTAGAAGACATGATCATATTTTAGAATGCACTAAAAATTCAACAAAAACAACAAAAAATATTAAAATTAATAAACAAATTTGATAAACTTATGACACAAATAATATACAAAAATCAGCAGTGTTTCCATATACTAACAACAAACAATTCAGAAAAGTTAAGAAAATATTTATATATACCAATAGAATATTTAAACTACCAATAAAAAGAATAAAATTCTTAGAAATAAACCAAAGAGGTGAAAAACCTATACATTGAAAATTATAAAGCAATAATGAACAAAATGAAAGAAAAAGTAGATATTGGGAAAACATTTCATATTCATGGAGTGGAAAAATTAATATTATTAAAATGTTCATACTATTCAAAGTTATATACAGATTCAAAGAAATCCTTATCAAAATCTAAATTTTATTCCTTATCAAAATAAAAACTACAATACTAAAATTCATATGGAATCACCAAAGACCCTCAATAGCCAAAGCAATTTTTTTTTTTTTTTTTTGGTACCAGAGATTGAACTCAATGGCACTCAACCACTGAACCACAATTCCAGTCCTACTTTATATACATATATATGTATTTTATTTAGAGACAGAGTCTCACTGAGTTGATTAGCACCTCACTTTTGCTGAGGTTGGCTTTAAATCCTGCCTCAGCTTCCCGGGTTGCTGGGATTACAGGCCTGTGTCACTGCCCCTGGTTCAAAAGCAATCTTTAGCCACAAAAGCAGTTTGAAGCACCACATTTCTTAATTTAAAATTACACTGCAAAGTCATAGTAATCAAAGCAGTGTATTACTAGTACAGAAACAGACACACAGACACATAGACCAAAGGAACAAAATAAAAAGTCAAGAAATAAATCCACATATGACCAAGTGATCTTTGACAAGAACTCCAAGAGCACACAATGGAGAATGAATATCTTGTTCAATAAATGATGTTTGGAAAACTGGATACTCACTACCTGAAGAATGTTGGATCCATCTCACATTACTTCAAATATACCAAAGACTTAAACTAAAGGGAAAAAAAAAAAAAAAAACCTATAAAACTCACAGAAGAAAACACATGGAAAGAGCTTCTTTTTATTGGTCTTCACAAGGATATTTTTGGATGTTGACACCAAAACCATAGGCAACAAAAGCAAAGACAGACAAGTGGGACTGAACCAAACCAAAATGCTTCAACACAGCAAAGGAAACCATCAAGAGTATGAAGACCATCCCCTGAAATGGGAGAAATGCCTGCAAACCAGGTATCTGATAGAGGGCTAATATTCACAAACTATAAGGAACATATATAATTCATTAGCAAAATATCTAATAATCTGATTTAAAATTTGTCAAGGAATCTGAACAGACATTACTACAAAGAAGAAATGCAAAGAATCAACAGATATATAAATAGATGGTCAACATTACTAATCATCAGAGAATCATGAGGGAAATAGCAAAACCCTCATGAGATATCACTTCACACCTATTAACATGACGATTATCAAAACCACAAAAGATATCAAGTGCCAATCAAGATGTGGAGGAAATGGCATCTTTATACACCATTGGTGGAAATGCAAAATGGTGGGGCTACTATGGAAAACAGTACGGGGGATCCTCAAAAAGTTAAACATAAAAATACCAGATGATTCAGCAATCTTAACTGCGGGTGTATATCCAAAAGAAACAGAACCTGAATTGTAAACAGATGTTTGCATTCTCATGTTCATCACATTATTTACAATTGCTGAGATGTGAAACAACCTAAATGTCTGTCAATGGATAAATGAATAAAGAAAGTGTGATATTTAGAAAGAAAGAAGGAAAATCATAACATTTGTGATGATATGAATAAACCTGAATGACATCATGCTAGGTGGAAAACCTGGTCACAGAAATAAAAGTATTGCATTATCTCTCTTATATGTGCAATCTGAAATAGTCATATTCAGGCATAGAATGATAATTCCAAGAGCAGGGGGAGGAAGAAATAGGGAGATATTTGTCAAAGGGTATAAAATTAAAATTCTGCAAGATGAAAAAATTTCTGAAGATTTAATTTATATCATGACAAATATAGTTAACAACATTGTATTGTATATTTGAAATTTGCTAAGAGGGTGATTATTAAGGGTCCTTACCACAAAAAGGAAGAAGGGAGTTGGAGTGTGAAATGGAGAGAGGTAGAAAAAATGGTACCTACATGGGTTGATAGAAACATTGAGAAGTTTGTGTTGATAATTTCATGATTCATGATTCATACATATATCAGAACAAAGTTGTATACACTAAATATATGTATAATTTCTATTTTTTGGTTATAGATCTTTTTCTTTTGCTGAGCAAAAGAGGAAATTAAGATGCAGAAAATACATAGAGAAGATCATGTGAGGACACAGAGCAAAGATAGTAATGTCCGAGCCCAGGAGAAAGCTCTCATAAGTAATCAAACCTGCCAATTCCCACATATAAGACTTAGAGCCCACAAAAATTTATGAAACAAGTATCTGTTGGTTAAGCTACCCAGTTTGTGTCTTTATTAAGGAAGCCATGGCAAACTAATACAGACAGTGTGAGGATTTAAAATCCTTTTTTGCACAATCCAGGAATAAAGAAGAGAAAGACCACTCTCCCAACCAAGCATATTTATTTACTGTCTGCTTTTCCTTGCAACTGTAAGATATAACAATACCATTACAACCAATTTTAAGTTGTACAAATCATACCAAATTTTTTATTGGGCTTAAATGCTTTTAAAAAGTAAAAATTTTATTGCCAATGTCCTCTGGAATTATATCTACTAAATACGAGAAAAGCTTTAAAAATACAAAGATGTGAAGTACTGATCTGCATCCCAGCCTTAGTTCTAAAACAGAGGAAATGTATATGACCAGAAACCAGTATGTTTAGCAGAACCTTCTAATATTTCTTCCCAAGTTCCATTCTGACTTACTCAAGTAAGTTTTAGTCTTTCTGTTATCTTGTAGCTAAGTTTTGACTAATGGAATACAGGCAGAAGAGTTGAAAAAGAAGTGTCCTTAAAGAGAGATTCGTACTTGTAAACTCCGTCCTCTTCCTCCTGGCCAGAGATTCAGCAGTCACGTGTGGAGAATCACACACTAGAATGCCCTATGGTAAGAATGAAAGAACAATGGGAAGGAGACTTTGTCCTTGACACCATGAAGAACACACTAGTCCTGAGATAGCTTCTGACACCACTGTTTTTTGTTATTTATTAAAAAACAATTTTAATTGTATATTTCCAAAGATATCTTTCTTCTATTATAAATGAAAACAATCCAAGGAAGGATTTTGTTTCATTTTTTCCAATGTCCATTTGATAAAACAATGATTTTCAGACTTTGAATTTGGGCATATAATGTAGGAAAACCTCTATATTACTCAGTTTCGTAGAAACTTACCCTAAACCCTAGTTCCCCTAGAACTGAATAGTGTCACCGAGTCATATCTAAGCATCTTTCATTCTTTCATTTCCCACAGTGGTTTGAACATACTTTTCTTTTTCTTTCCCAGCATCAGGGCTTGAATCCAGGGCCTTACTTGTGTTGGGAAAGCATTGTACCACTAAGCTACATCTTCAAATCCTGAGGGTATTTTTAGAAACAGTCAAGTATACAGACATACATATACACACATACTGCGGTTATATGATAACATATGCATGTACATAACATCTAGTCTACAGAATTTGCTTTGGATACACGTGAACTATGAGTTGTCTTACAGTAGCTGTAAGCCTCCTCCCTCAAGGTCCAGGGAACAGGAATTAAGAATTACTAACAGAGTATTTGAGCTGAGGGATCCCTTAAATTCACATAAAATGGTCCATTTAGAGTAGTATTTTAAGCATGAGAGCTTGGAAATTAGAAAGACATATTTTCCGTTTCTGTTCCACCACCTAACCTTACTATGAACTGGTTCTCTGTGACGCTTAATGTCTTCCCATTTAAAGTGGAGATTCTAATACTTGGGAGGATCAAACAAGATTTGTGTACAAGCACTTAGTACAGAAACTGTTAGACATTAAGCACCATGTTAGCCATCATTGCTAGGTGTTCAACAGTGTTGTTGGTCATTCAGTAAATGATCATAGCACTTCTTCATTTTACAGATGAATAAACTAAAATGGAGACAATCTGAGCTATTTCCTCAGGTTCCTGTTCCACTTTTACCACTAACAACCAAGCCCACGTCCTTTCCCTCAACCCCGTGGGAAAGCAGACATTGGAGGGAACATTATAGCTGTTTTAACAAAATTATAGCCATTATCATCTTCTAAATTTTCTCCTTTAGGTACCAACTTTAACTAGTAGATACTTACTGTCTTAATGCTTTTAAACAAATATAATGTCTATTACAATTGCAGAAATAATGTGCTTTATGTAGCAAGTCTAATCTTTTAAAATGGATTACTTCATCAACAATTATTTTTAAGAATTTCCTAAGATTTGAAAGGATTTTTAAACTGGGAGACAATATCTTCATGGATATTGCACATGTATTGCTACAAATGCTTCAGTAGATTTCTTTCTTCCTGGTTTTTGTTTTTGGTTTTTTTTTTTTTTTTTTTTGCAGCAAGTAAAATGCCTACAAACTATAATCTCTTAGAGTCATGTACACCATGAACATAATAATACTTCCATTATGTTTCCTTAACACAGGTCAGGATTAAAATTTTCAAGGATCAGATTTCTTTAGCACTAGGTCAAGATAATGAACTGAGCTGGGGAGGGTTGAATACTGATTGGCAATCACTATCATGACCTAGGAACAAAAATCAAAAATAGTCTGGATGTAAGCAAACTTTATAAGATTTAATATCAGAGAATGTAAAAATTGACAAGCAGAATTATGATTCTGGTACACATTTAAATTCTCATAATCATGAATCTATTTTAATGCACTGTTTAACAATATTTCAGTCAATGACAGACCACATATACCAAGTAGGTGCCATCAGATTATAAAGCAGTTGAAAGATTACTACTGTTCAGTGATGTTGTAGCAACTGTAATGTCATAGTACAACAAATTACTCATGTGTTTGTGGTGATGCTAGTATAAACAAACCTATGGTGTTGTCAATAGAATAAAAGTATAGCACATACAATTTTGTACAGTACATAACACTTAATAATGGTAATAAGTGATAATGCTATGGTGTATGTATCTAACATGCTATATTTTATCATTATTTCAGAGTATACTGCTTCTATTCCTTCCACTCATTAAAAAAGCATACTATAAAATAGTATGCTATGTTTTACCAGTAGCAGTCTCATGCATCTTAATTTACCAAGTGTCTTGATTGCATCAAGATGCCATGTCAAAATGATTGACCTGGGGACAATCGAGGTTTATGGAAGTAGACTCTGTGATATGTACACAATAATAAAATCTCCTAACAACGTGTTTCTCAGAAAGTGTCTGTTATGCTTTAAATGTGAGGTCTCCCTCAATAGCTCATGTGGGAGATGATGAAAGAAGGTTCAAAGGTAAAATTGTTGTTATAAGCCTTGTCGCAATCAGTGAATTATTCCCCTGATAGGGATTAACTTGGTGGTCACTGCAGGAAGATAAGGTGTGGTTGGAGGAAGTGTGTCCCTGGGGGCATTCTTTGGGTGTTTTTATTCTGTCCTTGTTTAGCAGAGTTCTCTCTGCTCCCTTGGGTGTTATGTTCTCAACAGTTTCCTCCGCCACACTCTTCTACCATGATGCTCTGCCCCATCTCTGGTCACAAAGAATGCTGTCAGCCAACTATGAACTGAGAACTCTGAAACCATGAGCCCCCAAATAAAGTTTTCCTACTCTAATTGTTCTTGTCAGTTCTTTTGGTCACAGTAGCAAAAAAATCTGACTAAAACAATGTCCCTGCCATTGAGCAATGCATGGCTGTATATGTATTTACAAACATCCAAAGTTTAATATTTGTAACAGAAATTTATTTTTGCTAAATATATCCAGTAAGAACTATCATCCTCAAAAATCTTCATTTCCTTTTAGTGTAAAGCATTCTCATATAAAGGACACGCCTCACCATGGTGGAGGCAATTTCTGCAATCTTGAACAACATCCTTCAATTCCAACTTCTTGTCCATCAGACACAGAAGTTCCCTTTTCATGTTCCTTCACTGTACAGTATAAGATCTAGCCTTATTCTTTCCACTCCTCATCCTCCAACAATTCTAACTTTATACTGGCATTTACATTTAATTCCACATTCCTTCTGTGTTTTCTTAAATATGTTATCTGTCTATAATAAACTGCATTTCCATTAACATGTTGGCAATAATTTTTTTTCTGAAGCATAAGATGCCATACTAGCATTATAGTCCCTTCTGTGTAGGTAAATAAGAATAGCCCCCATATCTCTCCATCATAGATCAAACAAGAATTTTGAAATCTTAGTGTATTTTTGTTTTGCATTTCCTTGATTCATAAAGATAGTGAACATTTTTTCATGTATTTGTTGGCCATCTATTTTTCTTCCTTTGAAAAATATCTGTTTAGTTATTTTGCTCATTTATTGATGAAATTGTTTTTTGAGTTCTTTATATAATCTGAATATTAATTATTCTGTCAGAGAGGAGTTGGCAAAGAGTTTATACCATTGTGTAGCTCCCTCATTATGCTCTTAATGGTTCCCTTTGCTGTGCAGAAACTTTAAAAAAAAATCTGATGGCCTTCCACTTATTGATCTTTGGTTTTATTTCTTGAACTATAGTCGTCTCATTAAGGAAGTCAGTGCCAGCACCAATATGATAGAATGTTAACTCCATGTTTTCTTCTAGCAGTTTCAGAGTTTCTGGTCTAATTCTTGCCCTTGATAAATTTTAATTTAATTTTTGTGCATGGTGAGAGATAAGGATCTAATTTCATTCTTCTACATATGAATATTGAGTTTTCCCAGCATCATTTGTTGAAAATATTATCTTTTATCCAACCTATATATTTGATACCTTTGTCAACTATCAGATGGTTGTAAGCATACAGGTTTGTCTTCGTGTCTTCCATTCTATGCTATTGGTCTTCATATCTATTCTGATGTCAATAACATGCTGATTTTGCTACAATAGCACTGTAGTGTAATTTTGGATAAGATATTGTGATGCCTCCTGCGTCACTCTTCTTACTCAGGATTGCTTTGACTATTCTGAGTCTTTTATTCCTTCAAATGAATTTAAGGACTGATTTTTTTCTTGTTCTGTGGAGACTCTTATTAGCATTTTGATGAGGATTGCATTGAATCTGTATGTTGCTTTTTGTAATATGACCATTTTGACAATATTAATTCTGCCTATCCACAAGTATGGAAGGTCTTTCTACTTTCTAAGGCCTTCTTCAATTTCTTTCTTCAGTGTTCTATGGTTTTTATTATAGAGATCTTTCGCCTCCTTGGTTAGATTAGTTCCCAAAGTTCACTTGGTTTTTTGTTTGTTTGTTTGTTTGTTTGTTGAGGTTATTATGAATGGAATAGTTTTCCTGATTCCTTTCTTAACAAAGTTACTATTTGATTATAGATAATCTACTGATTTATGAATAATGATCTTGTATACTGCTACTTTGCTGAATTCATTTATTAACTCTAGAAGTATTTTGGTAGAGTTTTTTGAGTTTTCTAGATAGAACATCAAATCATCAGCAAACAGGGACATTTTGTCTTCTCTTTTTCCTATTTGTATCCCTTTAATTTTCTTCTTGTCTGAGTGTTCTGATAGAGTTTCAAGGATTATACTGAATAGGAGTGGTGAGAGTGGACATCCTTATCTTGTTCCTGATTCTAAATGAAAACTTTCAGGTTTCCTCCATTCATTATGATGCTAACTTTGGGTTTGTCATATATAGCCCTTATAATGTTGAGGGGAGTCCTTTGTATCCTTAGATTCTCCAGCATTTATAACATGAATGGGTGCTGGATCTTATCAAAGTCCTTTTATGCATCTAGTGAGATGCTCATATGATTCTTGTCCTTATTTTTATTTATGTTGTAAATTCCACTTTTTGATTTTCCATGTTTATCCAAACTTGAATCCCTGGGATAAAACACTTGATCATGGCATACTATTTTCTTGATATGATTTTAATGTGATTTACTAATATTCTATTAAGGATTTTTACATTTATGTTCTTCAGGAATATTTGTAGTTTTCTTTC
The DNA here is from genome assembly GCF_902686455.1 of Sciurus vulgaris. NCBI lineage: Eukaryota > Metazoa > Chordata > Mammalia > Rodentia > Sciuridae > Sciurus > Sciurus vulgaris. The sequence goes on along the minus strand of NC_136470.1, from coordinate 51,679,946 downwards.
CTTTATGTATCTACATCTGGTTTTAGTATCAGGGTTACTAGCTTCATATAATGTATTTGGGAGCTCTTCCCTTTCAATTTCCTGTAATAATTTAAGAAAGACTGGTATTATTTCTTCTTTAAAGGTCTGGTAGAACTCAGCTAAGAATCTAACTGGTCCTGAGCTTTTCTTTGTTAAAAGGCTTTTAATTGCTATTTCAACTTCATTACTTGATATTGGTCTGCTTAGGTTTTCTATATCTTCCTTGTTCAATTTCAGCAGCTCATATGTATCTAAAAATTTGTCATTGTCTTCCATATTTTCCAGTTTATTGGAGTATAAAGTTTCAAAAAGTTTCCAATGATTCTTTGGATTTCACAAGTGTCTAATGATATCATTTTTTTCATTTCTATGAGAATAGCTATTCATGTTTGTTTCTAAACTCCATTTGCTTGGAATATTTTTCCATCCTTTTAGCTTTATTTAGTGGGTGCTTTCCCCTATAGGATGAGTTTCTGGAAAACAGGATATAGTTGGATTGGTTTTTTGACCCATTCTGCTAATCTGTGTCTTTTAATTGGTATTCTGAGACCATTTACATTCAGTGTAATATGAATATGTATTGTCAGTTTCCTGCCATTTTGATTTGCTTGATATTTAATACTAGGTTGATTTTAATTTAGTTGATTGCTTTTCTACTGTCTTTTCTCTATTTTGGAGTTTTGGGTTTTGCTTTTGGATACATGTGTGGGTAATTTATCTTTGAGTATTCTTCGTAGTGCTAGTTTGGTGATTAGAAATTCTTTCAATTTATCCTTGTCATGGAAAGTTTTTATTTCCTGACTGATTTTGAAAGAGAGCTTTGTTGGATATAGCTCACTTGCCTGGCAATTATTTTCTTCAGAGTTTGGAATATCTCATTGCAGGCCTTCCTTGATTTTTTTTTTTTTTAGCAGTTATAGTTCTTAAGTTATAGAAGTTATGCCAGTTGTGACCATTTCTCTAGTTTCTAAACCTCTAGTATTGAAAAGAGGAATAAAACAAGGATGAAATGTAGAGAAGGTCCTTTGACCATCCATGATTATTTTCCACCTATGGCTGGGCGAAAAAAGATAGCCCACATATACAACATTCACTCAGATATTATTTCTCAGAGATGCCACAACTTTGTCCTTCCTCCTGGCCAAATCTATTCTGCCTTGAATTCATTTCCTCACTCTTGCCAAAATCAAAGCCCTTCCACCAAGACACTGAAGCTAAAAACTTCAGAAGAATTCTTCATTTTCTTCAACTCCTCATATGGGTAAAATGTAATCTGTTCCATTCTTCCTTTTCTTCATTTTACATATGGGTAAATATAATCTAATTTTTACTTTTTAAGTTTCTCCCAATTTAGATCTTGAATGGAAATTCCTGCCATCTGAGTTTGAGTTCTCAAAGTCCCTTCTCCAAATTATTAAAGAAATCTTCTTGCCTCTACCCCATTTACTCCATAGTGGTTCATCTCCACATTGCCAGCAAAGTAATCTCTTTAGAACCCAAGCTTTATTATGTGTCTCCCTGATTTCAAAGTCTACAATAGCTCCATGGTATCTACAGGATAAAATTCAAACTTTCCGTTATGTGCCTCTCTGTTTCTTCAGTATCATTTTTCGATTTACAATCTCCCTTCTTCCTGCCATCAACCCCATACTATACAATTTAGTCACAATGGAAAACTTCCTTTGTGTAGTTATGCCACAAAGGAAGTTATGCCAGATGTAACCATTTCTCTAGTTTCTAAGCAAATGGCATTGAAAAGAGGAGTAAAATGAGGATAAAATGTAGAGAAGGTCCCTTGACTATCCAAGGACATTTTCACCCCATCACTGGGAGAAAACGCCAGGCTGTCTCATCCTCTGAATCTTTGCTTACCCTGTGTTCTCTCTACTCAAAATACCTTTCCTCCTGTAATTCTGGTGATCGTTTTTCATCTTCAAGCTCAACTCAGGGCTCATCTCTTTGCAGTCCTTTTTAAATGGCCCTTCTTTCCCTTGGTTCCCACACTGAACTTGGGTGCAATTATCTGTTTATTGTCTCTCCCTTCCTTCTCTCCTTTCTAGGATCTCCTTTCTAGGATCTTCTGCCACTCAGCCAAGGCTTACTTTCATAAGCCGGCTTTCATGTCTCTTCATTATCCTGCTGCAAGCAATACAGAACAGCAATCAGTCTATATCCTAATTAGAGGATCCGCTCTCCACCTTGCTGCCTTTCTCAGTGATGGCGGCGTTTCCCATGACTGGGGCGATGGCACGAAGGGGTCAGGCAGGGGAAGAGCAGCTGGGGCTGCCTCACTGCTACCCAGATTGAGGCACCTGTAAGAGTGCTTCTGCACCTAAGAAAAAGCGATGAATGCACCTGTCAGTGGGGCCTGGAGTCTGGGCAGGCAGATCCGGCTGGTTCTGAGGAAAGGGCTCCAGCTAACTCCCTAGTAGCAGCAGCGGCAGCCCTAGTCATGACAGTGGTGGCAGCGGTGGTGGCTGTGGCGAGCAGACATTCCCCCTTTCCCAGCCCGCCCTACCTGCACGCCCCCAACAGCTGCTACCCTCCTTGATTTTAGTCTGAGTTGAGAAGTCCTCATATGACTTTTAATATTCTTTCTTTTTTAAAATTTTTTTTTAAATTTTTTAAATTTTTTACAGACTGCATTTTGGTTCGTTGTACACAAATGGGGTACATCTTTTCGTTTCTATCGTTGTGCACCATGTAGATTTATACCATTCGTGTAATCATACATGTACATAGGATAATGATGTCTGTCACATTCCACCATTTTTCTTACCCCCCCACCTCATTTCCCTCTATATAATCTAAAGTTCCTCCATTCTTCTTTCACCCCCCACCCTCTCACCCCCATTATATATCATCATCCACCTATCAGGGAAAACATTTGGCCTTTGGTTTTTTGGGATTGGCTTATTTCACTTAGCATGATGTCCTCCAAGTTCATCCATTTATCTGCTAATGCCATAATATTATTCTTCTTTATGGCTGAATAATATTCCATTAATATTCTTTCTTTATTTGCTCTGTTAGAAATTTTTATTATGATGTGTCTTGGAAAGGTTTTGTTCTGATCTTGTCTATTTGGGGTCCTATATTCCTGCTGTATGTGGATGTCTATCTCATTTCCGATATGAGAAAATTTTGTTACTATCCCCCTGAAAACTGTCTTGATGCCTTTAGCCTATCCCTCCATGTTCTCTTCTATCCCAATGACTCCAAGGTTTGTTCTCTGGATGCTGTCCAGAGTTCTTGTGTATTCTCAGTGTGGCCTTTTAATTGTTTTTTATTTGTTGCATACTGAGTATTCAAGTTCATGTAGTCTGTCTTCAAAGCCTGAAGTTCTGTCTTCAAGGTCTTAAGTTGTATTTTCTATACAATCTAATCTGTGAATTTTTGATTTGATTCATTTTATTTTTCATTGTCAGTAATTCTGATTGGTTTCTTTTCAATCTCTCTATTTCTTTATTGAAATGGTCCTTTATCTCCTGCACACACTCTCTTAATTAACGTCTTAGATCTTCTTTTAGTTCATTGAACATTTTAATAATCAGTTTTTTCATAATCTTTCTGTGGAACTTCATGTATCTGTGGGATCATTTGTTGGGGGATTGTAGATTTTGAGGGGAGATTTGTTTACCTGTTTCCTCATGTTTTCAGAGGTCTCAGACTTGCCCATAAATTAATTTCACTTCTTCTTTGTATAAGCATTTCCTTTTGTGTATAGTTATCATTTTTGTTTTGTTTGTCTTCTATTTTTTAATGTATGAGTAGATGTTCAACAGTGGGACCCATGGTCCATCTCTGGTGGTTCCTCCTTGGGGCCTGGTTGTTGGTTTGGGGTTTTTTTTCTCCCCAGTTCTGTGTTAACATATTTTGAGGCTTGGGTGGAGCTAGAGCATGTGTGGTGAGATTCACTGTTCCTAGGCAGAGCTGTGAGCATTGATCAAGGGCAGAATCTCTTCTCTGTGAATTTGACGTATCCCAATCACCTTCCAACCCCTCTTAGAGAAAGGAAGGGACAATAATAACCCTAATGTAAAAAAAAGAGATATACAGCCTTAAGATGAATGTCTAGTATCTACTTTGACATCTGTAACACTAATTGCCACCTATACAAGAATGGCATGGTAAACATTTAACATTAGCTGAACCAGATTGAAAAACTGAACTAGATTGGCTTTAAACAGCAGGCATCCACTTGTTATCCACTGTATCAATAACCACAGCCACATCAATGAAGTAGGAATTACATAAACTATTAATTCTGTTAGATAGTGGGAATAAAGTTTCCTTCGTGAAGAGAAAATTGGTAGGAAGGCAAAAGAAATTTGAAACATTTTAAAATGTCATCAGAAGAGGGGAAGGGGCTAGGTGGCAGAAGTCAACTATAGAGAGGAGGAATAAAAAATTAAAAGTCATTTTTATAAAATGAAAGAGAGGATGAGGGAACAGAATAATTTGGCTATTAGTGGGACAAGAGAGTGAATAAGGGGCAATAAGAGGGACAAAAATCAAGATATGAACAAACAAGGAAGAGTAAGATCAAAACAACTGAAACCCATGTATAATTATATTCCACCTAAATCAAACCAAGGTTAATTAATAAACATGTGCAGAAAAAATCAATTAAAGTGAAGTATATGAATATGTATATACATGCATACATATATTAACCTATTCATCCAGTGAGAACTTACACTACACACACACACACATATGCACACACACACACTCACAGAATTTAAAAAAATAAAAAATAATAAAATGAAATGATATTTGAAAAAAATTAAGTCAATTAAAAACAAAGCAAAAATGGGGAAAATCAGAGGAAAATAAGAAAAAAAGGTAAAAATCTTAATTAGAAATGTAATTTTGACCCTCCATCTTTAGGGATGGATTCTTATTCTTTACACATATTTTTGAGCTCTGCAACCTTTGGTTCAAGGGCTGGGGTTTGTTAAAACCAACATCTCTGTTCCTCACCTAGCTGCACCTCTAGCCATGTGGCTAGAAGTCAAAGCTGGTCATCACAGCCTTCACCTTCCTGTCCCTCAGGATACAGTGGAATAGATTGGGGAGTTCTGTCATATTGGGTACTCTTGCATGGGAATGGTGCTAAGTTCCAAATAGGAGTTCCAGAGTTGAGATTTGTCTTGGCTGACCTTTGGAATGCTCTCAGTGGGTATTCCAGGTTTGATCCACATCCCCTGTTGCTGGTGAGATGCTAACCTCTGTTGGCCATCTGGTTCTCACTGGCCTCTGGTAAAATCCATTTTTAGGGTATAAGGACTAAACCATCACATATGTCACATTCACTACAATGAATATGAATTGTTAGATATCTGCCCCAAAATGCAGGTGCTTCTGTGTGGCCATCATTGACATCTTCCCAATACCTCTTTTGGGGTGCCAGCAACAAAGGACACTCTTTCTGCTTGATACCTTGAGGCTGTATACTCCATGTACAATTTTCTTTGCACCCATTTCAGGCACACTCTGGAGGCCATAAGAGCCCACTACTGTGTTCACTTGCAACATCCTTTATGAGTTCCCAGTCTCCTATCTCTGCTCACCACTGCACAGCACTTATAAATAGTGTGTCCATGCCAGAAACAGTTCCCATCAAACTATATGTGACCTCAGGAATTTTGGCTCCCTCTACTAACTCTAGTTTCATTAAGATCAACTTATTTATTCCACAGGTTTCTCTGGACCAGTTTTTAAATTATTTTTTATTTATCCACAATAGTTGTTTTTTTGTTTGTTTTTGTTTGTTTGTTTGTTTGTTCTCTGCTCTTTTCTATTCTCCTTCTTCCCCTACCCCTGGCAGCCAAGTTGGCCTATCTCTAGCACATTATGTTTAAAGCTTCTGATTTTCTATGCCTCCACGGTTTCGTTTACTGTCCAGTGTTAAGTTTCAGTGGGTTCCCTTAGTTACCCACCACAATGAAAAGCATTCTTCCCACTTCTTAGGTTTGGTGCAGAGTAACTGCTAGGAAGTGCATCTTTTCTCTAATCTGCCATCTTCTGTCTCCTCCCAAAGTCTTCTTTAAGGTTCATAGTAAGGATTAATGAAAACATAAATACAGAGTGATTAGGTCTGGATCTAGCACGACTAGTTAGTAATGAATTGTATTATTACACCATCATTGTTATGAAAATTTCTCAGCTGGACAGAGGTTCATTTAAGGAAAAGCCCATTTGTCTTGTTTACTATTATATCTATGCAACAGGGAAGAACATAACTGTAGATATTAAAAAATAGTTGATGAGTAAATCAAAAAAGAATATTTTGTAAGGGTCTTTAGGAATGAGGAGGGTGCCAGGCATGGTAGAGCATGCCTGTAATCCTAGCAACTTGGGAGGTTGAGGCAGAAGGATCACAAGTTCAAAGCCAGCCTCAGCAACGGCAAGGAGCTAAGCAATTCAGTGAGACTCTGTCTCCAAATAAAATACAAAATAGAGCTGGAGATGTGACTTAGTGGTTGAGTGCCCCTGAGTTCAATCCCCAGTGCCCCCACATACACCAAAAATGAGTAGGGTGGTTAGTTCTACACATATTTAACACTCCACAGTATCAGCAGGGTCTTTTGATATTTTTTTAAACTATTATTAATGCTATCTTTATTTTTAAATATATTTATATTTTTATTAATTTGGGGGAAATATCTATTACAATTTGCTCTAAAGTTTTTACTTTTCTATTCTAACCAACTGTATTTGTCAGCTTTTTGCTGCTGTGACAAAAACACCTGACACAAACAACTTAGAGAAGGAAAGATTTATTTGGGGTTATGGTTTCAGAGATTTCAGTCCATGCTTGACTGGCTCCAAGGCAGACACATGGTGGGCATGTCAATGGAAGGGTATAATAGAGGAGACCTGCTCAGCTCACAGAAGCCAGGAAGCAGAGAGAAAGAAAAGAGCCAGGGATATAACATAGTCCCTACGGATACATCCCCAGTGACCTAATTCCATCAACCAAGCACCATTTGCCTACAGTTTCTATCTCTTCCCATTAGTCCATTCAAACTATTAATCCATCAAATAGATTAATTCATTGATGAGGCCAGAACCTGCATGGTGCAATCACTTTCCAAAAGCTCTATCTGTGGACCTCCCTGCATTGGGAACCAGGTCGACACATGAGCTCTGGGGGGATATTCCAAATTCTAAACCATAATAGTGACTCATATGTAGAGAATGATTTTTCTCATACATTTTAGTAGGTTTTTGTATAAACTACATCATTATGTTCTCTAGCCCTATTATGATGGATCGACTTAAGCAATTTATACTAGTCACATGTTGGCAATTTTATGAGCACAGCACATGAGCATAACAATAATTCAAGATTTTTCTCTTAGAATCATGAATAGACAGCATATAAGTAAAAGCTTATTGCTTTCTGCTCTTAGAAAAATTGCAGATTCTTAATTCTTCTATAAATTTTCAGAGTAATTCCAAGTGTTAGCTTCGGCAATGTTGAAATATCAACTGTCAAGGAAGTAAATGATGAAAGGGTAATATATTTGGTGATATCCACAATTTTTTTGACTTTTAATTTAGAGATTTTTATAGATTCTCATATAGTCGTAAGAAATAATACAGGGCATATTGTTATATTATACAACTACAGTACATGATTAGAAAATTGACAATGAAACAATCCACTGACCTCATTCTGTTTTCTGCTGTTCCAAATGTGTGTGCCTGTGTGTTCCACTGATGTATGTACCTGTGTACATTCATTTCAGTACAATTTTATTACATACAGAGTCATGTGAACATTTCCAAAGTCAAGATACAGAACAGTCAATTGCCATTGTTCTTCCATTTTGGATTTGACATGATAAATGTACAATTTAGCCACCATTTAGGTGTGGTTCCATGCTTCAAACTCAAGTACCATTAAGGAAAATTTAGTTGTTCGTCCAATTTTAAGTCAAGTAAATTTTTAAACCCAAAGTAATCACATAAGCAAGAAAAAAAGTCTAAATATAACTAATTACTAATCTCCAACACCATATCATTTTAATAGTAACTGTTTATAACCTAGGACCTAGAAGAAAACAAAGTGGGCTTCCTGCAGGCATCTTGCATAGATAACATCCAACCACTTTCAAACATGGCAGTAAGTAGTCTCAGTTTCCCTGAGATGTTGGAAGAATGTATCTTTCTAATTCAACTAGGATTTGTTGGCAGTTCTGAAATTTCCAATGAGCTTTAGGGGAAAGGATCTTACAAGTTTATTTCTAGCTCTTGATCATCTTTTAATAAGAGACCTTAATAGTTGTGTCTTCATCTGAAATACATTCCACAGTCCTACTTCTCCAGGTAACTTTTTCTACCCTGTATCCTTCCCTCAGTCTTCAGGACTCTGTACTCTGCCCTCGTTCAAGGCAAGCATAAGTGAAAGAGAAATTAAAGAAATCCCATGAAGCTGTTGGTCTGCATGAAAACACATGATTTTCTTTTCTAATCAGATGGGAATAATTTTCTTGCTCCCCACCTGACTAATTTTCTCCACTCTTTCCTCCTCCCATCAGGTATCCAGTTGCTAAATGTTTACAGATTAATTTGCATGAAATAGTCCCGTAACAACAATCATTCACAGGATCAAATTCGTCTGGTCTTTGATATAGACCCTTTTTACCCCGACACCTGTTTTTTCAATGAATTTAAAACAGAAAATAAAATTTGAATTCCAGAACCCAGCCTATATAGACTATAGCTTTTTTAATTAAAACTTTGAAACATCTTCAAACTCCAAAGTATCTTATGGCAAAATGTATATAGGGCTGATTAATTTAAAAATGAAGTTATAGCCTGCTGTCAAAGTAGAGTCACAAGGTCACTTGAGTATTCAATCCCCTTCTCCACAGTCTTGACTCCTGTGCCCCAAAGGGTGAGAGACTGATGACAGCTAAGTGACAGGGAATAGCAGCAATGAAAGGTTTGTGGGGTAACAAGACTGGCCTTTTCTACTATGAATCATTTCTATGATTTTGTGAAAGACAAAGATAGTTTAAAGCATTGGCTTCCAGTTCTGCCAAATGATTATTAATCTGTAAAATAAATCTGCCAGTTGGTTTTAACCCAAAATCCTCATCAACAGAGCGTTATGAATGACTCCAGTGCAAAGGCAAACCCTCCATCTCCCACTGTGTGCTTGCCCATACAGTCCTGTAAGCAAAGAAGGTTTTTGCTTCAGAAGGAAAAGATGTCCAGAGAGTGTCAGAGTATCCCAAACTGCACCCTGCCAACCATAGCAGCAATGAGTTTTCTGTTCCTTGAAGCGTGCTAGTTAATCACCAATTGCATTCTTCACCATGATTCTACCCACCTCCCCTTCCCTCTTTGGTTCTACCTGGTTCCCAGAAAGCTGGAAGGTAAAGAAAATTTGTTTTAAATGGTTGTTTTTCGCTGACTGATTTAGTTGCAAAACTGTTAGTGTTTTTAAATAAGTAAAGTTGCATGTGATTTCTCTGTTTTCTAGTGGCCTGAGCCCTTAATTTTCACTAACCCAAAAGGCCAGACTTTACCCAGAGACACTGGTTTAATTATTCAACAGTGTCGTGTCGTCTCAATCTCACAGATCGCTCCAGGCAACTATAGGGAGGAGCACTAAACATGATATTATTCAACATCACCACACTTCCTATTCTGGATATTTACAATAGTCAAGGGATTTTCCCACATCTAAGCACTCCATGGCCCAGTCAAGTTGATACATAAAATTAACCCTCACACTATTATTTCAAAATATGCATGAGACACCACTAGAAACATCTGCATTCCCTGCCATCTATTTTGTAAACTTCATATTTAATGACAATAAACCTGGGTTGACAGAGAGGCCAGCAGAGGATTTGCATGAATATTTTGAGATATATGGCATCACATTCCTGGGGAAAATATTGTTTGGCATAATCCACAGTGCTACCATCTTTCAGATTAATTGTTCTGACCTTGGTCTACAAGCATAAACAGAATGCATTTCAGATAATGTTAGTTCCTGTCATAATTATATTCTGTGCACATTCAGGTTGAGAGGAGTTAAGGAGCATCTGTGTTTGCCAGCGGGAGCAAGAAACCTTGAACCAAAAACAAATGCATAAATCTAATCTTAGGTAGGATGCTAGCTATTAGATAACACTGACCATGGATAGGGAGATGTAGAACTGCAAATCTTCTCCTGAACTAAAACTACAGCATCTACAAGATAACATTAATGATAAATTACCAAAATCTTTGCCTATAAAATGAATCTTCCGAATTGGCTAGAAAACCTTTGTATGATTACCTCTATTAGATACTGGATATGATAAACATCTTTTAATATATCCTAAAATTTGCTACAGGCTTGCCAGTGTTTAAAAAAAAAAAAAACTGTCAATTGAATACCTATTGGAAGAACTCTGGATCACACTGCATTTATCAAAAGTAATTCTATTTTGGAGAATACTCAAAATAGTTCTGACAATGTGATAATTGACAATACTTGGAAATAAAGTTAAGATCCAAAAAGTAACTTTTCAATCCATGAACATTGGGTTTGTAAATATTTTTCTGAATTGCTATATATATAAAAAATCAATGTATATGTGAATTTTAAAATTGTGCATACATGCTTATTTAAAATGTGAATCTAAATAATATAAATTGGAAAGGGGATGAGCACATTTCAAAGGAAACAGGTGACTGTGGGATGATTGGCAAAATAATCTTACCCCTAACAGAGAAAATTTTCACAAGGTTTGCACAACCAAGACACCCATTTACAATGAGGACCTTTTGTTGTTGTTGTTGTTGTTGTTCTTTTTGTTTTAACCATGGTGGGCAGAAAGCGAGAAAGAAAAAGAGATATGGAAAGAGATAGAGGGAGAGAGGGTTTGTGTTCAGAACATAGAGCAGAACAAACCACAGGAGAGCCGCCTGGCTTTCCCCTTGCAGCATCTATTTAAGCAGAAAGCAAATCAAAATCACCTTTCAGAAACTACAAAGATTAAAGGTTTGGTCTTACTCTGAATTTGAGGAGCTAAAACATATAGGAGGAAATTTCATTGCAAAAGACAAAAAGCAGAAGAAAGAATCAAGTGGACTTTTGCATGGGCATAAAATTATATGGATGCAGAAACGTAAAATGTGTTTTCATGGGTTAAAATAAAAGCCAATATTTAGCTAAGCCATTATTGGAACATTTATTTCAGTAAGTAAATATGCTATTATTGTACATAGACATTGTTCTTTAAAGTGTACTTTACACTGAATTCTTTTGTCCTTTAACTGTAAGGGAATATGTGAATTTTCTATTGCTATTTTATTATTTATGTTTATTGATGAACATAGCTAAAACAGTTTTGTTTCACATTTTTCAGTTACACTGAGTAATCTATGCATCTACAGACAAAGTATCATTCTTTTCCTAATGTCAGCCTCTGGAAAAAGCAAACAAGATGTCTAGGAGAAAAATAATCAATTTCTACCGAGACATTTCGCATTTCTAAGCATGCAAAGTGTATTAGTTAGAATGCAAATCAAACACAGCTGAAACCAGCTTAAGTGAAAAGGAATTTATTGAGTTATAACTAGGAAGTACACAAGTGGAATTCAGACATGGAGTGATCAAGGAGTTTAATGGTTCTTTTTTCATATTATGGTTCTATTTCTCGCTCCTCTTTACATATCAGCTTCATTCTCTCTCCAGTAAACACACATTCTTAAGACAGAAAGTTGTACCTTGGCTAAACCAAGCCTATATTTTTCTGCCTTCAACCTAAAAGGAAGAGTTGTTTCATATGAACATAATATTCATATATTAAAGTGTCATGGAAAGAAATTTTTTTATTGACTGGTCGTAGACAGATACACATTCTACTGGGGACTGGTAAAGAACACATTTAGAGAAGACTAGGGCATTATCCCTGCTGTCAGGAATTCGTGAGACATTTTTTGATGGACCTGTTGTACCACATGGTCAAAAAAACAACAAAAAAGATGATTTCCTGTTGGAAAAAAAAAAAAAAAAAAAGACATCAGGAAGACAAAAACCATTTATTTCTACTGCTTTAAATGACCAAACAATTTCACAAGACATATTAGTTATATTTCTGTTTCTCCCTTGAGTTCCAAATCTCTGAGTTTTATAAGAGTGGGTATCTATTGCTACAAAATAAGGCAGATAGCCACCATTTATTCATAGCATCCTATTGATCATTATAAATAGTTATAAAAGAAAAATATTCATTCTAATGTCTGAATAACCTATGAAGTTTTTTGTTGAGAAAAAATATAGAAATGCATTTGGGACAAAAATTTTAATAAAATTATAATGGAAACTCCTTCTCATCAAATATTTTATATCATATTTATAAAGCAAGTCAAAGATCTTACACAAATACAGAATATTCTCATTTATAACTAAGCATTTACTTATTTCCTTTATTTATAGACTTAATTAGTTCCCTTCCCTGGGGTTCCAGTTGGCAAATTAACATTCCAGGACACTAAATGGTACTCAGGTGATCTGAAAGGAATTTAGATACCTTTCAATTTGCCTGAAACTCCATTTGCCCAAAGGTGACCTAATTAAGTAAGCTTTAAAACACTCCCAAGAGAAAACTCACGTTGTCACTAAACAGAAAGCTGTAATACAATATTTCTGTTAAACAGCATCTATTTGCCCTGTTGTTCTACATAAATTTTCAAGCAGTGGAAAAATCTGTGTAAGAACATAAGAGAACAGAGAACAGGGTAAGAATTCAAACATCATGCCTAAACATGTACTTTATTTAACATCATTCTTACTGTGCCTTCCTTCTTTCATTAGCCTTTGGATTACAGATTTTTTTAAGTGATTATTGATCAATGCATTAATAAGTTCCTGGAGTGCACTACATTTATCTGTCACTCTCTGTATATATTCCTCAATTTTTTTCTTTCCAGACCTGAAAGAGAAGGTCATACCAGAAATAAAAGTATCATCAGGAGAAAATGTTTGGACTATAAGCTGTTCTGCACCATTGGAGAAAATATTGAAGCAAACACATTACTCAGGGAGGAGTCCTGCAGGGCCAATCCAGAACAACTTTTACCAAAATATAATTACAGGGGCTGTAAATACATTTGCTTTAATGGCTAGTACTACACCTACAATTATAAGCACTCCATTTACCTGATGCACCTCTGCACAAATAAAGCAATAAAGGACTTTGAAATAGCAGAGAGCAGAGGGTGCTTCTCGTTGGTTCTCCATGAGTTAGAGCCATGACAGCTATCTTAGTGATGGAGAGGCCATTAGCCTCATGCCACTCCATGGCAAGTACCCCTCCAGTACCCCGAGTTCTCCAGACATATCCTATCACTCTTGTTGCTTTGCCTTTTCTAACCAGTTGAGTTGTTTTTACTGCTTTTCAAACTTAAAGTGCCAAAGGAGGCCAAAAATAACCCAAATTTTCCTTTAATAAAAAACCTTTCTACTTAGGGATTTATGATCAGAGGAGAAATCAGAAAGAAAAACAACCTCAATAATCATAAATTTCAGTCTAAATGGAGAGCTCACATCAGAGATAATATAGTAAGCAGGTCTAAAACTGCAAACCTAAGGCCTAACGCAAATTAGGTTAGTAGAAAAATGGGGAAATTGTACATAGCAAAATATTAGAAGTCTACAATCCCTTTAATGAAAGTCAGATGTGTTTCAGAATTCAGATTTTCTGGTTTTTAAATAGGTAGCAGCATATTATCCGTTCCACATATTGTATGAAACCCCTAGTAGGTTGTGGGGCTATTCCTATAATCCCATACTCCAACAATCTGTATAAATATTCTAGAGGGTCAAATAGAGACTTTAAGAAAATAGCTTCAGTCTACTTACAGTTATACCAACAATTATTTTAAAAAAAAGAAAGAAAGAAACCTCTACTTTTAGAACTTTTTGAGTTTTGAATGCAAAAAAGGAAATCATGTTCAGATTAGCAGACTTGGCTTCTTCCTACACACAGACCTCTCTCTTAGGAGCCCTTATACCCAACTCACAAGGAGGCTTTGCCCAGACTTACTGCATCCAGCTGCTTATACAGCTCATTGTCAAGCTAGAGTCCTGGTAGACAAGCACACAGTTGATGAGAAGAGTCTTCACATACTAAAAGCTATCAGTCATATCTATTGTAGCTTATATTAATCCTCAGTGCAATTCTTGATCTAATTTCATTCAAGAACCACCTACAAGGAAAGTAACTACATCTTGAGATAAAGCTACTGAACACTCAGGATGCCAAAAGCTTTTTTTAAGTCAACTGTGATAATCAGTGAATTCATAGCCAAGTTACCAAATTACTCCCTGTTGCCACCAAATATCACACAGAGCCAGTATTCTTATTTATTTTATACTCAGAACTTGTTAACACAAAGGGTTGAAGGACCTAAAAATAGACACATAAGCTGATATATATATTTACTCATTTAACTTGGCTGACTCAGTTCTGTGCACTTTGAAGTAGAAAGGGAAAAAGAAAAAAGAAAACTTTTGAGATAAAATAGTGAATTCTCAATTTTAGTCAATCAGTCAGAAAGTAGCCCAGTATAATCATGAGATGTGAGAAGGAGCTCACTCTTCCCTTAACTGAACTTAGTTCCATGTTGCCCATGTCCTGCATTACTCTGCACTTATTTTAATTCTAGTGGTCAAAGTTGCTATGCCTTTTTGTTTATTTGTTTGTTTTATATCATATGGCTTCTAAAAACAAGCCAGAAGCTTCATCTGGTGCTCTCTCCAAGAAACCAAAAGTAAATGAAGCTATGTAACACTTATTCAGGTTGCTTTGTGCTCCATTTTACAGGATATTTCAAGAACAACTTGACTCTATATAATTTTCACTTTGTGTTCTTATTGTATATTCTAACTAGTGAGGCTGGTACAGTTATACTGCACATGTAAGTCACTTAGTGTGTTAGAAACATCATATTATTAACAGAGGATTTATTCTGGGAAGATCAGGATAAGAAACAAATACGCTATACGTCAAAGTCAAAGATAGGAAGGATTCATAGAAAGGCAATGGAAAGCGTGCATACAATTTTAAATTCAGTTTCTCTTTTTACACATATCCAAATGATTTATGTGGGAATGAAGATTCATCTTCAAATTACTGTACTCTTTCAGACTACTAATTTTTAAAGAAAATGCTATGAAAATTAAGAAATCTGCTAACTAGACAATTGTGTCATTTTTGTGGATTAAATATTCTCAGACCTCAGACCATTTATATCTCTTACTACTTAACAGATTGTGTAACATTTTATAAATGTGTCATGGGGATAACTAACATCCTTTTGTACAAACCAATGTTAAATTGGTATGTGAAAAAACTTCTAATTTTCTTCTCAATTCTTGCTAAAGAACATTGGTGAGTTCTTTTGGGGCTGTTAACATATTTTGGAAAGTTCTTTACATTCAAAACATTTTCCCATAGATTTCCCTATTTGTCATGTGTATCTTGGTTCAAGGTCTTTAGGCAACAGTTTTCTCATATGCAAACAAAAGCACTGTTTTAAATGATAGTTAGGGTCCTCTCTGACCACATGAGTACATGTATCCATGAGCCAACAGATGAAACAGAATTTCAGAGTGTGTAACCCAGTCTATACAAGTGTTGGGACTAATGACACGTTAACTAACTCAGGCTGACTCCTTACTTCCTGGCAGGTGAGTCAGATCAAGGCCTCAAAGGTGGTTTCAAAAGTTAATGACAATAAATCAGACCACCGTCAGGGATTGGTTAACAACAGTTCTGCCATCATGATCAACTCGTGCTTGCCATATAGTCCTATGGGACTCTGCCTGCGTGAAACCCCCATGCCTTGCTGACCTTTAAGCTGATTGGTTCCCGCCTAGCCTCCACCCTACATAGAAGCTGTGTGACTTCCTCAATAAACGAATTCTTGCTGTGACTGGTCTCCCAGATGCATCTGATTGTCCTATGCCCAGAGGGCTGGGTGTGGGCAGTCAGTAGGCCCTACCTTTCCCCGTCTGGCCTTGTTGGGGAGTGATCCCTTCCCTTGACGCTGGTCGAGAAGAGCAAGGGGTCTAAAGACACCAACATACAAGTACATATAAGTAGTTATCAATATAAGGTTTCTCATCAGCCTGCTGGGTCTTACAATCCAATAGTTGAAATTGAGGCCTTAATGCTTCAAACCAACAACCAAAAGCCCTACTCTACCAAATTTGAAGACCCTCCTTAGGAAAGATAATTGTGCTTCCTTTTTTATCTCACTTCTCCAAAAAGTAGTATTTTGAACGCTTTAAATAAATGGTTTTCATATAATGTTTTTCATATAAGTATGAAAAATACTAACCTCAGAGTCAGAAGACTCAGATTTGAGCCCTATCCCCACTGTTTCCCAGCTCTGTGACCTTGTACAAGTCACCGAATTTGTACGTCCCAATTTCTTCAGGTATGAATGGAAACAGTTACCTCTAGCCATTCACCACTCACTGTGGACATAAAATTTGTGAACTCATAGGCCCTATTCACTGACCTAAGTGCAAATTCTTGGAACGATGTCCCCCTCTGGAATCTTTTCCCATATGGCTCGTCATTTGGCTATTCTTACAGAGTCCCTTACCATCTCCTTATGACTATTAGGTTATCTAAAAAACAGAAGTCAGCTTGGATTTCTTTCTGGCACAGATGCCCTGTGACTGCTCAATTCCACCCTAACAACGTAGTGACTATTGATTTTGGGGTGTGCATTCAGTACCTCACTTCTTTCAGGTGGCTTGTGACAAATTTAGAACATTTCCATTGCTCAGTGGAAAGATTAAGGTCAGAAGCATGGATATAGTTCATCCCCTTCAGAATGAACTTTTATTAAATTTAAAAGTTTCCAGAGAAGAATATTCTATTACCTATCAAAGAGCTATTTTCTAATGTTTATATGACCAGAAAATTCTCTTGTATTATATAATCTGTCCAAAATGTTTCTTGCTTCATTATTTCTCACCTGTGCTAGATGTTGGAAACTATAAAGTTTAAAACATGAAATAAAAGCTGCCATAATTATGTAGGTGAAACAAAATAAAGATAAGCTAATTTTGAAAATATATTATTATTTTATTTGTATTACTAGAAGCTTAACAATTAGTGTGGTTCCAAACTGAACCATATATAAAGAAAGAAGATGGTTTAATTTTCAAGCCTGGAATTTCTCAGCAGATAGGTTTCTAATCAGAAGCCAGTTTCTCACAAAGCACTATAATACTAATTTCCACTTATTACAAAACAGCTTTTTTGCCTGTATGACATTGCCTCTTGGACCCCATACATGACTTTAATTAAGATCTAACTTATTCATGACTATAATTCAGATCTAACAACCAGTCTAGTCAAATCGGGGTAATTAGTCCCAGAGGGTATTGTAAGAGAGCTCATTTTTCTTTTCATCTTTATATTTTGGCAAACAAGTTGGGGGTACTCATTCATTTGGAGAAATCTATAATTCAGAGAACTCAAAAATGTAGGAGTGAATAAGCTAAGTAAATTATTTTAAAGAGATTCTTATAAAAGGGCTCATGTGCTGGTTGATTTGGTTTGTGTGCCTTTACTATAGTCCAGAACAGAAACAGTAAGGATGATTAACCAACATCAAGCTCATAAACTTTTAACAGCCTGTTACCAAGTTTATTAGAAAATTTAAAGGCAAGAAGTTAACCCTTACATATCAGTTGCCCACTTGCATGCCTTATTTTCATTATATTTGTGTTACTGGGGATTTTATTAAGAACCTACTTTTTCAGTGAACTGGAAAGATCAAACATACAGATCAGGGTGGAAAAAGCAAAGTCATTTTCACAAGTAGAATGTTGCTGTTAGAGAATTCCTCTTTGTAGTACCATTGCCCAGTGCCATAGGACATCAAGCTGGTTTTTACCACTCACTGTACTTCCAACAACCTCCAACATTATAGAAGCCTTCTTCTTCCCTTTTTCTCAGTAACACATTATCAAAGTAATTCTAAATATTGTAACCAAAGAATTCAGGGCCTGCAGGGCTTTTAGAATATTACTTATTAAAAATTCTTGGCCAAACATCTCCTTGAGCCCATTCTGTTTAGTTTAGTTTAATATATTCTAAAGAGCAAGACATTTAACTGAGAAAAATTTTAAGGTCCATAATAATCCATGACGTGTAGTCTATACAAGGTAGTCAAAAATTATGCGAGATTTTCAATTATTTCCAAGAAAAAAATATATGAGGAGGGCCAAGTGCCAAATTAATTAAGTGTATGGCCTTTCAGGAGATGGCTATTGTTGATGGCCACAACTAAAATGTGTAGGACAGTTTCTTCTCATCCAAAAGAAAGTAGTTCAAATGTAATAGAGTTGGAACACTGGATTTACAAATTAGGAAACTACACTTGCCACTCCCCAAATATCTTGATCCCATTTACTTCCTACCTTAGTGCAAGATGGTATTAATCAGATCTGTTAATAAGAGAGAGATTTTGAGTCTTAAAAACTTGGACTCAAATTCTATCTCTATTATTTTGGTAGCTCCACAATGTTGGAAATGTCATTTACTTTGTGAGTGTTCTTCTCTTCAAAGTAAAATGGGATTCATGATTCCAACCTCACAAGATTATAACAAGGATTAAATAATGTGTTTGCTGAAGCAGAACTGTTTGGGGCAGCAGAGCTGCTATAATTGTTTCCTCTGCCTTTGCTCTCTTCCTTCACCCCTCTTTTCCCCACTACCCACTCCTCTTGCCTCACTGGAGGTACCACACACCCAAAATGCACAATTAATAAAAGACAATCCTATTGATAGTGAGAAATTGAAGTCAAGAATGACCTAAATGATCTCAAAATGTTGTTATAACAGCCAAAGGTGAGTCCCTACTTGGACCAGGTATAGAAAAGAGCATATTCAAAAGGACCTCACATATATAATAGACATATATATAAGGCAGACCACTACATCATGAGGGTCATGTTATGGAAATTATCATATTATAGAAAGAGTTGAAATTATTTCTATATAAATAAGCATGCATCTGACAACTTGTGTTATTTCTAATCACATCATAATGATGATTGGATTATTAAAATAGAAGGGTTAGTATTATTCTATTCAGAAGTGAAAAATTCATTGTACCTTAACTTCTATCCTACTCTTTCAAATAAAGAGAAAATAAGGCAAGGGATACGTATTCAGATCCTCAAAGGAAAGTCTTTCATTATAGAATTTTCCTGGTACTACTTCTGCCCTTTCCGCCTGGACCCCAACTTAATTTCCTGACTTCCCCATACCCCCTTCATCTCTGCTTTCAATTTCTCTAAGTACAAGGCTTGTTCTTAAGCTCACATATCATTGGTCATTTCTTCATCAAGCTCAAGGCTAATGTTTTGCTAGATCAGGAATCTAAAACTCAGATATCTGTAGTGACTTATCCAAAGTCACTACAGATTCTTTTGCCAAAAATCAGGACCATATTGTGAGCCTTCTGACCTCCAGGTCAATATATTTTCCTTCCCTAGAATTTTGAAAATGTGCTTGGTAAAACAGTAGTCTCTTGGGATACTAACGAACAGAGCCCAATACATTAGTTCTGTGATCAAGTACACTTGGGAAATTCTGAATTAAACAGTTAAGTAGATTTATTTACTGAGAAGCCTTCGGTATGGTAATGTGTATTGATTAACTAAATTAACAGTGTGTCCAGTTATGTCCTCTTTCTCAAGCTCCCGTGTAATCAAATCCCACTTGTCCGAACACAATGATCAGCAGTAGAGAATTTAGTAAGCATTTTACAAAGACATTAGAGTGTATCAGTTAAAAAAAAACGCTTAAGTTCAAATGACAAACTTTATTAGAAGGTTTGACTTTTGTCAAGTAATTTCACCTCTATGCTTCAGCATATATCTGGAAAACAGAAATAATAACAGCACCTGCCTCAGAGAGTTTCTGTGAGGTTTACATGTGCTGTGGCTATAAAGCCCATGGAACACTTTATGCCATATAGGAAGTATTCAGTAGTGGTTAGCTGTTATTAGAGGAGAGAGAAAATAGGATTTACATTGTGATCCAGGTATCAAATCTCTTAACAAGTTCCCATTGTATGTTTATCTTCTCCCTGAATGTGTCCTTTGCTCTGTCCACCTACTCATGGCCTTTCCCAGGGACTCACCACTAAGGGCTCACAGCCTTTCCTACTCCCCCTCTTTTCCATGCAGAGATGTTTCATTGTTCCATTTGAAATTTGGGTGTCAGCCAAGCCACTGTCCTTCACAGCCTTTTTTTAAGTAGAAAGGATCCTCCCTTTCTATCTCCACACAATAGAATTCTCTAATCAGCTATTAAAAAGAGAAAAAAATTTAATATACATGAAATTGTCTTCTATTTCAATATCCTAAATGACTAATTTGGAGAAGTAGTATCTTTGCAGTGTCCTATTTCCATACTTAAAATTCATGATTTTATCATGATTCTAGGGCTTCTTACTCTTTGAGATTATTAATATTAGATAATACAGTTTATACAACTGTAAAAAAGAGACTCAAAAGTGTACAAGCTGAAGTAGGACAGGAATTGGCCTCTCCCTGATGTACAGGCAACATAGACCTTTCAGGATAACTATGAGAAATTGACTGTGCTAGGAAGCCGGGCTCCACTTATCTTATTGTTTTGTTCCTCTTTAAAATTAGCTTCTTTTTCTTGGTCCACCATGGCTGTTCCAGTTCCACCATTATGTTCATACCATCGTCAGTAGAAAGAGAGTAAAAAAGCAAGGGGAAAAGATCACGATGTTCTTCACAAAGGCATGATCCAGAAGTTAAAGATATCACATGTCCAAGGCCACACTGCTTTGAGGAGGAAACTAGGATATATTGAGCTGTATGACTGTTACCAAGCGTGACGTTCTACTACCTTAATGAAGAAAGAAAAACAGTTATAAAGTGACAAATAATAGATTCCGCCATATCTGGATGAAACAGAAGTGAGGTTTATGATTGACCGTTGCCATACAAAAACTTCCACAAAAAAAAAAAAAACAACTCCCCTTCTCCACTTTGTAACCTAAATTCTTCCATCAAAATAGAGCCCAGGAAAATATATTCTAAGAAGCCCTTGAAATAAAATGGAGATAGGAGAATAGGTTTTGTTATGGCTTGGATGTGAGATGTCCCCGAAAGGCTCACATGTGAGATAATACAGGAAAGTTCAGAGGAGAAATGATTGGGTTGTGAGAATCTCAACACAATCAGAGAATTAATCCCTCATGGGATTAATTGAAGTAGTAGGGTGTGACTGGAGGAGATTGGAATTGGGTTGTGGCTTTGGGGTTTATATACATTTTGTATCTGGAGAGTGGAGATTCTCTCTCTCTGCTTCCTGATGATGCCAGCTGCTTCCCTCGGCCATGCTCTTCACCATGATGTTCTGCCTCACCTCAAGCCCCTAGGGCTGGAGCCAGCCTTCTATGGACTAAGACCTCTGAAATCATGAGCCCTTAAATAAATCTTTCCTCTGTAATTGTGCTGGTCAGATCATTTAGTCACAGCAGCAAAAATGCTGACTAAAACAGTTTATAAAAAGAAGGAAGATAGTATAGAGAAAGAAATGTAGGTACATTTTCAAGTCTTTTGAGCACTTGAATTCAATCAATTTTAAATGTTATTAAAACTTAATAATTTTTTAAAATTTAATAACTTAAATTTAATAGTGGATGGTTTCCTGGTCTCAGAATACATGTCTCTTCTCTCCGAATCTGTTTTGACTAAAACATTTTGATCTGTTGTGAATAATAAGATGAAATTAGTTTCAATCCTTTGTTTTTACAACTTTTCATCTTTATATTTTTGCTATTAAAAATTATAACTAATGCTGATCACTTAGTACTTAATATATTTCTTATAGAAGTCTAGTTATGTCTAACTACTGCTGTTTTCATCTCATAGATGAAAAAATTGAGGCTGGCCAGAGGCAGAGCCAGGATGCTGCTCAGGTAATCATCTGTAGACACCAGAGCTTTAAAGCCCTGTGCAATATTTTATTAAGCTAACAAGCTCTTTATATAAAAAAAAAGAAAACATCAGGGTGGATTATCAAGCATTCAGTGCAAACAACCACTGCAGAAGAAATGAGGGATTATTTAAAATAACCAAAAACTAAAGACATGGATTTAAAACAAAAATAGGGTCTTTTGTTTAGTGTTTTGAATACCATGATTTCAATATTTCACACTGCTTCTGTTACGAGGCAAAAATCAAAGTAGAAAATTGAAAACATTGTCACTAACAAATAGGCCAGATAAATTATTTAGGAGAGGCAAGTGATAATATGGAAGGTTTTAACTAATTTTCCAAGAATAGATAACAAGGAATGATTGATTGAACTTCTTAATACATTTTCATTTAACATTTGTGCTGTTGGCCTCTGCATTACATAACCCTAGATGAACAGAATGTGAGCTGAGACAGAATATTAGGAACTCAGCTTGTGCAGGTAACCTGGTTGTCCTGTTGTCTGTACAGATGTTTACAAAGATTCCAGCAGGAATTGCTAACCAAGACAGGAGCTCAGCCCCAGGCAGGGGCTGTCATTTCATGGATGTATTTCTGGGCTGATTTACTAGGTGGCGATATAATCTTGAAAATAAGCATTTACATTCCTGCAAAAGTTTCTGCTCCTTTTTTTTTTTTTTTTTCGTTAATGCAATCTTCATTTCCAATTTTTTTTCCTCCTGTTTTCCCACTTTTGCTGTTTTTCTCTGAAATTTCGTATCATCTTCTGCATTCTAATCACAGAAAAACTAGTAAACCATACAAGCTGGCTTCTGGAAGAGCTGTTTGACATTTTTCTGCCATATGACTTGAGGTACAAGTATAAGATCTTTAGTCCTTTGCAATAGCCAGCTCCTGAGGGCTGAGTAACATTCTTGTTTACTCCTTGTATATGTAGAATTCTCTTTATTGCTGAAGCATTAGAAAAGTAAACCTATTTTCTAGAAAAATTAAACCCATTTCTTAGTAAATTAGATTACTAGGTATATATCTCAATACTTTAAGAAATAGGCCTCCTTGGGACCAATACAAAATAATCCACTATTATGTATTTTTGTTAATCTAAATCCCCTACTCTACTACTCCACCTTGCCCATCTTTACACAATCACACCTTAAGCAGCAAAAAGCATTGCAATCCTAGAAGAACCTATAAAATTAGAAATAAGCATGTTATTAGAAGCATGTTCTAAGCAGTTAAATGGCATACAGATTACCAATACTAACTACTAATTGTTAGTAGTAACATAAAATTGTTGTACTAATTATGTTGATTAGTAATGTAAAAATAATCCTAATTCTTTTTATTTTTCAATATCCATTCTGCTATATAGGACCAAAAATAGGAAATATCTCATCTGGGAATTAGAGACATTGAGAAGACACCTTTTTCCTTGCTTCCTGTAGTTATCCTGAGAAAATATCATCCCACTCTCCTATACATGATGACCGAAATGTGCTACCATTTTATATTATTTACCCACTAGCTTTACATGTTCAGCATTGTGTTGGACATTGTGACTCTATGAGAAGTCACAGTTTCTAACCTCAAGAAGCATATATGTTGATTAAGCACAAATACAACTGATAAAAATGATTCTGATGCAATATATCTGTAATCAAGTCTCCGAGAAATAAGACTAGAAAGAGCAGGAACAAGGGCTGGGGAAAGAGCATTTGCCTAGAATGAAAATTCAATCCCCAGAACCACCAAACAAATAAACAAAAAATCTGCCTTTCAACCTTGCTCTTGAGAAATCAGGAATAAGTCAAAATAAAACTGATAGAGGATTAGACCTTGAATACATTCTGGAGAGATGGGAAGGATACTGATGTGGGAAAAGGGGAGGAGTCAAGTGAAACTTCCGCACAGAGGGAGCTTGCAGTTGGAATTGAGCATGTCTTTATTTGAGCCAGAATTAGTAGAGAAGGAGATAATTTCATATGTGGGTGGGTGGTACTTATGAGCAGGAAGCAGAGGAAGATTGATAGAGTGGATGGTAGACCAGGGAAGGCAGTGAGAACCAGGTGGAAGAGTAGATTCAATTAGATGTTAGTATTTCTAGAGGCACAAGAGCAACACTGTGAAAGAATCATTCTAGGAAGATTATCCTGACAATGAGAGAAGTTAGGCTGAGCGGGAGAAACAGACATGAGGTGGGACAAGATAGAAAAGCAAGGCAATCAGCCAGGCATCCAAAGAAAGTCTGGCCTGGATTGGTGGCAGTAAATATGTGCCTGCAAAAATAATATGAGAGCAAACGAAACAAACGACCGGACTCTAAGACCGACAGGTACGGACGGATGAAAGGAACAAAGGGGAGTCTTGATCTGGAATAAGGGTAGTTTCACTGAAAGAGATGAGGAAATTTGAGAGCAAAGAGAATATGCTATTTTGGAAATGACAGCAGGACACTCAGCATAAATTCTAATACGCAGCATGAAATGAGATTCCATAGCTGAAGGATTATAGAAAAAATATTTGACAGTCGCCTATACAGAGGTATAGTTGAGAAAAGAAAATAAGAATGAAATAATTCAGCCACCCAATTCAGAATGATTGTAACACCAATGTTTCAGACACTATGATACCCTGATATGGGAACACACAGAGATGAATAAGACAGACACTCTGAAGGATTTATAAAACAATGAAATAAATTCTATCTGAATCATACTGTGGAAGGGTAGAAGAAAGATGAATCAATAATGCAGAGGGAATGCCTGTAATCCCAGCGGCTCAGAAGGGTAAGGCAGGAGGATTGAGAGTTCAAAGCTAGCTTCAGCAACAGTGAGGCACTAAGCAACTCTCTAAATAAAATATAAGAATATGTATGTAGCTCAGTGGTTGAGTGTCCCTGAGTTCAATCCCCAATATCTCCCCAGTAAATAAATAAATAAATAAATAAGTAAATAAATAAATAAATAAGTAAGTAAATAAGTAAATAAATAAATAAATAAGTAAAGCAAGCAGAGGGAGACAAAGGAGACTTCCTACTAGGCCAGGAAGAATGTTCTTATAGCTTATTCCGGGAGTGGAAGGGAGAATACTAGGACCTTTGAAACATATGTCTTACTTTCCATCAAAAGGAACATGTGCAACAGAAAAGGATGTGAAAGTGCACATTCTACTCAAGAAGGTGGTGAGCTCAGAATGCCTGGAGCTTAGGACACAGGAGAGAGGTGGGAGAGGGACCTGGTAAGGATGGTCAAGCAGAAACCTATGAGGGAGAGAATGGAAGATTAACATGAAAAAGTGACAGAGCATGGGTGATGAGTCTTACTCCTTATTTGAGAGAGGAAAAAAAGGAACAGAATGAATGAAAGTAATAGAGACAAAGTGATAGAATGATGGAGAGAGTGATGAGTGAAAGAGAGATTTCAAAGAAATAACTGAAAGGAGGAGAGTGTTTTAATAAAGAAGAAACACCCAGTCTTGGTGTTTAAACCTATTTGTTTGTCAAAGTACACATGTCCCATGGTAGCTAGTTTCCTAGTCTTAAAAGATGACCCCTGGGCTGGGGAGATAGCTCAGTCGATAAAGTGCTTGCCTTGCAAGCATAAGGCCATGGGTTTGATTCCCAGCACCACAAAAAAAAAAAAAAAAAAAAAAAAAAGATGATGCCAGTGAACTATACCTCCTGGCATACATGACTCTGTATCGGCACCTCTCATAGTGACTTAGCCTGCCCTGTGACTTTCATTAACAAAAGTATGCAACAGGAGTAACGTAGTGACCATTCTGGTCCAAGATTTTGAGAGGACTGGCAGCGTCTGCCTTCTGATATGGGTTTGGGACCTCTGAGCTATCTAAGAAGTCAGCTCATGTGGGTCCAGCTGCCACAATGAGAGATCATGCAGAGGAGGAGAAGCCCTAAAACTACATCAAGAAACAGGGAGGTCCAGTCATCCCAACATCAGAGACAAGCAGGCAGGTAATTCCTCTAGCCCGCAGATGAGTAAGTAGCCACCATCTGGCCACAACCACACGAGAAACCTCAAAGAAGACCTGCAGAGTAAAGGCCAGCTGCACATAGAAAACCCCTCTCTCATGGAAACATGAGAGATGATAAATGATGGCAATATCAGGCCACTAAGTTTTGCAGTGAATCCTGCCCCTGTGAAGCATGGTACATTATGCTCTATCAGCCATGAACGCTCAGCATCTGTAAGGGTAAATGCCTGTCCAGGTGACTGCTGCTCAGGAGAAGCTCCCAAGGACAGCATGGGTGGGAAGGCAGAAATGGTTGTAGCAACTGACAGGAATTCTTTGGAACCCAAAGGAAAACACAAAAGCAAACAGAGGAGAATGTGGCTAAAAGAGGAAATGAGAAGTTTCTGTAAAAAAAAAAAAAAAAAGGAATTTCCCTTACTAAAAGAAACCTCAAACCTCGGAGCTCCAGGGGAAAATAACCAACCCAGAGATTCTTTCCCTCTCCCTGGAAGTCCTTCTTTCCTCCTCTTGGGATTCTCTCATTTCAGATCTTGCTATCCCAGGGAGGATGGTGTGCCCTTTCTTTACTCAAATCTAAAATACAAACAACACTTCTTCTGTGTTCCTCTTACTGCAGTTTAGGGAGGCTGGAACTTTAAAAGAAATTTCATTAAACATCCAGGCAGCACAAAGCAAACACAAATGATCTACTAGTCAAAGACAGAGGTATCATCCATTCAGGGTCCAGCAGCCTGGCCAACTTTGAAGGCACCTTTCCTAAGAGATTCCTCACTTCCTGGCTTTGGGTTTATGCAATTTATTCATTCAACAAACACTGACTAAGGTCTACAGTATATCAGACACGGCTAAGCACAATAGATTGATAAGTAAAAGATAAAATTCCTGTGCACAAGGAGTTTACAGTGCAGCAAGTGATGGTGATTCAATGGATGAGTGATAACACAGGAGGAACGGAAATCTCACATGGGTTTAGTTGTGGTGGAAGATTAAGGAAGTTTTCCTGAAGGAACTGAGTTCTAGAAAATGAACAAAATGTAGCAAGATAACGTGTGAGAAGGTTTTACAGGGTATAGGAATCCCAAATCCACATCTAAGGAGATGAGAAATGCAGCAGCCAAGGTACAACAGAAAGTTTTGTATGAGAAAATAATGTGTGGAGGTCAGAGAAAAGAGATACCCTTACGGAGGTAGTCTGAGGCCTGCGAAGGAAGTGTTTGAGGTGCCACAATGAATACTTTAGATTTTATCCATAAGATTGCACTGAAGAAGTCATCAGAGATAGCCGATATAAAAAGTGCAATTTAAGGAAATCTTCTAATCATTGTGAAAGAACATGGCGGAAGATGAGGCCATCATACAAACTATCTATGATTGAATTATATTCTTTCTATCTTAGATGTCATGGTATAATAATGGTCAAGGCAAAGAAGAACACATCAAATTCTTTATCCCATTTAGGATGGACTCTCTGCTTTTATCTGAGTTCAGCAAATACTTATTCTCTAGTGGATTCATAGCTTGAATGAGCAAGAGCAAAGCCCTACTCATGGGTGTTGGTAATTCACTCCCAAACCATAAGTATGCAATTTCATTCAGCATAATAACTACCTCTCTGTCTCTCTCTCCATATATATATATATATATATATATATGTGTGTGTGTGTGTGTGTGTGTGTGTGTGTGTGTGTGTGAAGTCAAATACAAGCAATGCTATATTAATGGTTGTCCCATGGGTCACCACAGGGCATGATTCTACTTATTACATGGTTGCATACCAAAAGGAAATTGGGAGGCAACTCATAGAATTAGATGTGAACTGTCACAAATGCTTCATCTATCCAAGAATTTATGCAATGCTTCCTAGGTTATAAAGCATCATCTTCATAAATTTCCAACTTTTAGTTGCTTCTTAGCACTATTGATGCAGGACTTAATCATAAGAGAATACATACCACACCAGATAAAACAACTGGACAAGCAAATTGTTTACTCTCTTCCTTCCATACATGTTCTGAACCCTAACTAACTTCAGAGAACCTGAACCATTGGAGAATCTTTCCAGATTGAGCAATACAATGTCCCATCCATTGACACATTACTATAAATGCAATTCTTTATACTACTGTTGGTTTATTATTCTAGAAGCAGAAACAAAAGTGGAAACCAAATCTTTTCATTCCGTTCCCAGGATTGTTTCAATGGCTGTCTAGTTTCCTGCTGGTTACATAAAGATGTCAATAATATATACAGAGTAAATGAGGATCAACGTGTAGCACACCCAAAAAGGGTTCTGCCCCAATGGCAAATATTTTCAAAGAACTTATGGCGCATTAACAAAAGTCTATTTCAAAGAGTACCATTATTTAGTTCATTTACTTGAAATAAGACGCTGGATGTAATTTTAGTTGGGAACATCTCTGTCACTTAAGAAAACAGAAGCTAAAATGGCCTTGTTTAGGAAATATTTTCTTTCCTCAGGTTTATCTGTCATCTCATGAACCATTCATCTTCAGGTCAGCCCTCACTCTAAGTGAGATTAGCAGACACTTCTGCAGATCACATTTGTTGTTTTCATATGTGAAGAACAAAATGGGGGCAAGAAACATAATGGGAGTTTGGAAAATTTAAGCATTTATACCCTGAGGAGAATAAACTCAATTTGATATGGTAATGTTCTAAATGAAATGCTAATAAGCAAATGACTGTGTAATCTTACCCTCTCCTAGACAATCGTTTGATGAAACTCAAAGTCAAATCTGTGGTTTAATACTGAGGAACAAACTTTTAAGGGCTTAATGTGGGTGCTTAATTTGGGTCTGCAAAAAAACACACCCCTGTGAAAGCAGATATGGTAGTACAGTTGAATTATGGAAGTACTGACCAATTGCAGTTCTGATTCCTAAAAATCTGTGTGTGTTGGCAGAACCAGGACGAGGCATTGTTTGTAAGAGGAGAGACGTGCTGTGGGGAATCAGGCTGAAAAGGACTCATTGACTTCAGTGCCAGCCTCAAGATTTGTGAGGTCAGGAGACTAGAGTAAAATATGAGGCTCCCTGTCAGCAAGCTGTTTAAAACTGACCTTGTTCGCCTTGGAGGATAAGCAAGGAACTGATTGTTCCTCTGCACTTTTGCAACTGTCAAGCCTGAGGAGAAATGATGTCACAGTGGCTCCCACAGTCCCCACCAGGGAGAGCTATGTTCATAGTCATGCCAGATACCTGAAAATTTTCCCACTCACAAAATGGCGTAACCCTAAGGGGCTCCTTCACTGAGTTCCAGGGTATGTGTATAAACTTACTGTGTGTTCCAACAAACCTTACATATTTTTCCCATTTTGAGGCAAAGCTACTCCTTTAGAGAACCACCTAATGGAGAGGGTAAGTGTGGCCATTTGTGATTCCCTAACTGACAATGTTGTTCTCCAGCCACAGTGTGGCCTAGATTATGACAGGACCTTAGGAGAGGAAAACAGGATTCTTTTAAAGCGTCTGACAGATGGCGAGATGAAAGATAAGTCTATCCTGTTTTCTTCCCAAGGATAATGAGACAAAACAACTCTTTTAAAAGAGAAATGTCATCTCGATTATAAACTTAAGAGTTAGATTAAAATTGGAAATTATGAAGGACCTCAAAATTCTTTTATTATACAAAAAGGGAAAGTAGAAGGCATCGTGCCAAGGTCACAGAGCTTACTGGAGAAGACTCTAGCCTTGATCGGCTCTCCTGACTTGTAGTCCAGTTCTCTTTGTACCGCACTGCCACAGTGCCAATTCAAAATGAAACTGTGTGCAAGGCATTTATATAAGCCCAGGTGATTCATTTTAATCAAGTCAAGATCCCTCCAGATGAATTATGTGAGCCATTATTCACTCTACTGATTTTTGTATTAGAAAAATAATAATCATTGAATTGTATTTGAAGCTCTCAGAAACTCAAAACAATGTGCTTGAAAGAGGTATTCTTGCATAATAATTAATGATCTATCAACAGAGTCAGGTCTAGGGTAGAGTATATCGTCTGCCTGAGTTCTCACAGCTTCCTGTAGGGGAGCTCATCAAACTAATACAGAGGAAAGCTGCCCCTGCCAGACACTGCCCCCGCCACCACAACCTGAAGATTTGCAAAATCCCCTCAAACAAAACCACCTCATGTTCATTTTCTAAAGATGATAGCAGTTAACTTTATAAAAAAGAATCATTTACCAAATGTTTTCCTGAAAAAACTACTGGTAACTTCATGCATGGTTTCATCCTTTTGCCATATAACACCAGGAATCTGGGGATCGGACATGCAAGTTCTAAGATATGAACTAAAGTAGGCATGTGCATATGCCTTTCTCCTCACAAAAAAAAAAAAGAGGAGAAAGGCATAAGCTTCACATGTCCATGGTTGCAAAAAAAAAAAAGTGAATCCCAAATATTCCCAAAGAAAGGTTCTATAATGACATAATAATATTTTATTTTTCTAAATCGATGCTATCCTATGCACTAGACTAGGTAGGTATAGTCACTGGAATAAGTGTGGTACTATTATTGTTCAGAATTCTAGTGTTCATTTGTGTATCAAATAGGGATTGTCTAATCTCATTTTCTGTGTGCTCTGAGAACTGAACCTTCATGAGTATTTCTCCAAATGAGAAAGCAAAAACAATTATATCATTTCTATTTCATTTCAGCTTACTTAATAAAGGAGAAACAAGAGAGTTTAAAATTAATTGCAAGAGCTAGACTAGTGCTGGGTAAGTTAATGAGGAGCTTTTATGAGCTATAATTTTTATTTATTTATTTGTTCAATTAATTATTTATTATATGCATTGGATATGGCCAACGTGTAATAGCCTTCTGGGTGCATTTAAAGCTGTAATTACCCAAAAAACGAGCCCTGCCCTTACAACTTATAACCTAATCAGACTCAGGAAAGCAGAACTTTCACATATGGAGTAAATGGAATTTGCTGAGCTCTCTCTTAAAGTGAGAGTTCCATGCAATTTTTTTTTTATCCAACAAGAAGCAATAGTGATTTCTATGTAAGTCTTATTACAAAATGAAAAAATAAATGAATTATTTGTCATCTACTATTTGTAAAGCACTGTGGTAAGAAAGGTGAAAAGAAGAGAAAACATAAGACAATATACAAACATTGTTAAGCAAAACTAGATTTGTAAGGTTTGAATGAGAATTCCCCAAAGGTCCATATGTGAAACTTGGTCCCCAGGATGGTAGTACTGAGAGATGCTGTGGATTTTTAAGGAGTATGTCTAGGGAGAGGTCCTTAGGTCACTGGAGGTGTGCCCCCAAAAGGGATGGTGAGACCCAGGCCCATCCTCTCTTTCTACTTCCTGTATTAACATGTGAGCACTCCCTCCAATATGCACCATGATATGCCACCCAATCTTGGATTTCAACCTCCAAAATGTGAGTTACATAAAACTGTTATCCTTATAAATTAACTGCCTCAGGTATTTCATTGTAGTATAAGAAAGCTGACTGACACAATAAAAATGACCACTTACTTTGTGCCAGGCACACTACATATATCTTCTTCCAAAGCTTCACATTAACCTAGCAAGGTATTAGCATTCCCATTTCCCCATTCTGTGGATGAGAGAGTTGATTTAGTGCTCAAATGATCCCTACCAAGAGTTTTCCTATTAGCTGTATACTAACCAGAAGTAACATGTGGTTCTCATTTTAGGTAATACTTAGAAAAATAATTTGCTTCCATAATAGTAAAATACAAATAATATTTTTACATTGTTTTAATTATTTTTATTAAATGATACTCACATAGTATTGATAAATTGCTTTAATGTATTGGTTCATCCCAGAGTCTAATTCAGTAGATTTGGCATCTGTGATTTTCAAAAAGTCAAAGAGAACAACAAATTGGCCTGATCATTTCTAAGATTCCTTTATAACCTTATATTTTGTGATTCTGAGAACCATGATTTCATAGTATAGAGCTGGAGTTGACAAACTGCTTCTTTTTAAAGAAAAAATTGAACTCAGACAAATGTGGGATTTAATACTTGTGTAAAGCTACATGACATTTTTAATTATTAAAGATATTTGGAAAATTATGTATAAAGTAAATGTCTTTCAGTGAAGAGTAAGGCAAGTTGTAGAAGCCAATTCAGGCAGCAAATGGTCCAGAAAAAAAGCAAATTCAATTTATGAAAATGAGCATTTTCTGATAAATATAAATTGAACTGCTCCAACCACTCAGTTTTGTATCCATACAAGTCATTCATGTTTTGTCTACATCAAGCTACATGCTCGTCCCTCATGCAGTTGGTGTGGTGACATCCGTGATTATGTATTAGATATTTCCCATGAAAAGTCAGATTCAAATGCTGGTTTCCTATCAAGAATGTGTATTTTAACACATCTTCCTGGTAATTTTTATTGTCACACAGGTAGTCAACAATGGCATAAACAATAACTCATTCTGTTGTGAGCTAGTCACCCACAGAACGTTCTTGTCATTTAAGTATCCATATTACTTCACTTCTCAGCTATTTCCTTTCTTCTTCTCGATTTGCTATTAGTAAGTTCACTTAGAAACAGAGAATTCAGATTGTTGATTTCCAGCAAATGTACTCATTTAAAGCACAATTAGCAGTCTCCTGTATATACAAAATATTTGTGTTTCCAAGAATGTCTAGGGGTTAGCACTGCTGATCTCTATTGAGAAAGTGCACATTTGTGCAAACTGAGTCTGATTTTTTTTTTTTAAACTGCTGGATACACCAATATGGCAGCAAATTATCAGCACATAGGTTTGAAGGTGTATCTGGTGGAAGTTAAGAGAAATAAATTCAGATAAGATGAACTTGTTTTCCTCAGATACAGTTTAGTTGGACAACAGTTTTGATAATTCACCTTCTATTAAAACTGTGTATGTGAGAGCAATTTTTCTTTGCCCTTTCAGTGTGTTTCCCAATGAATTTTATAATAGCCATCATGGCATTTGCATTTCCCATCAGTCCACCTTTCCTGTCAAGTATCACCCACTGAAAATTTATTTTTAGTCTTTCTCCTAAATACAGCGTGATTTTTTTCAAAATACTATGTAGAGGCCCAAATATTTCTTCCCCGATTATTGGATAATGACCTTTTATGATCTTATTAGAAAATGTCATTACACACTATTTTAATAACAGGTTTCTTATTTAATGACATCTTGCATAAAATCACACCTTTCCATCCAGCATACACATACACTTACAGAGTCCTAAATTCTTTAAAGTTTTCTTTTGATGAGTCTGTGGTTGCATTCAATATTTTATTAGAATAAACAAGAACAAGATGGGTGATAGTTTGTATTGAAGGGCTATGGGTCTCTCAAGTTGGACTCTGGCTCAAGTTAAGACAATCCACCAAACCTGCCTTACAGGACTTTCTGTCTCTTTAATCACTTAGACAACCCACTTGATATTACCCATTATACTGCTAAATCCCAGAGAAAAGTCCTGAAATATCCAAAGCTCCCACAGGATTCATCAGGCATCCACTCACTTTGTCCAATCAAACGTGTTCTACTGACAAAAGTAGAACTAAAATAATGGGGGCATTGGAGGTGGCAACATTTTGCTCTCCCAATCTTTACACCCAATTATTTGCAAATAATTGCCAACAGCTTTTTCAAATAAGAGAGGAGAAAAAGGACACAACATATGAGAAACAGCCACAACTCAAGCAAATCTCCCCACATACCTTCAAAGCTCCCCAGCAGTAAAAATGTCCTTTAAAATTCAGATTATCTAGGGAGAGGCAGACAGGTGGTAGCTCTGTATTAACTTCTGTTGAAGTAAATGTGATTAATGCACTGCTTATTTGATAACAGCAATTATACAAAATGTGATAATAGTAAGCAGAGATTAGAAATTTAAAGTCTGTAGCCAGATACAGGCCAATTCTCCCTTGCAAGGTGAACAAGGAAAACTTTTCACCTGTAAATAAGATAAGCTAAAGACCAACCTTGAAGCCACAATGCTAAGAACATACACTCCCTGAAAAAACTCAACCCATTCACTTGCTAATGTTTCCAAGGGAAACACAAGGCCTCAATCTAACAAATAAGCATTTAGGAAATGAGATTGCTTACTGAGCCAGGTTGTCAGATAAGAATTTCTTGTACATGATGAACAACAGGACTTGTTTGAAATGCTTCCAATTTGGTAATCAGCTTGATGCATGAACACCACTTCCAGAGTGCATTCATTCCTTTCAGGGAGGATTTGGGAGCATATCAGGACAGGGCATGTGTAAAGTCTCCCATACTGAAAAACATCTGGTATTTTTAAGAACCCAGAAGTCCAATAAGACTAGGTGAAGTGAGTGAATGAAGAGTAGCCAGTCATGATTTTGGAAGGATAGACCAGATTTACATCCATGTCTACCATGAAAAGGATTCAGGTGTCTCAATCTAATGGAAAAGCACTGGCAATTTAGCCTCTGGCTATTACATGTCAAACAGACTGGAGGACAGCAAGACAAGACAGCAGAAGACATGTGGTCATGCTCTGCCTCAACAGTCAGTGGCTGGCACCATTTCCAAATGCTACCAGGTTAACATTCACTTCATGCATGAAGAATATCCAGCACCCTCCACTCCTTGTTGCCCAGGTAGCATAAACCACTCTCTTTTTTATCCACTCTCTGTATGCTTTTATGCTTCTATTGCTTGGTATAGTATATTTTATGTTTCCACTACTAAATTAAGTGAAATGTCACCATGGTTGACACAAAATGATTGCAAATATTAGTTCCCTCTTTCTCCTGAGTCATACACAGTCACTCTTGATTATATCTCTCCTGCAGAGAAGATTCCTGAAGATTACTTTCACTAGAAATTACCAGTAATGTAACTATCTAGGGAGCTTTCAAAGCAAGTTTGATAAAGCAAGAGAGGAAGCTGGGAAATGTTGATGAAAAAAATTGAGGTGCCAGCCACAGCTATTGAAAGCCAAGTGAAAAAACAGGACTTTAACAAGTCAGGGAGATGAAGGCTTACAGAATTGTGAATATAGAATGAAAATGAAAATGGTTCTTTGTGAATCCTGGGATCAGTTGGCTTTACTTGATAGAGAAGGAGATCAGCTATGTTTTAAGTGGTCAGAAAAGATGTGAACAACTCCAGTTCTGTCTTTAATGACATAGTCCCATGTCATAGCTGAGGGCCAAGGACACAGAAGATTTTTTAAAAATGCTATTGCTTGATTATAAATCACACATATTTTTGAAACAGGCAGGCTCATCAGTGGAGGTCCAATTAATCCTCTGGAGGAGAGGACCACAATGCCCAGGGATAATGATTGTACATGGCCTTGTGTTATATGGAGAAACAGAGCATGACCTGATCCTACAGACAACTTGCATGTAAACACCATAAACATAATTAGAGATGAGAAGCCATGACTGGATTGCTGGAATACAAAGGAAAAGAAAAATAAAGGAATAAATACATCTGAGCATGTTTTACAAACAAGATCTTCCCATAATAAATTTGTGGTAGAGAAATGCAAAGATAGCAGAGGCCTCTATCCAAATTTCACTAGTAATATGTTTCAGACCAAATGGGGTGTTAACCCTTGGATCATTTCCCTTTATTTTAAGTCCCCTTTCATTCTTGCTACACATCATCCTTTGACATCTCAAGAATTGGCTTAAGCGTAGCGTCCACCTCCTTTTATCTACAAAAGTCACAGTCTAGCCATTTGAGTCCAGGGCCAAATGATTCAGTGAGACATTTAAAGAATAATTCATTCATTTCTTCCAACTCCTGACAGGGGCAGAAGTCTGTTCTGTGGTCATTTATGGGATCATGACAAAGAAATAAAGAAAACAGTTAGTTGAAGCACCAACATCCCTAAATAGTTGTTCTCAAGGTATTCATTCAACTCTCTGGTAAATATTTGAGATTTGTCTTAGGAAACTGTGAAAGTCAAATTCTAACAACAGAGATATTATAGAGATGAAGAATCTGTCTGCATCTGGATTTACATGGTGGGATTCCTGGGTTTAAACTAAAGGTCATCCCCAAGGTTGGTCCTCAAAGAAGAGCAACTGTAGAAGGTAGGTTTGCAGCCTTAGCCCAACAGTCAGGTGAGAGGATGAGTCTCAGGAGCCTGGGACTGTGGGGAATGGTGGGAGCTCTCAGGTTACGTGAATATGAAAGTTGTGTTCTCAAGAGGAAAATGTTTGGTAAGGTGCAACCTAATGGAGGAGGGTACAGGTAGCTGTAGAATCATCCCAGAGTATCTCCTCAGTGGAAAAGTAGTTCATCCCATAATCACGCTTCCCTTCAACTTGACACTGTCCCACACCTATCTTTCCTTACCTCTCTCTCTCTTTCTCTCTGACATCCCCCCCCCCCAAACCCACACTCCTCCAACTCCTCAGACCCCAGCACAAACGACCAAGGTTTACACAAAGCAAACAAATCTAACACTTACACCAATGGCAAGCTAAGACAGACAATCAAAACAAACTGAGGAGAAAGGGAAAATATCATGAGATGTGTTTGGGAAGGAAATTGCATAGCACGCCTGGATGAACTTGCCTTTTGTAGATTGTTCCTGAATGTATACATTCCAGACAAATGCTTTTGTTCCATTGTTCAGTAGCATGACAAAAAATTGAAATAAAAATGGCTTTAAAGCGGGGAGGACATGGCCTGGGAAGTGTAGGTGGAATCAGTCACACAGCTTGTGTAATCCCGAACTTCAGCGGAGGCCATGCTTCTTTCACTCCTGACAAATCTCCAATTCCCTGCTTACCCACCAAAAAGACACAAATTAGACATCAGAAACCCCAGTATATACTAATTTTCTTATTAAATTCATGAGTAATAAATAATTTGAATATACATTTGGAGCTGCTAGTTTTTCACCATGATGGGTGTAATTATTTATTTCCCTTTGGTGAGTTAAGGGCATACAGTTTCTTAACAGCCTTGCCTGAATCCAGTTCCATAAACATTCATTGTAAGTCTTATTTTAAAAGCTCTAGTGTTTTCCTTCCCTAACCAAGCTATAAAATTTGGTTCTGTCTTGTTTAATGCATCTCCTCATCTCATTACCATATCCTGTTCATATAAACAGTATAAATAAAATTGTAAAAGAAGGGAACATTGCATTCATGGCTTTAACTTGTAGAAGTTTTTGTTTAAACATAGCTAATTAATAAGCGTTGAAATCGAATATGCTGTGTCTTTCTTAGGTTAACAAATATAATTCCTTTGAAAACTCTGTTCAAGTCATTTAAGAGTTTACGTGGCAGTTTCTACCCCAAGTTTTAATTATTTTTTATGGAATAGGTAATGTAATCATTAACCAACTTCAACTCCTGTACAGGAAAGAGCAAGCCCTTTATTCCATTAGTAATGATGTATTTGGTAATCATTAACCACCTTAACCCTTTTGTTCCATTAGTGATAAAATTGATCTCCTTTAAATAGTTGAGATATAAACATTTTTCTAGAGATTATGAATAAAATCATTTTTAGAATATGCATGCAGAGTATGTAAAGCATAATGATTTTATCAAACCAAGTCCTGGACCATCATGTGCAGGATGTAAAACATTCAACAAAAGCTGAGTGTTGACTAGCACACTTAATGATGCTTTTCATTCCTGTTTACTATAGCACTCGCTCTCTTATCTATGATTTCATTATCTGTGGTCTCAGATGCTCAAACAAGGTCCAGAAATATCAAATGGAAAATTCCAGAAATAAGAAATTCGTAGGTTTTAAATTGTGTGCTTTCCTAGGTGACATGATAAAAGCTCACATCACCTTGCTCCACATGCCAGGAATGTGAATCTATCATCCCTTTGTCCAGCATAGCCAAGTTGTATATGCTACCCCTCAGTCACTTAGCAGTCTTCCTGGTTATCATACCGACTGCGACCATACTGTTGCAATACTTGGGTTCACGTAATGCGGGGGCGCCTGGCTCTCCTTACAGTGCTTGACAGAGTTCCACTGAAGGATGATTGCAAAGACTCATCCTAAAAGGATTGCATGCCAGATGTATGCCTCCCTAGCTTGGATGTTATTCTGTGGAGTTTTCCTAATAATATATTACTCACTTCAGTCTGGGGATCTTGCTAGAGGTGATGGGAATAATTCTACAAATTTCCAGAAAAACATCATGGAGACAAAACACATGTTGAAATCCTGTGATGATTAACCTCACAACAGCAGAATGTTTTTATTATGTCAAAAACCAAACACTGCATTTACTGGCACAGCCAGAACCTGTTGGGGCACAGAAACTTATAGATAACAATGTTTCCCCAAGTTCTAAGCACAAAGTACCTCCCACAGTAGCTACTAGATATGGACCAGCTTATTTTATCAATGGCAAGCCCTGGTGATTAAGTAAGGATAATCTGTAAGGTTACTGGTTTCTCATAATCTTTTGGTAAAAACAATTTCTGCCCATGCTTTGGAAACTTCTTTGATTTTATTAGTCACAAGCCTGTCATCAAAGCCTGAAGAAAAATGTATATAAACCCAGCCTTCCCCAGAATAAAGTGGGATTGATTGCACCAGAACTACAGTCTGTGTCTTTCATTCTCCATCCATCGCTTACGCTGTCTCCCCGCGCCCCCTTACCAGTGTGGAACCCATGGACTCCTGCTAGGGCTGGACCCCGGCAACGTAAGCCCTATTTTACCTAATTATGTTCCCAAAGCACAGAAGTAATGATGCTAACAACTCAGATATGCCAAAGAGAAGCTATACAACTGAAGAATTGAAAATTTAATAAGGAAAGAGGAAAAGACCTATACTGAGGTTGCTGAGAACACTGGCAAGAACAAATGGGAAAATAAATAGCATATTTAGGATTCAGTACTATCCACACTCTCAGGCATCCACTAGGGGGTCTTAGAATACATTCCCCATGGGGTATCATTAGGGTTGATTAATTAAAATCTGAGAAATCTAAAGAAAGTAAAAAAAAAAAAAAAGGAGGTCTATGTCATAAAAATACTCAGATATCATTTCCCTCTTAAAGGGTATGGGAAAGAATGAAAAAAGAATTTAAAAGACATACTTAATCTTAGTACCATTAAATCAAACAGCAGGTAAGAACTAAATCCCTGGGGAGGAAATCAATCTAACTAGGAAAATTTAAGTTGCCCTATTCACATTGAATACATTCTCTTGAATCAGGCTTCATTTCCCTCAACCATTTATTGTCAGCAATAGTTAAGACTTTGCTTGTGACAAGTGACAGAACTCAGATTAACTAAAGGGAAAATAAGAGTTTCCCTGAATTGATCTGATAGGAGGACCCAGATTAAACCAACTAGAAGGAAAACAGTGATGGAAATGGTCTAACAAACATGACGTAAGGGGGTACTGGGACCATGAAAGCTAGATTGTTGAACACAATAATGAGTTTCTCTCTCTTTTTCTGTCTCTCTCCATCTCCCCTCCTCTCTCTCTCTCTCTCTCTCTCTCTCTCTCTTCCTCTTTTGATGCAAGATTTCTTCACTACACATCAGAAAATGTAGGCACCTATGATTTCCATATTAAATATTTTACAAATAACATTATAGAAACTGACTTATTCTCTTTAGAACTATATCTAAAAATTCTGCAATTTCCCTACTCCCAGAATGAGATTCCAATTGTGACTGTGATTGATATAAGCTTGCAATTAAGAATCACCAAACACTTGAGTAACAGCAATGCTATGAAAGAGGAAAAACAAATTTAACAAAGAGAATAGCTTATACCTGAGTTAAGAGAACAAGGAAACAGGACTTCTAAATATATCCTTGAAGACTTGAACAAGAAAACTGCGTTCTTTAAAATACAAAGTAGAGTACTTCATCTTTCACATATGATGAAATAACTAATTCCAGTCAATGCCTTCTAACATGTATAATTATAAAACTGAACAAAATATATGAGATCACTCTTCTTAGGCATTGGATAATAGAAATATAATACTGCAAGTTCTGAGGAAAGGGAAAGTCCAGATATGGCATGGTGGGCTGGAATCCATAGAAAATATGGAGGTCCTAGAGAGCTGAGGAGATAGAAATCAGGGTTAGGACTGGCTG
Organism: Sciurus vulgaris; assembly: GCF_902686455.1. Classification (NCBI taxonomy): domain Eukaryota; kingdom Metazoa; phylum Chordata; class Mammalia; order Rodentia; family Sciuridae; genus Sciurus; species Sciurus vulgaris. Next base: position 51,639,815 of record NC_136470.1, on the reverse strand, counting down.
AAGCAACTGGAATCTGAAAGCCAGAGTATTAGACAAGAAGAAGCTGTAAAGAGATGGGCAGAAGTCTGTGGGGGGATGCTCTACACATGTACAAAGTGAAACTTTGTCAGATTGACCATAAAACAGTGGCTTCAAGGTTCAGAGCTCAACATTAGAGGTTGAACAGTAAAGGAAGATGGAGAGTACATACCTCAGAGAGTACATACCTCAAAAACACATGAAGCACCCTGGAATCCAGCTGGGCCACCAAAAAGCTTAGTAGAGACTACTCCAAACCTGCCAAATAAAGTAAAAATCTAAATCCTGACAAACTTCTCAGAGGGTATATAATTTAAAAGAATGTGAGTCCCAGTAACTTAAAGTGTCTTGGGAAAAATTTTATGCCATTGTCAAATCTAAGTGAAAACCATGCTTACATAAATTCAAGGTGTTTATAAAAAGTTAAATTTCTTACTAGATAAGCATCAAGATACTTGATCCTGATCCTTCAGGATCAAGGTACCAAAATCTACATTCTTTACAATCTATTATCCAAAATGTCTAGTGTATAATAATAAATTATAAGATATGCAAAGAAATACAAAGATGTGATAGTCATTAAAATAGATAGCCGTTAGAAACCAGCTCTGTGATAGGGTTGATGTCAACTTTAACAAAAAGACTAAAGAGTTATTGCTAATATGTTCAAGAACTCATGGAGAAGATATTTTAAAAATTAAAGAAGAGTATGGCATTAACAACTAAAGTAAAAGGGGTCTTTAGCAGAAAAATGGAAAACAAAACAAAACAAGGAAATTCCAGAATTGAAAAAAAGTAAATAATGTGGAAAAAAGAATGATTGGAAGAGCTTAGCAAAAGCAAAGGGGAACACTGGAATAGAGACTTTGTAAATTTGTTAAGAAGACAACAAAAATAATCTAATCTAAAAAATAATAAGAAAAAGGACTGAAGAAAACTGAACAGAGCAATAGTGATATGCAATAATATAAATGAGCAATGATATAAAATGATTTAACATATATGTAATTTGACTCGCAGAAGTAGAAGAGATTGGAAATGTTGCAAAGAAATATCTGAGGAAGCAATGAACAATTATTTTTCCTAATTTTATTATACACACAAAAACCATGGACTTTCAGACCCATAAAATTAGAAAGTGCCAAGTATAATGAATACCAAGAAAAAAATAAATATTTCAAAGTCAAACTACTATAAAAACAAATATAAACTCTTGAGCAGTCAAAGAAAAGAGACATGTTACATACAGGGAGGACAATGTAGTTTAATAGCTGACAGTAACACAAATTACAGATGATTTCTCACAAGAATTATGGAAATCCAAAGACTTTTTCATCTTTATTTTTTACCTTTTTGCTTCAACTGAAATATTGTTTTTTTCTCTTATTGGTGCACTAGAGTTGTACATCATAGTTGGGTTTATTTTGACATAATTATAAATAACAAAATTTAGTTTACTCCATTTCATTCCAGCTCCCCCCTGTTCCCTCTCCCATTCCCCTTCCTCTACTGGTCTACTTTCCACTCATTTATTTATTTTTAATTGGTGCTTTATAAATATACACAAAGGCATAATTCTCTGTGATATATTTATAAATACACATAGCATGATTTTGTCAAATGCATTCCACATTGCTTCCTCCTTCCTGTCTCTCCTCCTCTCTCAATCTCCTTCTACTCCACTGATCTTCCCTATGTCTTTATGTTTTCTGACCCTAATTCCCTTTCTCCCCTTATTTTATTCTAGTTTCAACATATGAAAGAAAACATTTGACCCTCGATTTTTCTGAATCTGACTGATTTCACTTAGCATGATGTTTTCCACTTCCATCCATTTATCAGCAAATGCCATAATTTCATTCTTCTTTATGGTCCATTGTGTATATAAAACCCATTTTCTTGATCCATTCATCTATTGACAGGTTCCATAACTTGGCTATTGTGAGTTGCACTGCTATAAACATTGATGTGGCTATACCACTACAACATGCTTATTTTAGTTCTTTGGGATAAATATGGTCATATGGTGGTTCATTTACTAGATTTTTGAGGTATCTCCATACCGCTTTGTAGAGTGGTTGTATTAATATGTAGTCTCACCAACAGTGTATGAGAGTGCCTTTTCCCCTACATCCTTGACAACATTTATTATTTGTATTCTTGGTAATTGCCATTCTGACTGGAGTGAGATAAAATCTCAGTGTAGTTTTGATTTTCTAAAGATGTTAAACTTTTTTTTCTTCAAATATTTCTTACCTATTTGTGTTGGGAACATTTTTAAAACATTGAAGGAAAAAAGAAAAACATTCTCAGCTCAGAATTTTGTATTCATTGAAAATATTCTCAGACAAAGCAATAGAAACATTTTCAGATATATGAAATCTGAGAGAATTTATCACTTCAATAAATATAAAAGGATGTTCTTCAGGATGAAGAAAAATAATGCATTGACCACCTAGATCTATAGAAAGGAACAAAGAACACTTGAAATGTTAGATAAAGAGATAAACACAAAATACTACTTTTTGTTCTTGCCATAAATCCCTTCATAGATAACAGTCTTAGTTTGTTCAGGCTGCTTTAACAGAAAACCACAGAGTGGGAGGTTCATGAACAATAGAAATTTGTGTCTCATGTTTCTGGAGGCTGAGAGGTCCGGGATCAAGGTGCCAGAAGATTCACTTTGTAAGGAGAGTCTGGTTCACAGATGGCCTTCTCACTGTGCCCTTCCAGGACGAGTCTCTTTGGGATCTCTTTTTTAAAGACACTCACACCATTCATGAGGACACACGCTCATGACTAATCACATCCCAAAGGTCCCATCTAATACCCTCACAGTGGGGGCTAGTATTTTAGCATATGACTTTGGATGAGATGCAAACATTCAATGTATAGCTAAAACTGGCTCAGAAACAAAAATCACATCATAAGGTAGTGTCTAAATTTGTTGCACAAAACCAACATGGAAATAATAGTATGCTCTTCTCCTCAGCTTTTGGAATGTTTATTCAATTTTATGGAATGAAGTGCTTCCTGATAGCATAATTGCAGATAAAGCCAGTTAAGATCTTCAACTAAATGATTACTATTTTATGTTTTGACATTTTCTTTTTTTTCCAATAAAAAATGGAGATAAAAAGAAAATAATAGTATGAAATATAAGAAAGTAGATAAATTAGATTGTATTGTTTGTTATAAGTTTATTATGTTTATTAGTAGGAAAAGAGATCTAGGAACCCTCAGGTTTGAAGTGAAAAGTAGGAAGTGGGAAAGCATTAAACATTAACTTCACATAGATGTTGATGAGTTAAGCTGCATATTGTTTGGCTATAGCAACAATAAACAATGGAATAAACATATATAAACCTTTAAAAAGAATAGCAATGAAAATAAAATGTAATAATAAAAATATTAAATGAATATCACAGAAGGCAGTGAAGGAATAAAAAGAAATAAAAAAGCAAGAGAGACAAATGGCAGAGACATAAATGACAGACATAAAACCAATGACATCATATTACAGTATTATAAACTGACTAAACCTTCTCACTCAAAGCAGAGGTTATCAGTCTGTATAAAAAAGTAAGACTCAAGGGAATAGTAATTCCAAACAATGAACTTTATATAAAAAGACATATGGATTAAAAGTTAAAGAATGAGAGAAAAAGTTTATTATGAAAAAAATACTAGTTTTAAGAAAGCTAGAATGGCTGGATTAATAATAGTCAACTAGTATTATAAGACTTAAAGAGATTCGATAGTGATGAAGGAGACAATTTATCAGAAAGACAGAAATCCTAAACAATATAGATTTAGTAAATGAATTTCAAAATCAGTGAAGTAAAATCAGATAAAACCAAAAGAAGAAATAGACAAATCAATGTATAGAAATAATTGACTGAAGCAACAAAGAGCTGAGAATTTTCAAACATTCTCTCAGGGATTGATAGAAAAAGTAAAAAGCAAAAACTAAATCACCAAGTTCGTGGACTGCCTGAACAACTCTATCCATCAACCTATCCTAATTGACATCTGAAGAAGACTCACCCCAGTGTCTCCATAACAGGCAGCGCTCAGGAAGCAGCCACAAGAGGGCTTACATGCTGGACAATGAAATTCTCTTCAGCACATTTCAAAGGACTAAACCTATAGAATATGCTCTCTGACTATTAAAATGATGCTTACATCTCAAACAATGAGACATACAGAAAACGACCCCAAATTAGTTGAATTAGTTGGAATTTATAAAATATACTTCCAGAAGTACCCATAAATAAGCAGAAATCATAAGGGAAATTAGACAAAATTCAAGTTGAAGGATAAGAATATACAACATATTAGCTAAGCAGTAGAAGGAAATTTATAGTTTTAAATGACTGTTAGGTAAGAAAGATTTGAATTATCTAATATTTCATGTTAAAAAACTAGAAAAAAACCACATTAACTCAAATTGAGTGAGAAGAAAGAAATATGATAGAACTTGAATAACAAAATAAAACAATACAGAATTTTTTTTAAAGTGAAAGTTGATATTTTGTGAATCTTAATAAAACTAATAAATTCTTCATAATAAATAATCATGGAAAACTTCACAAATTAACCAATTATCAAAAAGAACAGAAATATTAGTTTAGGTCTCAAGGCATTATAAAAGAATAACAAGAGAATATTATTGAACAACTTTTTTGACAATAAATTATTTTGTTTTTAAAATAGCTTTTTGTAAGTTAATATAGTGCATTACAGGAAGCAGATGAACACAAGCAGTGAACAGCGTCATTCAGTTCATAAGCAGCTCTATTCTACATGTCCTTTCAAAATCCGGTGTGACATACACAGCCTCCCTTGTTTGTGATTGAGATCATAATATGTATCATGCTTTTCCAAATATCATGAATATTCACCAATTTAAAAATCCCAAAGATATATGAGTAAGTTTGATAACCAAGAATATACTACACCAAATCAATCTATTAGAAAAAAATGTAATCCTGCCTTTCAGGGGGGACAAATATTTCACTAGGGACAGAAATGGCAACCGGTCTCTAGATAGCCATATTAGTAGAGTTAACAACTAAAACAATGCATTCCCTTAATGCTCAGCTGAAATGACATAAAGCAATAGAATACACCAAGTATATTTTTTTTCTGAGAGGTCATAATCAGATTTCTACTACTAAAATATTAGGCAAGAAGCATACTCCCAGTGAATTAAAGTATCTCTATGTATGGCCTGAAGATGCACAAACATCAATGGCACACATCAAAATGTAAATTCTTGGAGCACTTGCTCCCGTGTCTCCTCCTGTCCTGCTGCCTAATGACAAGTTCCTAATACAACCAACCAGAGTATAACATTCCAAGATGCATCTTTTCTATCAATTATAACAGAAAGATCTTAAAGTTGGCTGATTTACTAGCTCTACTTTTGTGATACACTGTGAATGTCAGGTCATCTAGGAACTTAAATGTTGTGTTATGACAATGAATTGATACAGATTATACTTCGATATCAGGCAATTTCTTCGAAAAAATTTTACCAAAATAGAAATAAAAAGAATAGTGAGTCTGAATAACCTTTTATCTTTTTGGAAATTGTATTTGTAATAAAATGACAGGTGGTGTTGGTTTCACTGGTGAATTTTATCAAAAATTAAGAGGGAAATAACATTGATTTTTGCCAAAATTCTGTTTAAAGAGAGGCTGAGAAATATTTCCACATTATTTTACGAGGTCAGCATATCCTAGACACAAAAGTCTAAAAGATAGTGCAAGAGAAAGAAAACTCTGATACCTTCCATGGTGTAGATAGAAAAATTCCCAAAAATATCTTAAAAGATTTATTCAACTATAAAGAAGAATAAAGTATGTCATTGACAGAAGAATGAATGAAACTGGAGAACATTATGCTAAGTGAAATAGCCAGACTCAAAAGTCAAGGGTCCTACGTTTTCTCTCACATGTGAAGCTAGAGAGAAAAAGAAAGAAGGGTTTCATGAAAACAGAGGAGAGACTAGTAGACTAGATCAGGACTTGGGAAGAGGTGAGGGAGAAGGGGTTCTATGGAGAAATGTAAGAGACCAATTATGCACTGTGCATGTGTGAACATATCACAATGAATTTCATCATTATACATAATAAATGTACCAATAAAAATTACAAAAAAAATCAAATTCAGCCCTATATATCATGTACTACATAAGAATGTTTTAGTCAAAAATAGATGGCATATACAGTGGTGGTTTTATAATGAGTTGAAGTTTCTTTCACTTAAGTTGTTTGCCATCATAGCCTCCTAACACAACACATGGACATACCTGTCCTGGTAGTTCTGACATAACACAAATCTTCTCTGTTGCCAGTTCTATAACAGTACAGCATGTACTATTAATGTGGAGCACATTACACTTAATATATAATAAATGACCATGACTGATTTATGTATTTATGATCACATACTTTATAGTTATTTTGGAGTATAATCATACTTAAAAAAGAAACAACTCTACTGTAAGACAGTCTTCTGTGTTACCCCTTGCAGGCAACCTTGTGTGTCTTGTGTTTACCGCATCTCTCTCTGCATTAAAAGGCCACATCAATATCCCATATCATCTTGTTTTCTGTGAGTTTGCTCTATGATGTCTTAAACTGAAATTGCTTAAAGATGTGTTCTCAAAATGTGTCCCCATCATTAAACAATACATGATGGTACATAAAGTGTAATATACCATGACAAAGAATGCTTGGATGGTTTCATATTTGAAAAATTAATCAACATAATTAGCCAAGCTTCTGAAATAAAGAAGATATATGGGATAATTTCAAAAGATATAGAAAATCATTTCACTACATTCAAGTACTAAAAATAACACTGATTTTAAAAAAAAAAAGCTCAAAAACCAAACATAGGAACAAATTTTCTCACCTAATAAAGAACATCTGCAGTAAAAGCATCTACTATCATCCTACTTAATAGTGAAAACTAAATGTTTTCCCTTAGAAACAAAGATAGGGATGTTTCTTTTATTTATTGGAGATACTAACTTTGTAATAAGGCAAGAAAACAGAACCACACATGCTAAAAAACAAGAAATTTTTTATAAAAACATAATTACAGTGAAATTTACCTTAAAGATCCTCAAATACTCTGCTTTAATAAACAAATTTAGAAGGTTTGCAATGTAAAACAAAAAAATCAATTATATTCTGTTAGACCCAGCATAAATACTAGAATTTGATATTTAAAAAGTGATAACATCCTCAAAAGTACATAATATTTAGGAGTCAATTTAATTTAAATACTCTGCAACGAAAACTTCAAAACACCGCTGAGAGAAAATAAAGAAGATCTAAGTAAAATAGAGATATAACATGCTGTTGAATTAGTCTACTCAATATTGTTAGGATGTCCAGGCTGGCTAAATTGATCCACAGGTTCAGCACAATCACAATCATAATCCCAACTGGTTTTCTGCAGACATTCCAAGTTGATTCTAAAATTCATACAGAAATGCAAAAATCTACAATGGGTAAAACAATTTGGAAAAAGAACAAAGTTGGATGACTTTTTTAGATTTCAAAGTTAGAGTAATTACAATACTGGCAGTAGCACAAAAGTAGGCATTAGAGATAAAAGGAAATGAATATAGAATGCAAAAATAGACCTACTCATATAAAATCAATTTATTTCAACAAAAGATACCAACATAATTTAACTAAATTAAAATATAAATAAAAGGATATTTATCATTTTCCTAGCAGTAACAGCAAAAGGCAGGAAATTGAGAAACACCTTTAAAAAACCCACAGATTCTATTGTAAAGACCAATGTAACTGCCAAGAGGTCACAATAATTATACAAAACTAAGATTAGTATTGTAGTTACTATGTTTCCTGTCCTTGATTTGACCCAGAATTACTATGTTCCTGTATTTGATTGAAATATTATTAAAGTTTCTCTAATTGACTTACAGATAATTGACAGCCTATTGCAATTTATTGAAAGAAAAAGAAACATATATAATGAGCCTCATAAGAAAGGAGAGAATTCATTTTTTAATTAATTAAATGGACTTAGGTTTCATTTACATACTTCCTTGTTTGATGACAGAAAAAAAAGTTTGTTTCCATAAATTAGATCCAACCTGCTTCAGTTATGTGTGAAGGACCTTAACAGAAAATTAAACTTCTGTTTAGTACAATAAAAAGTGCAAAGAGAACATATTTTTGTCAAATAGATTATCTCTAATCTGTGTATTTTTAATTGTAGAAGCTCATTTTGATAGAATCATTTCTTAATGAGATTTTAGCTTGATTTGAGTAAGAAAAAAATTACTGAATAAATGCCCTCATTTGTTTCTGCTCATTTGAATAACAGCCAAAGTAATATTGTCTCAAAGAGATTTTTTTCAAATGTGGATTATGCAGCAATAAGTTATGATGTTAACATTTTCTGTCATTATTACTACAAAGATAAATGTCACCCAAATCCATTCATTCCTTCTTGATGCATAGTATGTGGTCAAGGTTGGGAAGTCCTATATTGAACGTATACATTTTCTCTTTGTCTCCTCACAAATTCCATGCAATTTAAGTTTCATTGTCTCATTTTTGATGTGTGTCAATTTTTTTGATGCCCTTCTTCCTAAAGAAACTAAAACACAAAACTAGGAAGGAGAAGGAAAGTCATGTGGTCACTGAGTGCTGTTGAAACAGAAGGCTATTATTGGTGGCAGTGGGGTTTTTGTTCTGAAAAGCGTCATCTCCCTCTTCTGCCTCCTGCCAGAACAAAATTAAGTACAGCTTTGGTAATTAAATATTTCAGTGAATTTGGATTATGAAAAAAAAAACACAATTTGGACCTTGGATCATTTAACATTTAATATCCATGAGAGATAAAGGTGGATGATTTAATCTGAACTATGCTAAGCCATCCTACAAAGCCATTTCATGAGACAATTGAAAATCCTCCAAAATAACTCATCCTTCTAGATGGGGGTAGGAATTCCCAACTTTATTCACTGTATTTCTATATTTGAAAAAAATACATATCAACACATGCCTTGAATGTTTTCATCTTCATTTTCCGTTTGAGATGTTAATTTTATAAGCATCACTTGGGATTCAATGTTCACTATATCCATTATTTTACTTTTCTGAATAAATGGATAGCAAATCATGGAGTAAGGGGACAAAGGGTCCAATACACAAGGAGTTTTTTGTTTATTACATTATTGCATACTGTTGAAATCAAGACATCTTTGAACTGTGCTCCCTGGGTCTTCTGCCTGTCACATCATCACTTAGTGAGGATGATCCCATTAATGTGACCATTCAGAACTAAAAGTGCAATTCCTGAAGTCACTGAAGTTCACAATGTCAAATATGCAAATAGGCATGGGCATATAATGGGGACATCACACGTATTTTTAAAGTCTCCGACCCCCCTAGACCTACACTGTGCATTACTTACATGAATTGCCTAACAAAGAGGGAGCCTGTTGTAGGAAAAATGTCAGTGGAAATCACACATGTATTCCAGAAGAAAATGTTGGCCTGAGAATTGACTTTTAGATGACAAACTCCAGATCTGAAAAATCATCCTTTGCCACAACTGTAAAAACTACAACATGAAGATGCTGAAATGTTCTTATGTACTTTGAGCCATCCTTTCAGCTGTCAATCTTGTAAATGTCTTCTTCTCTCCTCTGAATTGCCCCCTGAATTTATGCCAGCTAGTAAACTGGAATCATGACAGTTATTGACTGCCGTGGGCTTGCTGTGCCTATGAGGACAGCCCTCCCCATCCTCAACTTCTTCTCCATTAAAAATTTCCTATTACTAGCCTGAATTGTCATTACTTATAGATTGGCTTATTATAAACCATATTTCCTCCTTCCAGAATTAATCACCAAAGTTGCTTTAATCAGCAACCAACTAATATGATGAGAGCTTTATCTTTATAGTGCAATCAAGTCCTCTGGGAGTTTCAGGGAATACTCATACTTCAAATGTTTGGAAACTATCACCTAGGAGTTTACCAAATGTATCATATTATGTCAAGAGACTTCCTTTAGGATTGCTCCTTTTTGTGCCCAGTGTTGGGGCAGATTTCTTACTACACTCTGTGTTACCCTGTAGAATTGTCATCTTAGGGGTGGAAAAGGTCTCCTTTTCATGATTCATATCAAGAAAGTATTCTTTTTTTTTTTTTTTGTATTTGTAGCATTTTTATTTCTCAAACTCTTCTCTAAACTTCTGAAAATGGTTTGAACAGATGGTACATTTACCCACAGGATAGAGAGGAAATATAGTTCTGGAAATAGCCAGTCAGTTCTTGCCAACTGAAGGATGCTATAACAAAAACAATGTGATTATGTATAATACACCAAAAAAGACTTTGGCCAATGGTCCTAACAATTTTTAGGTGAAAAAAAAGATTGAATATATTTTGTTTTATTGAGTCTTACCTTAAGTATAAAATGTGAACATTTTTTTTTCTGTATGCTCTTTTGTTACACTCAAAGAATCAGGTTCATTCTGGTGTGAGACCAAATGCCTGCACTGACTTGCACAGCTGGTATACTGGTCACCATCTGAAAACTGCTCTGGGGTGGGACTGCATTCTAGACCTGCCTTTCTCTAGCTGAACAGCACTGGGAACTCACTTTCCTCAGATGTAAAATGGAGATAGTAATAACACACACCACCTGGGAGGGCTGTTGTAAAGTTGTTGTGAAATAGTGTGCATGTATTTAGCCCAGGGCCTGGCACTTAGTATGTTCTCAGTAATATCTATTATTATTATTAGATCTTTTTCTTTTTAACAATTAAAGCATTATATTTATACATGGAAGTTGGATTCATTTTGATAAAATCATAAATGTATTTAATTTGATTTACTCCATTTCAGTCCCCATTCCCTATTTTCTCCTTTTGTTCCTCCTTCCTTCCCACTATTCTCCTTCCTCTACTCTACTGATTCTCCTTTTGCTCATTTATTTATTGATTTTTAATTGGTGCTTTCAGCATATATGTAAAGATAAAATTCCCAGTAGTACATTTAAGCTAGAGAACAAAGCTTTGCAGCTTTAGGAGTTAGAATCTGGGTATCTGCTATTTGTGGAAGCTGTCTGAGAAATCTGACTGTTCGTACCTGGAAGCCTTGTGGAATGTAAGATGATGGCAAAGAAGTCACTAGTCCCTTGGAAAGATGAGCTTGGATGTGATGATGCTGCTCCAACTAAGCAAAGGTTAATGTTGCTACTGCCTTATTGTCCAGTCAACTCAGAATGCACCCTGGCAAGCCCTGTCAGAGAGTTCTGCTCTGTCACACCACACATTCTGTTCAGACAAAGCGCTGTATCATGTGATCTGGGGAAGGTAGGTCAGGAAGACACAGGTTATTTCACTATAGGACTTGGTTTCAAGAAGATTTATTCATTCTTAAACCTTCAACGATAACAAAAACACTCTGGTTATCCCAGAAACATAGCCAGAAATGTCCTGACCTACCAATGTTAACTACCATCACATTGACTTATCTGCTGGCAGGAAACAGCAGAAAATCCCTTAAAAGATGACTCTGTTCCCCAAAATACATTCCATGGGCTCTATCCCATTAGATTCTTTAAGAAATGTCTGCTTTAAAGAAACATATACTCAATTTGTTTTTATTTGGTTCCCTTTAGATCCAAGGACCAAAACATTAGTGGATCCTTTCTCAGTACTAGAATTGTAACTTATTCAGCTTTCATTTATTAGAGTTATCTATTTCTATCCCAGTACATGTCTGTCTTCTTACCATCGACAGCTTGAGCAAAGCAAGAAAGATGAATTCTTTTAGATTTGCAGGGATGCAGGTGGGAATATTGCATGCCATTTATTGATGCAGACTGGTTGGAAGATTGCTGGTGTAAATGTTTTATATTTCTGAACACTTATGCATATATTTTATTGTAGATGGGTCCAAAGGAACTTTAAATCCTCCCCAATATTTTTCTCCATGAACATAACATTTTGGAAAGAATTATTACCTAGTTTTTTAAGTAAATTTAAATTGGATTGATAATATTTTTGAGGGTAAAGGTATATATCTCTTATGAAATGAAAATAAATCATCTCTTTCAAAAGGGACACTTCAAATTCTTAAATAATATTTACAAAATCTTTGGGATAGGTAAGACTGCATAAAGGAATCATCATATTATAGCAGTTTTGACTGATAGCCACTTTGTATATATTTGTGCTTGAACTGTCCTGTTTCTGAACCAGCATGATTCTGTGATTCTACAGCACACGGCAGTGCTAAATTGCTGCGACTGTATGTTAATGCTCACAGATTTACTGAGGCATCACATTGCTAGAGTGATTAGGCTTGGTATACATAATGCCATGGTGTCAGCAATGTTGATGTTGGCTCAGAAGCTGTGCAAATTAGCATTGCTCATGGCATTTTTTATAGAACAAGATGTTGCTCATAATGGCAATATTGAAGAAAATACTTCTTATGTAGGTGTCACACAACACCCCAAACTGTCAGCAAAACAGATTAAGCAGAATTTAAAGTCAGCTTTCGGAAAACAAAGGGATGAAGCATTAGGAATTATGTGATCATTTACAAATGACTGTTCCAAAATTCTTGTGTTTATATCTTTACTGCAATTTTAGGCTGTATTTACATTATGAAGACATAACTCCTGTATATGCAGTTGGGTTTTATAGAAGCTTCTTTCAGACATTTGCATTACGAATTCGGTTTTGAAATAAAAGTCATTCTCAAATTAGGCTGATGTTGTTTATTAAAGTTAAATTCATGCCCAAACCCCAAATGACTCTGAACATAATTAACCAGAATCAAGTACTGGAATACTGCAATTTTTAAAAACCAAGTCGACAATTAATTTTTAAAAACAGACAGTCACCTAATATAGATAAAATTTTAATGCAGTTACTCAGCCTGCTACCATTTCAAGAGCTTTGTCAAACATTTCCCATTTTCCCAGTAGAAGTAGAACAGTAGCACATTTAAAAGAAATCTTTTGGCAATGATATGTCTTTGCTGAAACATGTACGTAGTTGAGCTTATTTACAAGAGCTCTTTACTTCCAAAAGCTCATTGCCTTTCATAATATAATCTAATTTTAGTAATCACAGCATCTCTGTAACACTGCTAAGTGGAAAACAGCATTCCCATTTTCCAGCTGAGTAATTGCAAAGAAAAAAAAGTGGGGGGGGGGGAGTCATTTTTCTAAGGTCACTCAATGAGAAAGGGCATAAATGCCTAAACAGAATTCATGGCCCAACACCTGCAATTCCTACAACATATACGATGACTTTCCTGAGCTTCCCTTCCACTAGCTGTGTGTAAATAAAATCCCACTATTACATAGTACTTAAAGTTTACAGAGAACTTTAACATGTATTATTACACATAATCCTCACAATCTTGTGAAGATAGACATTTTTATCCTACTCTGCTAAAGAGAAAAATGGGAGCTTTAAAGAGATAAACAGACCTTTCCAAAGTCACAGAGATGGTAATTGGCAGAGCTGGGATTTGAGTTTCAAAACAGCATGCTTCCTCTTCCCCAAAACTACATTGCCTTTTTTTGAGTCCTTTCTGTCATGGCCTATAAAAAAGCATTTTTTCTCCTTCTGTCCCAACTACCACCTGCTCCTCAGAGTCCCTATTGTCCCAATGTTCCCACAAGGAATTTTGTGTGGGTGTGTAACTATACCTCTTTTTCTAAGATAAAGCAGTAGAGGGAAAGACCTGGCAAGTCTTGCACATAGATTAACAAATGGAGAAATTAATGAAAGGAATCATTAACTAGGAAAAGGAATATATATATATATATTTCTCCCACATAACAAACCATCATAAGATAATGGTTGACAGTATATAGAGAGTATTTTCTGGCCTCCCCGCCCCAGGAAAATAGAAAATACCTATGAATCTATTCTGGCCTGAGTGTAAAAGTCAGAGTTAATGCTCAGTTATAGCAAAGGACAATGCTGGAAGGAAGTCTCAGTCCCATTAGAGGGTAGTCAGGAAACTGGACAAGTACTGAGAATTCAGGTCCAAAGGAGCAGTTAGAGGTCAATCCCAAATCCTGTGAAACTGTACATACTCTAGACACAGCACAAGTTTGTCAGGCTGTTTTATGAACCAACAGGTGTTTCTCTTATCCTAGCCATTTCTACATAGAATTCCAGAGCATCTTCTACATCTAAATTCCCCTTGATTTTTATACTCTCGGTTAGAGAGTAGGACAAAAAAGGCCTTACTTGCTTGTGACCCAGTAGATTCTAGACTTTTTGAGAGCCAGCATGTGTCTCAATCTTCGTTGTGTCCCCAATAGAAAGAAAAACACCAGACACTGTAGGTACACCTGACACTCAGTTTTAAAATAAACATTTCAAAACTCAGAGTACCACAGAGAGGAGGGGCTTCTTGTAACAGGTCAATTTATTTTCCCAAGATGCCTTATAGGATGACATTAAAATACTTTCTCCATGATAGAGCATCTGGCCCTTAACCCTGATGAGTTTGAAGCTTTATATGCCAGCATACCCCGTGATCTGTCTTTCAGATACAGACTCAAATGAGCTAAACTCACAAAACTGGTAAATAAAACCTGAGTTACTTCTGATTAATTTCAGTGCAAAATTTGTTTAATTTAATTTCCTTAATTCTAGCCAGCTCTCTAATCTCTCCGAGACAAAATATAAGAAAAATCAATTAAAAGCAAAAGGTTGCTGGATGGAAATACAAATGAAAAAATGTATAGTCAAACGAAGCTCCCATCTCCTTGTGAGGAGGATCCTGACAAAGTGACAGGAACGGACAATGTCATTGACCACAGGTCATCTCTACTCACCTGACTGGGCCAGCACTGATCTAATCCATTTACTTCTATAATTTCACTTCCTTGTGTGTTCTGGAGGCATTCAGACCCTCTTCTGAAGACTCATTTGCTTTTTTGTTTTTTAAAATCTGTGTTAATGTATTCCAACAAATTACTATCAAGTGTTGCAGGCCTGGGAACTACTCTGCCTCCTTGGCAATTTTGTGCTTATCTCAACTCTATTGACTTTAAATTTTAACTCTCAGAGCAGAGAGAGCAATTAGATTTCCCTCATTTCAATGTCCCTAGGAGAAGTCCTGCTGTATCACAATGTCATAACAACAATTAGATAATAAAATAATTCATAAGAGGAAAAATTGTTTCCCAGAGGAGTTTACTGAGTAGAAAGTCAAACTCACAATGTCAAGAAGAATAATTACTATTGAGTCTTATCTGGGTCCGGGATACTCTCCTGTTCCGGTGAATGACTCCAGTTGACTCTGCCTGCAGTACCAACCTAACCCAATTAGATCCATATTCACAAGAAAGGAGATTAAATAAGTTCTTGCCCCACATTCTGGGTTTACAGATCAAGTATCTTTGTTGTTGAGCTATGAAATTGCTGCAGTAATTAACTGAGATAGCTCATGGAAATGTGTTTAGCAAAACACCTGGCCTCTAGTAAGAGGTTTAAATATGCCAGCTGTCATTGTTGCTAGTGTTATTATTATTACAACAACTACCCCAATCCACTCTTTGGCAAAGATTCATTCTGAGTAATACTAGCAGCTAAATCCCATATTCCTGATGCTAGATTCCTGTTCATAAGCCTGGTTTGGTAGCCATGCCTCCTTACTTGGAAATCAAATGATCAAGTCTTAGTTCTTGTCTTTTGCCTTCCATATTCCCTACAACTGGGCTCCACAAACCATTATTACATCTTTGACTTTCCTGATAAGCATTTCCTTACTGACTTACCCACTGATGAGCAGTGCACACCTTCTGAATATTACAGTCTTCTTGACGTAAAGGCAAAAATAAAAGGGGTGGATAGAGTGGTAAACTCTAGGTTCTGTATTTTCTAACCCTATGTCTTTGTTCTCAACTGGCTGTTGTTCATATAATCACATTTCAAGACATGAAAGGACAAGAGTTTTTTTTTTGTTGTTTTGTTTTTTTTTAATACCTTGGTACTATTCAGAACTATATGCATTACTGTACATTTAAGAGTGACATTTAGAGAATGAAAGGATGCACTATTAGGAATTATGGGTCTGTATACTGATGAATACAAATGCAAACACAAAATGCCTCGGTCATTCCCTATTTCCTTTCTGAGTCTATGTTTATGGGTGAAAGCTTCATTGGCCACAGAAACCATTTTGGAAGGATCATTACCAATTGCATAAAAGTTTGACAGTCAAAACATATTAGGTGATTGTTGGCTGTAACTTACAGAAAATATGAGCATAAGTAGAGCAAAGCTGAGACCAGGGCATCGTTCTGAGACTGTAAATACCAACAGTACATTTGAATCCAGTAATTTACTGTTGCCAGCTTAGTATGGCTCTATGAATCACATTAGACTCTATTTCTGACTGGAGTGGTCATTTGATGGGTGAGAAATTTTGGTTTTATTTTCTTATGGGTTTATTTATTTATTTATTTTTCTTTTTCTTTTTCTTTTTTTTTTTTTTTTTTTTTGGCTACAAGATTGTTCCTTTCTACCCCTAAAGACCTACTTACTTTCCTTTGTTTAGCTTAAGGTGATACAAAGTACTACAGAAAATGATTTTATCTTTACTCTGGCATTGTACCTCAAAAATGAGATAGAAAGGCTAGCTTTATTTTTTCAAGGACCAGAAATCTGATCGAAAGCTGAGCTGTCATACCATGAAAATGGGTGAACCTGAGAGAGTGAGACATCTATCACTTAATCTGGACACCCGTAAAGTACCTAAATGGAAATAATTTACAACCCCAGGATTCCTCAGTTTGATTTAGTTTTTTGTGCTTTAAGTAGCTGGGTTAGTGTGATGGATTGGGTGTATTCTCTATGGCACATAAAATTACCAGATTATAATTGGGAGCACATAAATAGCAACGTCAGTAATAAAGGATAATCAGAGGATGTGACATCCTCGGTCAATACTGCAGATTGCTGGTCTCAGACCTGGCATGTACCTGTGCAAAGCCTCAAATGTGGCCCTTGAAGAAAGGCAGAAAAAAATGAATAATTATGAATTGAATTACTGCTTTGATTAATGATAAAATCAAATCCTTTGAAAATGTAAAATGGCTTTATAAATTGCCTTCAGTATTTTATAAATATTATGGAAGAATGAGTGAATTTGAGCATTCATAGCTCCTGTAGTCATTTCTCAGTATCCTTGAGTGAATCCTGTGGCCTTTCCTTGACCTGTTGATTGGGGGTTGTAAGTGGTGGAGTGATCTCTTGAAACTGATGGGATTCTCCTAAATGCATGTCCAAGTGGTGCTCACAGTGTCCTCCTTCAAGCATGAAATCTAATGGGGAAAATGCTGTCCTAGATCCTTAAACTTGTTCCTCACAATGTGGTACAAGAAGGTAAGTAGCATAAGGTCTTGGGCCTTTCACTTAGCTTTATTCTTCAACTCTAAATGAAAGATTTGGGTAGAATGGTGTTACTCTGTTATAGAACTATTGAATCATGGGATTCTATGATACTTATATCTGGCTTCTTCTGGAGTGAAAAGACAAGCAAGTAAGTTCATTTTCAGTCTCATACAAACACATTTCTAAGTTTAACAATTATATATTGAGTTTTTTCATTGACAATTGTAATGCCTCAGTCTCTTCAGGAGCTTAAGAAGAGTTCTTCCTAGAAAGTCATATTATTGTCAAAGTCAAGTAAAACAAAAAAAAAGTGCCAATATTGCTTTTTAAAACTTCTTTCTTTTTGCCTTTTTCTTTTTTTAAATTTTTTTTTATTTTTACAGACTGCATTTTGATTCATTGTACACAAATGGGGTACATCTTTTCATTTCTATGGTTGTGCAAGATGTAGATTCGTTCCATTCATGTAATCATACATGTACACAGGGTAATGGATGTCTGTCTCATTCCACCCTTTTTATACGCCCCATTTCCCTCTATGTAATCTACAGTTCCTCCATTCTTCTCTCACCCTCGACCCCCATTATATATCGTCATCCACTTATCAGGGAAAACATTTCAGCCTTTGGTTTTGGGGATTGACTTATTTCACTTACCGTGATATTCTCCAATACCATCCATTTATTTGCAAATACCATATTATTATTCTTCTGTATGGCTGAATAATATTCCATTGTGTATATATATATACCACAGTTTCTTTATCCATCCATCTGTTGAAGAGCAAGTAGGTTGGTTCCATATTGTGAATTGATGTGTCTACATTACTGTAATATGCTAATTTTAAGTCCTTCCGGTATAAACTGAGGAGTGGGATAACTGGGTCAAAAGGTGGGTCTATTCCAAGTTTTCTAAAGGTTCTCCACACTGCTTTCCAGGGTGGCTGCACCAATTTGCAACTCTACCAGCAATGTCAAAGCGTGCTGTTGTCCCCACATCCACACCAATATCTATTATTGTTTGTGTTCTTGATAATAGACATTCTAATTGGAGTAAGATGAAATCTTAGAGTTAAAGCTACTTGTTCCTGTTTCTCCTCCTCCTTTTCTTATTCTCTTTCTTTTAGATCACTCATCAATTTCTTAGAGTTGTCTACTCACAATTCAATGCTTATAAACAAAATAAGTGACTTCCATATAACCAATATGTTAATGCATATGTCACTGTGCTTTGGAACATGTCACCTCAAAACTTTTGTTACAGTTGAAGAACTCCTAACCCAAAGGCACTTGACCCAACAGGGGTCCACACAGCTCATGAAGTTTGTCCTAGAGTTAAACATCTATTTATTTGAAGGTGCTCTATGCTGCACCATGATTGTTCTGATTAGATTCCTTCTGAGAAACTTGAGTATAAAGCATAGACTCAGTAGATATAGTAAAACAGAAATTAAAGAATGAAGAATTTTTTTTACAAACCAGAACCATGACACATGAGTAAACAGAAGCCAGGAGGTAGCTCAAGTCACAATCAACAGTAAAAATAGAAAGAGAGAAAGATCTACTTCTGCAAAGAGAGAGTGAAACTGAGTTAATGGCAAAATGCATTAGTTAAATTGCCATTCAGCCACTGGAGAAACTTGAATTCCTAGCGAGTTCCGGTTCTCCAATGAGGCCTGATTTAGCATCTGCTGGGACTTTGTAAGATGCTTACCAACACTGTGTAAATACTGACCAAAGCCCCATAGTACCTGAAGAAGCCTGTGTATCTCATTGATTTTTGCAATTTAAAAGGACCTAACATAGATATGCATCAATAAAATCGATCTGTTGTTTTCTGATCCAAAACAGATTTCTTCTTAAATTTGCAAAGGCCAGGTGTATATTTTACGTGTAGGCATAAGGGAGCAACAGTGAGTCTAGACTACTTTTCACATTTTAGTAAAGGCATAGATAAGTGGTCAAGCAATCTATGACTAAAAGTATATATGAAATGAGGATCTGTTAGTTGCATCTATCCATGCTATCCCTATTCATCATTTGCAGGAATAATCAAGATGGAGGTAAAATAAGATTAGTTTGTAAACAGAGTTTTGTTAATGTTATTATTGCTTTCATGAATCCCTGGCATCAGCATTATGGTTTATCATTCCCTACCAGAGAACGTCAGAAGAATTTTATAAATTAGACCACAGAATGCTTACTCTGTCTGCTAGTTGTTGAAGTATTTATCAGTGTGCTAATTAGAGCCCTGTTTATGAGGCTGAAAGAGCTCAGGGCCAATTTCTCACGTAACTCCTGTTGGTGGGCACAGTTTCCAGAAAAGCATGGTTACATCTGGTGTGCATGTTGTAGCTCAGCATTGATATTTTATTCATTTTATAGCTGGAAGCAGTTTTTCAGGCCATATCTGTCTGAAACAGTGGATGCAGTACAAATAGCAATGTAGCCATGATATGGTTGCTCTATCCTCTCAAGTGGAACACTTTAAAAGGAAAACCTGTGTGATTTGAATATCCTTATAAACCATGTTTAATGCACCTTTAAATCAAAGTAGAAGAGTTGATCATAGAAACAAAAGCACTCAATACCTCTCTACTCCATCTGATGCAAAGTATACTTGTATGATGTCAAGAGAATAAAGCATCATCATAGGGACATTTCAGGAACCAAAGACACCAGAGAAAAAAATGTGTCAAAATGTCGTTCTGGTCTCTGCTTCCTGAAATGGCATCCACTCTGATTTAGTTTGTCAGTCAGGCAATCAGCCAAGAACAACGTATTTGTTTTGCCCAGGATAACTGCTAACATCAGGATGAGTATTCTTTCTCTTCCCTTCAATCCATCTATTTCATGATTAAATTTACGATCCAAAACAAAAGATTAAGACAACGCATTCTTCACAGTAAAAGATGACTAGTTTTCAGTTTGATACGTCTAGGTGAGATCCAGCCTTAGCTGCTAACCAGTTTCATTCATTTATTTGGAAAAACAGATGATGCTGGATGGATTTAAAATTTTTTAAAAGTCAATGTTATTTATCCAGTTAATCACTCTATCAAAGGTATGGCAAATCTTATAATAGTCTCTGGTCTGCAGCCATCAGCACTATGACCCTTCAAACTGTATCAGTCACACAATTCAGAGTAGGGCCTGTGACTTACATGAAGGGTGACAGAATATTTGAGAAGCCCGAAGTAGACCTCATAATATTGCCTGACCGATAAAGTTTACAGGGTAAACTTTGGTAATCCTGCACCTTGTCCTTCTTGGTGAAGGCCAAAAAAGTAGTTTCTAACTCTGCTCTTCAGTTTTCAACATCTCACCCAGAAAAGCATTGTAAAGCTTGTAAAACTAAAGAGAACCATTAAAGATTGAGGTAGAATTAGGATTCAATAGAATAGGAGAATGTTCATTGACAAAAGAGCATTTTGTTTTGTGTTGAATTTTTATTTTACTTTCAATATCAAACTGACCAGGTCAAGTTTGTAAGTTAACAGTTTGCTATCGGAGGGAAAAAAAAAAATTAGGAATTACTAATATGCTTTGTTGCTCTTGCTGAATAACAGAGGGGATTTGTTACAGGCTTTAGTAGAACACTTCAGAACAAAGATTTGAATCCACAGTGACACTTTGTTTTTGAGAGAAATTTTGTTTCTCCTTCCATCTTCACCTAGCATTGTTATCTTGGTGAATTCTGGTTAAAATAAATATCAAAGAATGTACCACCTAGGCGAAAATCATTTTTAAAAAGACAGGGGCGCATCAAAGCCAACCTATGTCCCCTCTGGGTTTGGGGATTTTTGTTTTAATCCAGCAGCTGTATTTTTCCCTCTATTTCTTTATTGCAGTTCAACTTTAGCAAATGCACCTACGGAGAAAAAGGCAATATTTTTCTTCTGAGTTGGCACCTTCCTTGTGAAAAATGTTTCAGTTGCCATTGTGGAGGGTTGAGGGGACAGCAATGCAGCTCTGGTCCTCCAGGCCTCTCAGTTTGTGCTGTGAATGACAATTAGAGGGTGCATATGGACCTGGTCCAGAAAATGGAAAACAGATGAGACAAACTGATTCTCATCCAGAGGTCTGAAAAAACTAAATAAGGAAACAAAATTTAAGGTAATTCTTTGAAGGATAGGAATGATGAAAAGAGTAAAGAATGTTTGATAGAGAGGAGGAACATAAAAAAAAAACTCCCAGTCAATATGAATCTAATTACAGAGTTTAGTTAAGTTCTGTAAAGCAAAAGTGAGGACAAATTTAAAGGGATCTTTCTGAAGTGCTGGAAAATAGGGTGTTGGTGAGATGTGTGGGAAATATTGGAGGACGTTTATAAAGAGAGAAATGAACACATTTGGAAGATCATTGTCCAGCATGCTGAGGAGACATTCAAGTTTTTCAGCAAGGGAGTAAGTAATCTAAAATAATAGGTTCCTCTGGTAGCACAATGAAGAAAGGATTGGTATATGTAAGGACTAGAGGTAGAGATATCAGTTAACTAATTACTGTAGTTCTGGTAAGTCTCAATAAATTGTTATAAATAACTAACAATTCTATAGTAGGTTAGAATTTGCAAAATCTCCTCACACACATTTTCTCATTTGAATAAGGTTTGATTTAGGGTAGAAGGGCAGGGCTGAAATTAGAGCCCAGATGTAAGACATTATAGAAGCTAAGTTGAATAATCTGCCTACTATTGGATATGGACAAGGAAGAAGCTGTCAAAGGACTTCAGCCTTATCTGGAAGCTACTTAATATCACCATCACCACCACCAACAGAAAGCATACTCAGGATTAGGTCCTGTGCTGAGAATTTATAGAAGATAATGTCATTTCATTCTCACAACAATTTAATGCAGCTCCTCCCATATCACAGATAGGGAAACTGAGGTGTAGAGCTTATTAAGAAGTTTGTCCAAGGTCACATAGCTTGTAAGTGGTAGAGCCAAGACCTGTCTGAATGCAAAGTTGTCAAACACTTGTAACATGCAATGCTTTCTGTAATACTGGTTAGTGATGGGCATAGACACAATCTCTTTGTTTATATCTTTATGTTTCTATGTGAGATATGCATGTCTTATAAAACACTCAATTTGAGTTTTTTAGATTATTCATTATTTGATTCAAGATAGATAGTACTTTATTTTAAATTATGAACCAGGGTCTTGTCAGATTTGATTATAATGGCAACAGATCCCATTTAAAGAAAGTTAGCAATCTCTTGCCACACAGGATTTTAATCACGATGTGTGGCGAGCCGCTGCTGTTTGCGGACAGAGCTGCTTACCCCGCGGCTTCTTTGGCTTCTTTGTCTTTTCGCTTACCGAAAACCGCTTGCGAAAAACCACCGCTCCTCGCGCTTACAGCCCAACCAGTGGGACAGAAGACACCTACTCTTTAGAAGTTCATGAAGCAGCTTCCCCTTTATTCCAATAACACCCTCAATATATAAGCAGTCGCATGCATAAGCAATTGTAACCAGATATGTCCATCCAATCCTGTTAAAGGTCAAGCAGTCACTCGCTGGAGCATACATGTAAAGTATATCTGTCCATGTGCTAGGCAGCTGAACTGATTATCATACAGCTAATTGTAAACGCGTTCTGCCTTTCTCCATGCATATTCAGAATGCCGTTTGCTCTCTGCCAGTCGCCATCTTCGGATGCACGTGGCGTAACCCTGGGCCCCGGTTCCACCCGCCAAAACAATGGTGTACAAATAATGGAAAGCTTTTCTGTCAAGATGCTAGAGCAGCATCAGGCTAGAGCCACCTTCACTCTTAGACACTGCTCCATCAAAAATCCTCAAGCCTTAAGTGACAAAAATCATTTCCCTTTTATCGCTCATTTACATATGGCAATATTTGCATTCCCAAATTTATCATATGCAGTCAAAAAATCACTTCCAATATGCCTGAGTCTTAGCACTCCTGTCTGAACTATCAGAAAATGACTTTGGAAGCCAACTTTGGAACCACTGGGACCACTTAGAAGGTTACTGCTTCAATTCACTAAGTAGGTCTGTGGTGGCATGAAGCAACTAGTGAGTCGTCCAGAAATGTCTTAGTAATAGCTTAAACTCAAGCATAAGAACAGGGCTCTCAATTGCTATGTCTGATTTAAAGTATTTTTATGTAAGTGAAAATGTGCACATTTCAGATAGATTCTGTATGATTTTTACCTGTGTTGTGATTGAAATTATAGTACAACTAATAATAATTTCTTTTTCTCTGTATTTCATTTAATTACAAAATCCATATACCGTTGAGACAGGTCATATTTGAAGTGACCTATGTAGAGAAAAGTTTAAAGGTACAGAGTGATAATATTATGAGAATGTAGGGGCACCAAGTTCAAATGATGAGATCCCTTAGTCACGAATATTTTTTTAAATGATAAACAACTTTTTTTCCCCATTATCATGTTTCTCATCTTTTCACTTATGTAGTGTTACTTTATTTTAATCACATTTGTCTAGGTGTAAGAGAGGAAATAAACAATAAACTATGTTAAAACTATTTTTTTTTCCAGGGAAAGCACTGGCCAGGGAAAAGTCTATTTAGAGTATTGTCTCTTTGGTTAAGCAGGAAATGAATTTGCTGCAAAGGGTTGTAGAATCCACTCTGATAGAATTGAAGGTAATTAAAATCTAATGGTACAATCTAACCATTTAAATTGCAATTCAAATTGGTCAAATAGGATTGAAATCAGAATATCTGACAACCTTAAAATGGGACTATAAGAGATTCACTGTATGCGTGTGAAATATTTTGCTTACTCTGGATTCAAACTAACATTGCATGGATGAAATGAAATAGTTTCTAATTTATTTGACTTTTCATTAGTATAAAAAGACAGTTGTGAGATTTTGCATCTTACATAATGACAAACAACAACTGGCAGAAAATTAAAAGCTTTCAATAGCAAAGAAAAGATGATTAGGTATTTGTTCCTTATGAGATCTCATCATTCTAGCAGATATAGTTTATTATATGAAATCTGAAGATGAGACTTTTAAATTTTCAAATTACTTTTATCACTGGTTTAACTTAAGGTCATATGGTTAGGACTACCAATTATTCTCTCTACAAGTAAAGAAAACTTTAAGCTACATTTCATATGTTTCTACATATAACTACACTATTTTATTACAATGTTAATACATTAATTTGACACATACATTAGAAAAATGCTATTTACTTCTTGCTGAAATTAATAAAATACAACAATAAGGACTCTAATGGAAGTTTAGAGAGATTATGATTTGCCAAAGTGAAAGTAGATCTTTCCACATTTTACTCAACATTTTTTTTATTATATCACTAATTCCTACTATTTTGCACATTATTTTGCACTATTTTTAATACCGACCACTAGGTGTCTAATGTGGCTGAGAACATGATCCACTGTATACATCTGTCATACTCCATCTCATTTCAGAAGACCTGGGAGAGTTTTCAGACTTCACTGGCCAAACAAAATCTAGATGTGTTAGTCAGCTTTACATCACTGTGATCAAAATACCCAATAAGACCAGTGTAGAGGAAGAAAAGTTATTTTGGTTCAGGGTTTCAGAGGTTCAATCTATGGTTGGCCAGTTCCATTGCTCTGGGTCCAGGTGAGGTGGGGCATCATGACCAAAGTGTACAGTGGAGGAATGCAACTTAACTCATGCCAGCCATGAAGCAGAGAAGGAGACAGGGGTTGGAGGGGCAGCAGGGAAGATGTACCTATTTAAAGCACGCTGCAGTAATCCACCTCTTCTAGCCACACTCCCACCTGCCTACAGTTAACAGGCAGTCAGTTAAAACTAGGATGGACTGATACAGCTCTCAGAATTTAATCATTCCATCTTGGAATATTCCTGCATTATTAAAAGCTTTTGGGGGATTTAGATCTCTAAACAAGGCTATGAATTAAAATGCACTAATAGAATATGAGTTAATGCACTAACAATAAAAGATAGTCATGAATAAAGTCAATTTTATTTTCTATTTCAATAGCTTTTCTTAATTGAAATTGTTTTCTGATTAAAAGTTTGGGGTTTTCTTGTTTCTTTTTGGTTTTGTTTTTTGTTTTCAGTTGTAGTACATGAAGACATGTACCTGACACTACCACACAGATTTGTCCTTCCTAAGACATGTAGTTTCCTGAGAATTGTGTGTCTTAAGGAAACTTGTGTTTAACTAATGATAAAAGACTTGTAACATAATTGTAAAAGAAATCGTAATCCTAAAACAGAAACACAGGGAGGAATAAAGTTCTAACAACAAGAAGAAAATCTGGGTCTCTGTTCATTAGCTTTATTGAAATTGTACACAAGCAGATGTTCATAAAAGACAATGTATTTATGCATTTTCCCATAGAAACAATGTAAAAATTGAAAGCTATGGTCTTGACAAGAGACTTGGCATAAAAGTAAGTCTAGTTTAGGCCAATGATATCATAAAAACAACCATAAAATTCTTCCATATATTTAATAGTAAAATTATGCTCAGAGTCCAATAAAATGAGCATAAATATCTTATACGCATTGATTATACAAGAGGGCACTTTATGCTATAAAGTATATATGCTGCACATAAATAAAATTGTACTATCCTATAAATTAAAACTACTTAAAATTAATATGCTAGCTATAATAAAGATTAAACATTTAATTAACAATATTTTTGCTTGCCATCTTTGAAGTTTTATGATACAAATGGGCAGGGTCTCTTAAACTGCTGTCTAGAGAAGTCTGAAATGACTTTTTATTTTCAAAAGATCCCATATCTTAACAATAAAATCCAAGCTTGTAGAGATTCTGAGACTGCTCCCCAGACTCTAGCATAAGAAAACTAAGCTAAGATCAACCAAGGATAAGAAGCCACAGGCCCTGAAACCCTTGGGGCTGACCAATCATCCAAACTTCAAAATCATACCTCAGACAGATCTAGATGTAATTTAGACTAGTGTAAAATTCCAAAAGCAAAATGATAGGAAAGACCCCAAAGAGGAATCTTTCAACATTGGTGACATCTTTGGTCAGGAAGCACTGCAGCTCCTGGTCCCAGTTTATACTGGGTTTGATAAAGATAAAGGCAGGTTTTCAGAATAGAGAGTAAGTGAGGAATCTGACCTGAAGTCCGGTCATGAAAGATGACGGTAATAAGAAAGGGTTGAGCTTAACAAACTCACAAATGTCCAGAGAATTCTCCCTGATCTGATGCCAATGAGTCTTGGAAGCAAACAAACTTAAGTCCCCATCATCACTCCAATGGAGAAGGGTCCCCTTACAAGGTCACATTTGTCTTCATCAGCTCAGAAACCAACTTTCCAGTAACCAGCAGATAGGCAACCTGGAGCAGTGATAAACTGGCACTTTCTCTAACAGATGGGGTCCAAATGTCTCAACTTGCTCAAAAATCAAGTTGTTGTTTTCAAAACATTTTCTTATCTTAACTTGCTTGGGCTGCTATAACAAAAACACCATAAACACAGAAATTTATTTCTCAAATTTCTGGAGCCTGGCCAGTCCAACATCAAGGCTGCTGCATGTTCAGTGTCTGAGAAGAGCCCGTTTGCTCATACATTGTTATGGTTTAGATGTGGTGTATCCCAAAAACTCACATGTGAGAAAAGGCAAGAAGGTTTGAAGGATAAATGATGTGTTGTAAGAATCTTAACCCAATCAGTGCATTAATCTCCTGATAGGGATTAAATGAGTGGTAACTAAGTGGTAGGGTGTGACTGGAAGAGGTAGGAATCAAGGCGTGACTTTGGGTATTTTTTTGTGTCTGGAGAATGGAGTCTCTCTCTCTCTCTCTCTGCTTCCTGATTACTGTGATGTAAGCTGCTTCCCTTCACCACCCTCTCCTGCCATGATGTCCATCCTTACCTTGAGCCCCAAGGAATGGAGCCAGCCTTCTATGGACTAAGACCTCTGAAACCTAAGACCTCTGAAACCGTGAGCCCTCAAATAAACCTTTCTTCCTCTATAATTGTGCTGGTCAGATCATTTAGTCACAGCAGCGAAATATCTGACTAAAACATACATAGTGCCTTCTATTCACATACTCACTTGATGGAAAAGGCAAACAAGCTCCCCTGGGGGCTTCTTTCATAAGGGTACCATTCAAAGGACTCAAAAGAGGAATCTTTCAACATTGGTGGCAACTTCTTTCTAATCACCTCCTAAAGACCCTTCCACTTGATGCTATTGCTTTCAGGATTAGATTTCAACATATGAATTCGGGAAGACAAAAATATTCAGACATAGTGATCTTGGTGGTATATAAATGTTCTTTCCAACAAATACCCTTGGTAATATACAAAGTATGTAAGGTAGTATCGAAAGCTTCAGTTTAAGTTCTTGAAGAAGAGTAAAACATTATGAATATGCCCTTCTGCTTATTCATCTTCTCATTTGTTAAATCATTGATCATTTTCCTTACCACATTCTTCTAAGAGTACTAAGGCAGTCAAATAAAACACAAGTCAAGTCAGGAGGTGTATTTGAAAAGGAGGAGACATAGCTGTGCCACTCTGTCTCCATGCTGTGATCTGAAGGATGTTCACGGAGCAATTGTTTATGTCCTTTGAGCTTTTCATCTCAGTTTTTGGAATCACATTAATTGCCTAATATTTACAATCTCTAACACACCTATTGAAGGAATTATTATCACCATTTTACAGATGGGGAAACTAACGTGGGAAAGTAGTGAGTAGTTAATGCAAATCTGTCCTTCTAAAGCAGGAGGCAAAGGGTCTCTCTGTGCTCCTCTCACATGGTAGATCCTCTAATATATTTGCTAAGTGAATAAATTAATGGATGAGTTTTTTTCCCTTACCCTGTTTCAGGTACACACAGGGTAAGGAAGAAAAGTGAATCACAACAGGGGTGAGGAAATGATAAGAGTAATAATAGTAATTAATTGCATGCTTACTGTATATCAGTTATTTGATAAACACCTTATAATAACTTATTCCTTAGAAGAACTTGTGATGTTAGTAATGTTTTTCACATTGTGTATATGAGGAAACCACCAGATATGTGTCTCAGGGCTGGAATTCAAACTGGGGCAAGTTAATGGCCCAGTTGAAGCTCTCAAATTCCCTTATTCCATCCAGAAGCAAGGTAACGAGGCAGAAGTCACGCTAATGGCAAAAAAGCAGATGCAACAGCCAGAGGAAATTAGACAGAGTAGGTCTAAAATATACTGTATGCAGGCCTTAGGCTAACTGCTTGACATAGATTATCCCTAGTCCTCAAACTAACCCTGCAAGTTGATATGAGAATCTCACTCTATGGTAAGGAAGATGGAGTTCAAAGAGACTAAACAACTTTCCCAGGGTCACACAGCCAACAAATGATAGAACTGTGATTTGTACTAGTTCTGATTCCAAAGTATGTGATCTATTTCTGTTATACACAATGTTGCAAGAGACTTAATACAACAAAAGTTCATTATCAGGAAAATTCTCTACCCGCTAGGAATATGGTACCAGAATAGCAGAGGAATTTAGGTATGTGTATCTTTAACCAAAGAACAATCTCTCTCAATCTGAAAACCAAATGCACATATTATTACCTCCAGAGAATAAGCAAAAAGTTATGTGAGAAAGTACATTCTGCCCTGCCAGCCCATCTGAATCAGCCCTAGTGATCAATAGATGGCAGATGAATATAATCAATTAGGTTAAAATGATATGCAAAAGAAAGCAGATGGGTGTCATAATGGAGGTGCTTCCCAGTTCCAGACACTGGATAGTGTGTACTCTTTCCAACTGGGGATACACAGATGATACCACAGTCTGCAATGATCTCCTTTTAGGTTTTTGGGATTAAGTTCAATCTTATTCTAAATCAGTGGTGCTCAAATGTTAGCCTATAGTAGAATCAACTGGAAAAGTTTTTAAACCAAAAATATGGAATTCTACTCACAGAGTGCCTGATATGGTAGATCTGGGCTTGGTCCCGAGAAGCTGCACTTCTAACCACTGATCACACTGATAGTACTGGTCAGGAGACGTTCTTTGAGGACTATGGTATTAGAGTTAATGAGACTTTCCAATTAATGACTCTTTACTCCAGAACAATGACTCATCTTGTGATATCACCTATCAGGAATGAGCAACATACTTTTTAAGCAAGTGCTCAATTCCTTGAATTTAAATGTGCCAAGGCCTCCAGAAAGTTCCCAACAAAGATTTTCAGAGTTTATGCATTTCAGAATGAGTTTCACATTTTTCCTGAGCTTAGAACATACAGATATAGATGATAAGATAAAAATTAAAAATAATGATGTCCATAACTTTGCAATTCTTCACAGTTTATATTTCTTGTGCTAGCCCTGTATGATCCATATAATCTAGAAGACTCACTTCATCAATATGGTAGGACTTGTTCACTTTCCTGCCAATAAACAGATAGAAATAAGGTTTTGCTCATGTTTTGCAAATAATTTTTAAAAAAATTATTTTCATAGCTTCACAGTGAGCCTTCAACTTTTATAGCTGTCAAAGCTGAGCTAAGGAAAGCTATGACTGACTGTTTCATTCTGACAGTTCCTTTGGAACAATTATTTAATGTGAGCATTATTTAAATGTGAGAGTGGAATGAATATATCTTGATGTGGTTTTTAAAATTTAGTCTCAACATCATATCTTCCATCTACATGTAAAGCAGCACATTATTCTTTGTTTTCTTTCTTCCATTTATAGTTAATGCACTTTAGATATTGCGAGAGGTATTTTGACTAAAGAGCAAAAACTAAATACACTGACATTCTATACTTGACTGTTGGCCTCTTAATTCCATGTGAAGGGGAAAAATGGTGATATTTAGCTGAAGTAAAATGTGATCCTTTTTGAATTGCATACAGTTGACAGTTTAGAAAACCACAGTCTTGGGAGCTATATTTCAAACCCCTGGGTATGTACAAAGTCTCATTCACTGTTTGTCATTTTGAGGAAGGGTCCTGATATGAACGGTTAATGGAGGAAGCAGCTCCAGTCTTTGTCTTCAGACTCAGGAATTATGGTTACATTACAATGGAGTTATACTTAAAATGGAGACCTGGTCACCCATTCTAAGAGATGCCTACTAGGTAATGGAGGGAATATGGAGAGTTAGCAAAGCAATTATCACTGATCTGACAGGAAGATGAAGTGAGGTGAAAGGGGGTAGGAAATAGTAACTTGTTTACTTCAAAAAATGGGTGGCATTCAGCTAAAGGGAATAATCTGAAGGGTATCTTTCCCCATGCGTTTCACTCAAGAATCAGCAGGCAGTGGTACACTCATTCTGAAACTGCTTTTATGTACTAATAGCATTCATTACATGCAGTTTTTTTCAGCTCTAAAGGGCAAGAGGAAAACAGATTATTTGTAAAATAAAGAAAAAAATGTTGCTGGCATGGATATTTTTTTCTCAGAATAAGAGAGAAAATGTCTGGGTGTTGTTTTTGAACATACTGGTCATCAGCTCCAGAGAGCATGGACAAAAGTAATTTTCATTGTCAACATAATGAAGATGTCACTTTCCAACCATTTTCCAGAGTGTAAACTCCTTTTCTGTATGAGGCTGGTTTTGTGACCATAATGATTTCTAGTGATGTGGGGAAAACAAATGCACAAATGAAAAACAATGAGTCAGCTCATTTACTGCTGTCAGTAGAAGCCAGGCTTCTGAAGATCTGCTTAGTATGCCACCATTGTACAATCTTAGGTACATGGCAGACCACTTGCATATTGAGTAAAATGTTAACATTGTTTAGGAAAAAAAAAAAAAAAAAAACCCTGCATTTTCACTATCT